>NW_026991713.1:77136305-78336305 GCF_029215605.1 Mirounga angustirostris
CTTTATGCCACTTAGCCTTTTGGTCTTACTCAGAACCACTAGTTACCATGCAGGCGGTGCTGGATAGAAGCAAGCGTTATTGGTTTGGGAGCCAATCTAAAGTCTGACTCTCTCATTTACTAGCTGGGTGACCTCTGGTAAGTTAACACTTCAGGTCTCAGTTTTCCCATCTACAAAATGAACACTGAGGATATGAATTATTCTTTCTTCACAAAAATGAAAGAGGTAAGGCACAAAAAAGCCTTTGAATAGTGTCTTGCATGTCCTAAGTACCCAGTAACGGTCAACTACTATTATTTTCCCACTGCTGAGTCAGGTCATGAGATACAGGAGAAGCTTTCCTGATTCTCTTGCTGATCATTTGTACCCAAATCTCATCCTGGTGCCTGCAGATAGATGTGGTCAACGGGGTTACTGGGCATCTACAGTGTGCTGGGCTAGCAGATACCACCTCCATTAGATATGAGCCTTCCTGCACATGGGAAAGGAGCCTTTGTAAAAAAAAAAATCTCTTATTTAAATTTTCCTTTTGCTAACCCTAAATGACCCTGTATATTCCAAAGAGGACTATAAACCCGACACGTGCCTTTTTTCATTTAGCTCCTGTGGCAATCCTGGGAAGTCTCTGTGGTTGTTCCTATTTTGAACACTGCAAACTGGAGCTTACGAGGTAAAGTGACAATGAATTGAAAAGCCAGAATTTGAGCTCAGATATGCTTGAGACCAAAGCCAATACTACCTTCAAATTTGTAAAACATGGGAGGATATACATAATCCTTTTTTGAAGGAGATGGTTTGATACCCAAATGCTCATTTATGCATATCATATTTCATTTTGCATGTCTTCCCCTTAGAGGAACCTATGGGATAACAAAAATACCACACTACCCAGATCAAGTGTAGAACACCTAAACATTGCGGAGTTTGGGCAACTGGAAGTATTATCACACGGCTATTTACTAATCGTATCTGTTCAGAATAGAATAGAATAGAATGTCCAAAAATGGGGGGTGGGGCAGAACTACCTAGAATTTAGAAGAAAGGTCAGGGGTGCCTGGGTGGCTCAGTCGGTTAGGTGTCTGCCTTCAGCTCAGGTCATGATCCCCGGGTCCTGGGATCAAGCCCCACTTTGGGCTCCTTGCTCAGTGGGGAGTCTGCTTCTCCCTCTCCCTCTGCCCCCTGCTTCTGCACTCTCTCTCTCCCTCTCAAATAAATAAATAAATAAATAAATCCTAAAAAAAAAGAAGAAGAAAGGCCAGAAAGAGTTCCGTTGAACAGTGACAGATTTCGAGCCTGGAGAGTCCACTCTGGGGGGTGTTAGCATTTTGATTCTTACTCAGTAATTTCCAGAACATAGAATATCTGCTCAACTGCTCTGGACAGGGCCTAAGCACCCTTTCTTCTCTTACAGGAAAACATCACAGATTTCTATGAGCTATTAGTTGCCATCTTGTTCTGTCTCCTCTCCTCTACCTGCCCAGGCATCCTGGCCCCCACTTGCAGGTCTGGGACAGTCAGGGAACACTGTAGTGAGTCATCTTGCCCCAAGGCTCTTCCCCTATGGCATACCTTACTATTTAGGATCTGGAAAACCCTCTGCTGCGTTGTCTGGCCTGCCTTGGGCCTCACAAGGATGTAAATGACTTTCAGGTCAGGGCTGGTGCGAAACAGCTTCTCCATCAACACTTTGCCCATGAAGCCTGTGGCCCCAGTAATGAGGATGGACTTGCCACTATAGAAAGCTGCAATCATGGACATGATTCTTCTCTTTGTCTTTTAAAACTCCGGAAAGAGGTTCCTGAAAAGGAAGAGAAATAAGAAAACATGACATTCTCAGAAGTTCTGAAATGCAGTCAATTTAAAATGTTGCTGGTCCTTCCAGGAGTTTTGAATGCAGAAAAAGGTTAGAGTGAGAGCATCATACTTTATTGACAACACGATTCATTTCAATCAATATTTATTGAGCCTACTTTGCCTGCCAGACTTTATGCCAGGAATTGTGGGCAGAAAAAAAAAAATGAGTAAGACATGGTTTGCTCTCAAGAGATTGCTCATAGTCTAACGGAGGAGACAGACATCTAAATAGACAGACATCTGAATATAATATGTAAGTGCTAAAGCAAAGGGATTACAGAGGTGGGTGTATAGCAGGATCTGGAAATTTCATGCTTTCCATGGATTGTTTTGAACCCGGGCTTAGAGGCAGACACTTCACATGGCATGTCAAATAGCACATGGTGCCTTTTCTGGGAGGCCCAGGACCTAAGGGCTGCATCTGGCTTGCCACTCCCAGATCTGCTCTTTCTCTCTGCTCCTGGCAACGGTCTTAAATGGACGGAGCCCCTATAATCACCCAGTGCTATTTCAGAGCTTAACAAAGCCTCTGCTCCTGGCCTTGCTTGTTCAACCTTCTCTGCCCTTTGCAGTGTTTCAGCATGGAAAGCAGCAGTGGAGAGCTTTGAATGAATGAAACAGTGCTGCGGCCTGGTTGTGGACTTCCTGTCTGTCCCATCAGGTCCCCCCCGAGATCTGCTGGATGGCGGTGGGTGGATCATGCAGAACACAACTCCAGGGACTGGCCCTGACATCAGAGCTCATGAAGAAGAAGAAAAAAACAAGTAGAAAAATCAGCACCCTGCCTTGTCACCTCCAGTCAAGGTTACCCTGCCAGTAACTCCTTAAGGAACTCCTTAACTCCTCATAGTCATAATTTACAGATTGTAATGATGGTCATAATTTATACTGTAAGGATCTTGAGGCTGTTCTTGGGCAGAACTCTTTGCCTTTGGAGGATTCATTCACTCATAAATTTACTCAACAAATAATTTTGAGTACCTGCCCTGCCAGACTCTGCCCTAAGTTCTGAAGATAAGCAGATGAATGAGGCAAACAGATCCTCGTGCTCCCTTGAGCAGAAGAGTCCAGCAATACAAAGATTGGTAAATATGTAAACATGATAATGACAGACTGTTACAGATGCAAATAAAATAAGGATCAATGACAGAAATCACATCCAATCATTGACCCTATTCACCTTAGGAAATCTGGATTTCAAATCATGTTAGTTATATCCACTGAGTTACTATTTAATCCCTTTTATTGGGGCGCCTGGGTGGCTTAGTCAGTTTGCGTCTGGCTCTTGGTTTCAGCTCGGGTCATGATCTTAAGGTTGTGAAATGGAGCCCCATGTCGGACTCCATGCTTAGCAGAGAGTCTGCTTGAAGATTCGCTCCCTCTGTCCCTCCCCCTGCTCGTGTGCTCTCTCTTTCTCTCTCTCTAAAATAAATAAATCTTTTAAAAAAATAAACCCCTTTTATTTAGGGTTTATGTGAAAAATATTATTTTGAAGAACACATTTGGGGGCGCCTGGGTGGCTCACTTGGTTAAGCCACTGCCTCCGGCTCAGGTCATGATCCTGGAGTCCCAGGATCGAGTCCCGCATCGGGCTCCCTGCTCGGCGGGGAGTCTGCTTCTCCCTCTGACCCTCCCCCCCCATGTGCTTTCTCTCTCTCATTCAATAAATAAATGAAATCTTAAAAAAAAAAAAAAAGAACACATTTGGATCTTGTACAAAACAGCAATTAATCATAGTTTTTTTTTTTAACCATGTTGCAAAATGTCACTCATATTGCAATCTATCCAATCATTTTCTCAAGATTTTATCACTTGGGAAAAGTACTGAAGAGTCTTGCCTTGCCTGCCTGGAAGCTCAGAAAAGTGTGGAAGGCAGTATGACATCCTAGCTGAGCTCACAGGTTCTGAGCAAGACTATCTGAAATCAAATTCCAGTTCTGCCACTTACTAGCACTGTGACCTCAGGCACATTATTACTCTCTCTGCGCTGTAGCTTGCTCATTAGTAAATGGGGATAACAAAAGTATCCATATAATAATGCTGTGGTAAGAATAATATGAATCAACATATTACTAAAACTCTTAGTAATCAAAACAGTATTCTACTGGAACAAAAAATAGACACATAGGTCAAGAGAGTAGAACAGAGAGCCCAGAAATAAACCATGCTTATGTGGCCAATTAATCTACAATAAAGGGGGCAAGAATATATAATGAGGAAAAGGTAGTCTATTAAGTGGTGCTGGGAAAACTGGACAGCTACATGCAAAAGAAAGAAACTGGACCACTTTCTTACACCACACACAAAAATAAACTCAAAATGGATTCAAGACCTAAATGTGAGACCTGAAACCACTAACTCCTAGAAGAAAACACAGGTGATAATTTCTTTGCCATCAGCCACCGAAACATTTTTCTAGATGTATCTCCTCAGGCAAGGGAGACAAAAGCAAAAAATAAACTATTGGGACCACACCAAAATAAAAATCTTTTGCACAGCAAAGGAAACCATCAAAAGAAAACAAGGCAGCCTACTGAATGGGAGAAGATATTTGCAAATGATATATCCAATAAGAGATTAATATCCAAAATATATGGAGAACTCATACAAGTGAACGCCAAAAAAACCCAAATAATATGAATAAAAATGGGCCAAGGACCTGAGTAGACATTTTCCCAAAGAAGACATACAAACGTCTAACAGACAGATGAAAAGATGAGCAATATCACTCATCATCAGGGAAATGCAAATCAAAACTACGAGTTATCACCTTAACACTTGTCAGATGGGTAGAATAAAAAAGACAAGAAATAACAAATGTTGGTGAGGATGTGGAGAAAATGGAACTCTTGTACACCGTTGGTGGGAATGCAATTTGGTACTGCTCCTGTGGAAAACAGTATAAAGATTTCTCAAAAAATTAAAAATAGTATTACCATATGAGCCAGTAATTCCACTACTATTTACCCAAAGAAAACAAAAACACTACTTTGAAAAGATACATGCACCCCTATGTTTGTTGAAACGTTATTTATAATAGCCAAGATATGGAAGTAACCTACGTGTCTGTCAATAAGTGGATGGATAAAGAAGATGTGGCATATGTAATATTACTCAGCTATAACAAAGAATGAAATCTTGCCATTTGCAACAATATGGATGGACCAAAAGGTATAATGCTAAGTGAAATAAGTCAGACAGAGAAAGACAAATACCATATGATTTCACTCACATATGGAATTTAAGAAACAAAGCAAACAAACAAACAAAAGAGACAAAAAGCCAGACTCTTAAATACAGAGAACAAACTGATGGTTACCAGAGGGCGGGTGGGTGGGGGCATGGGTGAAATAGATAAAAAGGATTGAGGGTACACTTATCATGTTGAGCAGTGAGCAATGTAAGAATTGCATCTGAAACTAATATAACACTGTATGTTAATTACTTATCAATAAAAAAAGAAAACTCTTAGAAATATTAGTTACCTATAATATATACTCAATAAGTATTAGCTATTAATATAGTCACTGGTTATACATTTTTCCTCTTAATAGTTCCTGGTTTTTCCTTTTGACATTTATTTTAAGTGCTCTGTCTTGTGCATTTTATACAGCCTCTTTTGGAAATAGGAGGTGATTTGTAACTCAATCAGTCATCAAGCCAAGTAAACTGCTTTCCCCAAATGCAACTCTACTTGATGATAAACCTTGCCAGTTCCTGTTTTAGCACGATACTCCTTTAGTATATTAGGTATAAATAAGCATGGGTGGCAGGAAAATACAGAAGAGAAACTGAGTTTGGATAGGGTTATTTCCCAACCTCACTTGTTCTGAAGATGTCAGATGCTGGTTTTGCACTCTTATAGGCTTTAGTGGAGTCTATTTTATAGAAATATGAACATACTGTTAAGATATTTTGATCCCAGACAGAGTTTTGTAATCTGTGATAAAAAATTTTAAGAAGCAGGTAATGTATTTCTTTTTTTTTTTTTTAAAGTTTTTATTTATTTATTTGACAGAGAGAGACACACAGTGAGAGACGGAACACAAGCAGGGGGAGTGGGAGAGGGAGAAGCAGGCTTCCCGCGGAGCAGGGAGCCCGAGGCGGGGCTCGATCCCAGGACCCTGGGATCATGACCCGAGCAGAAGGCAGACGCTTAACAGCTGAGCCACCCAGGTGCCCCACAGCTAATGTATTTCTAATGAGCCCATTTCTTATGGGACAAAGGAAGACTTGATGTGTCTGCAAAGAATTGAATTTGCCTGCTCTGTCTGGGGTCCAAATACTTGTCAAGCACAACCAAAACCATGGCAGAGTACACTGAGTTCTCTGACAGGAAACAAAATAAACCAGTATTTTGTGGCACTCATTACCTGATTGTCGGGAACAGGCAGCAGAGGAGAGTGGCCAAGACTCTAAACAAGGCAAGTGGTTCTGAAAACTGTCAGAGAATTCCTCATCCTCAGATCAAAGTTGTATCAGAGATGTTTCTTCTACTTCTTGCCTCCACTCTAAATATATGGCTTAGTTCCTGGTCCCAGAAACTCCTATATAAAATGTGGCTCCCGGGGCGCCTGGGTGGCTCAGTCAGTTGAGTGTCTGCCTTTGGCTCAGGTCATGGTCCCGGGGTCCTGGGATCGAGCCCCGCAATGGGCTCCTTGCTCAGTGGGGGTCTGCTTCTCCCTCTCCCTCTGCTGCTCTATCAAATAAATAAATAAAATCTTAAAAAAAAATTTGGCTCCCTGAATTCTGTTCCATATATTAAATTACAAAGTCCATGAATTATTAACCTTGAATATAATTCATTAAAATACTTAAGCTAATTATTTTAAAAATTAAAATAAACTTACATTCAGTAATGGACGATAACACAACTCTAGAAGGAGTAATATGTTTAGGACCAGCTGACTGGTCATCTTCTGATTGCCAGTGCAGAGAGCAAAGGATAATTTGCTGTTTCTCATGCTTATGATATGGCTTGTGAGAAGCCTAAGCTGCTTTGACAAATACCAGAATCATCCTGTATAATGTAGGATATATTATGCTTGCATGAAAAAGGAGGGGGCCTCTGAAAGTCAGCCAGTGCATTTTTATTGAATGTCTACTATGTGCCAGATACTGTCTAGACCCTGGGAATAGTAGTGAATGGGCTGTAGGCAGCTTAGATTCTTCCTTTCTTTTCTGGAGCTTTTTTTTCCTCAAGATCATGTCTCACGGTCATGAGTAGAAATAGCTAGTTTTTACTCTTCTTTTGGTGGTAAAATGAGGCTGTTCTTGTTTCTGGAGAACAGATGTTAAAAATACTGAATCATGATTGTTGTGCCAAGTTATACATTTTTTGCAGGTTTCAGCATATGGAAATTATTCTTTGAGTGGTTCTTCTGGAGAATAAAAAATTAAGATTCAAATACTTAAGGGAGACAAGTTTATGGATATTTCTTGATAGTCCTTTAGAGAAAAACATTTTTAAAAGAAACAAGGTGCTTTGCCCCTCAGGAATCCTACTTAACCAAGGTACTGGGCGCTGTCCGGTACAATGTAAAGTGTTTAGCTGCACCCCTCGCCTCTACTCACTAGATGGTAATAACATCCCTCTTCCCCAGCCAGGCGTGACAATCCAAAATGTGTTTAGACTTTGCTAAATGTGCTCTTGGGAAAAATGGCCTCTTCTTCAGAGAATCACTGTTCTTGGACCTTCTTCAATACTCATTTTATAATATTTAGCACACCCCATTAAAAAGTCAAGATTCAAGGCTTAAATATCTGCTTGTGAGACTAAGTACAAATATGATCCACTGCACCCCTATTTTATCTATACTAAATCCTTCATAGCTACATACATTTACCCAAGCAAATTACATGCATGGGAAATCCTGATTGTACTCAATGTGGAGATGAAGGAAGACTTCTTCAGAGAAAGATGTCTCACTTTTTATTTAACGAAATTTCCTTTAGTCTCTGTGCTTTAAGTTAGACTATGAACCCCACCTTGCATACAGATTGAGCCTCTCACTTTCATCCATCGAAACCGATTACTGGCAAATTTAGGAAAGGATGGCAATCAGACCAGCATGAGACCAGCTGAGGAAAACCATTAGTATTGGTTGCTGTATATTAATAATTCTAAGGATAATTGAGCCAATACCATCTATATGTAATTCTGTGCCCTTTTTTTCGAAGATTCAAAGATGCTGTGTGTTAAGAGATAAGTCATGTTGGCAAATGGAACGTTGGTTGGCAATGGACACAGTAATATGGGCTGATCTACTGAAGAAAATTGATGCTATTTTGGAAAATGCAGCAAATGAAAGTTGTTCTGCTTCACCAAAATCGAACAGTTGAAATTCTTTCAATAAGTGTGCTGAATTAGCTGCATAAATGCATTTACAAAAATATTATTCAATGAATAAAAGGAAACCACAAACTTGTGAAAACATAATGTCCATTACAAATCCCTATGGGAAAGACTGGGGAAGGGCTATGAAATAAATGACAGTAGCTGTATAACTGTGTGATAGGATTCAAGGAAAAGAGCCTCATTTCATGGCTATAATTTCTTTCCATGACTTAAAAGGTAATTTAATAATACATACTTTAAAAAAGAAGTTCTCAGAAAGTAATGGCAGCCAGTATTTTTATAGTCTCTTCTTTTGCTGTGGGCACTGAAAGTACAAAGACATTTGCAAAACAAACCTCCTTAGTTTAAAGTGTATTTAAATTATTTTTAAAAGAGCTGCTCAACTGACATTACACACTGATATGGACTGAATTATGTCCCCTCCAAATGCATATGTTGAAACCCTACCCCCTCAGCTGATGGTATTTGGATATAAGGCCTTGGGGTTACATGAGGTCATCAGGGTAGGGCCCTAATCTGGCAGGACTGGTGTCCAAACAAGGAGACACCAGAGAACAGGCTCTCTTCAAACAGGCACCAAGGAAAGGCTATGTGAGTTCATAGAGAGAAGGCAGTTGTCTACTATGCCAAGAAGAGTGCTCCCACCAGAAACTGAATTTGCTGGCACTTTAACCATGGACTTGGAGTCTCAAAAACTGTAAGAAATAAAGGTCCATTAAAGCCACCTGGTCTGTAGTATTTTATTATAGCAGCTTGAGTAGACTAAAGCACACACAAACACATATGACCAGAGACATGAACATTTCTGTTCGAGTAAAATAACTTGACAATAATTCCTAGCAACCTTCTTAATTTGGGAGTAAACCTGTGTCATTTTCCCATCTTTGCAGATAGAGGTAGGACATGGATTCTTGCTATTCATATGTTTGTGAAAATACGGACAGGCCTTTGACAATAAACTACAGAGACCACATTAATCCAAGTTTTAAAGAAAAATTTGTATATAAGTCACATATCTGTTTGTCAAGCACTTAGTGAAAAAAAGAAGTTTTCATCAGAGAGTTCTTTTTTTATTTAGCTTAAGTTTCCAAATTATACAATTCAGCAGTAAACTTAGATTCCTTTCCGTGTGGGTTTGTTACATAAAGTCTTTCTGTGAGAACTTTTAAGTTCTTGAGGGGGGAATATTGACCCTCAGGGGTATTGTAGGCAACTGTTGGGGGCACAGGCCGCACTAATCAGATCAGCGATGGCCACAGTCAAGAAGAACCAATTTGGAAAGAGTTCTGGGCAGGGGGAAGGACCGTCCAGGCTGGCTTTAGGAACACAGAATTTACTAATCACCTTAACACTCCTAATAACAGTCTTCCTAGTTTCCTTCTGCTTAGCTCATCAGTAAATTTTCAAAAAACCCTCCAAATTTAACAAAAATTAAAAAGGAGGGGCACCTGGGTGGCTCAGTCGCTTAAATGTCCAACTCTTGCTTTCGGCTCAGGTCATGATCTTAGGGTGGTGAGATCCAGCCCTGTGTTGGCTCTGTGCTCAGTGGGGAGTCTGTTTGAGATTCTCTCTCCCTCTGCCCCTGCCCCTGCTCGCACACACTCTCGCTCTCATATACATAAACAAATCTTAAAAAAAAAATGAAAAAGGAAAAGAAATGACCTAAACTCATCATTTCATCATAACTGATTTTTTTTTTTATCATAACTGATTAAATAGGTGTGCAGCCTGCCTACCATATGCGACACTCTGTGTTAGACGTGACTAATTAATTTGTAAACATTCTCACTAAATAGTAAGGCATTATGAAAATACATGGTATCATTATTATTGATTACAGGTTAAGTCACACAACAGGCAGCATATGAAGATTCTAAAATGGTATCAAGACAGCCACAATCAAATGAAAATCTTGATGCTTCCTATTTTGTCTTGATGAATTATAAACTGGGTCAGGTTATAAATAAAAGAATGGCTGATCTAGTAACACACTGACCAAAGAACCCAACTGAATGGATAGTAAGCTAACCTACTTTTTCATGCTCTGCCTAGAACTAAAGATGATTTTTTTAAAGATGACAGGAAATAGAATATCAATCTATCTATCCATCTATCTGTAGACAGAGGGGGAGAGAGAGACAGAGATAGGGAGGAGAGAAAAAGAGGGGGAAAGGGAAAGAAAGAGAGAGGGGAGGGAGGAGAGAGGGAGAGAAGGAGGGGGGGAGAGAGGAAGATGGGGAGAGAAATGGGGGGGGTAGATTTAAGAAATTGGCTTATGAGATTATAGAGGTTTGGTAAATCCAAAATCTGCAGGCTGGAGACTCAAGGAAGAGTTGCAGTTTAAGATCAAAGGCAGAATTTTTTCTTGGGGGAGGTCAGTCTTAGTTCCATTAAGGTCTTCAACTAATTGGATGAGACCCACTTACATTACAGAGGATAACCTGCTTTACCCAAAGTCCACTGATTTACATGCTAATCTCAATCAAATAACACTTTCACAGAAACATCCAGAATAATGTTTGACTGCTATCTAGGCACTGTAGCCTAGCCAAGTTGACATATAAAAATAAACATCGTTAAGTCCACTCTTGTTGACTTGGCATCCACACACATCTCTTTAAACCATAATTTCCAAATAAAAACAACAAACTCATACTTCTGCCCAACATTTTACAACTATCCTGCATACAAGTAAAACATACTAACCCTTTCCCCAGAAGAGGATGCTAAGTCTTTGGGTAACATTTATTCTTCTTCCTGATATCCCATAACTTAAATACTATGACATAAAGTTGTAAGTACTTAGTACTATGATATAAAATCAATACATTTTATGTAACATGATAAAAGGATCAGGTATTGAGGAAAACAAACATTTGTTTTACACACAGACACACATACAAAAATGTATTCATAATGAAATAAGAAAAAAAAAGCCATGACAATTCCAGTCCTCATTTCTATAATTAGTTACATGGCTGTAACTGGTGTTTGTAACTACCTTCTTCCACTATTTATTCTGTATTCTCTTTGCCCTCAGCAAGCACGTCAGCTGGCCATGACTCTTTACCTGGTGGGGTAAAGGGTCTGGGTCATCAGGAGTCCTCCCTGAACTGCGTAATACTAAGAGATGCCCTGAGGAATCTCCTGTATTTCAGACAGACTTTTCCTTACCTCCATTGTGAAGTAGGAGTCCAATTTCTCCCTTGGTAGTCAGGATCAGTCATTTCGGCCAGTGGTGGCTTTGCCTGTTGATTCAGTGGCATGAGGAGTCCGAAGTGGCCAGGCAGCCATCTTAACTTCCAGTTCGATGGAATCATTGTTGTGGTTCCTGGTGGAACCATTCTTTCCTTTGGAACTAAGATCTCTAGGCCAGCAGAACATAGGGTCATGGGGAGAGGGAGAACTTTTTTGCTAGAGGGCCACTGGGGTAACAGTGAGTGGTGACACTCTCATTTCCACCCCTGAACTCCTGGACCTGTGAATCTTCGGTATGGGAGAAAACAGCATCATCTACTGGATGCTGATTCAGAGCGTCTACAGCCTTCTGGAGAACCTTACCTCAGTCCTTCAAGGTAGTGCCAGCCGGCTGGCAATCTAAACCAGTCTTCTCCAGGCCATTCCACCATTCTATCAAACCAGCTGCTTTGGGAAGATGGAGAACATGGTCAGACCAGTGAATTCTATGAGCATGAGCCCATTGCCACATTTCATTTGCTCTGAAGTGATTTCCTTGATCAGAAGCAATGCTGTGCAGAATACCATGATGGTGAATAGGCTTTCTGTAAGTCTACTCATGGTAGTTTTGGTAAAAGCACTACATGCAGGGAAGGCAAATCCAAATCTTCTCTCTCAGTAAGAACAAAACACTGACCCATGATGGAAATACACTCTGCCTCTGGGTAGCTGGCCTACACCTTGAGGACTCCATGTTGGTCTCTGCTGCTGGCAAATTGGGCACTCACCAGTGTGTTTGCAGACAAGTTGGCCTTGGTGAGCCAAAGTCCATGTTGCTGAGCCCACTCTTCATCCCTGCCACTATGACCACTTGGTTTATGAGCTATCAGGGCATATAGGGGTAGTTGGGTATTCACAGAATAGGTCATCCTATCCATTTGATTATTAAAATCTTCCTTTGCTGAGGTTGCTCTTTGGAAAACATTTATGTGGTACACAAGTTTCTTCATGTTTTTGCCCATTTCCATGTACCTCGAGGGAATCATCAATTTTCCAATCATGTTCTTTCAAAGTCCCTGACCACCCAGCCAAACCATTGGCCACAGGCCATAAATCAGTATACAGTTGCACGTCAGGCCATTTCTCCTTGCAAGCAAAGTGAAGAAACAGGTGCACTGCTTGACATTCTGTTCACTGAGAGGATTTGCCTTCATCACTGTCCTTCAGGGGATGTCCTGGAGAGAAGCAGTTATTCACTTCGGGTGGTAACCACATATCATCTCTTCTTCTGTCAACTGATGATAGGGACTTCCTCATGAGGCCATAGGTGCAGGCTGAGGGAGAAAAGGTAGAACCAGTGGGGACCAGGGGCATTTGGGCCACTTCTTCATGTAAATTACTGGTGTCTTTAAGACTCTCTTGGGCCTGATCAGATATATACAATACATAATGCCAGCAATGTAAGGATCAAAATGATTTCTTATGGAAGGGAAAGGTGATCAAGATTCCTGTAAATTAAATTATGGCAGAGAGCTGCAGAGCTGATATACCCCTAAGGGAGGACAGTGAAAGTGTCTTGCTGGTCTTGCCAGCGGAAAGCAAACTGCTTCTGGTGGTCTTTATCAATAAGGATGGAGGAAAAAGCATTGGCCAGATCAACAGCCACATACCAGCACCAGTAAATGTGTTCATTTTCTCAAGCAATGAAACCACATCTGGTACAGCAGCTGCAATCAGAGTCACCAGTGCGTTAAGCTTATGACAATCCACTGTCATTCTACAAAATCCATCTGTCTTCTGCACGGCCCGATAGGCAAGTCGAACGGGAATATGGTGAGAATTACCACCTCTGCATCTTTCAAGTCTTTGACGGTGGCACTTGTCTCTGCAATCCCTCCAGGAGTGAGGTATTTCTTTTGGTCTACTATTTTTGTGGTTAGAGGCAGTTCTAGTGGCTTCCACTTGGCCTTTCTCACTCCACAGGTCAGGGAACCAGTGTGGGGATTCTGCCAGCTGCTGGGTATATCTATTTCAATTATGCCTTTTTTTGTTGTTTTTAAGAGAGAGAGAGCATGTGAGCAGGGTGGAGGGGAGGGGAAGAGCGAGACAGAGAGAGAGAATCTTAAGCAGGCTCCATGTCCAGCACAGAGCCCAATGCAGAGCTCCATCTCACCACCCTGAGACCATGAGCTGAGCTAAAATCAAGAGTCGGACACTTAACTGACTGAGTCACCCAGGTGCCCCTCAATTACGCCTTTTTGAACTGAGGAAATAACCACAGAATGGGTTCAGACATCTATTGAGCCCACTGTGAGATGGTTCTAACCTAAAACTCCATTGATCACCTGACCTCCATAAGCTCCTATTCTGACCAATGGACCACAGTGACATTTTGGGTTTCCTAGAATTAGTGTCAGTTCAGAGCCAGTGTCCAGTAATCCCCCAAAGCTCTCATTATTTTCTTTTTCCCCAATGTACAGTTACTCTGGTTAAAGATTGCAGGTCCTTTTGGGGATGGCTGGGAAAAAGATTAACAGAGTAAATTTTTAGCAATATTCAGGAGTGAATGAAGGGGACTTGGCTTCCCTTTCATTCTGGGTCTATAAACCAGCTCATATCTGGGGATTGATGAAGGGGTCCTAACTCTGTTTTTATGATTCAAGTAAATTTTGTTCAGTTGACCTAGAACTTTTCTGCTTATACAGATCAAGCAAGAATTTAGTAGGCTTCCCATATATTTTGCTTCTAGGGACACCATGATCAACCAGTCAATGCCCTAGCTCTCTACAAGTCAGACTATTCTGATTTCTGCTTTATCTTGCCGTCCATTATGGAACCGTGACCACCTTGACTTTGGCATTTGAGGGTCATCATTTGGCTCCTGCCATGCCAGGATCCTCATTGCATTTAGGTTTCCCAATTTAATGACAACTATAAGTTCTGACTATAAGTTCTGGCCTACAGAGAAGAACGATCACTGAGATCTTCAAGGATGCTGGGGCTCCCCTCACAAACTTATTTCGGTGGCCCAGCCAAATTGACACATAAAATGAACCATCACAATCACTATATTTTCTCCTAACATATTCACCATATGCAGGACTTCTCTCGCAAATTTTAATGAACAAAATCCTTGCTTGATAGCCTGGTAGTTGAACATAAAATACTTATTGGCAGGAAGGAAGTTTTAGTTATTTGGAATTATTTCTCTTGTCTGTTTTTCAGCCAAAGTATTCACTACTGGTAAACTCTTATCTCTAAACAGACTCAGCTTAAGTAACAACAATGAAAAATCATGCACGGTATAATACAGGCACAGTGAGAAGAACACTGGGGTAGGAATTAGCAGCAGAATAGATTTTATTTCTAGATTTTCTAACTGGTCACATAACTTGGAATCTTGAATCCTGGCAGTTCTAGGACTCAATTTTTTCTTCTGTTAAATAATATCCTATCTACTTCACAGAGACGTTTTAATAATCAAATAAAGTAATAAACAAGAGAGATTATTACTCCAAGTGTCTTCTGACCAGAACAGAATATTTCCCTTGTTCTGTATGTTACATGCTATACTCTTAATGCTACTTTGACCCCAAGTCCAAATACCTCTGCTTCTTTAATAATAGATATTGTGGATACATCTTGTCACCCTAATTAGATAGTAAAAACACTTGGCTCAGATGTATTGTACACTGTATTATTCTTTACATGCTAACTAGCACAGTACTATGCCATGAAAAGTGTCTTGATAAATATTGCTAAATCAATGAATGAATGACTCAGAACTAAAGGCCTAAAATTGACAAGGCAAGAAACAACAAATGTTGGAGAGGTTCTGGAGAAAGGGGAACCCTCTTACACTGTTGGTGGGAATGCAAGTTGGTACAGACACTTTGGAAAACAGTGTGGAGGTGCCTCAAAAATTTAAAAATAGAGCTACCCTATGACCCAGCAATTGCACTCCTGGGTATTTACCCCAAAGACACAGATGTAGTGAAAAGAAGGGCCATATGCACCCCAATGTTCATAGCAGCAATGTCCGCAATAGCCAAACCGTGGAAAGAGCCGAGATGCCCTTCAACAGATGAACGGATAAAGAAGATGTGGTCCATATATAGAATGGAATATTACTCAGCCATCAGAAGAGATGAATACCCAACTTTTACATCAACATGGGATGGGACTGGAGGAGATTATGCTAAGTGAAATAAGTCAAGCAGAGAAAGTCAATTATCATATAAGGAATAGCATGGAGGACATTAGGAGAAGGAAGGGAAAAATGAAGGGGGAAGATCGGAGGGAGAGATGAACCATGAGAGACTATGGACTCTGAGAAACAAACTGAGGGTTTTAGAGGGGAGGGGGTGGGGTGACGGGTTAGCCTGGTGATGGGTATTAAGGAGGGCACGTACTGCATGGAGCACTGCGTGTAATATGAAAACAATGAATCATGGATCACTACATCAAAAACTGATGATGTATTGTATGGTGACTAACATAATAAAATAAAATTAAATTAAAAATACATAAAATCTTAAAAAAAAAAAGAAGTCAGGGGGTGGTTCACAAAGCCTTGTGGGTATTTGAATCATCTGGATAGTTTGCTAAAATGGCCCTTTTACCACACCTCATTTTCTGAGATCCTGATTGAGGAAGTCAGAGGCAGGGCCCAAGTAGAAGCATTTTAATGACTAGTCCATGGTTTCAGATATCAGTGGGAAGGGAGATGCGGGTATAGGGAATTGAACTGAGTGTGTTCTGATTCCAGATCATATTTTGTACCTTAGCCTGTATCTTTAATGTAAGCCTATGTTGTCCCTCTGATTCATTTTTTCCTCTTAAAACACTACATAAAATAACCTGCTGACTTGAGAATTCTCATTTCTAATAATAGTAGGATGTGGTGAACACAGGATGTTGCAGGGCGTGGCTGCCGTCCAGCCAGAGCCTTCATCTGAACTTAGTCTGAACTTAGTCTGACCTCCTGCTTGCACTAGTTTTGATCCAGAGACTTTCTACACATTTACTACCAGCATCTGAGTTCACAGGTGTAACCCATAATGACACATGTACTGAAAGAGGTGGAATGGGGACACATCTTTTCAAATAAATAACTAAAGCTTTAAAACGTTATTTTCTCCTGTGTTCCTGCTTCAACTAAAAGTTGAAACAAATAGCTATGTAAAGGATTGTTAAAAATATCGTTCAAATATATGCACAGATAGAATAGCATACCGATGATAAATAAACATATTCCATTACCCCAGCGTGAGAAAGGTTATATCAAGGTGTCCTAATTTCCTAATAAGATATAGTCACTCATATTGATTGAAAGACTTATTCAGACTCATTCAAGTAGAGTTTAGAAATAAGGTTGGAGATTTCTATTTCCCAGTCCATACAACCATATCTCAACCTGTTATTCAACCAGGGAAACCACATGGAAAAAAAATGGTTGGAATGTGTAAAAGTCTTTGATAGCAAGGCCTGATTAAAAGGAGATTAATTTGGGCACCTGGGTGGCTCAGCCGGTTAAGCATCTGCCTTTGGCTTGGGTCGTAATCGTGGAGTCCTGGGATTGAGTCCCGCATCGAGCTCCCTGCTCTGTGGGGAGCCTGCTTCTCCCTCTCCCCCGCTCCCCTCTCTCTCTGTCTCTCATGAATACATAAATAAAATCTTAAAAAAACTGAATCCACCAAAAAGACAACTGATTCATAGAATAACACTGAGAAATTGCTGCAAAACCATAGCACAGGGGCGCCTGGGTGGCTCAGTTGGTTAAGTGTCTGCCTTCGGCTCAGGTCATGATCTCAGGGTCCTGGGATCGAGCCCCACATCGAGCTCCCTGCTCCACAGGAAGCCTGTTTCTCCCTCTCCCACTCCTCCTGCTTGTGTTCCGTCTCTCGCTGTGTCTCTCTTTGTCAAATAAATAAATAAAATCTTAAAACAAGAAAAACAAAAAAACCCCATAGCACAAGTTATTGTTTGCACCAAAATATCATAATGGTATATATGGTTCTTTTATAGAGATGTGGGTTAGCAGGATTTGCTACTGTCAATGATTAGATGCAGTATTTACTCACTGTATCCATCCATCCATCCACTCACTATCCATAGCACTAGTCACTTCATGTAGCGAGATTCTAGGAGCTTAGTCATTGCCACATACCAACTAATTATTCTTGAACCACATGGGAAATTATATTTTTTAAAAAGGTTAATATGAAGGTTAGTTAATTATATAGAAATCAATATGGTGAATTGGAACTTCTCATTTTCTAATGGAATTTACTGATCATAACCTATGCCAATTAATTGACAGTCTCTCAGGAAATATCTGAATAAATATAAATATACTATTTGGAAATCTGCAGTTAGGCCTTTATGAAAGATTAATTCTGAATTAAGGCTAATGCTTTTCCTTTCCAGTTCTCTCCATAGGCTTTTTTTTTTTTTTTAAGATTTTTATTTATTTATTTGACAGAGAGAGACACAACAAGAGAGGGAACACAAGCAGAGGGGGTGGGAGAGGGAGACGCAGGCTTCCCGCGGCACAGGGAGCCCGATGCGGGGCTCGATCCCAGGACCCCGGGATCATGACCTGAGCCGAAGGCAGACGCTTAATGCCTGAGCCACCCAGGCGCCCCTCTCCATAGGCTCTTATTCCATGTCAGAAGCGCAGCAAGGCACGACCAGCACTCCCTCCTCTCCGATAATGTGCAATGACTACTACTAAAACCTCAACAAAAATTTTAGGCACTTGTCTTTAAAAGAAAGGTCATTAGAGATCTGAAAAAATTATTTCATGTCTATATGAAACTGCGGGTGGTAGGTAGCTGCACGAGATCAGAAGAAAAAGAACAGATTTGGTACAGCAAAGTGCAAGCTATCAGAAAGACGCAGTCCATCAGAGCTGCGTGGGGGACCACTTCCTGGGCCTAATTGTTTAATATCACTTCCACAGGGAAGAGAAGCACTCTGTCCTCTCCTCCAGTCCCTATGTTATTTGCATGGATACGGACTCCATCATACACTCTCTTTGACAATGTTAATGACTGTATGCTAGCCAATCAAATCACCCATGTGTCACATACTTTTCACAGTCTTACTGGAATATTAAATCCACTCTCTGTTCATTTTACTGTGGGCAGGGATAGAATAGCTTTCATGTTATTAAGGCTGCTGTTTTGCAATCTGACCTCTGCTTATCTCACAATGTATAGGCCAATGCAATTTACGACTAACCTGTTTCGTATCTAAGGCAAACACCTATGTCTCTTGAGCAATCAAAAATGCATTTCGATTCCCTGGTTTCCGTTTCTAAGTGCCCCACGCCAAGCTATACGAAAGATGTGGGGCTAAGGAGAGGGGAGGTCTGAGAATACTCCAGTCTGAATTCTTGCCTGCCTTCTAAGGGTCTGCCTCCACATACGACGTTCTAGCTTGAATATCTGTATACACAAGTTTTCTGCTGTACAAGAGCTGAAGTTCTTCAAGGGCAGAGACCTTAGCCCTCGTTTTGTTTGCAGACATTATCACTGAATGAATAAGTTCTCCTGGACCTTGTCTCCAGCTGGACCTTGTTCATCACTGAGCTCACCTCATAACCCTGAGCTCTTTGAGGGCAGGAACAGCAGATTCACTTTTTATCCCTACTGCCTGAGAAACTCTGCATGGCCCATCAATGTTATGTAAGTGACTGAACAAATGAACAAATGAATGGATAAGTGCATGTATAAGGATGAAGTGCACACTAGATGCTAAGCCACGTCTCTCGCCTCTGAAATCCTTGTCCCCAGGGACACTGCCATACAGAAGGCAAGAAGCTCTGTCACGTTGATGTGTATGGTCTCCAAAAGGCTGTGTGCACCAACTGGCTTGGAATATATTTTTGTGAAATCATTCGCATAACTGTAACATTTTTAAAGTTCAAGTTTGGTACCACTTCACGTGGATGCTAATAAGAAGTTACTTTGAGTCATCTTTCCTGTTCATTGAGCAGTGCTTTAAAATTCCATTTAATGTGTTCATTCGCAGTTCCTTTCCAGAATTCAGCCTTTGGGGTGCGGGGGGGGAGGTGGCTAAAACAGTCACTCTTGACTCTGCCTATCATTATAAATTCCGTGATCAATCATTTGATTATTTTTAGTTCAATCAGATTTTAGGAGTTCTGGTGAAAAAAAGAACATACAGGAATATCTAAATTACATAGCTAGTAGTGGACAAGGCGGTACCTCTTATTTTCATAATAGCTACTTGATCTAAGTTGGGAAATTCATCCATTTATTCACTTATTCATTCATTCAACTGCTGGTTAAGTGCATACTATGTTGCAGGCATTGTGCTAGATGCTGGAGATACAATGAGGAACAAGCCACCCACCTGTTCAGGATAAGGTGCCTTGTCTCTCAACACATGGGGATTCTTGTTATAGAACACCTGCAATGGCTGTAAGTTCATTTGTATCCCCAGACTACATCCTAAACTCTGGATGAATTTAGAGACCTATGAGGACCCTGGAGTTTCTTTTGGGCTTGGGTAGTTCCCAGAAGTGAAATGAATGGGATGGACAGTTTCAGATTCTCCTAATGAATTCATAGGGGATTCGCCTACAAATGATATGCCATTCCAATGCAGACATAATTCTACAGGGAAGGATCTAGTTGGACCAGCACAAGCTGGCTTCCTCCACGTCCACCCAGTTCTGATCCAAACTCCGGCACTGACGTCACGAAAAATGCCCCAGGGAGCAGTGGTTTCAAACACCTGTGGAAAGTGTACTTCTATTGCGCATGGGCTGCATGATCACACCGTGATGATGCTTTTCATGGGTGCAACTGAGAGACTGACTCTACAAATGGGCAACGGCCAGAGCATGCGTAAGAACAGAACTTTGACCTACAACCTGCCGCACCTGCCCTGGAACCCAAACCCTTCTCTACAATAAACACCCCAGAAAGCCAACGTGCTATATAGCAGACTTGTAGGAAGTCAAATTGCTGTCTCTAGTAACAATCCAGGAAGCTAAACTATAACTTCTGTAATGGCTGGTCCAAAACAGCCAGGACTTGATTAACAACTGGCAGCTTCTCTAATTTTTGTCCCCGTTTCCAACTTAGCATCAACCAGCGAAAGCCAAATATGTGCCACTAGCCAATGAATCAGGATGCCCCGCTCCCAGCTGGCCCACCTCCAGCTTCTCCATGCCAACAGCTCCCAATCACACCTCCCAGGACACACCTAAGCCCCTCCCTCCTCCCCCCAGGAAACTTTCCTGTTCCTCTCTCTGCCTGTTTCTGAGTCCTTGCCAAAATGCTGGTGACAGTGATTGACTCCTTTGTTCCAGCAAGCTCACAATAAATAGCCTCTGCGTGTTCTCATCTGGTTAGTTTTCATTTATTTCCACACAACCATTATACTCATTTTACAGATAAGGGAGCTTATAGAGATTCACTTTGGAATGGAGCCATCCAAACGGCAGAGCAAGGCATTGAACCTGCTCTAATTCCAAAGTTATTCTACTAACCGTTACTCAAATGTAGAAAAGACAAAAGAAACTTCTCTTCCACTGTCCTCTGCTAAACTTAATTTGTACTTTTGGAGTACTTGTATTTTTTTCTTCAAAGAAAGTGATCCAAGTATAATGAGTATTAGTCTACCGGCCCGGTAATTAAACAGAGAAGTTCAATTCAGATGCACTAGTAAGAGTTTAAGGAGATATCTAGGGTTGTAATGGTGACCCTAAGCCCGAATTTCATTACCATGATTTGAATATATGAACAGGTCTAGAGCCCAGTAGGTGGAGAGACATGAGGTGTTTGTGGGGAAAAAGTCCTCTGACTGTGTTGTCACTGATCCATGGGACCATAGAGCGGCCCTCTTCTGTGCATCTGGCTGAATGAGGGCAGTTACTGAATGCGAACCTCTGTGTAACTTTTAAAAGCATTTAAAAATAACAAGCCAGCTCTAGAATGCGTAATTTTAGCACGCGTATAATCACTAGAGTACTGGGTAAACATACTAGTATAATGGTGTTCAGAGGGCAAGACAGTTGAGTAATGATAATAGAGTTTTAAAGAAAAGAAGTTTTTTGTTTAGTCACTACATTTTGTCATTTTAAGCCACCTAGTTCTAACGGAGTAAAGGTGCCAAGGTTAAGGTCTCCAACTCACATAGACTTTTCTCTACAGGGCACACAGAAATCCTCAAGTTTTGTGTCCGAATCTGTGCGAATCCTTTTGTACAACATGAAATGTTCTGCACTGCAACAGAGACACGAAGATATTCAGAGGCAAGTCCATGCTGAGTGTTCAGCCCAGCAGGCCAAGAACAGAAACAGATGCCGCCCCCCACATTTGCCATGTTTCGCTGTTACTGAGTACATGGACTCAAGTAATTTCTCTGTAGGCTCGAGAGGGAGGGGAGTGGACCACGGACCCACGCCCTAGGGCTCTGCCACACCCAGCAGCTGTGCTCTTGGGAAATCAACCCACTCCCGGGGGTAGCTAAGGTTACTCCTCAGGGGTGAAAGGCAGGAAGGACAGACGGCTGCCACACAGGTCCTGCAGCTGGAATTTGCAACAAGAAAAAGGAGACGATTTGCTTTCCGTTTCAAATGTTGACCCAGGAAGGACAGAAATGATTTTACAATGCATACCTTTGTTTTCTTTGAAAAGGAACTCAGAATATAACATTAGAGGAAACATTGGGAATATTATCAGGTTGCAATGAAGTCTGCAGAAACATGAAATGTGAAAATCAAAAAATAAAGGGATTGAGCTGGAGAGACAAGAGGAGAGAGGGGGGAAGAACAATTTTTTTTTTTCCCCTGAAGAGAAGGAAAGAAACTGAGTAGTATATACATACAAATAAGAACCACAACTTTGCAGATTATCCAGGTAAAACAAATCTAAAATTTGCAGAAATTTCTCCTTCGTGTTCTTGAGAACATATTTTTCGATTTCTGTCAAATATACAGTAAAAAATCACAGTAATACTGGGGGTAGTAAAAAAGAGAAATGGGGACACACATTTTAGCACATGTTTACATACTTATATAAACATCACACATTGTATCTGTACACACATGTACATACGTATATAAATGTAATACATACGTAACTCGATCTTTCTTTAGTACAAATTCAAAATGGCATTTTCAAAACTAGCCTTTAAAAATTCAATGAAATTCCTAGCACTTCAGAGAAAAGTACACACTTCTCTGTGAATAATGACATAGTTCAGTTACCCTTTCCA
Organism: Mirounga angustirostris; assembly: GCF_029215605.1. Lineage (NCBI taxonomy): Eukaryota > Metazoa > Chordata > Mammalia > Carnivora > Phocidae > Mirounga > Mirounga angustirostris. Next base: position 77,158,951 of record NW_026991713.1, read on the forward strand.
ACTATATAGGGTCTTCCTCCTGTCATCAAAAAACTCTATCTGGAATTGGTATTGGCCTAGATGTTCTCAGAAGCATTTTCTTAAAAGATTTTATTTATTTATTTCAGAGAGAGAGAGGGAGAGCGAGAGAGCACAAGCCGGGGGAGGGGCAGAGGCAGATGGAGAAGGAGAGTCCCCGCTGAGCAGGGAGCCCGATGTAGGGCTGGATCCCAGGACCCTGAGATCATGACCTGAGCTGAAGGCAGACGCTCAACTGACTGAGCCACCCAGGTGCCCCTTCAGAAGCATTTTTAGCAGATATAGTCTCTTCTCAATAAAAGCTTACAAAGAGAAAAAAAATAATGCTAATAAATTGCACATAGAGAATTCTAATTCAGAGGGAAGAGAAAGGCAGGAACCTTCCTAGGGAGATCAATTTTTTTTCCAGGAAAGTGTGGGCAAGTTTAGTCATGAGAACCATCACCTCTCACCCACTCTATGAAAGAGGGAGAGAGAGAGAAGAAGGAGGGGGAGGAATGGGGGGTGGGGAGGAGGGAGCAAGAGGAGGAGGAATTCCAGAGGGGAGAGAAGGGGCCTGAGTATGATGGTGGGAGAAGGAATAAGAACCAAAAAATCTGTCCTGTGCATGATGAGGCACAAACAGTTAAGTGAAATTAAAAAAAAAAAATGCCCATTTTGTGCTGTAATCTCTCCCTGTTACCCTATAACTTTAGGAAGGGTCTGCTATGCATTTAGTGGAACCCTATGGGGGAAGGGTATGGAAGGAATAGCCAGCACCAGTGGTAAGGAAGCAGCAGAGAGGTGAAGGATCCTGTGGGAGCAGGAATTCGGCATGAGAAGTGAGCAGGAGAATGTAAGCCTGCCAGGAATCCTTGGAAATTTGGGTGCAAATTCTGATTTCACAGAACATGGGAAGTGGGGGCTAACGTATGTTATTTGCATACTAAAGGAAAGGTTAACTCCAACCAGACACCTGGAATAAGTATACCTGAAAAGGTACTTTGCATAAGCAGAAGTAAATCTAGTGATTCCCTGGTGGAGGATGGAGTCAGAAGAAAATGAACATTTGTCTTCTTGATCGTGGGAGGACAATTTTGGAAGTTCTTGGAATGATGGAAGAGATGAGGCTAGAAAACCGGGCCAGGAGACACCATCTCAAATATAGGATAGTAACAATGGAATTAAGACTAAGATGATTGAATAATCATTGAGAAGAACTAACATAGTGAACAAATAATTCCTAAATTATCTCTTTGTTTAAAGACACAAAAAGCTAACTGTCCTTCTTTCATAGAAATAATAAATGAAATATTCAAAATGCAACAGCAAAACTTTGTGTCATCAAAACACAAGTCAAGGGAGATATATAATAATTATCTATTTGAAAGAATTTTCAAAACCTCAGCTCACAAGTATAAAAGATTGGCCAAATTTTACATTTTAAGTATATATTGTTGAAGGATAATATTTCTCTGCCTTTGCTTTTTGAAAAGTTATGATAGCTTTGGTGATGATGGCTTTGGTAGACATTTGTGTATCAGCCTGCCAGCAACTCTTTCTGCTTCTACTAGTCAAAACCTCCTTTTGGGGTAGCAGCACCTCTCTCCCCACTGTGAGTAGTCTTTATGAGGCTGTTATTCAAGACATTCTGTCCCACTTAGCCAAAGGATAGATTTTTAACTTTGCATAAAGGAACACAACATTAAAAAAATACATATGTATTGGTATATAAAAATTGATACATAGAATAAATACAAAATATATAAACACAAAAATATAAATATATATGGAGTTGGTTCATCTAGTGGTGGCATGTTGACTGGCTAATCTAGTCAATTAGTACTTGTCTTCTTGATACCAAAGGCAAGTCTCTGATAGCTCTTAGGAAATGGAAAAGGGCTTCTTGCCCTTTCTAAGGCTGGTTTTTCAGCCATTCCTTTGATTGTGTAGTTACTTCATTTACTTCCAATAACTTCTTATTTGCTTATATTGCTATGGTAGGCAGAATTCTAAAATGACATCACTGCCCCCCCCATGACTACGCCCTATATACTGTATAATCCCCTTCCCTTGGGAATGGGCAGGACTTGTTTCTAATGAACAGAATACAGCGGAGGTGATGGGCTTTCACTCCCATGATTATGTTACCTCATATGGCAAAGGCGAAGGGATTTTAGAGATGTAATTAAGGTCCTTAATCAACTGATCTAATCATATGAGTGACTGTCTTCATAAGAGAGAGATCCTTCTCCTGGCTTTGATGAAACAAGCTTCCCTGAATTCTAAAACTGCATGGAAACTGTGAGATAATAATTACATGTTTTAAGTTGGTAAATTGTGGGTAATTTGTTACACAATGGAAGACTGATCCAGTTGCCCTTGCTGGTTTCCATTGCTTTTTTGTTTTTTAAAGATTTTATCTATTTATTTGAGAGAGAGCGAGCATGAGCGGGGTGAGAGGCAGAGGGAGAAGCAGACTCCCCACTGAGCAGGGAGCCCGATGAGGGGCTCCATCTCAGGACTCTGGGATCATGACCTGAGCCGGAGGCAGAAACCCAGCCAACTTGTTGCTTTCAACCAAAGAATTCTGACTGATGAAATGTTGGATCTCTTTAAAAATGCCTTGGCTGAAATCTGTGAAGCATATTTTAATCAAAAAAATAACAAAACCACTTCTATTTCTCTTGGGATTAAATGTCACAAAACATGCTGTCTTCTATGTACCTGCATGAGTAAAACAGTCCTTCTCTCACTATGATCAGCTAAACCAGCTTTACCAAACTTTTTTTGTCTTAGGATCTCCTTATATTCCTAAACATTACTGAGTATTCCAAAGAGCCTGTATGTGGTTATATCCACCAATATTCAGCATATTTGAAAATAAAACCAAGACATTTAAAAAGCATTTACTTATCATTTAAAACAATGGTAACGACCTATTAAATGCTAACAGAAATGACATATTTTTTGAAAAGTGACTATATTTTCTGTAATGAAAAAAATCTACACTGAGAGGATTGGCACTGTTTTACATTTTTGCAAGTCTCTTTAATATATGCCTTAGCAACTAGATTTTCATATCTGTTTCTGTATCCAATCTGTTGCTATTGTTTTGGTTGGATATGTGAAGAAAATCTGGCCTCACACAGATATATAGTTGGAAAAGGGAAGAGTACTTAAAATTCTTTCCAAATAATTGTGGATTTTTTTTTTTATTATACTAAAAACTTGGCAAATTGTAGTTTCTTAAAGCTTAGTACAATGTGGAATCTAAAACCCTATCAATGTTTCATACTGTTACTTTAAGATCCATTGGCCTACCTCACTATTTAGATGGATCTTTTACTTAATATGCATAATTTTACAACATCATGCATTGGTCATTTGGAAAATAATGAGTCACTGAGTTATACAGATGTTCCAAATGTTGACACATTTCATTATATAATATCAAAAAATCATATTGGTTAATATCCCCAATCGCATCAGAAAAGTCTTTAAGTATTGGTTAGTCATCAAGCTCATTGTGACTGACACAAGTCTTCCAAAACTCTAATCTTTATTTGAAAGCTCAAAGTTTGTCATTGTCAAAAATACTGCGTTATTTGCCCAAGTGACTGGTTCACTTAGTTTATTTTGAGGAAATGTCTGCCAAATACCCAAATCCGAATAATTTAGTGTGTCCATGAGTCATTCTTGCAGATAAAATGATACTCTGTGAAAAAAGCAGCTGGCTCAGTTCTCAGCCCCATCACAAGGTGCTTTTCTTTGAGACAACCAGCCTTTGGGATGCAGCAGCTGTTCTTTATATGTACTTCTCATGTCATCACACGAAATACCCAAGACGTGTAAGCAAGGGTTGAAATACAATTATTTTAACTGCTTCTTCAAGGACATTCTTAAATGAAATTGGCTATTTTTTTAAGCTGTGAGGGCCTGATGATCAAGAATACAATGACGATTAGTACAGGTTGGGGTCACTGCCTTAATTCGTGCTGTTCTACCCCGCATCACTTTTGTACCATCAGTGCAAATGTCAACACAGTAAAAAGGGCAGATAACATCTTACTATTTTTATGAAAGTTGCTTTGATCCTGTGGATTCCTGAAAGTATCTTGGAGACTGCAGAAATCTGCAGACCACACTTTTTTTTTTTTTTTTTTTTAAGTAGGCTCCACGATCAGCCTGAAGCCCAATTTGGGGCTTGAACTCATGACCCTGAGATCACGACCTGAGCTGAGATCAAAAGTCAGATGCTTAACCGACTGAGCCACCCAGGTGCCCCACTGTAGACTACACTCTGAGAACCACTGATCTAAACTATTATGTGAGGCCCTATTCCAACCATTTTTGCACTTAGCTCAAGGTGGATTTAATAATACTTTTCAGTTTGGGTTTAGAACTCTTTAGGTATTTTCAAGTGGAACGGAATTGCTGGTAATGTTCGTGAGCACAGAACCCCTTATCTTTAACTTGCTACACAAATGTATTAAAACAAGGCAGGAAAAAGAGTTTCTTTATATTTTAGACTGGGCTAGTAATAAGCAAGCATTAGAAATATATTCTTTTTTTTCAAGATTTGTATTTATTTATTTGACAGAGATTGAGAGAGAGAGAGAGAGAGAGCACAAACAGGGGGAGCAGCAGAGGGAGAGGGAGAAGCAGGCTCCCCACCGAGCAGGGAGCCCAATGCGGGACTTGATCCCAGGACCCCGGAATCACGACCTGAGCTGAAGGCAGATGCTTAACCAACTGAGCCACCCAGGTGCCCCCAGAAATATATTCTTATCATGATCAATCTAACTAGCTTTAACTAACTTAGTTAAAGCTAAAGATGACAATGTATCAGCAGTTTAACATGGTTGATTTTCTGTTGCTCTGGTTCTCTTGTTTCAAAAGCATGGGCATTTTGGATTTGTTGTTCCCCAAACCAGAAACGAAGGCACAAAGTTACTAAAGGATCCAGCGTTCTTTTTTTTCTTAGCTGTGTCCTGGTTCCCTCTCTTTGGTCCAAGGTGTAATTCGGTACTTCAAAAGGGTACGGGAAATTCTTTCTGAACATTAAAGCTTTAATAAAAAACACCTCTGCTCTACCAGCCATGTCTCTCAATCGTCTGATCGAGTCCACAAAAGAAGATCTGTTTGGTAACTCAACCTAGAATTCACTGGAGTTAACAGAAAAGCAACATGGTATTGACTAGCAGCACTTTATTTCCTGACAACAATATAACTCTGGTCTCATTTGCTCCCACCACGCACCACGTTTCTCCCCCAAATGGGGTACAGCCCCTGTATCAATGCTGCTTGTGCGTTGTAGATGCCCAGGAACGACTGGGACGTGGGCCAGGTGCCTTTGGAAAAGGGAACGTGCGTGGACGTGTTCTGGTATGGCTTCCAGGTTTACTCTAAGAGAAGAAAAGCCCGACCACTAGTAAATGTGTATTGACTACAGATTTACCAGACCCGGACTCCACAGCAGCGTATCTCTTATTTGACCACACACTTTAAGACTTCTTACAAGAAGTGGCTCAGTAACAGTCAATTTTCCAGGGAATGACTTGTGGAAAAGTACCTACAGATGCACAAAGGTACATTTCCACAGTACACAAAGCTGCTAAACTTGCATTCCCAGCATGTACTACAGTGAAAATACGATGAGATTTTTTACTCCCACTTAAAAAATTCCAACCACTGCTTATTCTGTCATCCTGACTCAGGATCTTTATTTTCATCCCAGTCTATTAATCTTACCCAGCTTCTTTTTTTTTTTTAAGATTTTATTTATTCATTTGAGACACAGAGATAGAGAGAGAGCATGAGCAGGGAGAGAGGCAGAGGGAGAGGGAGAAGCAGGCTCCCCGCTGAGCAGGGAGCCCGATGTGGGGCTCGATCCCAGGATGCTGGGATCATGACCTGAGCTGAAGGCAGACGCTTAACCATCTGAGCCACCCAGGTGCCCCAATCTTACCCAGCTTCTTTATGAACATTTTTCCTACTGCCTAAATACTATAAAGCATTGATAGAGAGAGGCCCCAAAGAGAGAAGAGAGAAATGCAAATGCAATCCAAACCGAGTTCACAAATTAACTTTTGACAGGAGGAGAGATATATATTAATTTGGTGCAAATATTGATAAATTCATGCAGGTACATGGCTGGCAAGGGGGAAAAGAAGGAAGATGATGAATTGTGCAGTTTATCCATGGGAGGATAAACTGACAGAGTGCCTATCTTGAGGCTTCTATTTTCTTTGGAAAGGGGAAAGGAAGTCAGGTGCTGAAAACAGCATGGGAAATTACGGGGTAGAGAGGACTCGAGGGGGAGAGTGAAGGAGCGAAGGAGCTATTGTGAGTGCTGTAAGAGGAAGATGACCAGGGCAGGCAGAAGGATTGCTGAGCAAGATTGAGGGTCTAGCCAAAATTGGAGACAGTTAGTGACGTCGGTCCGCACACGTGCAATTTTTCACAGCTGTGTTTGGTGGTGCGTGAATTGGTGCAGTGAACCTGGACATGGGAGTCTTTCTAGGACTTGGATTCTGGAGGTGAAGTATGGAAGGTAGCTAGAAAACTGGGTTTATGATTTAAGGAAATAGTTTAGGAGAATGATTAAAAATTATATAGTCTAGGCCAGTTAGGAGTGAAAATAAAGCCAAGATGGGGTCAGGACTGATAGACTGGGAGAAAATGGAGGGGGGATGGTCAAGGGACTAGAGCACTCATGGAGGTCAAAGAATAGGTATAGTGACGAGAACACTGAAGGCTTCAACTTTTCAGTGACAGACTGTTTTCAGAGAGAGATGCCAGAATTCAGGACTGCAGAGTTGAAGCAGCTGCGGGTGACAAGATCCATGATGTGGCCATGGGAATAGTTGTCACTGAGGAGTTAACTTGAAGAGCATTGAAAATGAATAGGCCAAGGATGTTGGAGGGGGATGGGTATAATTTTTGGGTCATCCACATTGACGTACCAGAATCTGGAGTGAAGAGGGAGATTGGGACTCAGATGCCAAAGCTATGAAAGAGTATAGAGGAATAATTATGATGTTGACAGATGGCAGAGATACTAGGCAGAACACTAATCAGATGGCATGGCCTACAGAAAAGATGTCTGAAGATACAGTGCATAGGCCATAAGAGGATGCTGAACACTCTCCTGATCTTTGGAAAGAGAGAATAAACTACTTGAGATTGTTCCTAATGGGATATTCAAATTTCAGTTAAAGTAAGGAAGTACAAGATGTAGAGATGATGGAAAGAGTACAAGGGAAGGAAGTAGTAGGAAGAAAAAAACAAGAGAAGGGAAGAAAGCACAAAGGAATGCGGCTATGAGGATATGTGGGAGGACAGATGACTAGGGAGGTTTGCAATTTGGATATTGGCCAGGGTGGAAAGGATGAGACCAGCCTGAAACTGGTTCAGGGTCAGTGCAGAAGTCTGGAGTGCTGGAAGCTCGAGGACATGCACAGACTGAGTCCAGTGCTCTAGTTTTCGAGGAGAAAGTTAGGGAGAGGCTGTCTTAAAAGAAATCTTAGCCTAGAACTGCAAACGATTTGTTCAATCTCGGGGTTCTTGTTTTGTACTGGAAACAGTATTTGTCTCTTCCCAGGGATCAATCACAAAATCTGAATTCTTGGATTCAGATTCCCAACCCCCTTGAGAGATTCTCTTTTTCAGCAACATAGGCCATAATATGGTACCCATCTCTTCTCTGAACTTTTGGAAGTCTACGTTCACGAAGTTTCAGGGGCCGCGTGCGCAGCGTTCCTGCGGCCTTCACGTTCTGTTGCTACACTTGTGCAGTCTCTCCTATTGGACTGAGAGGTCCTTCATGGAGAGGGTGATTTCTTTTATTTTTATTATTTTTATTTATTTATTATTTTTTTATTTTTTTTAAGATTTTATTTATTTATTTGACAGAGAGATAGAGAGCACGAGTAGGCAGAGAGGCAGGCAGAGGGAGAGGGAGAAGCAGGCTCTCCGCTGAGCAAGGAGCCTGATGCGGGGCTTGATCCCAGGACCCTGGGATCATGACCTGAGCCAAAGGCAGCCGTTTAACCGACTGAGCCACCCAGGCGCCCCTATTTTTATTTTTTTTTAAAGATTTTATTTGTTTATAAATAAATAAAATCTTTATTTATTTATTTATAGAGAGACAGCAAGAGAGGGAACACAAGCAGGGGGAGTGGGAGAGGGAGAAGCAGGCTTCCCGCAGATCAGGGAGCCCGACGTGGGGCTCGATCCCAGGAGTCTGAGATCATGACCTGAGCCGAAGGCAGACACCCAATGACTGAGCCGCCCAGGCGCCCCAAGAGTTGTTTCTTTTAAATCTCCATATCCGCAGCAGGTTGATCTGTGCATGACGCATGATAGGCACACAGTGTGTATTTGTTGAATGACTGAAGCATACAAATACATCTTCTTGAATCTGCACCCATCCTTTTCAACCCTTTGTACCAGGACTCATCCCTCTACTTGGGTTTGGATTCCATTTCCTCCCGTCTTCTTTGACAGCTATATGATCGATGATCCCTTCCCTCTCCTGCATATCAATCTGCCCCACTCAAAGCTATGCTTCTTTCAAGCTTTGGAATTACCTCTCCCAAATTACTCTCTCCTGCCTAGGCCTTACCCCTGAGTTTCAGACCATGGTGTGTGATTGCTTACTTGACATTTCCACTTGTATATTATAAAGGCACCTTAATCTTATGACCTTTTCCCTAAAGACTCATTCTCATTCCAATTTTTCCCGTATTCTAGAATGAAATCACTGTCCATTTTTTCGAACAAGCCTGAAAGCCTACAGTCACCTTTGGCAGTTCCTTCTCTCTCACCTCCACATCTGCCCATTACCTCCTGACAGTCACCTCCTGAATTCATCTAATTGCCTGCCTTTCCACACCAACCACAACCACCTGGCTTAAACCACCACATCTTGTCTAGACTGTTGTGTTCCAATCCCCACCTCCAGCTTCTTTGCAACACTGCAGCCAGTTCTCATTTGGAAATGAAAACCTGATAGCTTGAAATATCCCTTAATGCCTCATGTCTTCCCTTTGCTCCTAGGGTAAAGGCTGAAATCTCCAAGGTGATTTCCAAGGTCTGACGTGGTTTGGCCCCAGCCTGTCTCTCCAGCACATTGGACAACATGTTCTCCCGTGCTTGCGTTACTCAGACACAGTGTTAACCGAACATGTCAAGCTTCTCTCTAGGCTTGGTATATGTCTAAGAGGCATCTCTAACGTAAAATGCCTCAAAACGAGCTCCTGAAACACCTCCCCCAACCCGCTCCACTTGCAACCTTCTTCATCTTAGTAAAAATAAAACCTTGATTCTTTGTGTTGCTCTGTGCAGAGATGCTGAGGCCATCCGACTTTCTTTTTCTTATGCTCCCCTTCCACCTCTCAGCAAAACCCATCAGCTCTACCTGCAAGGTATATCCAGGATCTGACTGATTCTCACTATCTTTGCTTATTTGCATATTTCCACATCAACATTTATTCTATGGTCTTATTGGGTAGCCAGAAAGGCCCGAGACCTATATGAGTTCTGATCCTTCCTTGAAATACGCCCCCATCATGAAATTATTATTCTAGAGAATTCCAAGAGCCCCTTCATCCAATTTTCCCACTGGGAAAAATATATGTTAATTGTTTAGAGCATAATGTATCTGGAGCTATCCTATAACCATAAACTTCAATCTGCAATAATAACAACAACAGCAGGAGCTAAGATGGTTCGTCTCAAGCCTTCTACTAAGGGCCTCATTTGTAGTATCCCATTGGACCCCATGATAATCCCATGAGGCAGGCATGATTATTACAGATGAGAGAGCTGAGGTTCAAAGAAGGTAAGTAACTTGCCTGAAAGATTTTATTTACAAAGTTAACTAATTACTTGTTAATACACATTATTTTTATAGGCTTTCGCTCAAAAAAGAGTACTCCCTTGGTGACCCTTCTGTTAATGTATATAACCACACATCTTTCATACAATGGCATTAATTCCACTTTGCAATTTCAATATACTCTTAATAACTTTTAAAAACACTGCTTCAGTCTAATACATCACGACTTTGGTATGTATATGGTTTGAACATGTTCCATGGAGAAGCCAGTTGAAACAAAAAAGGAGGGGAAGTGTTTATGGAATGAAGGCCCCATTCCAATTCCCCATACCCAACCAGAATGGAACAGGCAACATTTTTGCACTTTGGGGTAATTTAACCACACACACACATACACACACACGCACACGCACATGCACACACAGGCCACATCTATTGTTAGGCATGAGCTGGAATGGATAACCTCTGCTCTGAGTATGAAAATTAAATTGTTTTTTAATTGATTTTTCCAGGCAAATTTAATAAAATGATCAAATACAATTGAAATATCAAATTCTTCCCTGGAGCTCTCAAGTTCCTTTCTACTATAATCTATGTTTGAATCCCATATGAAAACCCTTAGCCTTCAAATCTGTACCAGATGTACCAAAGTCACCCTTGGTAATGCATGTACTCAGGGCAGAACTGAGTTTCAGAGACTGGGGACAACCATCCCCACCCCTTCCCCATCCCCACAACTCCTTCCCTGTTGCCACAGAAAGGTCAGCCTTTCATATCATGGAGTCACAGTTAAAAAAAAAAATACTTTTTCTTCATTCAAACATCTAAGTAACTTGCAACAATCATTTGGCTTGTACTTCACAGCCCAAAGGAAACCAAGCAATCATTTTTAACCAACGTAGAACATTGCAGACTCATTGATTCTACTTCACAGGAAATTAGTCATCGATTTCTTAGGATAAATGAGTTCTGGTGAGCTATGGGGGAAACCAAGCCAAAGTGAAAATGAGGTATCTCACCCCAAGACTCATTTAGCTTGTCACTCCTATTATTAGCTTTAGCAACATCTGGGACTTCACTCATGGCTTGTTTTTCTCTTACCTTTTTGTCTTATTTCTCCCACTTCTGGTTTCCCTAGGACCAGAAGAAGATATAAATAAGAGCCGAGCAGGAAATGTGGCAGAAAAACTTGAACGGATCTGAAGAGCAATGGAAGGGGCTCCCACAGCATCTCACGACCAGAAGCCTTATATTCAAGGGAGCTCTAGCTGCTCATGCAGAAAGGCTCACAGCCCTGTTATATACATGTGCCCGAGGCCCATCTCATTGTGAACTGGTATTGTAAGGTTCTGTGGGCTGGGCTTCCAGGCACACTTGTAACCCCATGGCTGTGGGTTGTGAAATGCAGATGGTGCCCTTCGCTCCTAAAATGTTGTCACTGCAGGCCGTGCGAGCCAGAGTTTGAGAAACCTAACCTGGCTATCTCCTTGACGGTCAGAAACTGAACATCACCTTGGAATTCATTTAATGAACTATTTATCATTAATGACTTCTTACGTGTTAAGTACTGTAGTAGGTGGTGGAAGCAAAGAGTACTGAATATGAAGAAGGCACCAAAAGCTATGGACTTCTATAAATATATGTCCATCCACTTCCCCTTTACCTGTCTTCCAGTTTTACGCGTTTGCTTGGGGACATGGAAAGAAAGGGGTTTTATAGAAGCGGGAAAGCCCAGGGGTGAAGAGCAGCATCTCAAGGTCATGTTGCCTAAGTTCCAATCACAACCCTCACATATTTCAATTAAGTAACTTTGGACAAGTTTTGTAACTGCTAGGTGCTTCAGTTTCCCTGTCCGCAATCCTGGGATGATAATAGTAATAGTACCTCCCTCAGAAGGTTATAGCAAGGATTAAAAGAATTAATTTACCAAAATGATTCAGGAGAGAGACTGGCAAATAGCACAATGTAAATATTACAAATACTTTCATCATCCTCTGAGGTTGATCAGATTTCCCAGATTTCATTTGGAACAAATTGTCAGTGTGTGTAGTTGTTTTTTTTTTTTTTTTTTTTTAAGATTTTATTTATTTGAGAGAGAGTGAGCGAGCAAGAGCAGGGGAAGGGACAGAGGGAGAAGGAGAAGCAGGCTCCTGTTGAGCAAGGGAGCCCGATGTGGGGCTCAAAGTGGGGCTTGATCCCACGACCCTGAGACCATGACCTGAGCTGAAGGCAGATGCTTAACCAACTGAGCCACTCAGGCGCCCCAGTGTGTGTACAGTTCTACTAAAAGATTTTGTTCTGATGAGGACAGTTGGTGTCACTCACTTATACAAGCATTATGAATAATGATGGAGCTTATTTTCTAGAGCTACTATGGTACCTCTAGTATTCTAAATTAGGCCTTATTTGTGGGTAAATCTAAACTCAGAATGTTATGGTGACAAAGAATCCCTACTTAATCAAACTTTATCAGACTCCCCTGAGCCTTCTTCTCAACTAGGTCTTGATCTTGACCTGTTGAACCCAGTTTTAGCAGAAAATCCTGCCAGGCCAGTTTATTGAGAAACCTCCCCACTCTCGATCCAATCAAGCTCTTCTTCCTCCACCTTTGATTTCTAACCAAGTTTGATTTCTAACCCATCCCCACCTTAATATCTAAGCAAGTTCCTTACTAAGTTGCCATCCTCTCCCTCATGCTGTCTACCAGCTAGAAATCCCCACTCACCCTTATTTATATTCAGAGTTGAGTTCAATCTCCCTCCCCAATTGCAATAATCTTGGCTCCTTTCACAATAGTCTTGAATAAAGTCTTCCTTACCATTTTCAACAAATGTCAGGCTATGGTGAGCAATGTTTATAGCAGCAATGTCCACAATAGCCAAACTGTGGAAAGAGCCAAGATGTCCATCAACAGATGAATGGATAAAGAAGATGTGGTATATATATATTCAATGGAATATTATGCAGCCACCAAAAGGAATGAGATCTTGCCATTTGCAATGACGTGGATGGAACTGGAGGGTGTTATGCTGAGCGAAATAAGTCAATCAGAGAAAGACATGTATCATATGACCTCACTGATATGAGGAATTCTTAATCTCAGGAAACAAACTGAGGGTTGCTGGAGTGGGGGGTGGGGTGGGAGGGATGGGGTGGCTGGGTGGTAGACATTGGGGAGGGTATGTGCTATGGTGAGCGCTGTGAATTGTGCAAGACTGTTGAATCTCAGATCTGTACCTCTGAAACAAATAATGCAATATATGTTAAGAAAAAAAAAAAGAAGATAGGAGGGGAAGAATGAAGGGGGGGAAATCGGAAGGGGAGACGAACCATGAGAGACTATGGACTCTGAGAAACAAACTGAGGGTTCTAGAGGGGCAGTGGGTGGGGGGATCGGTTAGCCTGGTGATGGATATTAAAGAGGGTATGTACTGAGTGGAGCACTGAGTGTTATACACAAACAATGAATCATGGAACACTACATCAAAAACTAATGATGTAATGTATGGTGATTAACATAACAATAAAAAATTTAAAAAAAAGAAATATGATTAGTCTCTACATATACCCAATGGGAAAAATTTCAAATAGACTGGAAGAATTTGTGATGTTTGGAGACAGACTCTCTTATGACAGTAGCCTGATGAAGGTGAAGAGGGCAGATCATAAAAGCAAGCATAGATGACTTAAATTACTTCCCAGGAATAATCTGTAGATTTTTTCCCATTTAAAATAAAAGATAATTACTCACGTTAACCCCTAAACAAACTCATTTTCTAATACTGGGGTAATAAGGTTATAACATTTTTAGGCACATAGCATCATGCCTGATGGCAAGATTAAATAGGGGGAGAAAATTGGCTGTGAGCTAGACCATTTATTGAGAAATATAGTGTCAAAAATAATTTGATACTTTGGAAAGACGAAAAATAAATTTAATAAATGGGGTATTTAAAATGATTAAATTTGAGCTCAACTTGAATATATTTTGAAGAGAGGAACGAAAAAGTAGTTATGATATTTGTATTTTTCTATGTGAAAATAGTTTTCAAAATATATTAGTCTTCAGAAATCTTTTTTTTTTTTTAAAGATTTTATTTATTTATTTGACAGAGAGAGAGATAGCGAGAGCAGGAACACAAGCAGGGGGAGTGGGAGAGGGAGAAGCAGGCTTCCTGCAGAGCAGGGAGCCCGATGTGGGACTCGATCCCAGGACCCTGGGATCATGACCTGAGCCGAAGGCAGATGCTTAACGACTGAGCCACCCAGGCACCCTAGTCTTCAGAAATCTTAATTAGGAGATGAGAAAGGGGAGAAGAAATATTGATGAGCAGAGGAAAAAAAATGCATACTTACAGTAGTCATCATAAATGATTTTTTACTTTTTTAGTAGGTAAACCACCATTTTCCTGAAGGAAGTACTTATAAATAGTAAAAAATCTGACTTTAAGTGGGGCACCTGGGTGGCTCAGTTGTTAAGTGTCTGCCTTCGGGTCAGGTCGTGATCCCAGGGTTCTGGGATCGAGCCCCGCATCGAGCTCCCTGCTTGGCAGGAGGCCTGCTTCTCCCTCTCCCCCTGCTTGTGTTCCCTCTATCACTGTGTCTCTCTCTGTCAAATAAATAAATAAAGTCTTTAATAAAAAAATCTGATTTTAAGTTCATATTTTAGATTTATTCATACTTTTATCAAAGCCATCTATTAGATGAATAAAGAAATACAGCAGCTCACTTATGAGATTAAATTCTACCTCCTTTTAGAATTATTGCAAATTAAAACTCTTTCCCTAATACTCAAAAATATATACCTATAGGATTCCTACTGCTTTCACTTCATGGGAAGAAACCAGTCTAAACCTTCCACTGTATTCCCAGAAAAGGTTTGATACTATGCTTGATCTAACTCTGTATCTGACATCCATTAGCAAGAAAAAGCTAATAGAGAAAGGGTCTGCATGGAGAAAGTGAGTGAGGCCTTTAAGGAAAAACTGCCAAGGCCAGAGTCCATTAAGAATTCACCTTGATGTGGTCTATATATGCAATGGAATATTACTCAGACATCAGAAAGATGAATACCCACCATTTGCATTGACATGGAGGGGATTATGCTAAGTGAAATAAGTCAAGCAGAGAAAGACAATTATATGGTTTCACTCATATGTGGAATATAAGGAATCGCACGGAAGACCACAGGGGAAGGGAGGGAAAGCTGAATGGGGAGAAATCAGAGAGGGAGACGAACCATGAGAGACTATGGACTCCAGGAAACAGACTGAGGGTTTCAGAGGTTAGGGGGGTGGGGGGATGGAGTAACCAGGTGATGGGTATTGAGGAGGGCATGTGTTGTGATGAGCACTGGGTGTTATACCCAACTAACGAATCACTGAACCCTACATAAAAAACTAATGATGTACTGTGCAGTGGCTAACTGAACATAATAATAATAATAATAAAAGAATTCATTTGAATGTCAATGAAAAGCCCAGGTTCTAGCCCTGCTCTGTTTCTAATTAGCACTATAACCTCACTGAGCTCAGTTTGCTCATGTGTAATGTGTACAGATGGTGATTCCTAAGTGCCCCGCTAGCTCTAAAACTCTTGATTTGAAATGAGTAAGCACCATAATAAGAGATTCGGTCCTAAACATTTCAGACTAGGTTTCTAAATCTGGCTTGAATGCTTTTTTTTTTTTCATTCAATTTTTCAATCCCCCAAAAGAAAAAAAAATTTTCCTGCATCTAAATTATAAAAAACACTAAGGCTTTTAGAGAAAGGGAACCAAATGATGCTATTAACTTTCTCTCCAAAGTCTTTTGAAAATGAGAGACATGATACGTGCACCATAGATATAAGCCTTTGCAGAATTACTTACATCATGCAAATAATTTTCAACGACTTAAATTGATCCAAACTTTAATTGTCCAACCTTTTTTTCTTTCTAGTCAATTGTAACATAATATTATAAGTTATTATCAAGAAAAGATTTTCTCATATCCATGGTGTGAGATAATTTATTGAACATGTAGGTACAGTTGTAGGTGCTGAAGTATGCAGTGAACCACACAAAGACCCTGTTCTCATGAAGTGTACCTTCCATCAGAATTGTCCTGTTTAATAATATTAGTAGTTCATGATTGGAGAAAAGTATGAAGAAGAAAATAAATACCACCTGTGTTAGAATGTTTGATGTCCCATTTTTTTCAAGCATTTTTTCCCCAAGAAAGAGATTGCAGCAATTTGCAGTCCCAATTATCATGTAGTTTTTATTTCATGTCACAAACACTTCTTTAGAGTTTATTTTGGTCTAGATACTCTTCCAAGTGATTTATAATATTAACCCATGTAATTCTCACGCAAGTCCTATGAGGTAGGTAATAATAGTACCTACCTTGGATACAGAATTTTAAGTCGGTAGATTTTTATTTTCAACATTTTAAAGATATCATTCCATTATCTTCTGACTTCCATTGTTGCAGAAAAGTCAGTCCTTGTTCTTACTGTGCTTTTCCTGAATGTAACTTTTTCCCCCTTACAGCTACTTTTAAGATTTTTCTCTTTATCTTTGTTTTACAGCATTTTCTAGGTGTCTAATTTTTTTAGTTGAGTTCCTTCTTGGTGATCTGGAAACAGGTAAGGGCTGGACACAAATTTGGGGGATATGTGCATATGGAAAAGAGTATAAATAGATAACTTTATCAAGTGACAGCAAAAGGCGACACAAGAGAAGATAGCATCCTGAGTAAACCTAAGTATAAAGATGAAAAATGGGTCATAGAAAGAGCAGCAGGAGAAGTAAAATAGAAACCAAGGGTAGAGGTCACAATCATGAAGAGGACCTATCAAGGATAGTAGTGAGCAGTGGTAAATGGAATAGGCAGTTCAGCAAGAATAAAGACTGGAAATGGGTCACCAGATATAGCATTTTTTTTTTTTTCTCAAGAGAACACATGTGTTTTGTTTTTAGGGCAGAGGCAGAAGTAGAAGCCAGATTTTTAAGTATTTGCCTTATATTGTTTCTGGTTCAGATTCATATATTTTTATTGTATCTTGAATATATATTCAAGAAATGGAATAAAATTTTTCTAAACATACTTTGGGAATTTCTAGCTACTATTTTTTAAAAAGTGGTTAGCCAAATATTACTATTACAAACATCAACCACAGATATGTATATATTTTCTATTCAGGTCAAGTGAAGTCTTGTTGACTGGTCCTCAGAGTTCTGCTAGAGCCAGGGTCACCTTTCCAACAAATAGAAGGATGATTTGGGAAGGACTGTATTGGCCGGTAAATTATATCCTTGACATTTTCCCTCCCTTCCTGGTGCCCACTTTGTTTTCATTATCATAGCTCCAAGGCTTCCAAAAATATCACTCAGGCTTTTTATGCTGTTCTATTTCCCAAGGCCTGACAAGGCTGTTCCCATGCTGTATAATTTTCTATTTTCTTTAATAGAATTTTGTCCTTGTTCATCATTGCATTGCTTCTAATAGGAGAAAAAACTGAAAACAAATATCTGACAAGAGGAAAATCAAGGAGTTAGCTTAGCCATATAATGAAATACTATGAGGTTATTTTTAGGCATCATTAATAATATGAAAAAAAAGTCAAACTATTAAGTGAAAAATATGTCTGATCTGCATTCTGGTTCATAAAATAAGGATATACTTGCAGAAATAATAGAATATTTGCAACTGGATTTACCTGAAAATAACATATGGCCATGAGCAAAATGTTAAATAGTTTGGGCTAGGGAGTCCCCCATTATTCCAAAATAGACAACCATTTAAGCAATATGCTGTAGTACTGGGCTACCAAAGAGCTATATATGAATCGCTCTTCATTTCTATGTCCTTTGAGTGATTTATAGAGAATGTCATACCCCAATGCAAAGTTTGACTTCTCCATTAGATTAAAGAAAAAAAAAAATCATGCTGGCATCTTTCCCCAGTAAAGTTTACTAGCTCATCCAACAAAGACAAAATGGAAACCCTTTGAGTTGGTGTTCATTATCATTTATGGGCTGTACTCTTAGTTGATTAATGTGGTTTCATTTTATGCCACTAAAATAAACCTCGGGAGCATCTGTTTTTATGTTTTGTTTTACAATTTCTGATTGGCATTTAGATGGAAAACTAAAGATTTATTCATGTTTCATTTAGAAAAGAAAAAGCTAACACAAAACATTTCCTTATTAAGAGGACTATAATTAAATTAATTTGATAACAAGGCAACTAAGACAGTCAAAGCATGTCAAGTAGACAATTCAAGCTATTCACAATATTTCTTGTGAAAAACTACTTATTTAAAAAAGAATCTGAGACATGGATTTTTCCTGTAGATAGAGGATTTGTGTCTCTATCAAGATGCTGTCAGAGTTAGTTTTCCTCTAATTCATATAGTGCTTTATGAATATATCCCATCGGCCCTTTAATATCCCAGAGGGTCAAGGAAAAGAATTTTCTTCATTTAATATATAGAAAATCGAGCACAAGGGATCGACTCAATTATTTTAGAAGATTGGATAATTCATTGTGAAAATGGAAATAGAATGCAGCTCACACTCTTTCCTCCTTTACATAAAGTTATAGTTTTGGCTTGTTATATACATATAGGCACAAAACTGATCTTGTAAGTCACCACATTATAGTTATAACTACTAACAAAGGACTCAACACAGCCTTTTTTATTAGTGTCAAAATCCTGATATGTCGTCATCTATAAATATGCATACGCACATGCATACATAATCTACTAAATTCATACACATACACTCCATATTATATTAGCACCATTTTATAGATGGAGACAGCAGAGGGTTTAAATACTTTTCTGGAATATAAAGCAAGTCTTAGCTGAAGAACAAATATAAGCCAAGTATTTAAATGGCTATTTTTTCTCAATGCTATTGCATGTGTGCAGTGTGCTGAAGAAACGACTTGTAAACAGAAGGAAGATCTTTGCTGTTTGGATGATATGTGATGAATGGTAGGATTCTTGACTGGCTAGAAGGTATTTATTCTCTGCCTGAATTTAACAAAACAAAGTACAATCAGTAAGTTTCTCTCCTTTGAATTAAAAAAAAAAAAAACTGGGCAAGTTCAGGGGAATGCATGGTTTAGTGTTAGTATATCTATCTATCTATTTATCTATCATTCATTCATTCATTCATTCATTCATTCATTTATTCGATAACATGCCAATTCCTATATTCTGCCAGGCCACTTATGGTACTTGATGATCAAGCCAGAGCTTATCATTATGCAGCTTATGTAGTGGGAAAAGTGATGAAGGAATTTTAGTTAATCAGTGCAATATTACTGAACACTGTGATGATCCAACCCCAATTAATGTAATCTTAGGTTGCATTTATTTAAGAAGAGCATGTGGGGGGCGCCTCGATGGCTCAGTCAGTTAAGCACTGGAGTCCTGATTTTGGCTCAGGTCACAATCTCAAGATTATGAGATTGAGCACCGCGTCAGGCTCATGGAGCCTGCCTCAGATTCTCCCTCTCTCTCTCTCTCTCTCCCTCTGCCCCACCCCCCTCTCTAAAACAAAACAAAACATCATCTAGAATAATAGTGTATTTCATTCTAATCTGCACTATTTTGATTATAACCAGGGTTTAGATGTTCCACTCTAAAAACAATATGATAAACTGGAACACATTTCATGAAGCTGAACATAAAGGTTAAACCACTAAAAACTATGTCATATGTGCAGTAGTTGAAAGAACTTAAGGGCGAGTTTAGGGAACAAATGACTTGGGGAGGAGGACATTATAGTTTTCAAACATGGAAAGGACTGACACAAAAAAAGAATTAAATCTGTGCTTTCTTATTTTAAGAAACTAAATGATAATAAATGGTTGAAAGCCGTGGATAGGTACAGTTCAGTTTAATATAAGAAATCATATTTTAATCATCAGAGCTGCTAAAGGTAGAGTGGTTTGCCTCAGGAGTTAGCAGATGTATCCAAGCAGAGGCTGAAAAACCACTTTGCTGGTACACTGCTGAAGATCCGTAATTATCCAATGGATGGCTGAGCTAGGTGACCTTATTATTCCTTCCAAACCTGAAAGTCTGTTAATCCATGAAGCAAATTAGGGTGTATCGGGACAACAGCTTCTTTAGTGTTTCAAAGCATTTGATTCTATCCAAAGATTTGCTTTCTGAACAATCTTGATCAATGCTGATGTTCAGGGAAAGAGCTTAAGTTCACTCTATTCCATGCTCTGGTTTATCTTGTTGCATTCTTTGTTCCATTGCTCACTGTATTCGTTTCCTAGGGCCGCTGTTAACAAAGTACTGCAGACTGGGTGGCTTAGCACAACAGAAATTTATTGTCTCACAGTTTTGGAGGCCACAAGTTCAAAATCAAGGTGTTGGCAAGGCCATGCTCCCCCTCAAGATGCTGGGGGAGGGTCCGTTCCAGGCCTCTCTCCTAGCTTCTCGTAGAGCTTTGGCTGGTGACAGCATAGCTCCGAACTTCACATGGTTTTCTCCTTGTATGTTTGTCTCTGTGTCCAAATTTCCCTCTCTCTCTCTCTTTTTTTAAGATTTATTTATTTATTTGCGAGAGAGAGAGAGCATGTGGGGGGAGGGGGGGGAGAGAGAAGGTGAGGGAGAGCGAGAATCTCGAGCAGACTCTGCACTGAGTGTGAGCCCAACACAGGGCTCAATCCCACGACCCCGAGGCCATGACCTGACCTGAAACCGAGAGTTAGACGCTTAATCAACTGAGCCACTGAGGCACCCCCAAATTTCCCTCTCCTTTTAAGGATACCAGTCATATTGGATTATGGGCCCACCCTTCTTCAGTATGACCTCCTCTTAACTAATTCCATTTGCAATAACCCTATTTCCAAATATAGTCAGATTCTGAGGCACTGGGTTTGGACTTCAACATATGGATTTTGGAGGGACAAAATTCAGCATATAATGCTCACACAGCACCATCTTTTCCCATATAACTTCCTAAAGCTATGATTAGGGAAGCTGCAAAGGAGTTGAGCCTCAGGTGAGTCGTCATTACAGCTAGGGGTCCCTTGTGATGGCACGGCCCGTACAATAGCCACGGAACCAGGGCCAGCCTCATATTAGACGTGTCACTTATCTCCTCTGATACAGTTTTCTCAACTTGGAGAGATATTTAACCATGCTATTACACACTGACATGACAGAGTTGTTGTCAGGCAAACACAATGATGTGCATGAACTTTGTAAAGGTAAAGCACTTTGTAAAAGTCTTAAAAGAGGCTAGGAGGAGCTTATCTAACTTTTGCCTGGGTTATTTAAAAATATCAATGAGAAGAATGTGACTCAACCGAATCCAAATGAAAGATTAACCCCACGAAGAGCAGTCTGGTACACGAAAATTTATATATGGCTATATATGTAAACAATACAGAGCGGAAAGTATAAATCACTTTCCCCACCTGTCCAAATGGCACACTTTTATAAGGGTAAAATGCCAAAAAATCAAATCTGGGCTAGCCAGCACAGTCCTCTGACAATTTAGTATCAAAATGAACATTTAGTAAAAAGTCCAAGTAGCTGTGGAAGACCCAGCCGTTCTTACTGCCACAGCTGATGCCTCCAGACTCTACCATTTTTTATTTGTATAATTAAGAAGGCCAAACCATTGCCAACTGCAGAGCTGACCAGCCATGACCATAAGCTCTACCTGACCATAGGCACACCTGGCATGAGGTGGCACAGTTGAGGCTCAGAAATCAGTCCTGGGACATACTGATAAATGCCTGACTTTGGACAGCTCTTCGAGTTTCTGTCTCCTTGTCCATCTTACAGAAATACTGATCAGCTGCCTCACCCACAGTAACAATTGTTACGATGCTGATGAGCTGAGGCAAGAGAAGTATAAGAAATAAGAAGAAATTAAGTGGCTTATCAAGGTCACACAATGAGTGTCCATGAATGAGTGTGGTGGGGTCAGGGCTGAGATTGAAATCAGTTCATTTGATTTTGAGCTCATTGTTCTTTCGCTTACGTGTGTGTGTATGTGTGTGTGTGTGTGTGTGTGTGTGTGTGTCCTTCCTTGGAGCAGAAAAGACTTAATACACTTTTTAACTAGTGGCAAGGAGGCTATTTCACTGGAAGAGTGAATTCACTATTCACTTCGACCCAGCCTGTCCAGAGACCTAACTTCCGGTTTTCTACCAGTAGGACTGACTGGAACTCAGCAGCACTGAGGTGGAGAAATCACCACTCCCACAACTGACCCAAATGGCCTTCGTGAACCATTAAGAGCTATTTGTTCTAAAGGAAGGCATCACTGTCTGAACTGCACAAAGTTCATTTCCAGATGAGCTGGAGCCCCGCAAGCTCGTCTGATCTTAAAATCAATACATTGATGATTGACCTAATCCATCTATCAAAAAAAGAAAAAGAAAAAGGTAGTGAGAGAAGACTTTACAGGCATACATTTGTAAAGTCAAAAGCAGTTCTAAAGGCAAAAACTTTTGCAGAAAGCACTGATTCCAGAGGAAAACATCTTGTCATTTATTGAACTATATGGTCTCTAATCTTCCTTTTTTTTTTTTTTTTTAAGATTTTATTTATTTATTTGACAGAGACACAGCAAGAGAAGGAACCCAAGCAGAGACAGAGGGAGGGGGAGAAGCTGGCTTCCTGCGGAGCAGGGAGCCCGATGTGGGACTCGATCCCAGGACCCTGGGATCATGACCTGAGCCAAAGGCAGACGTTTAAGGACTGAGCCACCCAGGCGTCCCTCCAATGTTCCTTTTTAATTAGAAACATGATCTTTGGACTCTTCCAGTGAAATTCCTCTTGGATTATCTCCTTTTTTCCCTGTGCAGGGCTTTGACCTTAGCTCAGGCCCAAATTACCTCCTGGTTGAATTTTTGCTACAGCCCTCTCACTTGTCTTCCAGCTAACCTTGTTTTCCCTCGCAGAGTATTCTATGTATCTCCTCCAGACTAATCCACCTAGAGCAAGATTGTTTTTCCCACATTAGGTCCTATTAGTTTCTTGCATTTGCCACTGGAACATTCTCCTGTGATTTCATTCCTGTTCCTCCCACTACTCGGAAATTAAGTTCCCCTCATTAGTCCAATCTCATGTTTAAGATAAACATGCCAGTGTACGCGATCATTTCCTTTTCAAAATGTGGACTGCAGCTGTTATAAGTATCTCTCATTTTTGTAGTATTTATTCTCTAATTGGCTCATGTTTATAATTTTGTTTCCAGAGCGACACTGGCCAAAAACACCTCGTCTTCCTTCTTTCGCGCACTTAGCTCCAAACCAGAGTTCTCAATAAATACTTCCTAATAGCTGGATATCAGACAATTGCATTTCTTCTTATGCAACTAACCATAATAAACCTTTTGGTAAAATCTGATAGAAGTGTAAATGAAGAACGGACAAGAAAATGAGTGTGAAACTTGTCTAGCCACATGCCACATCCTGTCAAGAAAGGGTACACAGAAAAACTAGAAGAAAATGCTTTGACTCTTGGCCTATTTCTCCTATTTCAATGGACTGAGTGGCAGGCTCAAGTCCCTGCATTACTGAAATTTGGGCAAAAGACTGCCCTGTCTGGTCTGTACCTGCTCGGTAATGAGTAGATGAGTGTGAACAGATGGCAGAAACCAAGCATTCTGTGGAGTTCACCAGAAGTGCCTAGAGTCTTCAAACTTCAATTCAGAGGAAGAAGCACAGGAAGAGGATTTCAGCTCCTTTCAAACTGTGGTGGTTTGTTTGTCCCCCGGCCCCCCCCAACCCCATACCTGTTGTGTTACTGCTCAAAGCTCTTGTTCAGCCAGGAAATGCTAAGCTCCTAGTTCAGTAGGGAGGAAATACATCTGATGCTAAAACACAAACTTACTTGAAATAGTCTTTGTAAGTTATTATATGAATAAGCAGAGTCTTGTGGTTAATATGCTGTGTTCCAGTTCTAAATTCAATGCAGTGGTGTGAAATTTACCTCCTTTGAGATCTGACAGAATTTTATCTGCAAAGGATCATAAGAAATGGCAGCTCTAAGCTCTAAACCATTTCCTTCTAGTCAGGTGGACTTCAGAAAAATGACCTGTCCGTCCTTCCTTCCTTCCTTCCATCCAACCAAACAACCTCTCTCAGCCCAACATTTGCAGTAGTAGGATTGAAACTTTTCTCAGGTCTGTCTACCCTTCAAACAAGTAAAAAGAGAAAGAGGCAGAGAGACAGCAAAACCAAGGTAGCAAGTGGATCGAAGCCATGGTGAAAGCATCTGTGTAATTCAGGATGTACCAGCACAGAGTCCCCTCATCCTAGGCAAAAGGATGAGAGCTTTATCCATGATACCTACCCTGTGGAGACCCCAGCTTTGCGTCCTCAGTGGCTCCCCCTTCTGGCTATTACTCAAGGGAGTTCTTCTACACAAGCGGCAGTCCTTGGGTATGAATCACCACACGCCACCCCTAGGAGCAGTGGGAATCCTGTATCAGAGAATGAGGAACTGGTGAAGGGACAGCATGTGTCTAGACTTAGTTTCTGTCAGATGTAGGCTTCCAAGAAGGGGGTGGAAGTGAGAAGTGAGGAATTATGTGATACGGAGGAATTCTAATATCCTTCTCCAGCTGTAAAAATCAGGTGTTATGGCTAAATATACCCCACTACCCTGAACCAAATAGGTTTCCAAAACTCCTTGGCCTGGCACACAAGGCTATTTAAAAATCCGATGAAATCTGACTTTTCTGCCTTCTCTCTTTTTCCTGCTCCTACACTAACTTTACTGTGACCAAACAAGCTTTGTTTCTTTAAACTTCTTTTGCTTCTCATGGCAACCCCACACCTCTTTTCTGCCTGTCCAGGCATTTTTTGGCATTCTTTAAAACCTCCCCAGATGGCCCTCCTGTCCAGGGAAGGTGGGAACCACTGGCCTATCCAAGGCCCAAATCAAATCCTGCTTTATCCGTGATACCTGCCTGGGCTCTTCTGGGATCCAGGCCTGTCTCCTTCCTCCGCCAATTCCACCTCAGCCACACTTCATGTCAGTCCTCTGGCCTATGCTGATGGATTGCCTGTCATTTCATGTGATGGTCTTCTTTTACTCTTACTTATTAGCACTTTCACTGTTCTTTCCCTTCCTAAAATGTATGTGTATCTTAATCCTCCAATTAGAGGTGGAAACAAAGAGAGTTGAATCCCATTGTGCCCTCCATTTAGTGAGGGGTCAATAAATATTTTTGATTGCCTGAAAGGGGGTCAAAGGCACTGAAGCAGAGTCAAACATTATTTTATCCGTGGCATCTCAAGATGAGCTTTGTGTGAAAGATGCACGCCCCACAGATGCCCGGGGTGCAGCCGTCAGGGTCTTCGTCCTAGTGCCAAGTTGAATACAAACCAACGTCTAGGAAATTCAGCACAGTTTCTCAATCAGTCTTAAATCTGATGAGGCAAGAATTTGTGTTAGGTAAATCTGGGCATCACTTTAAGCAAATACACCCATTGTTCTGAGTCCTGAACCTTGTAGGAACATAGCAAAAATCTGAGAGAGTTCAAGTAGGCTACAAATGTCACTGTCATCCAAGACTCAAAACCTGATGAAAGATAAGTGCTATGTCCCATTGTACACAAAGATGAGAACTGCCAGATCTTTTGGTGATTCACACCCACTTCTTCAGAAACAAGTCAGACAAACAGGTGGCCCCAGACCATTCTCACTGGATAAGGATGTGCTCTCATGGAACCCAAGTATTGGAGAGTGTATTTGAGGGAAGTACCATTTAAGAAACGGCATCTTTGTTATGCTTCTACTTCTGGGAAATGCTATCATTAAGACACAGTCTCTAGGCTCTCATCAAGGCAGAAGAAATTGATTTTTAAAAAAAAGCTTTTCATAATGGGCAGCTGGTAGCCACAAGTCAGAAAAAATAAAATACAGTCTTCTTTAAAGACAAGTGAAAAGTAAGAATCAATAATTTCCAGACCATGAACTCCCTGTTTGTACCTTCCTTTGCTGCTCAGCTATAGGACATAATAGCTATTTCCTAGAGATTGAGACTTCTGAGAATTTCACTGGTCTCTGAGGTCCTTCCAAGTTCTAAGGATACTTTTGTTCTTCCCTTTATGTGAGATTCTTTGAGTTTGGCTAGTACCATGATCTCATTCGTATTTAGAGGATCATATGCAGCTTTTTCTCCATTTCACTGGTCTCTGTTTCTTCAGAGTCTGCCCTGCACTGACTGTTCTTTTGCTACATACTTAACAAAACAGCAAGCGCTTAAATATCACATAGGTCTTTCTTTCTTTCTTTTTCCCTCCCTCCCTCCCTCCCTCCCTCCCTCCCTCCCTCCCTTCCTTCCTTCCTTCCTTCCTTCCTTCCTTCCTTCCTTCCTTCCTTCCTTCCTTCCTTCTCTTTTCTTTCTCTCTCTCTCTCCCCCCCTCCTTCTTTCCTTCCTCCTTCCTTTCTCCCTTCCTTCCTTCCTTCCTTCCCTCCCTTTTCTCATTTAATCATTCAACAAACACTACGAAATGGAAATTGTGTGCTTTCAGATTAGCAGAACAGACAGAGCAGGAGAGCAAAGGTTTGTATAACACATTGCTATACTGAAAATTGCCAGGTCTGTTCTTTGCTGAGACCAGAGAAAATAAACATTTTACTCCTGTTTGACAGATCTTTCTACAGCCCCCGAAAATCTCTGTAATGATTCAGGTGTGGTAGAGGCCTGATGAACAACATTTCCCGAACACAGTAAAATGCGTGAACTTCTGCTACATGCCCAATCACAGGTACATGGGGTGATGTTCCAAGACTGAAAGGAATGAATGAATACTTCCAAATGGGAGGTTTCACTGTATAACAATAATTTGCCATGGAAAGCCTCAAATGTCTCCATGACGGCAACAATATAATACTTACAATATTACAGAGGAATCATCAGATGATTCTGTCAAGAAAAAATGGCCTTGTCCAAGCCTGCGGCAACTGTGTAGGTACATAATTTCAGGGCCTTTGTATAGGCTGCTCCCTCTGTGGGGAACACATTTCACAAGGTAAGTTCCTGCTGCATCCATCGGGCATCAGATTAAATGCCACATACCCAGAGAAGCCCTCCTGAACGCCTTACATAGAGTAAATGAGTCTTTGTCATGCTAATTTCCTTCATAAAATGTATGACATTTTTAATTCTGTTGTCTTGTATGTACTTTTGCCAGCCATCCCATGAGAATATCAGGTCAACAAATGCAGGGCCCACGTCTCCATTGTCTTTCCAGTGCCAGCCTAGTCCTGGCTTAGCGCAGGCCCTTGAGAAAAAAAGCTAATGATCTGTATTTATATGGAGAAGAAATACAGTTCTTTTGAAGACACAGATCTGTTTCCCATTTGCTGCTATGCCCAAGAAACAAGTTGCTGTAAGTCGACTGTGGTATTTGTCAAGTTACCGATTACAAAATCGGGTTAGGTCGTAGCACTCCAGATCCTTTTGAAAGATTACATTTTACCTCTGACATACTGTCTGTCTAACTCAAAGTCTTCTGCTGGTTGTAAGGTGCTGGTGGTGATCAAGTCCCCACCTGTGTTCAGCCTTCATTCCTGCACTAACACACACACAGTTTTCATGCAGACCAAACAGGATTGTGGGAAATAGAAAGTCTTCAGTAACCTCAGAGACGAACGGCCATACAACTGCCATGACTTTCAAGATTTTCTTGGGGTCCAAGGAGAAGTACGTAGACCCCTCCTGCTAACTAAGATTTACACTGGGAGATTTGCTCTTGGGGGATTCTCCAGTGGGAACCTAAGGACCAAGGAAACCTCTCTATTAATTCTCTGCAAAGGAGGGCAGATGTGCAGCATGAGCTGCTTTCCTGCAAAAATGATAAAGGAAAAACAATTACATGATGATGGGAGACTTACTATATTTTCATTTATTTTTCTGTGGTTTAAGGAGGAGATTCCTTGCTTGTTAGAATGTCACAAAAAGCAAAGACGGCAGCTTTAAGCCAAAACTTTAGCAAAATTAAATTTTATAAAGGGCTTCTCTTCTCTGTAGAATACTAAGTATCAAGTATCAGTTCTTTCTTCAGAAGTCATCTGTAAAATGAATTACAGAATCACTTGTACTACCTTGTGTCCATGAATTTTCAGGGCCGAATGGGCAATTTAACCAAAAGAGCTCCATCAAAAGAGCTCCATCTTCTGGAAAAATATTACTGAGATTTATTTCTTTGTTGTTTCTCAGACTTTCCATGAAGATGTAGATAGAATGGATTTGAGACTATTGTTTAACTAGAATGTTACTTGAATGCCAGAACTTGTTTTGTGATGCTAAGAAAATGAATGAATCTCTCAGTGAGTTCTTAAAAGAGTGTGAGTACCTGACTGCCAACATGTTCATCAGCTAAATAAATATTCATTTGATAATACAAATAGTTCCTTGAAGGGTCTAGAAGGTTCTGCCATTATCTTTTGAGTACACCCCAGTGCACATCTGTATTTTACTTGGAGAAATGAAAATGTAACCACTGTATGGGGATTTCTGGAAGCCATCAAATAGCAGACTTTGGACCAGATAGATGTGACTTTGGATTTTGATTCTACCACTTGCCCTAACTTAACCTTATTTTCCTCATTTGTAAAATGGCAATGATAACATAGGATTAGTGGAGATTAGTTAAGATAGTGAGCATAAAATATTTAGAACACTTATAGATGCTGATTGGAAATATGTTCCCTTTTTTTCTTAAATTATTATATCAAATAAAAAACAAGCAAAAAGGGGCACCTGGGTGGCTCAGTCTGTTAAGCATCTGCCTTTGGCTCAGATCATGATCCCAGGGTCCTGGGACTGAGCCCCACGTGGGGCTCCCTGCTCAGCCAGGGAGCCTGCTTCTCCCTCTCCTTGCTTGAGCTCTCTCTCTCTCTAATAAATAAATAAAATCTTAAAAAAAAGCAAAAAAATCCTCTATGTAGTATAATATAATTTGTGTATTACTGCTGAGAGACTAACTTATTTCCTCAAAGTCATCATCGACAATGGAGAAACAACAGGAATAATCAACACTATTTTGGAGTAGTGCTGTCCCAACAGAACTTTCTATGATAGGGAAATGTTCTATACCTGTGAGGTCCAATATGGTAGCCACTAAAGCTAAATGTACTGGTGTGGCTCAGGAATGGAATTTTATTTTAGTGTAATTTAAAATAATTAAATTTTAATTTTAAATATCCAGATGTGGCTACTGTATTGGACAATGCTGTTCCAGTGAACTAGTGAGCTCTAGTTTGACCTAGATATATCAAAGTCAGCATTCACAATTAAGAAGATGAATGACGGCATTATACATGTAACCTATGACTCACCAATTTATCTTATCACAAATCTCACTGTAATAGACATTAGAAAGTGAAGTTCTTTTCTCGATGAGTCTACTTCTTGACCTCTCTTTATACCCTTCACTCCTACATTAGATGAAGAAGGCAGAAATCTCATTTGAGTTAAAAGGGGCCAGCTGATTTGGCATGATTGTCTAAAATGGGGCTGATAAAATTTTCCTTATCCGAAAAGATGATAGTAAATATTAGGAAGACCTCACTCTCCCTTTTATCCCTTGTTCAGAAGGTATCTGTATTCAAATATAAATGTATGCTCACAGGTATATCTGAAGGGCCATCGATGTCTCTAAGAATTGTGCCTGAAACTGATATGTTTTTTAAAGCCCTAACAGGAAACTGGGGGTGCTGGGTCAGGTGGAGACCAAAGGAATGAGGGGACAACAAAATATATCAAGATCCAAAATAGGAGAGAAAGCTCCTAAAGCAAAAGTAAGACAGGAAGATGATGTGTAGAGAGTCAAATGGTAATGAGAGCAAAAGCAGAACAGTGGCTGGGGTCAAAGCACCTGCAAGTGGCAGGAGAAGGAGAACATCCCAAATTCGGGAAGGGAGAAACCCAGAGCTGAGCTCTTGTCTGAAACTGCTCCCCCTAAGATCAACCGGCAATTTGATGACAACTTTCAGATCCCATTTCCCTGACTCCTGAGTCACCATGGGTGAGGAGTGTTGACCATTCTTCTGCCTTGAGGAACTCTGTTCTTATAGTTTCTATGTACCACTTGATGTTTTCTTATCTGCTTGGTGATGGCTTCTTAATCCTCACAACTGATATTTTACTGCTCAGCTCCACAGGGCACCGTATGCATTGTAGACCTCATAAATGTGTCAGTAGATGAGGACACTATGGATGACGGAGGTAAAGTGTTTTCTAATTCACACAAAGGCATCCTATGGCCTAGAAGTTCCTCAATTTGGCCCCTAGAAAGGCAATACTTAACTTAGGTGCCACTCCAGGCCCTTTGTTGTTCTCTTTTCTTTTCTTTTTTTTTTTTTTTTAAGATTTTATTTATTTATTTAAGAGAGAGAGAGAGCGAGAGCACAAGCGGGGGGAGCGGCAGAGGGAGAAGGAGACTCCCCACTGAGCAGAGAGCCTGATGGGGGGCTCAATCCCAGGACCCTGGGATCATGACCTGAGCTGAAGGCAGACACTTAACTGACTTAGCCACCCAGGTGCACCCCCTTTGTTGTTTTCATTTTTAATTAGCCACTGATAACCTCATTCATACACATTGTTTCAACCACCGCTTACATGCCATCTATATGGCTCTTGCATCATTCTATGATCCACAGCCCAGAGTTCTCTCCTGAGCCCTAGATTCACATCTAATTGGTTTTTACACAGTTCTAGTCAGATATTTCAGTGGCACCAAAAACACAACATATTAAAAAAGAATCGATTCCCAATCCTGATTAACACCACCACCATCCACCTGGTAACTCAAGCCAGCATGTGAGAATTATCTCTATCTCACTCACTCCCCACATAACTTCAATCTACGAATCCTGGAGATTCTGCTACAATTAACCCCTTCTGTGTACATCCCTGTTACCTCCTTACTGCAGCTGCTTGGGACCTCTCCACACTCCCCTCTACTAGCCGCCATCTTTCCTATCAATGTGGTCCATTCCACCCCCCACATAGCTTCCAGTGGGATCTTTCTAAATTGCATATATTATTATGTCACTCTCTTGCTAAAGCTACTTCAATTCTTATGCCTTGTTAATGTGAGTCATGATAAAGTCTGAATTCCCAATTGTGGCATAAAACAAGGTATACATGAGCTGGTCTCTGCATGTTTTTTCATTTTCAATCTCTACCACGTCTCCAAACATATGCCTGCACTTGAGTCACGTGCACTACATTTGGCTTTCTTACTAGGACCAGGGTAATCCCTCAGACTGGTCGGTGGCTCTTTCTAGAACTCCAGTGGTATTTACCAGGGCACATTGCAAGAGTTTCCAAATCTGTCTTTCCTTTTAGACTTTAAGTACCTTGAGAACAGGAATATGATTTTATCTTTACATCTCTAGCACCTGCCTACCATCCGCTACTTTAGAATAAATATTTGGCAAGTAGATGGATGAATGCAGAGGTCAAAGAGAAATGAAAGAAAGGAAATTAATGAACTTCAAATACTTCCGGAATTTCCGGGAAAGTGGGGAGTGTGAAGAGCTGGGGTAGGAAAGATAATAGTGGCTGTGATGCAGAAAGTATCTTTAGATTAAAAAAATCACGCTGCTTTTTCTACCTTTGTAGGTGGAAGTGTGGTGTTGATAGCATCATTGTTTCGTGGAGACACCTAACATTTTTATGCTTCAGTTTTTTAAAATTTTAATTTGCAAAAGGGAAAACATTACTTCAAAGCATTAATACTCTAAAGGCTTTGTCCTTTATGACAAAGTTGTGGATATTAGTGATAAGCCTTAAAAGCCTTAAAATATTTCAATGTAAAAGAATAATGGGAGAGGATATAAATTGCCCTTATATAAAATCATTTCAAAAGAGTAAGCATAAAAAGAAACTCTCCAAGCGTATTTTTCCTTTCCCTTCTATTGTTTTTTTGTCTTTAAAAAAAATTTGTTATTTTGAAAGTACACAGCTGTTCACAGTTATAAATAAGGAGGTAGCAATATCACATCTATTGGAAGTACCCTCAAGGTTACCATTAAGCTTTATCAATTATTTCATGTATGTACGGACGAGGGAGATGAATTTTGGTTCATAAAAATTGTCTTGCATTAAGTCTGAGATTTGGTTTTGTTTTGATTTAAAATATCTGGGGTATGTCTGTTTACTTGGCTGCCACTATTAACAGAGCCTGTGATAGGACAACATTTCTTTTTTTTTTTTTTAAAGATTTTATTTACTTATTTATTTGACAGAGAGAGACACAGCGAGAGAGGGGACACAAGCAGAGGGAGAGGGAGAGGGAGAAGCAGACTTCCTGCTGAGCAGGGAGCCCAATGCGGGGCTCGATCCCAGGACCCTGGGATCATGACCTGAGCCGAAGGCAGACGCTTAACGACTGAGCCACCCAGGCACCCCAACAGGACAACATTTCTTAAATGAACATCTGTAGAGTTTTCCAAGAAGTCAACTCTCCATATCATTAGTTTGGGGTATCATTAAACTACAAGGCTGGAAGCTACATTTCATAATTTCAAACATAGACATTTTGAAAATACAATTATTAAAAAAAAAAACTTAATTTTTATGCCAGAGGGAAGGTGGGTAGGGGGATGAGTGAAACACGTGAAGAGGATCAAGAGTACACTTACCGTGATGAGCACTGGGTGATGTGTAGAATTGTTGAATCCCCTGAAACTAACATAACACTGTATGTTAATTATACTGGAATTCTAAAAATTAAAAAGAAACTTTTAGTTTTAAAAGCTTACTGAGTCCCTGTTTTGTTTCATTTGCATCTTCCTCTATAGTATCAGATGGTCAGGAGGTGCTCAATAAATACTTAAGCAAATCATTGACTCTTTCTAGGCCTCAGTTCACTCATCAATGAATGGGATTAATAACCACATCATAAAGCTGTTGGAGAATTAAGTGAGACACTGCTTTGTACTCTGGCTGGTACATGGTAACCATTCAATCCAAGATTGCTATTATTGCTTGCATACCTGATCCTTGTAAGCCTGGTTACAGGGCCTTTGGATCTTCAACATGTTCATAGAAATATAAAACTACACATTTTATATTTCAGTTTCAAAAATGGGGTAAGAGTTCAGTAACAAAATACAAAGACAGGTTTAGAGACACATTGGAAACTGTAAATGAACACAGCCAGCCAACTATGAGAAACAGCTCTAGCAAGGAACAAGTAGCTTATGAAATAATTTTTTTTTAAAGATTTTTTTATTTGACAGAGAGAGACACAGCGAGAGAGAGAACACAAGCAGGGGGAGTGGGAGAGGGAGAAGCAGGCTTCCCATGGTGCAGGAAGCCCGAAGTGGGGCTTAATCTCAGGACCCTGGGATCATGACCTGAGCTAAAGGCAGACGTTTAACGACTGAGCCACCCAGGTGCCCCATGAAATAAATTCTTGCTCTTTGGAATGATTTTTATTTGTCACAAAGCATAAAGTTATTACTGAATAAGATGATGTACCTTATAAGTCAAATGCAAATGTTGCTTCACTTGAATTTTCTCTCCATCAAGGACTTTCAGCAATTCTCCCATAGCCCTACAACTCCGAATAGATCAAGAACCACTGCTCTAAAATTAACAAGACAGGAAACAACAAATGTTGGCGAGGATGTGGAGAAAGGGGAGCCCTCTTACACTGTTGGTGGGAATGCAAGCTGGTGCAGCCACTCTGGAAACGGGATGGAGGTTCCTCAAGAAGTTAAAAATAGAGCTACCCTATGACCCAGCAATTGCACTACTCGGTATTTACCCCAAAGATACAGATGTAGTGAAACGAATGTACCCCAATGTTCATAGCAGCAATGTCCACGATAGCCAAAATATGGAAAGAGTTCAGATGTCCATCGACAGATGAATGGATAAAGATGTGGCTCATATGTACAATGGAATATTGCTCAGCCATCAGAAAGGATGAATATCTACCATTTACATCAGCGTGGATGGAACTGGAGGGTATTAGGCTGAATGAAATAAATCAACTGAAGAGAGACAATTATCATATGGTTTCACTCATATGTGGAATATAAGAAATAGGGCAGAAGATCATAGGGGAAGGGAAGGAAAACTGAATGGGAAGAAATCAGAGAGGGAGAAAAACCATGAGAGACTCTTAACTATAGGAAACAAACTGAGGGTTGTTGAAGGGGGATGGGATAACTGGGTGATGGGCATTAAGGAGGATGTGATATAATGAGCACTGGGTGTTATATGCCACTGGTGAATTAAGGAACATTACATCTGAAACTAATGATGTACTATATGTTGACTAATTGAATTTAAATTAAAAAAAAGATAAAAAAAAGAACCACTGCTCTAGACTACTGTAGTCACATGACCTGTTTTGTTCTTCTTATACACAGATTTTAAAATACATTTTTTAAAAGAAACCCTTTAGAGGAGGGTTTTCTCTGAATCTGCCTTGTTTTTGCAGATGTAAGTGTATTCTGCATCTTTTCTATTTTTCTTTGAGTTTTGTTCTCTTCTCAGTGGAGGTACAGAAGAGTTGGCGACTATCATTCAGAATTGATCTCAATGTTGCTGCTTTACCCTTCATGCATTAAATAGTTGTTTGTAGGAATTTCCTCTGCTGTTACCAAGATTCCACAATATACATATTATTTTCATTTTAAATGATGATATGGGGAATAAGGTCAGCATTTCTGAAATATCATGCAAGGTGAGCCTTCAAAAACAATAGAAGGGAAAATTCACTATCATCCAGTTTAGGAAAAAAAAATTAAAAGTGGTTGTAGGTGGTGACAGTACAATTTCTTAGAATACTGTGAATTAAAATAATTCAATTATGCCCACAACAGATGAGCTTTGCTAATCTGAAGAAATCACCAAAAAAGATATGTTAATTCCCTGGCTAAAAAGCAAGACAGACTGGGTCAGAAAAGTTACTGAATTCTTTAATAACAAAGAATGTGTTCGCAAAAATCTCATGAGTAGAAGTAAGGCACCAGAATTTAGATTTTTTTCCCCCAACAGTGATCAAAAGATAGACACATGGGGCTTAATCCCAGGACCCTGAGATCATGACCTGAGCCAAAGGCAGACGCTTAAAGGACTGAGCCACCCAGGCGCCCCTGCACTAATTCTATGTTAACTAAATAATCTTTTTCTTAAAATCTGAGGACCCATGTGCTATGGTGAGCGCTGTGAAGTGTGTAAGACTGATGAATCACAGACCTGTACCCCTGAAACAAATAATACATTATGTTAATAAAAAAAAAACTGAAGACCCAATGTAATAAAGGGTTTCACTCCATTAGTTGGTGTTTGACAACAAGTACTTTTCAAGGCTTACCCCTGCCCTTTTCCCATTCTGCCTCAGATCTGGGCAAGCTGATAAGAAAGTCCAGGTGCTTTGCCACCAGCAGTGAGTTCAAACCATGCACTAAAACCCTCACTCGAGCTCCAGCCCCTAGCTAGCATGAAAACTCAGAGCCATGTCCTTCTTCCTTTCACAGCTCTTTCAAACTGTTTTCAGATCAGCTTGAGAGGCCTGTCCTGCTCTCCCCAGAAAGCTTCGTTATGGGAATAAAAAACCTTTTCAAAGTTCTTGGGTGTGTGTGTGTGTGTGTGTGTGTATGTGTGTAGCATCATCGGTGTGGAAATCCAAACCAAATTTTTGGTGGTGATCCATTCCAACTCTAGGGACTGGCCACAACACCCAGTCACCATGATACTGGAAGGAGGGTCCCTTTCAGTGAGGACATAATCATCTTAGTACTAATCTTAGGAAGAAATCTGCATTCAAGAAAAACCTAAAAATATCAATTTCTTGTGAGTTCATATACTGGGAATCCTTTCCATTAAACCTAATCAATGCTAATATGGTGCCAAGACTAAATGTCAGAAACTGAGAACTTGCAGACTAGTCTTGGGAATGGTAACACCTCCGATGGACCATTACAACACATCTTCTCTTTTTGCTTTCATCTATCATATGGAAACACAATTGTAAGAATTAAGATGTGTAAGAAATAATACATACTCCATATGAAGCAACGGTTCTACTTTATGGGAGGGAGACTAGAACACCTGCAGGGGGCAGTAGTTAATTTAAACAGAGCAGACAAGAGAAAATAGATGTGCTAAGCTTTTGTAATACAACCCAGGATAACCTGGCTCTATTACGTTGTCTATTTAAAAATACTTTACTTTACTGTGCTTTAAAAGGTAACACATGGCAAGCTTCTGAGCTGCTGCAGTAAACGCTAAGGTTCAAACACTGCGTAACTAGAAGTATCAGTATTTTACTCCTGTTGCTATCAAGTTCTTCTTGATGTCTGCAATGTAGACCCTAATTTACAGATATTTATATATATCTATATATCTGTATTATTTTATTTATTAATTTTTTAAAATTTTTATTTCTATTTTTATTTTTTTAATATTTATTTTATTTCTGAGTTAGTCTCCTCTGGTCCTTTGGGTTTTGGTATGCTGAAACGTTGTAGGGCTCCAGGAGCCTGATACTTCACAGTTACTCAGAACATTCAAATTGGCATACCCAGAAAGGACAGTTTCTTTGGTTTAATTTGTGTAAGTACAATAACAAAACAAATGGTAGGAATTACTACCTGGTAGTTGGTGTGTTGACTCACCCATTTTTGAATGTGATGTAAAGAAAAAGGTAAAAGGATGTTTGATCATTATATATTTCTCACTCACAGATCCTCACAGGCCCACTGCTTTTCTTCTCTTGCTTTCTGACAAACCACGGGAAATCTACACATTCACAGGCCATAGGCAATGTTCTAATCAACCAACACAAACGACCAGGCAACTGCCTTTCTGATTAATAAAGAGTCCACTATTGGGTGCCTGGGTGGCTCAGTCAGTTAAGCGACTGCCTTCGGCTCAGGTCATGATCCTGGAGTCCCGGGATCGAGTCCCGCATCGGGCTCCCTGCTCGGCAGGGAGTCTGCTTCTCCCTCTGACCCTCCTCCCTCTCACGCTGTCTCTCATTCTCTCTCTCGCAAATAAATAAATTAAATCTTTAAAAAAAAAATAAAAATAAAGAGTCCACTATTTACTTTGAAGGAGTAGTCTCTATAGGGGAATTCACTACCTATCCTCAGAAAGCACTGTTGCAAACCGATTCTACAGAAGGAAACTCTGAGGCTAGCAGTGGATGAGATTCTGGAAAAAAAAAAAAAATCAAGCTTTCTGCTGTCTTCCTCCTAAACAATTTTTTTCTAGTTAATTTCCATGACAGCCTAAAACAAAGCCACTTACAAACACAAGGAAATGCAAAAGCCTGTTGATACAATGTTATGGTTGAACATGTAAATGTATCAAAGGTCAAGTTTCAGTTACAGTTCCTATAGCAATTGTAACTTGGCCACTCACCACTTCAACAGTTAACCAGAGCATCCACAACTAGAGAAAGCATTTCTGCAGCAGCTATAGGACTTTCTGTCACTGAAAAGTTTGTGCTATTATGTTGCATTTGTTTTGGCTGTGTTTACTCACGTCAGTATTTCATAAGCATCATATTTACATTCTACTACTGAGAGCCCTTCAAATTGGCCCTGTTGTGTAAGTGGCAATGGGTTCATCCACACGCACCTTGCAATTGTCCCTTTTAGCCAATAGCATTTTAATGTGTCCTTAACTTTAATGGAGAAATGCTTATGATAAATCCTCTTTGGTAAACTAGAAGGCTTTTATACAGTATGGTGTAAGTCAGAAAATGTAGGAGCATTCACGACGTGGCAAATGAACTCAAGGTGGGAAATATATAAAAATGAAGGGCCAAAAGACAGGGAGTGATGGACACAAAGCTGAGGGTGCAGTTTTACAGGAACTATGAAAATAAAACAACAATGTCAACATTGGATAGATTTCGCTTTAAAAGCAGAGCTATAAATGATTTTTAAATACACGTAGCAGGAAAACTAGAAAGACAATAAATACATTTTCATATTCAGATAAGAATCAGTGATCTCTGAACTTGTCTTCTTTGTATTCAAAGCTCAGTAAAACAACTCAGCATGATGCCAGAATCATAGTACGGGATCAAATGGCCAGTCTATACAGTCAAAGTGAGATGAATGATTCTAGAATATCTAGAACGAGGGCCAACAAACCCTAGTTCATGGGCCAAATATAGTCTGAA
The DNA here is from genome assembly GCF_029215605.1 of Mirounga angustirostris. NCBI lineage: Eukaryota > Metazoa > Chordata > Mammalia > Carnivora > Phocidae > Mirounga > Mirounga angustirostris. Next base: position 77,196,943 of record NW_026991713.1, read on the forward strand.
GTCTGTTTTCATAAATAAATAAAACCCCAATACCTTTAAATATTGTCTAGGGCTGCTTTCATGCTAGAGTGGCAGGCAGATGGAATAGTCATGACAGAAACCACTGGGTTGGTAAGGCCTAAAATATTTACGATCTGAACCTTTACAGAAAATTCAGCCAAAAAGCTTACGTAAAAGCAGACATAGATCCATTGCCTGGAATATAAACTCTATGTTCGCTGAGAAGAGGACAATTAAAAAAACACACACACACACACACACAAAAACAAACTTGGACTAGAAATGATCACTTATTTCATTCTGCTATTAGGCCACAGAGTTACCAAATTCCAACTATAATGTGGATAAATTATTCCCTTAAAATTTTTCAGAAAAATTGATATGATTTCCTCCATCTCATAATCTAAGCCACAAATGTATAGGTTCGATACATTTTAAAATCTAGGTCTTGGGCGCCTGGGTGGCTCAGTTGGTTAAGCAACTGCCTTCAGCTCAGGTCATGATCCTGGAGTCCCAGGATGGAGTCCCACAGTGGGTTCCCTGCTCAGCAGGGAGTCTGCTTCTCCCCTCTGACCCTTCTCCCTCCCATGTGCTCTCTCTCTCTCAAACAAATAAATAGTCTTTAAAAAAAATAAAAAAATAAAATCTATATATTACTGGATTTAAAGTTCAAATGTCCTATACTTGAAATCCAAATATTAAAAAGCATATTTGTGTTTTTTACTTTAGGGATATTCTTACTGAAAGTCAAGTAGAAATAAAACATTTGTGAAAAAAATTATATGATACCCCAAGCAAAATGTTTATCATTTAATAACAAAGCTCTAGAGAAATGAGGAAGAAGGGACAAAATGGCTATATTCAATATAGCATGAAAGAATGCCAGAAGGAACTTAGTGACACATAAAATTCATTTTGTTAAAAAAAATGAGTAAGAAATAAATAGTTGTATTAGCTGAAGGAAATGTGGGAATATTTTTGGAAATTTCAGCAAGGGAAATTCAAGTAATATACTATAAAAAAACAAAGCCATAAGGACAACTAAACTGTGTAAAATTATGACAAGAAGTCTGGAAACTTGTCTTCAGGTAATATCCTGAATAATGAAAGCAATTATGGCAAATGGCAAAAAGACTGCATATTTTTCAGAAAAAAAAAAAAAAAAAAGTCAAGCCTGAAATTATAAAATGGTCAATTTAGCTTCATACCTAAAAAAAAACAACAACAAAAACCCAAGTGACTCATCAAGAAATCAATTTTCAACTGCTTAGAAGATTCAAAAGATACAAAATAATAACCAACACGCTTTCAGCTTTCTGAAAAACACATTCAGTCAGACCAATCTCATTTCTTTCTACGGTACAGTGACGGGGATAGTTGATGGGAGTCAATTGAGGTCTTTCACTCAGCTGCTTATGACATGCATCTTGTAAGAAAAACAAAGACGGTGTAGAAAAATACACAGACTCTCCTGGAACTGCAAAATGAGAGCCACCAAGATACAGGCTAGTTTAAATTGAGATGTGCTATTTTTTTGAAGATTTAGTAAAAAAAAAAAAAAAACCCAGATATACAGTTATTAATGATTTTACAGTATGATTTTATAAAACTCATTTTTTTTTGGTTTTGGTTTTATAAAAATTACTTTTTATTAATATATTAATCCAGTGTCTAATGACAGGGCTGAAATATAAAAGCATTCTTAGTGCTTATCCTATATAATTTTCTAAGTTCATATGAAGTTTCTAGCATTCTAGCACTTAGCACTTGCTGTGTTTTATTTGATTCATTTGTATACATGTCTAGGGCTCCGAGCAGGATCATAAGCTCCGAGGGCAGGAACAGTTTCTTATACAAACTTTCTCTCCCATAACTTATGAATAATAGATACTAGTGAAGTAAAGGGATCCAGCAGTCAGGATAGCTTTCTGGATTGAGTTAGAATCTGGTGTTATTTAATATTTTCAGCAGTGACAATGGTGGTAGAATATATCATTCATTTGAAACTCAACCATATGCTACTTTATGCAGCATAAAAATTTCATAGATTTAAACTTGATTATCCAACGTAAGTGGAATTATTTGAGGGCAGAGAATTTTGTCTTAATGGGGTAATATTTTAATATAGCATTTAAAAATAGCTTTTGACATCACATACACCTTCTAATTTAAGAACTGAAAGGATCCTACAAAGCAGATATTGTTATCATCTGAGATTTAAGGAGATTGACAACATGATGACAGAAGTGTCAGAATTTGAATCTAGAACTTGAATTTAGGTCATCTGATGCTAGATTGACGGTTTCTGTGTCACTTTACAGCACTGTAATGTCTCTTCCTTTGTATCTGTCCCACTTTGGGTTCCCACAGAAGTTGACCACAAGGAAAGGATTTGGGTGGAAGTTTGGGGAGGTGCAGAGAACATCTGAAGGGGGGTAGAGATGTGATATAGGGAAGGGAAAGCATCCAGTAAGGGATGATATTAAGCCAGCTACCACGACATGCAAATAGGCCTTAAGTTATCAAGGAAACACTGGAAATGGTGTAAAACCCAGCTGTTGTAAGCTGAAATGTGTCCTCTCAAAATTCCTATATTGAAACCCTAACCCCCTTAGAGTACCTTAGAATATGATTGTATTTGGAGATAAGGCCTTGAAAGAGGTGATTAAGCTAAAATGAGGGTGTTAGGGTGGGCTCTAATACAATGTGACTCATGTCTTTATAAGAAGAGAAAATTTGGACAAAGAGACACCAGGGATGTGCACACACAGAGGAAAGACTACGTGAGTAGCAACCAGAAGACAACTATCTGCAAGCCAAGGAGGGAGGCCTCAAAGAAATCAGACCTGCCAATATCTTGATCTGCAACTTTTAGCCTCCAGAACTGTGAGAAAATAAATGTCTGTTGTTTAGGCCACCCAATCTGTGGTGTTTTGTTATGGCAACAATAGCAAACAAACATACCATGCCTCAGAATTTTCCCTCTCAAGTAGCGAAGGACTTGGTGTAGTTGTACTTGAGTTTGCCCTCTGTACTCGTGGCTCTTCTGGACACGTGGTCTGCTTGTCAAGCTTAAGCCTCTGGTTGGGACCCTGACCTGGATTGTCCTCACCTGCCTCCTGTTTTCCCCCCACCCTTGTTCTGCTCTGTTCCAGTATTGCTCCTAGCCATGCACAGTCAGCAACACATCCGTTTCCGTCTGAATAAGACATTTAAGGATCGCCCTTCCCAACAAGGACTCAGGTGGACGGATGTTTTGGAAATAGCATCAGAATTTTAAAAAGTTGGCAGAGCTGGAATGAGGGGAATAGAATGGATTTTAATAGCAAAAACACATAGAATTAAAACCATTTCAGATAAGAGCCATTGGTTACAGCCAAAGATTTAGAATTCAAATTGAATCCTAAAGCAGAGTATAACACAATAACACAACATTAGTGTCATTATTGCAAGTAAAGAGCACAGGGCTGACAGAGAACAAATGAGGGCTGGGTGTGAATACACATTTTAATTCATTGCACCAATAGTGCTTGATGATATGATGTTATTATCCATCTAGAGAACAAGAGGACAGCATGCTGGAAGAAGAAATTAATTTTTCCATTACACATCTGGGTAACAATTATATCTAGTTTGGAATCCTATGAAATGATGTGTGAAATGGAAATACTGAAAAGAGGCAAGAAATGAATAATAAAGATCGTTTAAAAAAACCTTGAGGAAAAGCTTATGAAAGTAGGAGAATGAAGATCAGCAACAATACTGGGAATTTTTGAAGTGGTATCCATTGCATTCAGATCAGCTGTTATCTATTCCTGCTGAGAATTTAAAGGAGAAGAAATTAATTTAAAAAATTGAAGGAGAGATTTTACCGAGTCTCACAAACTTTGAGGGTCAGAGTGAAATTCAAGAAAATGCCACAAAAGTTTAAAAAAACTCTCTCTCTAGGGGTCTTTAAGAACAAAGATGATAGATCAACCTTTACAATGGATCTCGGGAAGCAGCCCATATACTTTATCACAGTGAGAACAAATAATTCCAAAGAAGTACAGTTCTTGGACTCTGAGTAGTATTTAAGAATTCAGTGACAACTTAACTTGCCTACAACTTTATTTAAGGCCTGACCTAATCTCTCCCAGAACTGCAGATTCAAATTTATTTCTGTGGCCTGGATAGACAATGATCCTGGTAGAGTTACGTAAGGTTCTTTTATGGAGGAGGGAGGTAAACCTCTCAGAGATTTTCTACCTTTGTGTCAAAAAAAATTTTTTTTTATTGAGGTAAAATGCACATAACATAAAATAAACCATTTTAATGTGTACAATTCAGTAGCATTTAATACATCACAACAGAACAAAATCATCACCTTTACCAAGTTCCAAATTTGTGTTTATATCTGCAATTAGGACAAATGAATGATAATAAAATAAGTTAGGGTGCTATTCACCACCAAGGTAAAATTCTAACTAGAGAGTGTCCTAGGGGATAAGTCCTCTCTCTTCAATTTAGCTTCTGGGGAAACATAAACATACTATATATTCCAAAAGGTACCTTTCAAATAAAATTTGATTACTGTTAATTACAGAAAATTCAATCTTTAATGGGTAATTTTGTACATAAGCTTCAGGAAAACTAATCTAAAAGTCTATCTTTCAATGTTTACCAGTTATTATATGATATATTTGAAAAATGGTAAGCATAATGACAAGATAAACATTAGTCATTAAGTCAAGTAAAAAAAACCATGCAATTACATATTTTATAGAGAAATACAAAAGAATTAATGAACTTTTAAAGGTAATGAAACTAAATACAATGGGCCTTGACTATGCAAAAATATATATGCTTGGAAAAGATAGCAAAAGGAGCTGTCTTCTGACCCCCCACCAAAAACGTAGGGAGAGGATATATCACAAGCTGCTGTTTTTTCTGCACACATAAGGATTTTTTTTTTAAATTTTATTTATTTATTTGAGAGAGAGAGCACAAGCAGGGTGAGGGGCAGAGAGAGAAGCAGACTCCCTGCCGAGCAGGGAGCCCGATGCAGGACTCGATCCCGGGACTCTGGGATCATGACCTGAGCCGAAGGCTGACGCTTAACTGACTGAGCCACCCAGGCGCCCTCTTTCTGCACACATGGGATTAATGAATGAGAAAACCAAATGCTCTCTTAGTAAATCCAAGATTTTCTAGTCCTTTGTATTTTGTGTGATTTTTACAGGCAGATGATAGCTAACTAACTAGCTGATAATAAACTCATTGAATAATATATATGACCTTAGCAAATTACATGTGATTTAAAGAGAGGAAATATTCCCCCACCCAAGTATCTCTCCCCTGGAAGTCGTCTGTGGGGCTTGAAAATACTATTAGAAGATAATGAAGTCTCTGGTTAAATTGTATATATACATTCTGGAAGGGGTCACATGCCAGATGGTTTACATTTCTGCAATTAGTTTAATAAGAGACCGATTTAGTAGGGCCACGAGAGAATGGATAAATGTAGATGGAGGAACTCCTTGAAGGTCAACGATGTGGAGTGAAGGACTTCATGGGGAGAGGATAGTTTGGGGGGGCTGGGTCCTGTACAGCATGAGGACACTGGAAAGCCATCTTGAAAGAAGTCAAGAAGAGCTCAGAGGCATTCTGAACACCCTCGAATGTCTTTATGAGCTAGGGTACAATTGGTGGTACTGGGCTCTCACAGAGAAGACTTCTTAACCTTTACTTAGTCATTATTACTTGGTAAAACATTTAGGATGTTATGAATAACATTTCCTGTATTCCTTTTTTGGATCAAGAACAATGATATCTATAGCTTCCTGTAAGGATTCTCTTACAAGTTCCCCCACAGCGAATTTGCCTTCAGGTGAGCTATACCCACCACAGCTGCGCTTGCCAATACTGACCCTTCGGAGGATGTTTTCTTGTTTGGCTCTTCTGAAGCTGGATGAGTTCAGTTTTTCTTGACTGATCCTGTGAACTACTCGACTATCTCAAAGTACCTCTTAAGGAGAATTCTCCATTGCAAATATGAGATGATCTCTTTAATATTTAATATTATTATTAAATAATATTAATAATATTTACTTTTATTACTCTTCAGGGGGCGCCTGGGTGGCTTAGTCTGTTAAGCAGCCAGCTCTTGATTTCGGGTCAGATCACAATCTTAGGGTCCTGGGATCGAGCCCTGCATAGGGCTCCACACTCGGTGGGGAGTCTGCTTCAGGATTCTCTCCCTCTGCCCCTCCCCACCTCAAATAAATAAACCTTTAAAAAAATATTATTACTCTTCAGCCCACCTACTGTGAAAAGCATGATTTTTTTCCCATCAGCCATTTTTCTCTTCTTGACAGTAGTCATAGCAGAGTTTTAAATTTTATATGGAAAATGGCGCATTTCATTCTCATCAACAAGGCTCCCTGCTGCAAACCTTCATAACTGACCAATATAACTACGTTTATAACTGATTAATTGACTCAGATGACAGATCACCCAATAAAAGGAGACAGAAGGGGCCAGGCTGGGTTTTATTCTCTGTGAGTCTCAGTTTTCCACTTGTAACAGGCAAATATTATGGGCTGAACTGTAGCCTCATCCCAAAATCAAATGTTGAATTCCTAATCCCAGTACCTCAGAATGTGGCCACATTTGGAAATAGGGTCTTTACAAAGGTAATTAAGTTAAAATAAGGTCATTAGGGTGGACTCTAATCTAATCTGACTGGTGTCCTTAAAAATAGAGGGAATCTGGATACAAACGCATACAGAGGGAAGACAAAGTGAAGACACGCAGGGGTGGCCATCTACAAGCCAAAGAGAAAGGCCTGCAGTGGATCCTTCCCTCACAGCCCTTGGAAAGAAGCAAGTCTGCCAGCACCTTGATTCTAGACATCTAGCCTACGAAACTGTGAGAAAATACATTTCTGTTGTTTAAGCCACCCAGTCTGTGGTACATTTTATGTCAACCCTAGCAAATTCATACAGTTGAAGTGATGTCTGCAAATTCAATAAGCATATAAAGCAAGGAAAGATAATCTTTCAGAAGTCCAATGTGCTATCCACTGCACAACAGAACCAAGATAATCTTTCAATAAGTTGTCTAGCATAGGGTTTCTCTAGTTTTTCTATCTTGTATTCCAAGAAGCCATATCAAAGAACCTGGGCCTCACTATGCTGTGAAAACAAAGCTATCCTCCCCCCCCTTTTTTCCCCCTCCCTTTTTATTCTAAGAGAAATATTTATTTTTACTTTATGTAAGTTTTAAGAACATGAGAGAGTGGCAGTATTGGGAATCCATTTTATTGAGAATTCTTTTCCATAGTTGTTTTTATTGTTGTCATTTTTATACTAGATCTGCATCCATTTAGACCACTATTTCTGAGGACCGTTAATTTTACACTGACCACCAGATGAAAATTATTGGTTTCGTCTCCATGTAGCAGACGTCTCCATGAACAATTGTCTTACTGGAGATGCCACTGATTGCATTTGAAACTTCGGAAGCAAGGTGTAGATTATCCACTGTTTTTGTATCACCATATAGCTCCTTCATGGCAGCAACATAGATAAATTCAATTTTCCTTCTTTTTGCATGCTTCTTGTTCATAAAGGCAATCCATCTTCTGGACAGAAATATAGCTGCTGAATATTTTAGGCTTACATTACCATTGTTATTTAGTTGTGAGTTTGATGATTACATGTCATCTTGGGGAAATCTTGGGACGTATCGGTAAAATGAAGATAGCAATACCTTCTAGAGCCCAGAGCCAATGCCCACTTGAGGTTCTGCCCAGCTGTGAGACCTATGAATGTGTGAAGTTGATGACAGTTCAGCTACTGTGTCATAGTGATGCCATTTCAATGCTTTTTCAACCCAATGCATTTTAGTCATTTGCAAATACCTTCTTACTCATCCAACTATAGGAGAAAACCCAAGGACAGCCCTTTCTATGCCAGCCACAGAAAGTTTGGTCATATAATTCTTGTCTGGAGAAATGCCCCTGTGATGGTGAAAAGAGTCTCTGGCATCGTTCTTCCATCCATATTTTTCCACAGAAACACTTGTATAACGATATGTTCTAGTAAGAGCATAATTAGCAGAAAAGAGAGTCTCCCTTAGAAATCTCCAATCACAGTGGCCACAACCAGCTCTGTTGTCTGCTCTGTCGATGGTGGGGGCGGGGGCATTTATGCCACAGGTCTCCACCTGTATTGCCACCCTGGATCCAGTGCAGCCAGAAAAGACTGGAATAAGACTGATGAGGTTTGCTCCAATGTCTGAATGTCCGGATGCCCGCTGAGGGCATGCAAAATCATTTCTAAGTGATTTGGCTCTGGTCATTGTTGCATCATCCATAAACATCTTCAGGCTCTTACTTGGGATTATTTAAAATTAACTGCACTTCAGAAAGGTCTTGGATCTGAATAAGGTTGGCCATTCCTTCATGTTATGATATAAGCACTGTGTGCAGTTCTGTTTTGCTTAACCGTGATGATGAAGGGCAGGATGTCAACATGGCTACATGAAATTCACTGGTAGTTGGTTAAAGAATAATTTCACCTAGAGTCTCTGCCTTCCCTACCACCAAACCTACTACTTTTTCTCTGAAAACACATTTAGGTGATTAATGTACAATTCCCTTTTTGTCATTTTCTATGACACGATCATGGGAAGAAGTCCACGTGAACACAGAGTGGCTATGGCAGAATCAAAAGAGCCTAGAGGATTCCACACTGGATTAGAGAGCTGGGGCAAAGGTAACACACCTACATTTTGTGCATATCATATTTGGAGTACCGTTTCTTCAGTCTTTGTCATACAATTATATAGTTCAGAGTTTTTGTTCAGTTATCATAGTTGCTACTACAAGGGTGACAGTTTGAGCTATAGTTATTATTTGGTTTTTCTCTAGGTTTTCAACTGCTTCATCTAAACTTCATTGCCTTTAAATAGAAATGAGGTGTTTTTTTTCTCCTTAAATAGCTCTTTCTTTTCTAGGTTGAAGGAAGTAATGCAAACCAAATAAAAGTGTTCAAAATATTGTCTCTGCCACTGGCAAATTACCTGTCTGCTTCTGCTGTTTTCATCCAAACTCAGCTGGAGTTGTGATGACTCTGTCACAGAGCTTAGTGGCAGGCCAGTGGCCATGATGACATGATGCACACCCCAGTGGGAAAATGACTGAGAAAAACAAACATACACCTTGCTTTAGTAGCAATGATTACCTTTGGCAATTACTGAAGAACAAAGAGCTTTTTTCTATTAGGAATTAAATTTTCTCTTTAAACAATGTTGCTAAACATTTCCCCAAAATTTTCATGAGAGGAAAGAGAAATTTAGGGAGCTTGAAATTAAAATTTGATAATGAAGATCATAAAAAGTGATCTCCTATGTTTAGTGCTTTTGAAAACTTAATAGGCACATAGTCTTACAAAAGTAAAGGGGTGCAATATTCAAACTTTTGATTCTTTAAAGGTTCATAAACTGAGGCCACCTAGTTTTTACCCTCGATATTAAATTTTAGTATTTGTTTTATTTTTCAATTTTTACCCTAGCATTTTTATAAGATGAATTCTAAATTATTATTTATAGTTTGCATTACTTTCTATTCATTTCTTTTTGAGGCTGTTCTTTAGAAATGAGCTCCGGCAGCATCTGGACATATACTAAATCAACATGCCCCAGGGGGCCTAGTCCATCAGCAAATATACCACTCTCTACCCCCAGAAATGAGGTGACTAGGAATACTTTCAGGGTAACTTGACACATGCTAATAGTAAAAGGTCCCCCATATCCCCTCCTAGTATCATAAATCTCACTAATTTCTGTCAATATTGCACGCTCTCCTTTTATGGAGCAAGAACCAAAGTTCAACAACTCCCAATTGGTTTTTGGTTTCAAGCCAGGATAAACTGTAAAGAAACCTTCCTCTGACATCTGTGTTTAATCTTCACTGGCACATTATCAAGAACTCACCTTCTGGTACTTTCTGGTATCCTGAGTATAGAAACTACTTGTGTTCATCTATGAAGATATACACAATTATTTTGCCTATACTTTTTATTTCAGAGTTTTTTTTTTCACGGTCCCCATCACTGTCCTTAAAGTTCTCATTTTCAACGTGAGGTTTCACAGTTAGTGCTCTGATACCATCTCTAGTCCTTAGTCAAAGAAGCAAGTCATGTTCATAGACTCATCCAAAGCAAGCAGTCTTCTTAAGTAAGGTGAACTATCAACACGGAAGAAGAAAGTGATAAAAATAAAGCACGAAATTGTCAGGATAATTCATGAACTCTTTTTTCATCCCAGTATTTATATGACAACCATGGACAGATTACTTGATTAGAACAGCTAGAGTAAATTACCTCCGCGGAAAGTTCAACCATAGAAGGAAAAGTGATACAGGGTGTCAGCGTAGCAGCAGCAGACAGAAGGACAAAAATAAAGGTATGTGTGGGAAGTTCATTTGTTGGTGAAATAGGATGTTTGAGCATCAGCTGAGTCTCAGAGGAATTAGGCAGAAAAGGGGAGAATGAGAGTAAGTGGAAGTAAGGCTCTGGAGAAGCTCAGAGGGAACACAGTTGGTAAAAAAAAAAAAAAAGATGGAGCAGTCAGCCCTGAATAAAGGAAGGTTAGTTCATCCTCTAAAAATGAGGAGGGGCACCTGGCTGGCTCAGTTGAAGGAACATGCAACTCTTGATCTCCTGGTCATGAGTTGGAGCCCCATGTTGGGTATAGAGCTTGCTTAAAAAATTTGTGTTTAAATAAATAAATAGGAAGAAAAGAGATAAGACGGGTGGGGAGGTACATAAATTTGGAGGTTGGAGCAGAACCTCAGATAGATCTTTGGTTACTTCTCTTTTCTCTAAGGAGTATGAGCCAAGGTCACCTTTTGTCACTTAAAGAGCTGCAAGTAAAGGAAGGTACTCCTGGAAAGGAGTAAATGTTCATAACCACTGCTTCAGATGGGAAAGAAAATAGACCAGAGCCCAGCAAAGAAGCTTTTCAGAAGTTAAGTTCAGCTGAGGTTAAAGATGAATTTGTCCTATCCCTATTTCACACAAATACTTACTTAATTTTCTCCAGCAACAGCTAACTGCCTGTGGTTGGAGCAGAGAAAATGGATTGTTGGCAAGATCCAAATTTGGGGGCATGAACAATGGGCTTAGGAGGAAACAAATGGAAAAAGCAGGTGGTAGAGGAAGCTGACAAAGGAGTAAAGTAATGGACCTAGGGAAGAAAGGAAGCCAGGAGGAAGCTAATGGGTGTGTGTGTGTGTGTGTGTGTGTGTGTGTGTGTGTGTTGAGCAGAGAGGAGGCAAAAAATGACCAGAGGTCTTGCTGTATTGGAATCAGAGCTTTGGTGGGAGAAAAAAAGCAAGAGAGCTGCAAGGAAAGAATGTCGCTTTCGATATGTAGCAGTCTGGAACAATACTGAAGTCCCAAAGACGGGTCTTGGGACCAGACGAAGTTTAGGTCATCTACTCCTCCACCATCTTGCTCCTCTCCTCAAAGATGGGTCTTGGAAGTAGGTTTCTAAAAATATGGGGTTTAGTGCTTGACATAAAAGCTGACGAAGATGTGAGGTCAAGGCAGTAGAGTGCTGTGTGTCCTCCACATGGGTGTTGGCCTTGAGGAGACTCTCAGAAGTTGGAAAGGAATGGACACATGTGAGTTACAGATTCGACAAATATCAGATAAGGATCTGGAGGTAAAAGTTACTAGTAACAGGGATTAACAGAAGTTGCAGAAGTTGCAAAAGAGGAGAGGCTTTCTTTTGGTGAGAATGTAGAGTTCCACATAAGCAACACGGAAATGTGGGACAAGCCTTGGGCCACCTCCCAGGGTGGTTCTGAGGATCACATGAAGTAATGGATGTAGAAGTCTTCCAAGAAGTGTAAAATAGAATTTAAAAGGAAAGGGTTACTATTGTTATTATTATCATTATTTGTGTACAAAATTATATATAGATACAGACATCAGAGCCTATACACACACATGGACACAAAATTACCAGTCTTACATGCTATCAATACTACTTCACTATTAACAGTAGCAACTCTTGTCATATCTTACACTTTATCTTAACAGTTTTTTTTTTTTTTAAGATTTTATTTATTTATTTGAGAGAGAGAGAACGAGAGACAGAGAGCAGGAGAGGGAGGAGGGTCAGAGGGAGAAGCAGACTTCCCGCCGAGCAGGGAGCCCGATGCGGGACTCGATCCTGGGACTCCAGGATCATGACCTGAGCCGAAGGCAGACGCTTAACCATCTGAGCCACCCAGGCGCCCCTTATCTTAACAGTTTTTAAAGCATTTCATGTGCACATTTTAGTATTTTTTCACAACTATCTGGGAGATAAATAGTGTAGATGTTATTATCCAGAGAGGTAGGAACTGAGGAACAGAGATACAGAGTGATTTGGCTAAGTCCAATTCCAGTGTCAGAGTCAAGACTTAAATTTTGATCAAATAAACTGCAGTCTCCCAACTCCCATAGATAATGGGGGGCAGGGGGAGCAACTTTTCACCAGGTGTTCATTTGCTTCCTGCTTTTCCTATATAACAACATCTAGAACACAGGGACACCTGATAACTCTCAGTTCGATTATTTTTTCCTCAACCCTGTATATTAGAATATTAGAACTCTGGGAGCTCAAAGATACTGAATTTTCAAGGAAACTATCCTCAACAGTCAATTTCCTCTCCAAGGCTTCAAATATTTACCTACTGGCACAACTATTTTATAAACTGTCTCTTGGGAATAAAGACAAAGCCATGATTCTGTTCCTGAGAAACTGCCCATCAAAAATGAATATAGAATCATTTCTCATTGATTTTCAGGAAAATGTGATGATATTCAACACAAGCATGTCTACTACATCCAAACAATGGGAGTGTATCAACACCAAAAGCATTCTTTAGGCTCATGCTCAAAATAGATTTTTTTCTTTTTTGAGTAAGCTCTATGCCCAATGTGGGACCTGAACTCATGACCCTGAACTCATGACTCTGAGACGAAGAGATGCATGTTCTACCGACTAGCCAGCCAGGCACTCCTCAAAATAGATTTTTGAGTTGGAAGTGTCTCTCTTGACCAAAGTTATGCTTCAGTAATGACTGTATTTTTACATTAGTGCTTGCCTAATGACTATATTTTAAACACTGTGGGCCTTATTTTCTGCATCTCTTAAACTGCAATCCCCAGGATTGTTATGAAAGAGTGTTTGTAAAGTGCCTCCTACCTGGCACAGCACCTTGACTTGTCAGAGGTTCAGTAAACAGTACATGTGATTTTAATCAGCTGTCATTTCTTATCCTGCATTTCCTCATTCGAGTATTTCCCTCCTTTGAGTGGCATCACCACGCTGACACCAACAAGAGGAGATAGATCAGTACAACACTGAGTCTGAGACCACAGTCTAACTGAGGAGATGTTCACAAGCTAATTACTTCACAAATGACGTGGATAGGAAAGGATCTGTTGAAAGACACAAAAAACTCAACACAAAGAGAAAACATTTGGCAAATTACCCAACATTAATAGTAAGAACATCTGTTCTTCAAAAAACACCACAAAGAACATAGTCATAAGACAAGTCATAAACCAGGACATATATCAACCCAATAATGTGAATCATGGTTAATATATGGGTGACACTGGGCAACAACCAGTAAATGATTTTGTAAGGAACTGTACTAGCACTGCTTTTACTCAGGAAGGGCATGTTTCTAGTTTTCTTTTTGCTACTTCTCTAACACCTCTCTGCATCTCGGTTCATGTACTGTTGGATCCTCATCCTACAGACACACTGATACTTGCGAAAAGTCATGCAGTCAGAGCGTGGATCCCCAACAGGCTCTGCCTCATTCCCACTCCCCAGTTCATGGCTTAGGGTTGGCTGGGGCTCCTTTTACCCTCCTCTCAACTCTCCCCTCTTCTGGGTCTCCCCCCAGACTGCTCTTAGGTGTCCCTCCTCCTTTCGCCCTTCCTGCAGGGCCAGCATGGCGTCTGGAATGCAGAGGGCTCTCAGATGGTGGAGGGCCAATACCCATGCTACATGAGGGAGATGGACCCTAGGCCCATGGATGCCAAGGATTGGGCTGGGGAGGAATGGTGGGGGTTTGAGGAGAAAAGAAGAGGGAGAGGAAGTCAGCTTCAACCTGGGAACTTTGATATTAATTTTCCCTTTTGAGTAGAAACCAAGGAAAGTGCTGGAAACAAGCAAAATGGCAGTGGGTTCCAGCACGGAAAGTGAACACAATCATACGTTACGGACGAGTGGCCTAAAGAAGGCCTCATGACTGCCTAAACATACAGATGGGAAAGAGACCTACACAGACATACTATGCAATGCCTAATTGTCCTGGCCAAATAAAACTTGGTATAGTAGATTCTGAACTAGACAAAGAGCCTTAATAATAAAGAAAACACTTCTACGTTACCTTGTTGTGTCGAGCACTATCCTTTGCATGTGGCACATACGAACTCATTTATGTCTCAGTACAGCCCCTTAGAAAGTGTCTATTACTGGTTGAACCATGTGGAATTGCCAAATCTCAACCATTTTGACTTACACATGGCAACTGTGCATGGTGCTGCCTGCATTTTGTCTGCATTTTATAGACAGATGCAGAGTACTTAAGTAACTTGCTAGAAAGTGTCAAACTTTTTGGGCCAGGCAACCAGGCTCCTGTTTTTGTGGTTCTTACTAACTACCAAAATACCCTGCCTCTCCGTCACACTGAATTAAAATGACGGAAGTGGTTTCTCCCAACCTAAAAATCCTACCCATGCATTCGTGCTATATCACTCCCAGTCTCCACACACCAATCTGTTCATGACATGCCTACTTCTTTTGAAATGCTATCACTGCTCACCCAGTCACTCGGCGGGAAATCTCAGAATCAAATTTTATTTTTTTCTTTTCTCTACCACAAGAATAAAAAATATGTATTGAGTCTCTGTCAGCAGGAGTTGCAAAATCACAGGCCATGAGAGCTGGAAGAAACTGTAGAGATACTCTTGTCATATTCTAAGGCAGATACAGTCACTGAGTGAGCAGAGAGCAGGATCAGGATGAGAGTCTATATTCCTAAGTTCTGGTCTTTTCTTTCTCTGCCTCAGCTTTTACATTGGATTCATGCTATAGATGTTTCTCCAGAGCTTCAGGACCCATTTTAGCTTTTTAACCATTGCATATGACAATAAGTGGGCTCACTGAATACTCCCTCTGCACCAACACACTCTTCCAGATGGTTTACATGTATTAATTCAGGCATCAGTGCAAGAACTCTATGGTATTTTCTATTATAAACCCCGTTTTACAAACTGGAGATGGAAGCACAGATAAAGCCATTTGCCTCAGATCACTAAGCCTGTGGACTAGCTCCAGAGACCACACCATATACATTTGTAGGCGAGACCTCGTGGCCATACACCCTTCATCCTGCCCTACCCGCTTGGAAAGAGTTAATCTTAACTCCTTTGTGAAGCAGTTCCCAATTCTCCCCCCACTCTGGGCTGAGCTGAAAGTCTCATCTGCCAAAACCTCAGAGCCCCCATTCAATATCACCCTATAATTGATGACTTATTTGTCTTTCTCCACTGGATTGCAAACATCCTGAGGGTAGTGACTGTTTTCCATGGCAACTGTGCATGGTGCTGCTTGCATTTTGTCTGCATTTTATAGACAGATGCAGAGTACTTAAGTAACTTGCTAGAAAGTGTCAAACTTTTTGGACCAGGCAACAGGGTTTGGCATATTCACAGGGTTCGACATAATACCTAACAGTGATCACCAAATAAATATTTGTTGAATGGATGGCCACCTAATTAATCTTCTTGCCTTCAATTTCTCATGATTCCTGCTATCTTGTATCTTGAGGTGAGTTGGGGTAACTAGTAAGACATTTAATGTGTAAGTTCAATGAAGACAGGTAAGCCCTTGTTATCTGCCTTAATAACTGAAGATAAGCTTTTTGATTTTTTTGTTCTTTAAGCTTTTGGTTATAAACTTATCATTCTGTTAACATAGTAATTTTTTTCATCCATATCTCAGACATAAATTTGTTTTAAATTTTATACTTTGACTTTTGAGTGTGAAATAAACAGATTTATGTTATTTTACTTGACCCATTACACCAGAAATTAGGTCCAAATAAGCAGGTCAAATAAGTACTTTGACCTTAACACTACAGGTTCTCGAATATTCATAGTCACATGGGCTTCAGATGTCATTACAGTGAAATGTGTTTTAAATGATTTTATGCTTAAATGTGTTAATTCTAACTGAGGTGTCCAAACTGCTACTGTGTCCTCTGATTTGCAATCACACTCAGAATGCTAATAAATAATACTGAGTCAATTGGATATCCAGATGGAAAATGCATTATTTCTCTATATCATATAAAAAATTAATTCCATATGGATAGCAGATCTTAGTACAAAAGGCAAAACAATAAAGCCTTTAGAAGAGAGCATCTTTCTGATCCGTGAGTAGGCAAAAAGCACTAACTATATAAAAATAATACTAATATATTGGACTCCATTAAAATTAAGAATCTGTGTTCATCAAAAGAAAAAATTATGACAGTGAAAAAGGAAGCCCCAGTTGGAAGAAGACATTCACAGTACATGTATCCAACAAAAGAATTATATCTAAAATATATAAAGTACATGCACACATAATTAAGAAAAAGAGACAAATGGGTGGGCAAAGACTTGGGTACTTCTCAAGAGAAGAAATCCAAATGGCCAGTAACTATATAAAAAAGATTCTCGGTCTTGTCAGTCATCAACGAAATAAAAACAAATCCACGATGTCAGACAATTACTCTCCCACCAAACTGGCTAAAATGAAAAGGACAGAAAACAAGAAGTGTTGGGGGCACCTGGGTGGTGTAGTTGATTAAGCGTCCGACTCTTGGTTTCAGCTCAGATCATGATCTCAGGGATGATCTCAGGGTCCTGAGATGAAGCCCCGCATCAGACTCCACGCTCAGTATGGAGTCTGCTTGAGATTCTCTCTCCCTCACCCTCTGCCACTCCTGCTCATGCTCTCTCTCTGTCTCAAATAAATAAATCTTAAAAAACAAGAAGTGTTGATAAGGATACAGAACAATGGGGTCTCTTGACTACTGCCTCTGGGAGTAAAAAGTGCGTAGCTGCTTTGGAGAATTCTTTGGCAGATTTCATTGACGTGCTGTATGTAAAGCAGTTCCATGCCTAGGTATACCCAGTGTAAATGTATATACCTATTTAACAAAAGACATTAATAAGAGTGTTCTTGGCAGCACTATTGCTAAGAACCCCATAGTGGAAACTACACACATGTTCATCAATAGTGGAATAAAAAAATTAAATGTGTATATCCATAGTATGGAGTACTATGTAGCAATGAGAATGAAAATCTGCAAATTCACACAATTTGGATGAATCTCAGAGACACAATGTTGAGTGAAGAAGCCAGACACAAAAGAATGCGTACTATAGGACTTCCTTTATATAATTATCTCCAAAAACTGGTGAAACTAATCTGTGACTTAGAATTCAGGAGAGTGGTTAGTTTGGGGGGCAGTAGGACTGGCTGGGAGCATAAAGAGGGTGTATGGAGTGCCCATGATGTTTTGTTTTTTTTGATCTGGAAGCTGGAATCTGAGAGATGCTTGAGCATGTTCACCTTAATATATTAATGACATACTTACTTTTCCACATGTAAGTTATTAAAAAAATAATAAAAATTACATGGAGAAGAAACTCTTGGTGAAGGGCAATAGCCATTACTTATGTTCATTATTATTTCATACCTAAAAATGCTTACTGGTTTTTTTTTTTTTAGTAACATATAAAGATTTGTAAATAGTTTCATCACCATACGCCATTGTGTAAGAGTCAAGTGTCAGTTTCCTGAGTATCAGGGGTTGAATTGTGTCCTCTCCAGACTCATAAATTGAAGTTTTAAACCACTAATACCTCAGAATGTGATCTTATTTGGAAATAGGGTGGGCCCCTACTCCAGTAGGAATAGTTTTCTTGTAAATGAGGACATTTGGACACAGATATGCATGTATAGAGGGATGATGAGGTAAGGACCGAGGGAGAAGATTGCTATATACAAGCCAACAGGAATAGTTCCCTCCCTCACGGGCTTCAGAAGGAACCAACCCTGCTGACATCTTGATCTTGGATCTTGGATTTCTAGTCTTCAGATGTGGGAGACAATATATTTCTGTTATTTAAACCACTCAGTTTGTGGTAGTTAGTTACAGCAACCCAAGCAAACTAATACGCTGGGGAAAAACAACGGTGAGGTAACTTGCCTCTGAATGCCCAGCCAGATAGCAGGAAGGGACGGTGGTGTTAAAGGCTTTTCTGCAGTAGGGACACCCGCCGTCCACTCCACAACTACCTCAACTAGCACCTCACATACTTGGTAAGGCTGCTCTAGGGATTGAAGAATAATGGAAAGCGTTATGCAAGGGAATGATCCTTTTCCTATTTTGAAGTAACTTAATGCTCTGAGTCATGTGACACACTGCAGGTGGAACATGAGAACCAAAGCATCCCAAACAGTTCTAGAGACCCTGGGAGGCATCCTCAGAAGGGATTTGCCTGATCTGGCAGTGGCCTGGGTCTGGAGTACTTCAAAGAGGTAAAATGGTCCCCTGGATTATTCCTAAAGCAGTGGTTCCAATCATGCTTTGGTCAGGACCTCTTTGAGAATCCACTGAAAATCAGAAGTCCTTTCATGAGACAATACTCCTCCCCACACCCATCCCATACTCATCCAGATTTAAGAGTATAGGTAAGGATTTTTAAGGCAGAGGATTAGTTTTTGATCTCTCTTCTAGAAATAAAGATGGATGGCTAAAGATAAGGGGGTTTCACTTGTCATCTCAGAGGGAGTCAGCAGCTACTTGTCCTCTGCCAAGACTCAAAGGTATCATTCTGGAAACTTTGTAACTTCCCCCCTATCTTTTCTTCTGCAACGACTAGCAGTTAATTACTTAAAACACACAGAGAATGTGTGTCTATCTTCAGGGGCAGAAAGGAAAGGGGAGGCCTGAGGCTGGAACCCACTCCACAGCCAGGTTTGGGGAAGGAGTGAGTAATTGAGAGGAGAAGAGCACAGGCTAATCAACCCTCAGGACCTGTGGTGAGTAATGAAGAACATCATTTCCTTGGGAAGAATTTTCATTCTCTTCCCTGTAGAATTTCCAATATTTCATTTTAACTCCATTTGCCAGTGTACTTATGTTGACATTGACTGTGCAGGACTATGGGAAGCCAAATCACTGACTGGAGCTGGTTTGGAGGGTGAAGAGGGAGAAATAAAAACATGTGATATTTTATATTTTATACTGAAGATCTTTACCGAAAGATTTCACAAACTCCAAAGCTATAACTGGTTGAACATTGCTCAAAAAGTAGGGAACACTAAAGTTTAAAGGCGGGTACTATAACTTGCTCATGATCATATTTGCAGAGCTAAACACCCTATCTGGCACATGGCAGACACTCCAAAAATCGTGTGAATGTATGAATGAATGAAGGCATAAATGAATGAAATGGTCACGGGATTTGCAGTCATACGATTTGGATACCAGTATACATTCATTCATCATTACATAGATGTGTGACAAGTCACTTTATGTCTTTGGGACTGGCTTTTTGTTTTTACAAAATGGGGGACCTGGACTCCATATAGAGAAGGTACTCCAACACTCTACCACTTAAAATATGAGTATACTTAAGGCAAAGCTACTTGCAGTGCCCACTCTGTGTAGTAGATAAGACAGTGTGGTGTGTGCCGGGACATACAGTAGGTCTAGGAGTTCACAGCAATCTAATTTGAGAAAGCTTCACTCTGTCCTTCAGAAACTGAGACCTACATTTACCAATGTGCAGTCCTGTGATCTGTAATGCACTCAGTGGCACTTGCATAACTACTGCTTCAGGCAGGACTGGACCAAAATAGGAGGAGGAAAAGAAGGGAGAGGCATTGTCAGAATTCTGCTAGGGGGAGAGTTTTGACAGGTACAACTGCTCATTTGGATGAGAGAAGTTAACTCTTTCAGACCATCAGAGATTCCCATCATGTTGAGAATAGTCTCGGAAGTGGATCTTAAGGTTCTCCACGTCTTTTGGTAAGAGAACAAGTGCCCATCGTTTAGATCATCTGCTCATCTTCAGGGCAGATACATCCTGAAGGTCTTGCGTAAACAAAACCCAACTGAAATATGATTCAGTTCGGAATGAGACACAAGCTACAATGTAAAGGAAATAAAAATATGCGGACTGACAGGAAATTGATTTCATTAATATTTATCTTATCTACAAGGGGACACTTTCTCTTAAATTTTGATAACTGGCTCTAGTTTTATTAAATGAATACTGTCCATCTTTAAGATGATTTTATTACTGGGGAAAAAAACTATGCTGTTACTATCCACATATCTTTTAATATTAAATGTCCTTTCTTGAAAATAATCAGCAAAACCTCCAATACATGCACACATACTGAATTGCTACACACAGCTTCGTTTGTTCAGTTTATCAAATTCTCCTGGGCAGATTCATCCAGGTTCTTGACAGTGTTGTGCATTGGCAGATCTAACAACACTAGAAGGACTTAAATGGTTTCAAAGACATTGGGACCAGACACATAATTTAATGGGCTTCCCAATTTCCAACTATCCTGCCCTCAAGGATACTAAGGTTTGTGTGATATTTGTGGGATATATCCTCTCCCTGACCTGTGATAAATAAAGCATCATTTTTTTTTTAAATGATCTAAAATGTGCAGTGTTTTCACAATGACTTTTTCTCATTTCTTGGCTCAGGAAATATGATTCTTGCCTCCTGCGGTCATCCTGTTATTCACCAGCAAATATTACTGACCCAACAACTCCTCAGCTGAGGTAGAAGAACGCAGAGAGGGTGGGAGAGGCCACAGTCTTGTTTTCTCTGCACAGATTCACAGGGAAGTCTTTGCTTTCCCTTCCTCGCCTCAGTGGTTTGGGGCTATGTCTGGAGGAGCCTGGGATGTTAAAATACCTTAAAAACAAAAACAACAACAAAAAAATAGTATGTCCAAAAGCCACAGGGACCACATGTTGTCAACGACAGCTTGGAAATGCTTTTGCTGGACTGCAGAGGTTAAGGATACAAACTTATCTAGGACTTTTAAAATAAACCATGATGAAAACAATACACATGTGCTATTCTTAGTGTTTCATAATTATAGGGAGAACAATTTTTTCACTGCCTATTTAATCACATTGTTGACTACACAAAGAAATATATAATATCCTTTGCAGTGGTATAGGCGTGAAATAAAGTTAAAAAAAAAAAAAAGCCTACCGAATTGAGATGTTTCCTAAAATCAATTTTTTTTTTTAAAGGTAGGCCTCTGAGTTAGTCATAATAAAAAAATCTCCTGCTCAATGTAGCTGGCAAGGAGCCCCATATTTCACACTGTTTGATTCCCACTGAATACACTGAACTGGAAGGATTTCATGATAGCAGTGATAAACCTAAGCACCAACCTTCACGCATCCTATCTTCTGGTTCTATGTTCCATGGGAGTACTTGGATCAGTTGTTCCCACATTTTGCACCTGAACTGTGCTGGTTATGTATGAAGCACCAGGGGATTCTCATGCCAAAAATACTGATTCAATAAGCGGAGGGTGGGGACATTGAAATGTCTATTTCTGTTATTCCTAAATTAAGACTATCACCCTGAAACCATCAATATTCACAAAAAGAGTACATAAACAAAAAGTAGATTTGCCTCATTGTTGAAATGAAAATTGAAGGTAATACTTTACAGTAAATTTGTGCTCAGAGGTAGGAGATTTCAACAACTAAGTAATACTAGAGTTAATTACTCTCTCTACCTCTTGGGGCTCTAGCTATGTCTATCTGAGTGTCCACATTCTATACAGGAGTTCAAATGTTTGAGTAACTCTCAAAAGTGATTACCTTCAACACTATCTTCTGCTCCTCATACTGGCATGTAACATTAGCTACACTAGTCAGACAATAAGTAGCGTTGTTATGATTCCAATGGCAGTAATAATTGAGGAGTTTCTAGTAAGTCAACTTACAATTTATAGGCTGAATGTATGAGTCTCCCCCAAATTCATATGTTGAAATCTACTCCCCAGTGTGATGGTTGGAGGTGGGACCTCTAGGAGGTGATTAGATTGTGAGGGTGGAACCCTTATGAATGGGGTTAGTACCCATATATAAGAGACTCCAGAGAACTCCCTTGTTTGGAGTATGGAGTATGGAGATTTCTCAAAAAATTAAAAATATAAATACCATATGATCCAGTAATTCCACTACTGAGTACTTACCCAAAGAAAATGAAAACACTAATTCAAAAAGATACATACACCCCCTATGTTTATTGCAGCATTATTTACAATAGCCAAGATATAGAAGCAACCCAAGTGTCCATTGATAGATTAATGGCTAAAGAAGGTGTAATAGATATATATAAAACCAAGATGGAATATTACTCAACCACAAAAAAGAATGAGATCTTGCCATTTGCAATAACATGGATAGACCTAGAGGACATCATGCCAAGTGAAATAAGTCAGACAAAGAAAGACAAATACCATATGATTTCTCTTATATGTGGAATCTAAAAAACAAAATAAAAAACCAAAAAACAGAAACAGACTCATAAATACAGAGAACAATCTGGTGGTTGCCAAAGGGGATGAAGGTGTGGGATGGGCAAAATAGAGGAAAGGGATTAAGAGGTACAAAGTTCCAGTTATAAAATAAATAAGTCACAGGCATGAAAAGTATAGCACAGGGAATATAGTCAATATTATTGTAATAATGTATGGTGACAGATGGTAACTATATTTATTATGGTGAACACTGCGTAATGTATAGAATTGTGGAATCACTATGTCATACACCTGAAACTAATATAACATTGCATGTCAACTATACTTCAATAACAACATTTTTTTTTTAAAGAGAGAGAGAGAAACTCCAGAGAACTCCCTTGGCCCTTTCACTATGTGAGGTTACAATGAAAAGATGGGCACTTATAAACAATGAAACAGGATAGGGAGCCCAGAAATAAACCCATGTTTGTATGGTCAACTAATCTATGACAAAGGGCAAGAACATACAATGGGGAAAAGATTTAATAAATGATATTGGCAAAACTAACCAGCTACATGCAAAGGAATGAAACTGAATCACTTTCTTACACCATATACAAAAATAATCTCAAAATGGATTAAACACCTCATATAAGACCTGAAACCATAAAACTCCTAGAAGAAAAATAGGCAGTAAACTCTGGGACATCCGCCTCATCAACATCAATGAGCCCAGGAGGTGGGCTCTCCCAGCCACCAAAACTGTTAGAAATAAATTTGTTTTTTTTTTTTTTTTTTTTTTTTTAAGATTTTATTTATTTGCGAGAGAGAGAATGAGAGACAGAGAGCATGAGAGGGAGGAGGGTCAGAGGGAGAAGCAGACTCCCTGCCGAGCAGGGAGCCCGATGCGGGACTCGATCCCGGGACTCCAGGATCATGACCTGAGCCGAAGGCAGTCGCTTAACCAACTGAGCCACCCAGGCGCCCTAAATTTCTGTTTTTATAAGCCACCCGGTCTATGGTACTTTGTTACAGCAGCCTGAATGAACTAAGACTACCCCCTAATATGGAAAACAAATGAAAAACAAATCTATTAAAATTATGGCCAGTGAGTTGAATAGTCTAGAGCAGAGGTCGGCATTTTCTGTAAAGGGCCAGATGCATTAGGCTTTGCTGTGTTAAAACTACTCACTGGGTAGAACACTGAAGTTCATAGACAATATGATTAATAGATACATGATACTGGCTGTTTTCCAATAAAGCTTTATTTATGGACACTGAAATTTGTTTTTCATATAATTTGCTTGCACTACAGAACATTATTCTTCTTTTGATTTTTTTCCCAACCATTTAAAAATCTAAAAACCATTCTTAGGTCAAGAGATATACAAAAAACAGGCAGGGGCAAGATTTGGCCCTTAGGCCACAGTTTGCCCACACACCTGGGCTAGAGCACCGAGTGGACGTAGCCATGGTCAGAGTCCATAGCTGTGTGAACTTTTTTTTCTGTACTGTTCTTTTGGTGGCACTGTTCTTTGGTCATAGATTGCATTCCTGCCTCCAACCCTCACCCCCATGCAAATGCACTGGGGGCCTGGAGAGAAGATCTAGGAAATTCATTGCAAAATCATTGCTCCTACAGACACCCTGTGCATTCACATCGTGTTGCCCTGTAAGAGATATATTATGGGGCACCTGGGTGGCTCAGTCGTTAAGCATCTGCCTTCGGCTCGGGTCATGATCCCAGGGTCCTGGGATCGAGCCACGCATCGGGCTCCCTGCTCGGCGGGAAGCCTGCTTCTCCCTCTCCCACTCCCCCTGCTTGTGTTCCCTCTCTCGCTGTGTCTCTCTGTCAAATAAATAAATAAAATCTTTAAAAAAAAAAAAAAGAGAGATATTATGAACATCAGATAAGGCCCAGACCTACCATGGAACAAGATGGGCTCTGTGAAGTCTTCCCCACTGCTGATGCTTAAGGTTCCTCATGTGTAAATCTAGACTTGACAGAATGGACCTCAGGGAGGCCCTGCATAGCCTTGCCATGAAAGTGGAAATTTAAAAAAAAACACAAAAAAACACAAAAAACCACACGCAAATAAAAAGCAATTTTTCATCAGACTGTAGGTCTTGCTTATGAGTATCTCTTTATCTCTTATCCATATAGCAGAATGGTTTCATCATGAACTTAAAGCCTATTAACAGAGTCAGTTCTGATCTCCTGCTTCCTCCCCGCTAAGTAGCATGAAAGGGATGAGAGAAGCTGATGGTTAATAGAGAGCTGTGAATGTTAAAAGGTTTACTCTATTAATATAGGGCAGCATTTCCCAAAGCGTGGTATGCTGAATGCTGACTCTGTTAGATGTTCTGCCAAAAAAAGCATTTCAAGGTCAAATAAGTTTAGGAAATGTGGCATAAAATATCCCTTCTTTCTTGATTCTTAGCATGCATTAGTAAATTAAGGGCTCTGAGGAGTCCTGCAATAAAATTGCTTACCTAGCTTAAACCAAGTGTTTCTCAAATGATCAGGAAAGCTTTTTTTTTTTCTCTTTCCTCTTCACTTAACTGTTATTAGTATGCCAAAACACTAATGATCCAGACTATGTTTTGGGAAACACTGATATAAACAAGGGGAAAGAACGGAAAGGTTTTAAGCAGGGAAGTGAATTATGTTTTAGAACCAATCACTTTGGTAAGGATCAGACCTTTCTCTCCTAATTTTTGTCATTTTAAGAAATGACCCCATATTCTGTTCATGTGCTCAAGCCAACAAAACCGGAGCCATATTTGTTGCTGTGGTAACTTTTTAAGAAGTGATAAAATACATGATGGCTTAAAAATAATTTTAACAGTACAGATGATAGTATGAAAAGCAAAAGTATCTCCCTCCTCTCTCTGACCTCTACCTCAACAGCCTGGTATATTCTCCAGAGGTACTAAGCAGGGTTACCAGCTTCTATTTCATTTTTCAGTTCTTGTAGCAACTCTAAATCATAGGCATGAGTCTATTGCTATGGATTATAAACTTTCAGCAGTATCTACTGAAAAGAATTCATTCTCACACTTTTTTTGGCCTCATAACACCTCTTATATCGATCTATCAACAAGTTCTATCAATTCTACCTTCAAAATACATCTCCAATCTGTCCCCTTCTCTCCACCCTCCCCGTCAGTACCGTTCCTGGCACTCGGCCCTAACTGGTCTTCCTTCTTCCAATCCTTTAACCTTCTTGTCCTTTGTCCTTATTGCACCCATAAAGATCTCCTCAAAACATAAATTAATGGTCCCTGGCTTCAAAGTCTTCAACGGCTTCCCATCAAAATAAAATTCAGTTTCTCATTGCTGGATTTTTGGATGAATTAGACCCAAACATCCAAAATACGGGCTTCCTTTCTGTCCCCTGAACATTTCTAGCCCTTTCCTCTCCTTACAGCCTTCCCATTTGCTACTTCCTCTGCCCAGACTGCTTTTCCTTCCTTTTCTTTTTTCCCAAGCTAACTACCCTATGCTTCTTTCAAATATCAATTTAAAACTTTCATTGTCCAAGAGACCTCCCCAAAGCACCACATCTGAATCCATTCCTATTGTTTTGTTTTGTTTTGAAGACTTATTTGAAAGAGAGAAAGAGAATGTGCATACGAGCAGGGGGGCAGGTGCAGAGGGAGAGTGAGAGAGAGAGTCCCAAGCAGACTCCCCGCTGAGCTGGGAGCCTGATGAGGGACTCCATCCCACAATCCTGAGATCATGACCTGAGCAGAAATCAAGAGTTGGATGCTTAATCGACGGAGCCACCCAGGCACTCTTTCTGTTTTGCTTTTTTTTTTTCTTAAATAGCACCCTGTTCTTCATTCTACTTCCAACAATTTGTTATTACATGTTTATTTTTTAAACGTCTGGAAGTTCCACAAGATGGGGAACACATCTGCCTTATTTAACACTAAGTGTGGAAAAATTGGCAATGTGTCTGGTCGCAGAAGGGGCTTAACAATTATTTATTACATGAATGAAGCTAGCCACTGGAAAGTTCTCTGATAGTTTTATCTGCTGCCTGTCCCTTACATGAAACCTTAGCTCCATCCAGATTTTCACTTTTTGCACACTAATCACCCAGAAGACTCATTCATTCATCTCTGTCGGGAGCAGAGCTCTAAGGGACGTTTCCTATAGCTCTCCTCTTAAGCTTCACTAGCCATTTCAGTTTACTCTCTTCTTTGGAACTCATTGTACTTATATTCTGTACCATTCGTTTGGTGTGTACTCTTATATTGCCTTGTAATGACTCATCTGTTACTGTTAATTAACACCTTATCTTTACATTCTGTCTTGCCAATGATGTCATAAGTCTATCGAGTACAGGACCTGGTACTTCATAACCCAAAGTACACAGCATGCCTCTGCAGAATGGTTGTATGAAAGGAGTCTCTATCCACCACCTTTAGTACCCCCATTTTAAGACTTTGATATGGAGATTGGACTCATTTCCTTTCACTGTTTTCTTCCTCAACATTCTGGAGTGTGTTGCCATCATACTGGGAATGAAAGCTGGGATAAAGTAGTTAAGGGAGGAAAGTGGGGACAGAGAACTTGCCAGAAGTTTTTCAGGTCCTCCCCTAGTGTTAAAGGAGGTGAAGACAGCTTGGTAAAGGACTGGGTGGACTGGGTGGACTGGGTGGGCTTTATACTGCTAGGTATCTCCTAGAATATTTAAAAGAATGACTTGCTCAAGACTTGGAAAATATGGATTTTTAGAACTTAGACGAAGCAAAAAAACATCAATCATTGACTCAGTTTCTCATTGCTGGATTTTTGGATGAATTAGACCCAAACATCCATTTAATTCAGGAAGTGCCTTTGGGATCCGAGAAGTTATTCTGCACTTTTACTTGCCAATTCCAATCTTGTCCAAATAAGGGTTGCTAAGGAATATTTAAAGTACTGAATACCTTAGCTACTTTTTTTTTTTTAATTTTCTTCCCCATCAAAATATAAGGGTTATTATAAAAGTTCTGCCACCAATCTTCCTCAAGCTATTTCTGAAACCTGGAATAGGAAAGTTAAGCCTGTAACAATACTATCTTTGTTAGCATAGAACTGTTCAAGGGAAGCAGACATTTTTACTATTATTATGTCTTTAC
Source organism: Mirounga angustirostris (assembly GCF_029215605.1). Classification (NCBI taxonomy): domain Eukaryota; kingdom Metazoa; phylum Chordata; class Mammalia; order Carnivora; family Phocidae; genus Mirounga; species Mirounga angustirostris. Next base: position 77,224,711 of record NW_026991713.1, read on the forward strand.
CTAGCGTATCTTCACAGCAATCTTTGAATAGAGTAGTAGACATTGTTATCTTTAATCAGTCAGTAAGGAAACTGAGCATGAGGAAGAAGGGCTTTATGATATAGGTATGAAGCAGCTACCTTTCAGGCTTGTGTTGGAGAATTCACCTAAAATGTAGGATTACAACTACCGCAACACTGTTACTCAGTAAGTTCTAGAACAGTATTGTTAACCTGGGGTCAGGGCTGGCTACAGAACTTGCAGGATCTAGTATAAAATGAACATTTGGAGCTCCTTGTTTGAAAATTATTAAGAGAGCTGACAGTGACAACATTAAACCAAGTGCAGGGCCCTTCTAAGTTCCGAGCCCCACGTGACTACACAGTTTGCGTTTCCATGAAGCTGGCCCTGCCCAGGGCCTCTGCACGTCTAACATTTGGTTGGGTATCAAGGAGGCTGTGAACTCTGAAAATGTAGGCAGAATTCTTTCTTTTTCTTTTTTTTTAAATTTTTTTATTCTTATACTATCCCCATACATTACATCATTAGTTTTAGATGTAGTGTTCCATGATTCATTGTTTGTGCATAACACCCAGTGCTCCATGCAGAATGTGCCCTCCTCAATACCCACCACCAGGCTAACCCATCCTCCCACCCCCCTCCCCTCTAGAACCCTCAGTTTGTTTTTCAGAGTCCATCGTCTCTCATGGTTCGTCTACCCCTCCGATTTCCCCCCCTTCATTCTTCCCCTCCTGCTACCTTCTTCTTCTTCTTTTTTTCTTAACATATATTGCATTATTTGTTTCAGAGGTACAGATCTGAGATTCAACAGTCTTGCACAATTCACAGCGCTTACCAGAGCACATACCCACCCCAGTGTCCATCACCCAGTCACCCCATCCCTCCCACCCCACCCCCCACTCCAGCAACCCTCAGTTTGTTTCCTGAGATTAAGAATTCCTCATCAGTGAGGTCATATGATACATGTCTTTCTCTGTTTGACTTATTTCGCTCAACATAATACCCTCCAGTTCCATCCACATCGTTGCAAATGGCAAGATCTCATTCCTTTTGATGGCTGCATAATGGCAGAATTCTTTCTTAAGAATATGTTTGTTTTTCATATTCCATAGCTTCTTATCAGATTCTTAAAGTGGTCTGTTAACAAAATAAAGCATGAAGAATGACTCTTCAAGAGTAAAAAATGTCCTCACAGAGCCCACAATGTCAGGGACAAGCATGCTGGTGGTCACTGTGCATGATCCTTCTGGAGACTGTGCTTGTGAATGAGTGAGTTTTCATGACTGCACGGGAGTTATTAAAACAAACAAACAAACAAAGAATTAAGACTACCCAGATGTTGCCAGAAATATACTCAAAATGCATCTTCAGATGATAGGAAAGCAAATGGTGAGATGTTCAAGATGACCATATTCTTTATAAACACCGTGATATCCAAATATGAGCTCTTTTGATTTTTACCCCCTTAAAGAAAGCTTCTCCCTCTTCTGTAATTAGAAGTCACATTCCGTCCTTCAAATAAAGGAGAAATGCCTCACTGCAAGATTTACCAACTCGTGGTGTAGGAGTCAGGTAGGAATTTGTTTAAAAAAAAAAAAGTGGGTGCAGAAAATGCCCTCAGAAATAGAAAAAGAGCCCTCTGAAGACCTGCATCCTGAGAAACACTACAGGTGCAGGTGAAATACTTCAACACCCGAGTCTGGCTGGTAAAACCCCGCAGCCATCTCCTGGAAGTTTCACACACAAATATCCCTAAATGTGCCTTGTGCTGAAAAGCCTGCTCTTAACAATTCGAGCGGCTGCCTTAAAATTTTCTTTAGTCCCTTTGCCCTTTCAGAATAAATATGCTTGCTTCTCAGCCAAAACTCCAACTTATATAAATGGGGGTAGAGACATGAGTAATTGAAACCAGAGGGTTTTCAAATTTCCTTTCGCTCAGTGTCAAACTTCTCATGATGGCCCTCGAACAAGTAGAAAAGTACCATTAACCTGAGTTTCTTGGTCACCCTGCTGTCCCTACTCTTGTCCTTGCTCAGGGTACAATGGGGCCCTCCGCACGATTCAACCAGCCGCCAAAGCTCTTGCAGATCCATCGAGGACCTGGCTGCTCACACTAGGTAACTCATCCATCCAAGAGTCAGCGTTCATTAATTCTACCCACCCTGCAAGGTGAAAGAGTAGGCCGGCAGGTGAGTAGCAGGTGAGAAGTAGCTTTCCTCTGGTTTCTAGGATTAAGTTGGTTATTAATCCTTTTAATTGAATGCAATTGCCCCGCGGGCAATCTTCCTCTCCCAGGGTGTGAGCAGCCTTCCCGCTAGCCATCTATCTACTCCAAATGGACTCTTCTGGTACCTGCGCCCCAGCTCCTTCCACCACGCCCAGGCCACAGGGAGAGGCGGCAAACTTCTGACAGCCGCGCACCCCACCCCGGCCACCCCTGCGCTCTTCACCTGGGCATGGGGCCCCCGCGAGGCCGGCGTGGGAGTGGGAGTGGGAGTGGGAGTGGGAGGGTCCGGACGCGCGGCCCGGCGCGGGGCTCAGGGCGAGCGAGCACGCGCCGCGGGATCGGGAAGCGCGGCGGTCTGTCCCGCGCAGGAGGGCCACGGACCCGGCGCCGCTCCACACGTGGCCCGGAATCGCCGCGCTCTCTTCAGGAATAGCCCCCGGGGCCAGGGAGGCCGCCGCCAGACGCGCCCAGGCGCCGATCTCCCTCCATCCTGGCTGCCAGGCGCGGCTCCCACGTTAACCTCTCGGGCCCCGCGCGGCCCGCCGCCGCTGCCAGCCCCTGCGCGCTCCACCTCGGCGGGCAGCGCGGGCGCCCAAAGCGCCCGCCGACGGCCGGGGGCGGCCGCAGGGGACAGAGCCTCCCAAGCCGCTTGCCTCCTGCCTCCCGGCCGCACGCCCACCCTCCCTCCGGGGCCCGCGGGGACCCGCCCCTCCCGCGCACCGGCCGAGCCTGCCTCCCCGGCCGCCGCCAGCCCCGCGTGGCCTCCGAGGCGTGGGCTCGGTGAGCGCTGGGCTGCGGCCTCTGGAATACCTGCTCCTCCGGCGCGGTGGGGTTCAACCAGTGGTCCTGTGAATCCCGGTCCTTCCCCGAGGCCCCGGCAAGCACTCCAGCCGCGGGGGAAGCGCTCTCGGCTTTTCGGCTCCCAAACGTGACACTCTATATATCCGGCTCCGAGACTGGGTGTGGGGCTGGAGGAAACCACCCTCCCTCCGACCTTCCCGGTTGCCGCCGCGGCCTCGGCGTGGGGCGCAGTGGCGGCGGCGGCCTCAGCCCGCGGCGGGAGGAGGGCGCGGGGCTGGCGAGGGCCCTTACAGGCCGCGGGGCGACGGCTCGGTGCGCGCAGGCCCGCCCCGCGGCATCCATTCATTCAGCAGCCAGCACAGACGCTCGCTGTTACTCCCGGGCTTTTTTTTTTTTTTTTCCTTTTTCTCCCCATTTTTTTTTTTTTTTAATCGGTGGGTGAGGGGAAAGGGAGCTAGAAAGGCGCCCCTCTCTGGTCTGGAAAAGAAGAGCTCCCATACCTTGAGAGAAAGAGAGGAGGAGGGAAGTAGGGGTTGGGGGGAGAGAGAGACAGAAAGTCTAAGGTTCTGGTCTGAATGCTTGGAGGACACACCTTTTCCCCACCCACCCTAGTAGAAAATACAGCCTCAAAATCCGAGTTCACTGAGCGTGTGGGTAACACACACTCCGTGGGAGGGATGCTCTTGTATCTGCTCCACTCTGCGGAGGCGCCCTGCAATGACCGACGAGCGCAGCGTCCTAAACATTCATGGGGGTGGAGGCTCTACTCATACCCAGGGTTTGGAGGGCAGACTTGAGGCTCTGTCTGCGTCGGCTACGGGTAGGAGTGGGCAGGTGGAGAGGAGACTAGAAAGGACCCGGGATGCGCGCTGCTGTTTCTGCAGCTTTGCTCAGCAGCGCTTCCACAGATTAAAAGGAAAAGGGGGAGGGGGGGGAGACGTTTTGCTTCTTAGCCTGGTAGCTTTTTTTGCAGATTTGGTTTGGTCATTGTTAATATTTAAACGGAAAAACTGGATCCGTTGTCAGGGAGGACTTCTAGAGGGACGGACAGGCAGGGGAGTGGAGCCGTCCTAGTCTTCAGCAGCAAAGCGCTGAATGCGGGCCAACGCCCAACCTAATTCCTAGAACAAGGTGGAAGATAAATTCCCAAATAAATGTGGTGTGTTAAGATAAAACAAAATGAATATTGCCCTAGAAGCTGTCTTCACTGTCCTCATTACAACAGTCAACATACAAATAAATAAAATTTAATTCGTGAAAGATGGAATTAATGAAATGAGCATTTTTTTTTTTTTGCATTAAAAAGAATTCATATCCATTTTGAATTCTCTTCTACGGGGCTCTCTTTGATTAAATGTGGCAAGCAAAGTGTAGCCTAAAGACACTGTGGCTAATTTCCTCTGGTGGCTGCCTGAAAGCAAGAGAAAGAGAGAAAAAGTTAGGACCAAGTAAATATACTTTTTGTTACCCCTTCCCCCACTGAAAAATAAATCAAAACGTATTCCCAAAACGTGTATGACAGTACTTGAAATGATACTGTCAAATGTTGGTGAGAATATGTTGAAATCCCTCATCACACAGCAGATAGAAGGTTAAATTGTTACAACTCTTTGGAAAGCAATCTAGCAACACATTTCCAAGACATAAAATGTTCAGTCACTCAAAAATTTTTTTATTGTTCTGAACCTTTTGATAAAGGATTCCCATTTCTTAGGATATATCCAAAGGAAATAATCCACAAAAAGGGAAATGCCATATGGACAAAGTTACAGGTTTATTATAGCATCGTTTATAAGGTAGAAAATAAAACATACTTTCAGTGGAATGTTGGCAACTAAAATGCAACATTATTACAGATTACAACATTGTAATTTGATTATCATCATTTAAAATGACATTTATGTATAGATAATGTATTGGTCTGCTAGTGCTGCCATAATGAAGTACACAGACTGGTTTAAACAACAGAAATTTATTGTCTCACAATTCTGGAGGCTAGAAGTCCAAGAGCAAGTGTCTGCAGGGTTCTTCCCTCTGTGAGCTGTGAGAAGAATATTTCAGGCCTCCCACCTAGCTTCTGGTGGTAGGCTGGTAATTTTTGGCTTTTCTTGGCTTGTAGAAATACAATCTTTGCCTTCATGTTCACATGGTCTTCTCCCTGATGTCCAAATTTCCCCTTTTTATAAAGGCACCAGTCATCCTGGATTAGGGCTCATCCTAATCTCATCTGAATTTAATTTATTACATCTGCAACAACCTATTTCCAAATAAGGTCACATTCTGAGTTACTGAGGGTCAGGACTTCAATGTATAATGGGGGAGGTGGGTGGAGAAGGGCACAATTCAATCCTAAACAGGTATAAACAAGAAGAGGCAGTGTAGTGGGTTGAATGGTGACTCCTAAAAGATACTCCCTGGAGCTCATGAATGTTACCTTATTTGGATGAAAGGGTCTCTGAATATGTAACAAAGTTAAAAAAGATCTTGAGAGCAATTAATCCTGGATTATCCAGGTGGGCCCTAAACCCAATGTTAAGTGCTTTTATAAAAGAAAGGCAAAGGAGGATTTGTGGGAAGAAGTGATGTGGAGAGAAGGCTGAGATTGGAGTGATGAGGCAAACAAACAACAATAACAACAACAACAACAACAAAAACCCAAGGAAACCAAGGAATGATGACAGCCCCCAGAAGCCGAAAGACAGAAGGAAGGATTCTTCCCTCTGGCTTCTGCAGGGAGCATGGCCTTGCACCTTGATTTCAGATTTCTAGCTCCAGAACTGTGAGAGAACTAATTCTTGTGGTTTAAGCCACCCAGTAATTGATTACAGCAGCCCGAGGAAATGAATATGAACAATTTGTCTGTGCTGCAATTCCACATATTTACTTTTTTGTTTTTTCGCAAAAGAGATAATATGGATCAAGACCTTTTCAAGTGGGTATTTTAATAGAGTTATCTTAAAATTCTCATTCACTTTTAAAGGGATAGGCAGGGGACATGCTAAAGATTTCATCATCTTGCAAAATAAACTCTCCAATAGGCTCAAGGGCAGCTAAAACGACAAAGGGTGCTGATTTTGTGAAATGTGTCCTATTGTTCTGGATCCTCACACTCTGTACACATACAACTCCTGCTAATACACATTCAGTTCTACGCTGGTTTGATTAGAGGGCAGTCTTCAGGGTTTTATCTCAAAACCATCGTTGTTCATGGTCGATGTTGAGAAATAGGCTATTTCAACTAACCTCTACTTTCAAAGTCTTTTCTCTCTCACTATTGCTCAGTGACTTACCATTTTATTCAACCCCATAAAACAAATGTTTCTTTATAAATCTGCCTGGAAGTTTTTATTTAATATGCAAAATACTTACAAAATGTGCCAGACCCAAAGTAATACATCAAATCATTCTAATGACACCATCAAGTGGGAGGTTGTGAATAAAGCGAGTCTTCCAAAAGAATGCTATCTCTTTAAACACAAACTGTTTCTGTTGACTGATAACATCAAGGAAACAGAGGTTTGATTTTCATCTACAGTAGAATCATAAAAATATAGTGTTCTGGAACTAGAAAGCTAGCCCTCGAGGCCCACTATCTTACTTTAGCATGGTAAAGTCTGGATTTCATGTCTTGTCTATGGTCACTATATTAGTTTTCTGTTGCTTCATAGCCAATTATCATCAGCTTAGTGCTTTAAAACAATACCCATTTACTATGTTGAAGTTTTGTAGGTTGGTCATCCAGGCGTGAAGTAACTGGGTTCTTTGCTCAGGGTTTCACGATACTGAGAGTCCCATGTCAGTGTGGGCTCTGATCTCTGGTCTGTGGCTTGGGGTCTTCTTCCAAGCTCCTCATTGTTTGTTGGTAGGATTTCTTTCCTTGCAGCTACAGGTCTGAGGGCCCCATGTTTTTACTGGTTGTTGGCCAGGGTTTGCTTCCAGCTCTTAGAGGCCATCTTCTAGTCCTAACCATGTACACTCTCATAGCACTTTTGTTTGCTTCTTTAAGGCCAGAAGAAGAAAATATTTCTCTCTTCAATTCTCTGACCCTTTTAAAAGCTGCAGTTATGTGAGGCCCACCTGGGATAGCCTCCCTTTGGATTAACTCAAAATCAGCTGACTTGGGGCCTTTACTTTCATCATACAATGTAGTCCCAGGAGTGAAACCCGTCATAGACACAGTCCCACCTGTTTAAGGGCGCAGGGCTAGACACAGCATATAAAGTAGAGGGTGTGATTTTGGAGGCCATCTCAGAATCCTGCCAATCTCACTTAGATGGTAGGTGGCAGTGTCAGCCCTAGCAGAGTACTGTTTCCTACTCTACTGGGGGGTTTCTTCAGCATAAGGAAAATTGTTTTTCATTATCTGGCCCCTTTGTGAAGCAGCTAGATATGGATCTTACCAATTTTTTTTCTTATCTTCTTTTTCCTATGTAGATATATAAGTCTTTAAAAATTGTGTAACACCTTTATTGACAATTGTAAATGTAATAGGTGAGGACTAGTATTTCCTGATTCCAAGTATAGTGTACTCTGAGCTGATGGTTTCTTAAACCTTGGGTCATAAACATCAAGAATCTTTCAAGAATGCTCTTGAGAATCCTATTATGAGAGTGCAAAAGGGTTACAGCTGAATAATTAAAGCCATATTCTATTGACTATTACACAGACGTTAAAAAGAATAAATTAAAGCTATGCCAGTTGAATTGAACTAATTTCCAAGACATTTGATTTGTGACGAAGGTAACATGCTGAAAAACATGTGTGATATGATCACGTTCCTATTAAACCAATATCAAATAACTTTGAATATGTACTTGTGTACATAGATATATAGGTCTATGAAAGCATGGGGAAAAACATGGAAGGAAACATACGAGGTTATTAACATGTTACTGTGGTTTTTAAAAAAGAGGCACTAACACTTGCCGAGGAAGTTAGAGGGAGGAACACAATGCAAAGAGGAACAAAGAGAAAGACTAAAATGTAAATTAAGGTATCATACGATCACACTCATGCATTTACTTAAACATATTTTTCAAATTCTTTAATTAAAAAAGAATGCTGAGTTGCCATTCCATCTTAACAAGTCAAAAGTTGAACAAACTGAAAAGTAAACAATGCTTCAGAGAATTGTCAGAGAAGTGAAATCACAGAGCAGACTGCTACCACTGAAATTGGAGAAACAGACAAGAGGATAGAAAAAGTAATAACGGACAGGAGTAGAAATCAATAAGAAACCTCCAAGTTACCAGTGCCAAGTAAAAAAACCTGAATTATAATTGATGAATTGCTGGAGACTCAGTGTGGACAACTCTGAGTTAAAAACTCGAGGGGACCCACTCATGGGGTTGGAGGATGGTACACTTTTTTGTGTTTTACTTCCTCTACCGGATCCTCACAGTGAATATTGGACAAAAATTCCTTGGTGCTTCCAGCAGGAGGAGGGGAAAAGGAATCATCTGAAATAAGCCAGAACATTCTGTTCTTAACAAGGCTTACCCTCACCAGAAACTATTATACCACAGCCTCACCTGTTGGGGTTTTATCGAGCCTAACTTAACTATGGTAAGGGAATTACCCAACTCCAGCCCCTCCACCTCTCCTATCCCATTTAAGGAGGGAGGGGGCAGGACTGAGAAGCACTTGTGAAGTTCACAGCCTAGGGGCACAGGTTCACCAAAAGACTGAGATATAATCATAGGAATATAGAAGGCTTCCCTTCTCCACACACTTTATCATTACATTACTAAATGCCTATTTACTGCAGTTCCTTTTACCCAGTACCTCAGGTCCAACTTTCGACAAAAAATTACAAGGCATACTAAAGGCAAAAAACACAGTTTGAAGACACTGAAAAAGCATCAGAACCAGAGTCAAATACAGCAAGAATGTTGGGATTATCAGACCAGGAATTTTAAAACAAAAATAAAAACAAAACTTATAATTAAAATGCTAAGGGCTTTATTTATCTTTTTCTAAGTTTTATTTTATTTTAATTAATCTCTACACCCAACATGGGGCTTGAACTCAAGACCCTGAGTTCAAGAGTTGCATGCTTTTCCAACTGAGCCAGCCAGGTGCCCCAAAATGCTAATGGCTTTAATGGAAAAAGCAGACAACTTGCAAGAACAGATGGATAATATAAACAAAGAGGTAGAAATTTTAAGAAAGAATCAAAAATAAATGCTAGAGAGCAAAAACATTGTAACAGAAATGAAGAATGCCTTTGATGGGCTCATAAACAGATGGGACATGGCTGAGGAAAGAATCTCTGAGACTGAGGATTTGACAATAGAAACTTCCAAAGCTGAACAGCAAGAAAAAAAAAAAAAAAGACAGGAAAAAAGAACAGACTATCAAAGGGACAACTACTTAAAGGTGTAATATATGTATAATGGGATGACCAGAAGAAGAGAGAAAGGGACAAAGCAATATTTGAATCATTCATAATTGAGAATTTCCCTAAATTGGTGTTAGAACCCAAACCACAGATCCAGAAGGCTCAGAAAACATCAAGTAAGATAAAGGTTTAAAAATAAACAAAAACCAACCAAACAATAACAACAACACACACACAACTATGCTTGGGCATTTCATGTTTAAATTTCAGAAAATCACAGATAAAGAAAAAGTCTTGAAAGAAGTCAGAGGAAAAAATGTCTTAGCTGTAGAGGAACAACAGTAAGAATTACATCCAACTTCTAAGAAAACATGCGAGCAAGAAGAAAGTGGAGTGAAACATTTAAAGTGTTAGAGGAAAAAAAAACAACAACAAAAAACCAGAAAATCCCACCAATCTAGAATTTTGTACCATGTGAAATTATCCTTCAAAAGTAAAAGAGAAATAAAGACTTCCTCAGACAAATAAAAATTGAGGGAACTTGACACCAGTAGAATTACCTTGGAAGAAATGTTAAAAGAAGTTCTTTAGAGAGAAAGAAAATGATATAGGTCAGAAATTCAGATCTATGTAGAGAAAGGAAGAGAGTTGGTAAATGAATAAGTGAAAATAAAATAAAATCTCTTATTTTTCTTATTTATCATTGACCCAACAGCTAATGGTTTGTTTAAAATAATAATAACAACAATGTATTTGACTATATATGCTTATTCATATATATATGTTTATAGATATGTGAAATGAATGACAGCAATGATAGAAAGAACAAAGAGATAGGAAGGAGGAACTGGGAATACTATGTTATTAGAGGGTACTCACACTACCCATGAAGCTATGCAGTGTTATTTGAAAGTGGACTTTATTAGTCGTAAATGTTTATTGCAAACTCTAGGGCAATCATTTAAAAAAAATTTAAAAGGACGTATAATTACTATGCTAAGAGATGAGAGAAAATGGAATCATATAAAATAATTAAAACCACAAAAGCAAAACAAATGCAGAAGATAGAAATAGGAACAAAGAACAAGAGCAACAAATAGAAAACAGGCATGAATATGGGAGATATTAATCCAATTATACTAACAATCACCTTAAATATCAATGTTCTAAATACCCAATTAAAAGATTGTCAGAATGGATCAAAAAACAAAGCCCAACTATATGTTAATCTATAAGAAATCAACTTTAAATATAAAGACACAGAGTGATTAAAAGTAAAGGGATGAAGAAATATTCCATGCTAACTCTAAATAAAAGAGAGCAGGAGTGGCTGTATTTATTTCAAAACAGCAGACTTCAGAGCAAGGAAAGTTATTAGAGATAAAGAAGGGTATTAGTTAATGATAATGTGGTGAATCCTCCAAGAAGACACAATAATCTAACAATATAATGTCAAAATACAAGAGCTTAAATCTGATAGTACTGCAAGGAGAAACAGATCAATGCTCTATTACAGCTGGAGACCTTCACACTCCTTTATCAGAAATGGGCAGAATCAGCAGGCAGAAAATCAGTAAAGACATAGTTTAACTCAATAACACCATCAATCACCTGAATATAGTCACCATCTATAGGCTACTTTATCCAATAACTGCAGAATTTACATTCTTCTCAAGCTCACATGGAACATTCACTAAGAGAGGCCACATTCTGAGCCACACAACACATCTTAGCAAATTTAAAAGAATAGAAACCATACAGTGTCTGCTCTCAAACTACATTGTAGTTAAACTAGAAATCAGTAACAAAAAGATAGCTGGGAAATTCTAAAATACTTGGAAATTGAAAAACACATCTCTAAATAACACACAGGTCAAAGAAGAAATCTCAAGACATATTAAAACGTATTTGGAACTAAATGAAAATGAAAATGCAGCTTATCAAAATTTGTGGGATGCAGTGAAAGCAGTGCTTAGAGGGAAATTTATAGCATTGAATGCATAGTTTTAGAATATAAGAAAGATCTAACATCAACAACATAACCTTACACTTTAGGAAAATCAGAAAAGAAAAGCAAATTATTTCTAAATTAAACAAAAGAAAAGAAACAATAAAAATTGGAGCATAAATCAATAAAATTGCAAATAGAGAAATCAATAGAGAAAATCAACAAATTTGTTTTCTACTAAGAAAATTTTTCTACTAAGTAAGAAGAGAGAAGACACAAATTACTAACATTAGAAATGAAAGAAGGTAAATCCCAGTAGATCCCATGGATATAAAAAAGATAATAAAGGAGTGTTATGAACAACTCTATGTCTACAAATTTGATAACCTAGATGAAATGGATTAATTCCTTGAAAGACACAATCAGTCAAAGCTCATGTAAGAATAAATAGGTCATCTGAATAGGCCTATATCTATTAAAGAAACTGAATCAATAATTAATGACCTTCCAAAATAGGAATCGCCAGGTCCAGATGGGTTCACAGGTGAATTCTACCAAATATTTAAGGAAGAAATTATATCAGTTCTCTAGAAGCTCTTCCAGAAGTAGAAGGAATACATCATTAGTCATTCTCTGAAACCAGCATTACCCTAATACCAAAATCAGATAAAGATATTACAAAAACAAAACAAAATAACCCCCCAAACTACTACTGACTGATATCTCTTGAAACGTAAGTGTAAATATCCTCAATGAAATGTTAACAGATTGAATCCACAATGTATACAAAGAATTACACACCACGACCAAGTGGGATTTATCCCAGGTATGAAAGGCTGGTTCAACATATGAAAATCAATTATTATGGTTCATCTCACCAACAGGCTAAAGAAGAAAAATCACATGATCATATCAATAGATGCAGAAAAAAATCATTTGACAAAATTCAACACCCACTCATGACCAAAAAAAAACCATCCACCTCTCGGCAAACTATGAATTTAGGGGAACTTCCTTAACTAGATAAAAGAACATCGACAACCAATAATTGTCATCATACTTAATGGTGAAAAACTTGAAGCTTTCCCTTTAAGATCAGGAACAAAGCAAGGCAGGAACAAGGCATGGATGTCCTTCTCACCACTGCTTTTTAACCCAGTACTGGAAGTCTTAGCTAATTCAGTAAGACAAGAAAAAAAAAAAAGGTACACAGATTGGGAGGGAAGGGATAGAACTCTCTTTGTAGATGAACTGTAGGTGAAATTCATGTGTCAATGTAAATTCATCAATTATAACAAATTTATCCCTCTCGTGTGTGATGTTGCACACGTGGGGAGGTGTGCATGTGGGGGTGGTGCAGAGGGTATATGACAACTCTATTCTTCCTACTCAATTTTTCTGTGAACCTAAAACTGCTCTAAAAAAAAGTTTATTAATTAAAGTGTGTTAATTAATTGAAGAAGATGAGTATGTTTATTTGTCAAGTGTGAAATGAAATAGAAGATAGTTGTGGAAAGTCATGGGCTCTAAGGATGAACAAAAAGGATAACTGCAGAATCCTGAAGCACGAAGATCTGTGGTTTTTCTCTTATTTTATCCTCCCCCAATAAAGCAATTACTTTAGATTCTAAAAGAAGGACCTAGTAATATTAGCTAGAATCAAATGGTTATGGGCCATGGAAGGAATCTCCTTTATGTGTCACGGGACAGAGGAGTGTGAGCTTACTGCACTCCAAAGAGTAAGTAATTGTGGGTTTTGATGGTTTGTATCTCTGTGCAAGCTTAAATCAACACTGTTTCCGTGGGGCCACATTGTGCACAAGTATAGCTCGTACCAAGAGGGCAAGTCTCTCCAAACACTGAATCATGATTCTGTGCATTTTTACTTTGCTCCCATGGTTTGTCTAGATTTGCTAGTAAGGCTTATGGCCAGTGCTGCAATTAGAAGTCATAGAGTAGCACAGGAAAAAGGTAATAAGAAGAGAGGGGCTGTCGGGACAGCTGGGTGGCTCAGTTGGTTGAGCGTCTGATTCTTGGTTTTGGCTCAGGTCATGATCTCAGGATCATGAGACAGAGCTCCAGGTTGGGGAGTCTGCTCGAGATTCTTTCCCTCTGGCCCTCTCCCCTAAAATAAATAAATCTTAAAAAAAAAAGGGGGGGGGAAGAGAAGGGCTCTAAAAAGGAAACTGTAAGTCCACAGTTACCTCTAATATATATATATTTTTTTTTGACAGAGACACAGCGAGAGAGAGAACACAAGCATGGGGAGTGGGAGAGGGAGAAGCAGGCTTCCCGCGGAGCAGGGAGCCCGATGTGGGGCTCGATCCCAGGACCCCGGGATCATGACCTGAGTTGAGGGCAGACACTTAATGACTGAGCCACCCAGGTGCCCTCTACCTCTAATATGAAGAGGCCTGTTGCAAGAGTCAAATGGAGTTTAAGTAAATATTGACTAACATCAATTATCCAGGTATTTAAAACACAACTCAAGCTAACAAACTGTTATGTAAGATAAGTTCTATTCTCCCACCTCGACAAATATATTTTCAAATGACAAAACAATAACATATGTGTAAAGCTAGGACTTTTATATTACTGAAAGTTGCCAAAGTATCCAGATAACTGAATGGAATTATTGTGCATATCTGAATGTTCATTTGATGGGTTGACAGCATTAGGGTGAGTAATAAAATAAAGGTGTACATAATTCACAAATTATGTCTTATTTATTCCCACAAATGGATTTTTCTTGCCTGCATTTAAAGAAATCACTAGTTATATTATTAAGATCAAGACAAGGAGGCTGGGAGCAAGATGGCGGAGGAGTAGGAGACCTGGATTTCGTCTCCTCTCAGGAATTCAGCTGGATAGGGATCAAACCAATCTGAACACCTACAAACTCAACAGGAGATCGAAGAAAAGAAGAGCAACAACTCTCTGAACAGAAAAGCGACCACTTTCTGGAAGGTAGGACATGCGGAGAAGTGAATCCGAGGCGATATTCGGGAGGATAGACGGCGAGGGAGGGGCCTCCGTCGGCCGCTTCTGGCAAGTGATAGAACCACGGAGCACAAAATCGGAACTTTTAAAAGTCTGCTCCGCTGAGGGACGTCACTCTGGTGGCTAAGCGGGGGGTGGAACCCTCTGGGACAGTGTGGTCTCAGGACCCTCGGGGTCACAGAAAGACCGGGGGTGCCTGAGTGCGGCAGAGCTCCCAGGTATCGGAGCAGGGAAGCCGGCTGCAGAGGCGGATCCCAGGCGCGGGCTCTCCGCTCGGGGTGGCCATAAACCGGGATCCGCGGCCCAGTTGGGCCCCTGCTCCTCCAGCAGGGACCCAACAAGCGGCAGATCCGGGGAGACTCACCTTCCTCCCCCGGGAGGAGCCGGGCGGGAGTGCACCGCAGGGATCTGCTGGGTTTGGAGACTGCACGCGGGGTCGGGTGCCAGAGATAGAAACGCGCGGTCACAGGCTGGGTGAGCACAGGGTGCGGCCGGAGACCGGGGAGACGGGAGTGACTGACGGCTTCTCTCTGGGGGCTCACTGAGGAGTGGGGCCCTGAGTTCTCGGCTCCTCCGGGGCGGAGATTGGGAGGCCGCCATTTTCACTCTCCGCCTCCAAAGCTGTACGGAAAGCTCGCAGGCAACAAAAGCTCCGGAGAGCAAACCCGAGCAGATGACTTAGCCGGGAGGGGGCAAGGGCGGGGCAATTCCGCCTCCGGCAGAGACACTTGGAAACCACGGCAACAGGCCGCTCCCCAGAAGATCAGCGAGAACAGCCAGCCAAGACCAAGTTTACCGATCAGTGAGAACGGCAGAACTCCAGCGCTAGGGGAATACTGCACATAGAATTCACGGCTTTTTTACCATGATTCTTTAGTCTTTTAAAGTTATTTTTTTTAACTGTCTTTTTTGTCTTTTTATTACTTTTTGAATTTTTCTTTTTCCCCTTTTCAACCAACATCTTATCAATCCCTTTTTTAAAAAAAAAAACATTTTTATTTTTCATTTTTAGAGTCATATTCTATCCCTTCATAGTAGTTACCCATATTTTTAGCTTATATATATGTTGTTCTCTCTTTAAAATTTTGAGATAGTTTCTTCTAACAGATTAAAATATACCCTAAATCTCTAGTATATGGTGTTTTCTATTCCCCTGCCTGATCACATCCTCTCCCTTTTTTTTTCTCTTTTTCTTTTCTCTTTTTTTAAATCCTCTTCTTTCTTTTTTCAAACAACTTCTTATCAATTCCTTTTATAAAATTTTTTATAATTTCCATTTTTACAGTCATATTCCATCCCTTCATCATATCAACCCTTATTTTTGTACATATATAAGTTTTTCTTTCTTTAAAATTTTGGGAGGCACTTTCTTCTAAAAGACCAAAATACACCCTAAATCTAGTGTGTGGCACTGATCTATATACCATATAGATCATATTTGATCACATTCTGGTTTTTCTTTTGTTGTTGTTGTTTTGTTTTGTTTGTTTTTGTTTTTATTTTTATCTTTTTTTTTTTCTTCTTTTTCTATTTTTTCTTTTTCTTTTTTCTCTCTTTCCCTTTCTTATCCCACTGCTTCAGGTCTTTTCTGATTTGTTTAAAGTATATTTTCTGGGGACGTGGTTACTCTGCTAGTATTTTGTTCTCTCATTAATCTATTCTCCTCTGCACAAAATGATGAGACAGAAAAAATCACCTCAACAAAAAGAACAAGAGGTAGTACCGACTGCCAGGGACCTACTCAATACGGACATTAGTACGATGTCAGATCTAGAGTTCAGAATCATCACTTTAAAGATACTAGCTGGGCTTGAAAAAAATATGGAAGTTATTAGAGAAACCCTTTCTGGAGAAGTAAAAGAGCTAAAATCCAACCAAGTAGAAATCAAAAAGGCTATTAATGAGGTGCAATCAAAAATGGGGGTGCTAACTGCTAGAATAATTGAGGCAGAAGAGAGAATCAGTAATATAGAAGATGAAATGATGGAAAATAAAGAAGCTGAGAAAAAGAGAGATAAACAACTACTGGATCACGAGGGCAGAATTCGAGAGATAAGCGATACCATAAGACGAAACAACATTAGAATAATTGGGATCCCAGAAGAAGAAGAAAGAGAGAGAGGGCCAGAAGGTATAATGGAGCAAATTATAGCAGAGAACTTCCCTAATTTGGGGAAAGAAACAGGCATGAAAATCCAGGAAGCACAGAGAACCCCTCTCAAAATCAATAAAAATAGGTCAACTCCCCGACATCTAATAGTAAAACTTACGAGTCTCAGAGACAAAGAGAAAATCCTGAAAGCAGCTCGGGAGAAGAAATATGTAACCTACAAGGGTAGAAACATTAGGTTGGCAACAGACCTATCCACAGAGACCTGGCAGGCCAGAAAGGACTGGCAGGATATATTCAGAGCACTAAATGAGAAAAGTATGCAGCCAAGAATACTATATCCAGCTAGGCTGTCATTGAAAATTGAAGGAGAGATAAAAAGCTTCCAGGACAAACAAAAACTAAAGGAATTTGCAAACACAAAACCAGCCCTACAGGAAATCTTGAAAGGGGTCCTCTAAGCAAAGAGAGAGCCTAAAAGCAACATAGACCAGAAAGGAACACAGACATTATATGGTAACAGTCACCTTACAGGCAATACAATGGCACTAAATTCCTATCTTTCAATAGTTACCCTGAATGTAAATGGGCTAAATGCCCCAATCAAAAGACACAGGCTAACAGACTGGATTAAAAAACAAGACCCATCAATATGCTGTCTGCAAGAGACTCATTTTAGAACCAAAGACACCCCCAGATTGAAAGTGAGGGGGTGGAAAACCATTTACCATGCTAATGGACACCAAAAGAAAGCTGGGGTGGCAATCCTTATATCAGACAAATTAGATTTTAAGCCAAAGACTGTAATAAGAGATGAGGAAGGACACTATATCATACTTAAAGGATCTATCCAACAAGAAGATTTAACAATTGTAAATATCTATGCCCCTAACATGGGAGCAGCCAGTTATATAAGGCAATTAATAACAAAAGCAAAGAAACACATCGACAACAATACAATAATAGTGGGGGACTTTAACACCCCCCTCACTGAAATGGACAGATCGTCTAAGCAAAAGATCAACAAGGAAATAAAGACTTTAAATGACACACTGGACCAAATGGACTTCACAGACATATTCAGAACATTCCATCCCAAAGCAACAGAATACACATTCTTCTCTAGTGCCCATGGAACATTCTCCAGAATAGATCACATCCTAGGTCATAAATCAGGTCTCAACCGGTACCAAAAGATTGGGATCATTCCCTGCCTATTTTCAGATAACAATGCTTTGAAACTAGAACTCAATCACAAGAGGAAAGTCGGAAAGAACTCAAATACATGGAGGCTAAAGAGCATCCTACTGAAGAATGAATGGGTCAACCAGGAAATTAATGAAGAATTAAAAAAATACATGGAAACCAATGAAAATGAAAACACAACTATTCAAAATCTTTGGGATGCAGCAAAGGCAGTCCTAAGAGGAAAGTATATAGCAATACAAGCCTTTCTCAAGAAACAAGAAAGGTCTCAAGTACACAACCTAACCCTACACCTAAAGGAGCTGGAGAAAGAACAGCAAATAAAGCCTAAACCCAGCAGGAGAAGAGAAATAATAAAGATCAGAGCAGAAATCAATGAAATAGAAACTAAAAGAACAGTAGAACAGATCAATGAAACTAGGAGCTGGTTCTTTGAAAGAATTAACAAGATTGATAAACCCCTGGCCAGACTTATCAAAAAGAGAAGAGAAATGACCCAAATCAACAAAATCATGAATGAAAGAGGAGAGATCACAACCAACACCAAAGAAATACAAACAATTATAAGAACATATTATGAGCAACTCTATGCCAGCAAATTAGATAACCTGGAAGAGATGGATGCATTCCTAGAGATGTATCAACTACCAAAAATGAACCAGGATGAAATAGAAAACCTGAACAGACCTATAACCACTAAGGAAATTGAAGCAGTCATCAAAAATCTCCCAAAAAACAAAAGCCCAGGACCAAATGGCTTCCCAGGGGAATTCTACCAAACATTTCAAGAAGAATTAATACCTATTCTTCTGAAACTGTTCCAAAAAATAGAAACAGAAGGAAAACTTCCAAACTCATTTTATGAGGCCAGCATTAACTTGATCCCAAAACCAGACAAAGACCCCATCAAAAAGGAGAATTACAGACCAATATCCCTGATGAACATGGATGCAAAAATTCTCACCAAAATACTAGCCAATAGGATCCAACAGTACATTAAAAGGATTATTCACCATGACCAAGTGGGATTTATCCCTGGGCTGCAAGGTTGGTTCAACATCCACAAATCAGTCAATGTGATACAATACATTAACAAAAGAAAGAACAAGAATCATATGATCCTCTCAATAGATGCAGAAAAAGCTTTTGACAAAGTACAGCATCCTTTCTTGATCAAAACTCTTCAGAGGATAGGCATAGTGGGTACATACCTCAATATCATAAAAGCCATCTATGAAAAACCTACAGCAAATATTATTCTCAATGGGGAAAAACTGAGAGCTTTCCCCCTAAGGTCAGGAACGCGGCAGGGATGTCCACTATCACCACTGCTATTCAACATAGTATTAGAAGTCCTAGCCACAGCAATCAGACAACAAAAAGAAATCAAAGGCATCCAAATTGGCAAAGAAGAAGTCAAACTCTCACTCTTTGCAGATGATATGATACTTTATGTGGAAAACCCAAAAGACTCCACCCCAAAACTGCTAGAACTCATACAGGAATTCAGTCAAGTGGCAGGATATAAAATTAATGCACAGAAGTCAGTGGCATTCCTATACACCAACAACAAGACAGAAGAAAGAGAAATTAAGGAGTCGATCCCATTTACAATTGCACCCAAAACGATAAGATACCTAGGAATAAATCTAACCAAAGAGACAAAGGATCTGTACTCAGAAAACTATAAAATACTCATGAAAGAAATTGAGGAAGACACAAAGAAATGGAAAAATGTGCCATGCTCATGGATTGGAAGAACAAATATTGTGAAGATGTCAATGCTACCTAGAGCAATCTACACATTCAATGCAATCCCCATCAAAATACCATCCACTTTTTTCAAAGAAATGGAACAAATAATCCTAAAATTTGTATGGAACCAGAAAAGACCCCGCATAGCCAGAGGAATATTGAAAAAGAAAAGCAAAGCCGGCGGCATCACAATTCCGGACTTCAAGCTCTATTACAAAGCTGTCATCATCAAGACAGCATGGTACTGGCACAAAAACAGACACATAGATCAATGGAACAGAATAGAGAGCCCAGAAATGGACCCTCAACTCTATGGTCAACTAATCTTCGACAAAGCAGGAAAGAATGTCCAATGGAACAAAGACAGTCTCTTCAACAAATGGTGTTGGGAAAATTGGATAGCCACATGCAGAAGAATGAAACTGGACCATTTCCTTACACCACACACAAAAATAGACTCCAAATGGTTGAAAGACCTCAATGTGAGACAGGAGTCCATCAAAATCCTAAAGGAGAACACAGGCAGCAACCTCTTTGACCTCAGCCGAAGCAACTTCTTCCTAGAAACATTGCCAAAGGCAAGGGAAGCAAGGGCAAAAATGAACTATTGGGACTTCATCAAGATAAAAAGCTTTTGCAAAGCAAAGGAAACAGTCAACAAAACCAAAAGACAACCGACAGAATGGGAGAAGATATTCGCAAATGACATATCAGATAAAGGGCTAGTATCCAAAATCTATAAAGAACTCATCAAACTCAACACCCAAAGAACAAAGAATCCAATCAAGAAATGGGCAGAAGGCATGAACAGACATTTTTCCAAAGAAGACATCCAAATGGCCAACAGACACATGAAAAAGTGCTCAATATCGCTCAGCATCAGGGAAATCCAAATCAAAACCTCAATGAGATACCACCTCACACCAGTCAGAATGGCTAAAATTAAAAAGTCAGGAAACGACAGATGTTGGCGGGGATGCGGAGAAAGGGGAACCCTCCTCCACTGTTGGTGGGAATGCAAGCTGGTGCAGCCACTCTGGAAAACTGTATGGAGGTTCCTCAAAAAGTTGAAAATAGAGCTACCATATGATCCAGCAATTGCACTACTCGGTATTTACCCCAAAGATACAAAAGTAGGGATCCGAAGGGCTACATGCACCCCGATGTTTATAGCAGCAATGTCCACAATAGCCAAACTGTGGAAAGAGCCAAGATGTTCATCGACAGATGACTGGATAAAGAAGATGTGGTATATATATACAATGGAATATTATGCAGCCATCAAAAGGAATGAGATCTTGCCATTTGCAACCATGTGGATGGAACTGGAGGGTATTATGTTGAGTGAAATAAGTCAAACAGAGAAAGACATGTATCATATGATCTCACTGATATGAGGAATTCTTAATCGCAGGAAACAAACTGAGTGTTGTTGGAGTGGGGGTGGGGTGGGAGGGATGGGGTGACTGGGTGATGGACACTGGGGAGGGTGTGTGCTCTGGTAAGCGCTGTGAATTGTGCAAGACTGTTGAATCTCAGATCTGTACCTCTGAAACAAATAATGCAATATATGTTAAGAAAAAAAGAAGAAGAAGAAGAAGAAGGTAGTGGGAGGGGAAGAATGAAGTGGGGGAAATCGGAGGGGTAGACGAACCATGAGAGACAATGGACTCTGAAAAACAAACTGAGGGTTCTAGAGGGGAGGGGGGTGGGAGGATGGGTTAGCCTGGTGGTGGGTATTGAGAAGGGCACATTCTGCATGGAGCACTGGGTGTTGTGCACAAACAATGAATCATGGAACACTTCATCTAAAACTAATGATGTAATGTATGGGGATTAACATAAGAATAAAAAAAAATAAAATTAAATTAAAAAAAGATCAAGACAATAGCATAATTTGTATACTAATTTAGATTAGGATTAAAAGCATTAAAGAATAAAGTGAAATTATTTTAAAAGAGAAGAAGTTTGCATTTTTCAAAATGTGGATTAAATTAAATGGAAAGTTTGAAAAAATAAAAGTATTTTTAATGTTTTTTTTTTTTTTACCAAAACTTTTAAATTACCTATTAAAATAAAGTCAAACTATGGGGCACCTGGGTGGCTCAGTCTGTTAAGCATCTGTCTTCGGCTCAGGTCATGATATCAGGGTCCTGGGATGGAGCCCTGCTTCAGGCTCTGCGCTCAGCAGGGGGTCTGCTTCTCCCTCTCCTTTTGTCCCTCCCCCGACTCATACTCTCTGTGTCTCTCTCTGAAATAAATGAAATCTTTAAACTACAGATCACATTATTGAATATCAAAGTTTTAAGTGAAAATTATTTAAATAAGGTAATATTTATTTTATTGTTTTGAAAAAGCTAATATATATTTTAAGAATTTTCATACCAATAGAATTATTATCAATTCTAGCATTCAGTGTTTCTGCAGTTGTCAATGTAAGAAAGAATAGATCAAGCCAGTAACATGCTTCATGGTATCACATTCAGATCTTCATATATACAATTTGTTTTTCAACTTTATATTTATTTCATTGCAATAAAAGAGCCTTTTCCTCCATCTGAAACCACCCTTTCGGGGAAGAAGAGATTGCCAACAATTTCCTGGATTCCCCCCACTCAGTTCAGTCTTTCCAAGCTCCTGCTGCACAGGGGTGGACCCCTGAGATGATATATAGGGACCTCAAAACCTCATGTGGGGGTGGGGACCCCGCAGTGCTGGCCCCCTCAAGCCCAAGGGGACCATGCACCCCCAGAACCCCTACATATATATACACACTTAAGAGTAATATGAGTTGTTTACTATGGCAAAATGTCCCTCAGCCGTGAAAAGCAACTGTTGCCAACACGGCACTAATTTGGAATCAGAAATTGGAACACAAAGAGAAACAGGGCATTTCACTTTAGCATTATTAGGAAAAGACACTTTATTATGCAGGAGTTTATTGTATTCATGGTTTCAGAGCAGCAGAATTTGGTGTTGATTATTTTGTCTTTTCTGTTATCTAAGTGCTCTGCCATTCAAATCTTCCTCACATTCCAAAGCAGTATCCCTCACTGAGACCAGCAAGGGCACAAGCCCCAAACTTCATGGCATTCAGAGGCAGTCACATTGTGTTTTGGGGGTAAATGGCAGGAGAGCCGGCGTTTTCTGAGACCTGAATGACATTAATCATGAGAATTGATGTTTGGGATTGTGCCTCATCTTGTGCTGTTAATGACTGCTGGATCCCCAATGACAGAAACACTCATGCATTTAATACGTTGGTGTAGGTGTGTGTGTGTGAGTGTGTGTGTATGTGATATGTGGAACCCTCTGGAAGGCAGATCCTAGGGAAGGAGATGCTCTTGCTTGGCCATAAGACCACTCTTAGATTGCATAAGTAAAAGAGCAATGGGGAGGGGAGGCACTAAGTATTGAGACATAAAATTTTGGGGCGCCTGGGTGGCTCAGTCATTAAGCGTCTGCCTTCGGCTCAGGTCATGATCCCAGGGTCCTGGGATTGAGCCCCGCATCGGGCTCCCTGCTCAGCGGGGAGTCTACTTCTCCCTCTCCCACTCCCCCTGCTTGTGTTCCCTCTCTCACTGTGTCTCTCTCTGTCAAATAAATAAATAAAATCTTTAAAAAAAAAAAGAGACATAAAATTTTAAGTCATTATGCTGGGAACCTGAGAAGTGGTAGATGGGACAGAGGAAAGGTAAGGACAAGGGGTGTTTACCAGGCTTTGAATCCAGCTAAAAGAGGAGCTTTAGATAGAATCTAGATATAAATTTGGGCCCAGCTTATTGTATAGTAGCTGATCGTATCAGGAGAATAGGTACAATATTAATACAAGTTTTGCTGTTCTTGTTGCTGTGGTCACAGGCAGTGTAGTTTTCTTCCATGATGGTTTAATGTAGGTTTGGGTGGAAGAAGACCCCTGGGCTCATTGTTGTAGATGTTTGATGGTTTGGGTGACTGAGGTTCATTCCAAAGCACCAACTCTGCTTAAGTGACCCCCCAAGCACTCGTATTCCTTGGGGATGTGATACAGCTGGGCTTCAGGAAGCCTACTCATAACCTCCTAGAATATGTTAGAGTTTGAAAATAGGCATGAAGAAGAAGGATAAACAGGTTGGTCCCCCCCACCAATGTGTGCTATTAAAGGTTGAGACAGGCTGCGGTGAATATATTCTGATCTGGGCCTGAATTTCCCAGGCCTATAATTCCAGTTGATAAGTGGGCGCCAGTATAAATCATCAGCTTTCGTCCTCCATAACTTAGGACCCGACAGGCTATTAAGTGCGTATCCACACAATTTTCTACAGTCTTCCCTTTACTACCTTTTCTAAGCAGGAAAACTGAAGCTAAGTTTTCAGTTGTTTGCTTAATAATTACTGTTTCATGCTCTTATGAATTTCAAGTACTCAAAGACACATTATATTTTGAGAATTTTCTTCACCTCCACACTTCTTTTGTGTTAGTCTGGCTACCTAACTGTAGAGTTTGGCACATCTAAGTCAAAAGGAATCCTGTGTTATCTACATTCCCCCAAATAAGTATTGTCAAATTTTGCTTTTCTTTAAAAGAAAAAATGGCTACATGAAGTAAAAAAATTACTTGGATTTTGTAAAATATTAAATATGAATCATTTCTGGATAAGCATTCTGAACATTTCACCTCAGATTTTCAATTAATCAGTCACTTGTCCTCATGTCAGGTGCTAGATACTGTGCAAAGTGATATCCAGTTTCTCTCTTTGAAAACTGCCCCTGAAACATAAAGGTGATCCTCCATCAACAGTCATTCATTCATTCATTCATTCATTCATTCATTCATTCATTCATTCATTCACAAATACTCATGGATCATTTGCTAGGTATCAGACACTGTCTCAGTTTTGAAACTGGGACAAAAGAATTAAAATATCTGCCCTCTTATAAGTTAGAGTTAGAGATGGTAGAAAACAGAGATTAAACAAACTCCCAAGTAAATATCTGTTTTCAGATTTTGGTAAGTGCTATGAAAGAATAGAAGAGAACTCTATGAGAGGGCATAACAGGGGAGACCTGGTTTAGATGTGGAGTTTCAAACAACTCGGTCAAGTGACATTTAGGTTGATACTTAAGGAAGGAGAAAGAGCAATGGGGAAAGTTCTAGGTGAGAGAACATATAAAGATTTCGCAGGTATTGAGTATTGAGCACATGGGTCTGTGGTTTGAGATGAACTTGGAGAATGGGTAGGCATCAGACGATAGAAGGCCCTGGAGGTCCAGGTAGGATATTTGGACTTGATGGGCAGAACAACAGTACAGCAAGGGTTTTAAGCAGGATTTTAAGACCCTGCCTTTGTGGTAGGAACTGACTCATCCAAGGGTGTTGCCCTGACCTTAGCTAGACCAATCAGATTTTTTTTCCCAGGAATTTGGATTCTTTGACCCAAAAGACACAGATTCTACAAGTTTCTGGAAGCTTATTAATTCCAGACAGCATTCTAGAAATTCCATGAATTTCTGCTATTTGGTCCCAGAGTGTCCTAAGTTCCTGTCCTTCTCACAGACTGTTTATTCTTTCCTGGATTGCAATAAATGTCACAGTATTCCCATAAAGTTATTTGTTATTATTATTTTGCTCAAGTTAGGTAGATTTCATTTACTTTTATTTCAACAAAAAACCTTAACTAATATAATTTATCAGTTCATAACTTTCTGCAGTAATGTTATGATATTTTGTTAGTGCTTTTAGATGACTCAACCAAAGAACAAATATCAAATAAAGATGAGTTGAGAGGATCGTAATTTTGATGATATTTCCAGTCACCATTTTTGCTTTGTTGAACAAAGAAGTTTGAAGCTTTTTTATTGAGTATACTAGGTAAAGGAGAAGTTTTTCTCAATAGATACACTTAGATCCTTAAAAAGCAAGGATACCACTCAACTAAATCTGGAAAGTTAAAGAAAAAGGTTAAAAATTAGATAACTCTTCCTTTTCCTTTTTTTGTTGCTTCAGTAAAGTATCTGGTTGTAATGGAACAGTGGCATTAACAAAAGCCCTGAGTGTTTTTAAGCAAGAAGGCACAGGTCTTACATGACTCTCTGTTAAATCTTAAATCAACAGGCTCCAAATTGGTTAGAACTGAATCACATTCAAACGCAGCATTAAATCCTTGCTCTTGAGCTACTCTGTGCCCTCATTCTTGGAAGATTCTTAGAGTCCAGCAGGAAGAAAAAATGTCACAAATCAAACATTTACCAGGGTTAAGCAGAGCAATTACTCCCTGGAAGGTTCTTAGAAGGCAAAGTCCTGAAATTAAAAGATAAATGTGAAATTCAAAACAAAACATTGCATTATTTCAATTATTTCATTGTTAATGTAGAATTCATCATTTACAAAAATGTGGACAAAAACAGTTTTAAAAATGTAATACAATCTTCTGGATGCAATATTACAACAGAAGTTAATAGTTCTAACCTGTCTCTTTCTCTTTTTCTCTTGCTTGCTTGCTTTTGTTTTTACTCTAGCTCTCATTCTCTTTTCTCACCTGTAAAAATGAGGATGATAATGCTAACTTGATAAGCTTGCCATGAAAATTAAATAAGAAAAAATGTATGTAACAATGAACAGCCTAGTACATAAACTCTAGTAGCTTCTCAATGGAAATTGCTCTTTTTCCTCTGGCCAAGTAAAAATTGTATCAAATGAGGGGTGACTGGGTGGCGCAGTCAGTTAAGTGTGCGACTCTTCATTTCAGCTCAGGTCATGATCTCAGGGTCGTGAGATCGAGCCCTGCATCAGGCTCCACTCTCAGCACAGAGTCTGCTTAAGACCCCCTCTCCCTCTATTTTTGCCCCTCCCCCACCCCATGCACTCACTCTCTCTCCCTAAAATAAATAAATAAATCTTTAAAAAAATTGTATCAGGGGTGCCTGGGTGGCTCAGTTGGTTAGGCGACTGCCTTCGGCTCAGGTCATGATCCTGGAGTCCCGGGATCGAGTCCCGCATCGGGCTCCCTGCTCAGCAGGGGGTCTGCTTCTCCCTCTGGCCCTCCTCCCTCTCATGCTCTCTGTCTCTCATTCTCTCTCTCTCAAATAAATAAATAAAATCTTAAAAAAAAATTGTATCAGAATGAATTGCATATATATTAATTAGAAGAATTAATTTAGAACCAGAAATTACATAGCTTATAGAAAAAAATCAAAGCAGATGCTTATTATCAAATATAAAATTAGACTATGGAAATAAAAGACATGACAAGTACATAGCAATTGATACTATTAATAGTTGTTTCTTCACTTTGGATTATATTCTTTTACTGTTGATTGGTGTCTTTTTTTTTAGGGACAATACCAGACCAGAATGATAGTTTTCTCCCCACACATAACCTTCAGAACGGAAGGTCCAGTGTCAGCACAACTTGCTATTTTCTCAGGTTCGCCAAACCAAGAATGTATGTATTGAGAGACCTGAGTACAATTGTTAAATAAACCCAATTGAGAAAGTTTAACCACAAATTCAATAGAGAAACTTCCTCATCTTGGTGTACATTTGGCAATTGGTTAACTTTGCTATGATGTGTGTCAGAAGCAACACAGTGTCTAAGACTCCTCTGAAGGGAGAAATGGACTGATACAAGTCATTTTCTTTTAAAGAAAACAGTTGATTTTATTTTTTAACAGCCAGTTACATATTTGTTTACTGTGTTCCTGGCCCTAAGGACATCACACATTTAACACATTTTGTGCTCATGACAACCTATGCAGAAGGTACTACAATTGTCCCCATTTTCCAGATTAGAAAAATGAGGCACAGAGAAGCAAGTGTCCAAGTCACTGTTGAATGAATTTTGTTGGTGCTTCTCCTTATATTCCCCATTATCGGTCTTTATGGTCTGATTCCCGTTGTGACTCATGACTCAGTTTTGTTCCTGTAATTTGGCTATGTGCTAACATATTTGGCTATGCGCTTCTGGTTTCCAACACGAGCTTTTCCTCAGACTTTGGTCCTCTGGCTTCCCCCGTGCATCGGTCCTTATGTTACCTATAGTTATGTAAGGTTGCATGGAAGGGAACTGCCCACGTTCTTTAAAATGGTGGGGGCTTCTGAGGATCACCAAAAAGTGAGAAAGCATCAAAACCACCTTAGCTGCTGTAGATTTTGGCTGAGTCGCAGAGCTTCTGAGGCCAGACGGTGCATACAGCAGGTAGCAGGGAGAGCGGGAAGCAAGAGCTCATTGCTAAATGAGATACAACATCTCCCTAACTGCTCCAAGTCATTTTATCGTTCCCTCAGAACACGCACCTTTTAACCCTGCTGCTTTTTCTGAATACAATTTACTTCCTGTAGACTGGACTGAGGACATTTTGTCACCTTCTTATAAAAAAAAGGACCCCAAGAGGGGCGCCTGGGTGGCTCAGATGGTTAAGCATCTGCCTTCGGCTCAGGTCATGATCCCAGGGTCCTGGGATCGAGCCCCACATCGGGCTCCTGGCTCAGAGAGGAGCCTGCTTCTCCCTCTCCCTCTGCCTCTCCCCCTGCTCATGCTTTCTCTCTCTCTTTCTCTCTCTCTGTATCTCTATGTCTCAAATGAATAAATAAAATCTTAAAAAAAAAAAAGGACCCCAAGAGTGGAATTTGGTACCAAAACACGTCTCTGGTAGTTGACCCACTGTACTAGTATCCACTGCTGCTTTTGGCTTGGTCACCAACTCCAGATGACCCTGCCTGTGGTTGTGACCAAGGTGGCAGTGTCACGTTATTTAAGTGCTTTTCATGTATTTGTTCATTTAATTTATGCAGCAACCTAGGAGGTAAGCACTATCATTATCCTCACTTTAACAGCTGAAACAACTGAAAAAATTAATTGGGGTGAATTACAGTTAGGAAAGAAAACCCAAAATTGATAGCAGTGAGTAGTAGTAGTATCTTCAATAGCCTGAAATAATGCCTGTGTGTGTGTGTGTGTGTGTGTTAGTTTGTGTAAATGTGGGAAAATCTGCACTTCTACATCCATGGTTTTGTCATAGTTACCATCTTTGAAAATGACCTAACAACTTCTCTTATTTCACAAACAAGAGAAGAGAGAGATGGGTAATCTAACAGAGGGATTAATTTAAAAATCTGTTGAAAAGTCGGGCTCTTCAATATCTTTTTTCACTGGTATTTGAACATGACATTTCTTGTTTGAGACTTTAAAGTGACAAAATAACGAAAACGCTTACTAAGCAGCCTGGCCTTCTCTTGCTATGGGGTCTTCGCCACGAGGTCAGGGAATACCTGGGTTCCAGACTATATCTTGAGGACAGCTGAGTTACTGTGGTCTTTATTTCTCCTAGTTCTATTGTTTCATGTTCTGTGATTTATTTCCCCCTCTCTAGAGGGATGATGTTTTCCTCCTGACTGATAAAAAGGAAGAGGAGGAAACATTCCCATTCTACAAATTCTCTTTATTCAATGCAGATCAGGAGCTATTCATGTCTATAAGCTTAGGAGATTATTTTGCAAGTTCCTTGACAACAAGCCTGTCAATCTAATTTAGAGTGATATGATAAATGTAGGGACTCAGTACTTCTTGTTGAATGAATGAATTGAAATTAAAGTCATCTGGGTTAACGTCGATAGCACGATTTGACATCAACATCTCCAAAGAACTTAAAATAGCAGGATTTTGCCTTTAAAGATTGTTTTCTTGGCCTTTATTTTTTAAGTTATCAAGACAGTTCTATTATGGGTTTCTCTTCTCTTTGGGAAAACCGACGCCCTGAAGTCTGTAAGGGATTTGGGAGCAAGGCTTTCAGAACCTTGAGGGACTAGCTGCTGTTAAGGTAAGGTTACTTTTAGTCTTTAATAAAACATAAAGTCACTAAGGCGGCCACGGGTTCCTTGAGGAAGGTCATGCTCTGCATGTCTCAGGCATCTGTCACTGGGTTGTCAGCTGTAAGGAGATTTAATTTAAGCTACATCTCCCTTGCCTTTGTTTCCCTCATCAGTGAGAAGCAGACGGTGTTTCTCTGACAGAAGGAGGCCTCGCATGGGAGAACTCCCCAAGCAGAGAAAATAGCCTGTGTGTCTCAGAAACGATACAGGAGACCATGTGTGGAGCGTGTGTGAGAAACAAAGCATTCCGTGCGGCGGCATGTCACTGTGGGAAGGGAGTGCTGAGGGACAGGAAGCAGAAACCTGCTCACATAGAGGCTCTCGGCTGCTGAGACACTAGATTATTCTACGGGGGATGCCGAAGCTTTGAAGGGCTTAGGGGGTAAATTTGAGAGGAGTAAACCTGAAAGCACGAGACCAGTTAGAGATCTGGAGTCATCTGGAGATAGTGGAAATAATCACTCAGTTTTAGGTTTGTGCCACTCACGAGGGGATATTGCACTGAGGTGGCAGAGAGCACGGGATCTGGAGCTAGAGCTAGGGCCTGAGAGTGAATTCTGGCCCACCACTATGGGACCCCGGGCAAGTTATTAATCCCCAAGCTTCATTTTCTTCAAGTGTAAAATGGGGATGAAAATAAACATCTCTTAGCAGTTCCTATGAAAAGTAAACAAGAAAATCAATGCAAATGGCACAGCACAGTGCCTGCTATAATATAGTCATCCATAAATGTTAGCTAGGATCGTCACATAATAAGGAGAAAAAAGAAAAAGAGGTAACCTAGTGAGGAATAGTAATGACATTTCCAGATAATCTAACCACTCTTCCAACTAAAACCATAAACATTGGTTTTATTCCAGCAAGGGTACAGGAAAACAAAAAATAAAAAACAAACACAAACAGACAGAAAACAAAACCCTCCATCAGAATGAAACAAGTAAAGGGAAGTTAGGTGTTTTCTGCAAAGGACACAATTCTGGCCATATTGCCACACATCCTAGTTTTCAACGGGCAAAGTTGTAGAGTTGGCATGACCTTGTGTTAAGTTAGATATAGAAAAATTCAAAGAATGGCATCAGTATTTCTGCCGTGTGTTCACTGATGATGAGAAACATTTGATATCATTAGTAACTACAGATTCTATCAACATTTGAAAGGCTTCGCTGCCCAGAGATGTTGAATAAGATCTCAGATATTTCTGGCTGGCTTCATCACATCCCACAGGATCCTTTCTTGTCTGTCTGATGACAGTGAAGAGATGCAAGTAGTTCATTTTATTCCATCTAATTTTTACATATTTAATATTTCTGTTTTTCAATCTTTTTATGTATTTAAATTTTGTAATTTTATATATTTTTCTGCATTTAAAAATGGAACTAATTCTAAATGTTTCAAAATTTAAAAAGCATTATTGGGAATTTAAAATAGCATCAAAATAAAATAATGACACATATTTCCACAAAGCCTAACTTCACACTCTTCTATGCCTGTCCTGGTTACGGTCCTATCAAACTATCCTGCCCTTGGAAACCTCCTCTTGGTGGGTTCCCCTCCACCTTCTCTGCTTTCATGCACTTTTGCCCCAATCTGGTCCGTCCTAGCCTTGAAAATGGGACCTGGACAAATACAGACTCCTTGGTAAAGGAGTTCAGTTGTGGTAAAGATGGCTGGAGTATAGGTCAAGTTTTGCCAGGAAGCATATCATCATTATTAAAGAGATAATAGTTCTCTCTAATTCTGTAGCTCCTCTGCACTCTATTTTTAACTCACACAATTAACAGAGGGGAAATAGAAAACCGTTGCAAGAAAAAATACTCATTTTTCACAGATTTATAGACTGAGACAATCTAAATCCATAAAAGAAAGTACAAAATAATTAGCCAGAAAAGCCAGGCCAGAACACATTTCTCCCCGCCCCAGGAGTTTTCAGATGTTAGGACAAGTATGGTAGGAAATAGTACTTTATTTCATTTTTTTAAAAAAAATTTTATTAACATATAATGTATTATTTGTTTCAGGGGTACAGGTCTGTGATTCATCAGTCTTACACAATTCATAGTGCTCACCATATAGTACATACCCTCCCCAATGTCCATCACCCAGCCACCCCATCCCTCCCAGCCCCTCCCCTCCAGCAACCCTCAGTTTGTTGCCTGAGATAAAGAGTCTCTTATGGTTTGTCTCCCTCTCTGGTTTCATCTTGTTTCATTTTTCCCTTCCTTTCCCTTTGATCCTCTGTCTTGTTTCTCAAAATCCTCATATCAGTGAGATCATATGATACTTATCTTTCTCTGATTGACTTATTTCGCTTAGCATTATTCCCTCTAGTTCCATCCACGCCATTACAAATGGCAAGATTTCATTTTTTGATGGCTGCATAATATTCCATTGTATATAAATACCACATCTTTATCCATTCATCTGTTGATGGACATCTTCGCTCTTTCCATAGTTTGGCTATTGTGGACATTGCTGCTATAAACATTGGGGTACAAGTACCCCTTCGGATCACTACATTTGTATCTTTGGGGTAAATACCCAGTAGTGCATTGCTGGGTCATATGGTAGCTCTATTTTCAACTTTTTGAGGATCCTCCATACTGTTTTCCAGAGTGGCTGCACCAGCTTGCATTCCCACCAACAGTGGAGGAGGGTTCCCCCTTCTCCTCATCCTCGCCAACATCTGTCATTTCCTGACTTGTTAATTTTAGCCATTCTGACTGGTGTGAGGTGGTATCTCATTGAGGTTTTGATTTGGATTTCCCTGATGCAGATTGCTGTGGAACACTTTTTCATGTGCCAGTTGGCCATTTGGATGTCTTCTTTGCAGAAATGTCTGTTCATGTCTTCTACCCATTTCTTGATTGGATTCTTTGTTCTTCGGATGTTGAGTTTGATAAGTTCTTTATAGATTTTGGATACTAGCCCTTTATCTGATATGTCATTTTCAAATATCTTCTCCCATTCTGTCGGTTGTCTTTTGGTTTTGTTGACTGTTTCCTTTGCTGTGCAAAACCTTTTTATCTTGATGAAGTCCCAATAATTCCTTTTTGCTCTTGCTTCCCTTGCCTTTGGCAATGTGTCTAGGAGGAAGTTGCTGTGGCTGAGGTCGAAGAGGTTGCTGCCTGTGTTCTCCTCAAGGATTTTGATGGATTCCTCTCTCACATTTAGGTCTTTCATTCATTTTGAGTCTATTTTTGTGTGTGGTGTAAGGAAATGGTCCAGTGTCCTTCTTCTGCATGTGGCTGTCCAATTTTCCCAACACCATTTCTTGAAGAGACTGTCTTTTTTCCACTGGTTATTCTTTCCTGCTTTGTCAAAGATTAGTTGACCATAGAGTTGAGGGTCCATTTCTGGGCTCTTTATTCTGTTCCAATGATCTATGTGTCTGTTTTTGTGCCAGTACCATACTGTCTTGATGATGACAGCTTTGTAATAGAACTTGAAGTCTGGAATTGTGATGCCACCAGCTTTGCTTTTCTTTTTCAACATTCCTCTGGCTATTCGGGGTCTTTTCTGGTTCCATACAAATTTTAGGATTATTCAATTTCTTTGAAAAAAGTTGATGGTATTTTGATAGGGATTGCATTAAATGTGTAGATTGCTCTAGGTAGCGTAGACATTTTCACAATATTTGTTCTTCCAATCCATGAGCATGGAATGTTTTTCCATTTCTTTGTGTCTTCCTCAATTTCTTTCATGAATATTCTATATTTTTCTGAGTACAGATTCTTTGCCTCTTTGGTTAGATTTATTCCTAGGTATCTTATGGTTTTGGGTGCAATTGTAAATGGGATCGACTCCTTAATTTCTCTTTCTTCTGTCTTGTTGTTGGTGTATAGGAATGCCACTGATTTCTGTGCATTAATTTAAATCCTGCCACTTTACTGAATTCCCGTATGAGTTCTAGCAGTTTTGGGGTGGAGTCTTGGGTTTTCCACATAAAGTATCATATCATCTGCAAAGAGTGAGAGTTTGACTTCTTCTTTGCCAATTTGGATGCCTTTTATTTCTTTTTGTTGTCTGATTGCTGAGGCTAGGACTTCTAGTACTATGTTGAATAGCAGTGGTGATAGTGGACATCCCTGCTGTGTTCCTGAGCTTAAGAGGAAAAGCTCTCAGTTTTTCCCCATTGAGAATGATGTTCACTGTGGGTTTTTCATAGATGCCTTTTATGATATTGAGGTATGTACCCTCTATCCTACACTGTGAAGATTTTTAATCAAGAAAGGATGCTGTAGTTTGTCAAATGCTTTTTCTGCATCTATCGAGAGGATCATATAGTTCTTGTTCTTTCTTTTATTAATGTATTGTATCTCACTGATTTGAGGATGTTGAACCAACCTTGCAGCCCAGGAGTAAATCCCACTTGGTCGTGGTGAATAATCCTTTTAATGTACTGTTGGATGCTATTGGCTGGTATTTTGGTGAGAATTTTTGCATCCATGTTCATCAGGGATATTGGTCTGTAGTTCTCCTTTTTATGGGGTCTTTGTCTGGTTTTGGGATCAAGGTGATCCTGGCCTCATAAAATGAGTTTGGAAGTTTTCCTCCCATTTCTATTTTTTGGAACAGTTTCAGAAGAATAGGTGTTAATTCTTCTTTAAAGGTTTGGTAGAATTCCCTGGGGAAGCCATCTGGTCCTGGGCTTTTGTTTGTTGGGAGATTTTTGATTACTGCTTCAATTTCCTTAGTGGTTATGGGTCTGTTCAGGTTTTCTGTTTCTTCCTGGTTCAGTTTTGGTAGTTGATACATCTCTAGGAATGCATCCATTTCTTCCAGATTATCTAATTTGCTGGCATAGAGTTGCTCATAATATATTTTTATAATTGTTTGTATTTCTTTGGTGTTGGTTGTGATCTCTCCTCTTTCATTCATGATTTTATTTATTTGTATCCTTTCTCTTTTCTTTTTGAAAAGTCTGGCCAGGGGTTTATCAATCTTATTAATTCTTTCAAAAAACCAGCTCCTAGTTTCATTGATCTGTTCTACTGTTCTTTTGGTTTCTATTTCATTGATTTATGCTCTGATCTTTATTATTTCTCTTCTCCTGCTGGGTTTAGGCTTTACTTGCTTTTTTTTAGGTGTAGGGTTCGGTTGTGTGTTTGAGACCTTTCTTGTTTCTTGAGAAAGGCTTTTATTGCTATATAGTTTCCACTTAGGACCCCCTTTGCTGCATCCCAAAGATTTTGAACAGTTGTGTTTTC
Source organism: Mirounga angustirostris (assembly GCF_029215605.1). Classification (NCBI taxonomy): domain Eukaryota; kingdom Metazoa; phylum Chordata; class Mammalia; order Carnivora; family Phocidae; genus Mirounga; species Mirounga angustirostris. The sequence continues at coordinate 77,259,154 of NW_026991713.1, forward strand.
ATTGCCATTTGTTTCCATGAATTTTTTAAAATTCTTCCTTTATTTTCCGGTTGACCCATTCATTCTTAAGTAGGATGCTCTTTAGCCTCCATGTATTTGAGTTCTTTCCAACTTTCTTCTTGTGATTGAGTTCTAGTTTCAAAGCACTGTTGTCCAAAAATATGCAGGGAATGATCCCAATCTTGTGGTACTGGTTGAGACCTGATTTGTGACCCAGAATGTGATCTATTCTGGAGAATGTTCCATGTACACTAGAGAAGAATGTGTATTCTGTTGCTTTGGGATAGAATGTTCTGAATATATCTGTGAAGTCCATCTGGTCCAGTGTGTCACTTAAAGCCTTTATTTCCTTGTTGATTTTTTGCTTGGATGATCTGTCCATTTCAGTGAGGGGGTGTTAAAGTCCCCTACTGTTATTGTATTATTGTCGATGTGTTTCTTTGATTTTGTTATTAATTGGCTTATGTAATTGTCTGCTCCCATGTTAGGGGCATAAATATTTACAATTGTTAGATCTTCTTGCTGGATAGACCCTTTAAGTAGGATGTAGTGCCCTTCCTCATCTCTTATTATAGTCTTTGATTTAAAATCTAATTTGTCTGATATAAGGATTGCCACCCCAGCTTTCTTTTGGTGTCCATTAGCATGGTAAATGATTTTCCACCCCCTCACTTTCCTTCTGGGGGTGTCTTTGGGTCTAAAATGAGTCTCTTGCAGACAGCATATCAATGGGTCTTGTTTTTTAATCCAATCTGATAGTCTGTGTCTTTTGATTGGGGTATTTAGCCCATTTACATCCAGGGTAACTACTGAAAGATATGAATTTAGTGCCATTGTATTGCCTGTAAGGTGACTGTTACTGTATATTGTCTCTGTTCCTTTCTGGTCTATGTTACTTTTAGGGTGTCTCTTTGCTTAGAGGACCCCTTTCAACATTTCTTGTAAGGCTGGTTTCGTGTTCTCAAATTCTTTTTTTTGTTTGTCCTGGAAGCTTTTTATCTCTCCTTCTATTTTCAATGACAGCCTAGCTGGTGATAGTATTCTTGGCTGCATATTTTTCTCGTTTAGTGCTCTGACTATATCATGCCAGTCCTTTCTGGCCTTCCAGGTCTCTGTGGATAGGTCTGTTGCCAATCTAATGTTTCTACCATTGTAGGTTACAGACCTCTTGTCCCGAGCTGCTTTCAGGATTTTCTCTTTGTCTCTGAGACTTGTGAGTTTTACTATTAGATGTTGGGGTGTTGATCTATTTTTATTGAATTTGAGGGGGGTTCTCTGTGCCTCCTGGATTTTGATGCCTGTTTCCTTCCCCAAATTAGGGAAGTTCTTTGCTGTAATTTGCTCCAATATGCCTTCTGTCCCTCTCTTTCTTCTTCTGGGATCCCAATTATTCTAATAATGTTTCATCTTATGGTATCACTTATCTCTCAAATTCTCCCCTTGTGATCCAGTAGTTGTTTATCTCTCTTTTTTTCAGCTTATTTGTTCACCATCATTTGGTCTTCTATATCACTGATTCTTTCTTCTGCTTCATTTATCCTAGCAGTTAGAGCCTCCATTTTTGATTGCACCTCATTAATAGCCTTTTTGATTTCGACTTGGTTAGATTTTAGTTCTTTCATTTCTCCAGGAAGGGATTCTCTAGTATCTTCTATGCTTTTTTCAAGCCCAGCTAGTATCTTTATAATCGTCATTCTGAACTCTAGTTCCGACATCTTACTAATGTCCGTATTGATTAGGTCGCTGGCAGTTGGTACTGCCCCTTGTTCTTTTTTTTTTGAGGTGAGTTTTTTGTCTTGTCATTTTGTCCAGAGGAGAATAGATGAATGAGAGAGCAATGCTAACAGGGGAACAACGACCCCAGAAAAATATACACTAAACAAATCAGAAGAGACCTGAAACCAGGGGGAAAAGAAAGGGGGGGGGGGAAGAATATGATCAGGCTGGTGAATAGAACAGAGCCACACACTAGATTTTGGATATATTTTGGTCTGTTAGAAGAAATTGCCTCCCAAAATTTTAAAGAATGAAAAACACGTATATATACAAAAATAAGGGTAAATACAATGACAGGATGGAATATGACTGTAAAGATGAAAATTAAAAAGATTTTAAAAAAGGAATTGATAAGATAAGAAGTTGATTGAAAAAAGAATGAAAATATTTTTTTAAAAAAGAGAGAGGATGTGATCAGGTGGGAGACTAGGACAATGTCATACACTAGATTTAGGGTATATTTTGGTCTGTTAGAAGAAACTGTATCCCAAAATTTTAAAGAAAAAAAAACATATATATACCAAAAATAAGGTTAAATACAATGGAGGGACAAAATATGACTGTAAAAATGAAAATTGAAAAAGATTTTAAAAAAGGAATTGATAAGATAAGATGCTGGTTGAAAAAGGGAAGAAAAAAAATTCAACTAAAAAAATAGAAAAAGAGGGCGCCTGGGTGGCTCAGTCGTTAAGCGTCTGCCTTCGGCTCAGGTCATGATCCCAGGGTCCTGGGATCGAGTCCCACATCGGGCTCCCTGCTCCGCGGGAGGCCTGCTTCTCCCTCTCCCACTCCCCCTGCTTGTGTTCCCTCTCTCGCTATCTCTCTCTCTGTCAAATAAATAAATAAAATCTTAAAAAAAAAAAAAAAAGAAAAAGAAAAAAATAAAGAAAAATTTAAAAATTAACTTTGAAAGACTAAAGAATCATGGGAAAAAAGCCATGGATTCTATGTGCCCCTAGCGCTGGAGTTCTGCCGTTCTCATTGATCGGTAAACTTGGTCTTGGCTGGCTGTTCTCGCTGATCTTCTGGGGGAGGGGCCTGTTGCCGTGGTTCCCAAATGTCTTTGCCGGAGGCGGAATTGCTCCGCCCTTGCCAGTCTGGGCTAAGTAATCTGCTCGGGTTTGCTCTCGGGAGCTTTTGTTCCCTGCCAGCTTTCTGTACAGCTTTGGAGGATGAGAGTGAAAATGGCGGCCTCCCAATCTCTGCCCCAGAGGAGCCGAGAACTCAGGGCCCTGCTCCTCAGTGTGCCCCCAGAGAAAAGCAGTCAGTCACTCATGTCTCCCCAGTCTCCGGCTGCACTCCGTGCTCATCTGGCCTGTGACCCAGCATTTCTATCTCTGGCACACGACCCTGTGTGGAGTCTCCAAACCCAGCAGATCCCTGCAGTGTGCTCCCGCACTGCTCCTCCCAGGGGAGGAAGGGGAGTCTCCCCGGATCTGCTGCTTGTTGGGTCCCTGCTGGAGGAGCAGAGGCCCGACTGTGCCACAGATCACGGTTTATGGCAACCCTGAGCTGAGAGCCCACGCCTCGGCTCCGTCTTTGCAGCTAGCTTCCCTGCTCCAATCCCTGGGAGCTCTGCCACCCTCAGGCACCCCCGGTCTTTCTGTGACCCCAAGGGTCCTGAGACCACACTGTCCCAGTGAGGGTTCCACCCCCCACTTAGCCACTGAAGTGACGTCCCTCAGCGGAGCCGACTTCTAAAAGTTCTGATTTTGTGCTCTGCGGCTCTATCACTTGCCAGTAGCGGCGGTCGGAAGCCCCCTCCCCCGCTGTCTATCCTCCCGGATATCACCTTGGATTCACTTCTCTGTACGTCCTACCTTCCAGAAAGTGGTCGCTTTTCTGTTCATAGAATTGCTGCTATTCTTTTATTCGATCTCCTCTTGAGTTTGTAGGTGTTCTGAATAGCTGAATTCCTGGGACCAGATGAAATTTAGGTCTCCTACTCCTCTGCCATCTTGCTCCTCCCCCCCAGGAAATAATACTTTAAAAACTGAAGTGTTAAACACAAAAGTATAAAACTCCTAGAAGGTAACGTAGATGAAAGTCTAAGTGACTTTTGGTTTGGCCATGACTTTCTAGATTCAATACCAAAAGCACAATCTATAAAAGAAAAAAGTTGATAAACTGGACTTCATTAAAATGAAGAGATTCTGTTCTGCAAAATGCACTGTTAATGAATGAAAAGACACACCACAGACTGGGAAAAAAACTCTGCAAAAGACCCATCTGATCATGAACTATTACGCAAAATATATAAAGAACTCTTAAAACTCAACAATAAGGAAATAACCCAATTAAAAAAATGAGCTAAAGACCTGAACCCCACCAAAGAAGAAATACAGAGGTCAAAAAGCATATGAAAAGATGCTCAATATCCTATGTCATCAGGGAACTGCAGAGTAAAACAACAATGAGACACCACTACGCACCTATTGGAATGGCCAAAATCCAAAACACTGACAACACCAAATGCTGGTGAGGATGTTCCTGAGTTGATGATGGTGAGTCAGAAGCACCAGGTCTTTCTCTTCCATCACTTCTGTCTCTGGCTAAAAGATAGATTTGTGAGTATACATATACTCTACTTCCCCACCAGAAAAGACAAAGTAGGGGGAGGAAAGCAGGATAGAAGAGAATGTTTGGCATCAGATTGAACTAATGCTGGGCAAGCAAAGGAACATATAAAGCTCAGGAGTGGAGGAAACCACAAATTATTAATTTATTCATTATCATGCCTTTTAATTTTAAAACAAAAATATATGTAGAAGAACTTATACCATGTTGTGACATGGACCACAATGGATATATTTGCAAATCTTGTAATGATTCAGAGTATGAGCTTTGAAGTAAGATTCTGGTTTAATTCTTCACTCTACTGATCCCAGGCAAATTGCTTAACATCCCTTAAGCTCCAATTTCTTTGCCTGGAGAAAGTCCACGGTGATATTTACCTAAGAGGATTATTTTAAGCAGCAAATGTGCTATTTATTCACCCCTTCCCAGCTTTATTGAGATATAATCCACAAATAAAGTTGTTATATATTTAAAGCATGCAATGTGGTGATTTAATATATGGTATGCACTGTGAAAGGGTTTCCACCGAGTTAACACATGCATCACCTCACATATTTACCCTTTTTTCGAGAATATTTAAGTTCTACTCTTCCAGCAAATTTCAATTATACAATACAGTATTTTAGACTATAGTCTCATTAGATCCTCAGACCATTTTCATCTCTAGCTGGAAATCTATACCTTTTACCAGCCTCACCCTGTTTCCCCATGCCCCAACCCCACCAAGTCCCTGGCGACCACTATTATCCTCTGTTTCTATAGTTTGACTGTTTTTTAGATTCCACATAAATGAGATACCATACAATACTTGTCTTCCTGTGTGACTTATTTCACTTAGCAAAATGCCCTCCAGGTTTATCCATGTTGTTCCCCAAAGCAGGATTTCCTTCTGTTTTAAGGCTAAGTAATATTTCTTTTTTTTTCTTCTTTTTTTTATTTATTTGACAGAGAGAGACACAGTGAAAGAGGGAACACAAGCAGGGGGAGAGGGAGAGGGAGAAGCAGGCTTCCAGCTGGGCAGGGAGCCCGATGCGGGGCTCCATCCCAGGACCCTGGGATCATGACCTGAGCTGAAGGCAGACGCTTAACGACTGAGCCGCCCAGGCGCCCCAAGGCTAAGTACTATTTCATTACATGTCTACATCACATATTCTCCTTTCCTCTGTCAACTGACATAGGTTGTTTCCAGGTTCAGTTACTGTAAATAATGCTGCAATGAACATGGGAGTGCAAATATGTCTTTGATATATATTTGGACTTTATGTCTTTCAGATAGATAACCAGAAGTGAAATTGTCAAATGGCAGTTCTATTTTTAACTTCTTTGCATGTGGATTTCACTTTTCCCAGCACTATTGAGGAGATTATTATTTTCCCATTATATATTCTTGGTTTATGCAGAAAATTTAGTGTCCACATACACATGGGTTTATTTCTGGGCTCTCAAGTCTATTCCATTGATATATGTATCTGGTTTTATGCTAATACCGTACTGTTTTGATTACTATAGCTTTATGGTATAGTTTGAAATCAGGAAGTGTGATGCCTTTGTTCTTCTTAAGATTGTTTTAGCTATTCTGTGTCTTTGTGGCTCCATACAAATTTTTTATTTCCCTTTTCACTTCTTCTTTGACCTATTGGTTGTTCAGGAGCATTTCATTTAATCTCCACATATTTGTGACTTTTCCAGTTTTCTTCTTGTAATTTTATGTCTAGTTTCATACCGCTGTTCCCAGAAAACAATGCATGGTATAATGTCAATCTTCTTCAATTTATTAAGAATTGTTTTGTGTCTTAACATATGATCTGTTGTGGTAAATGTTCCATGTGTACTTGAGAGCATGCATGCTGCTTCTGTTGGATAGAAGCATTTTTTTTTTTTTTAAACCAAAGACAAAGCAAAGTTTCTATACCATACCTCAAGATAATGGGGGCTAGCTAATACATTTGAATATTCCAGTAAGTTATACTGTTTGAGGTTGTATGACTATTTTTTTCTCATGTGTCAAAACAAAGGGAAAAGTTCTAGTTTGAAGAAAATTGGATCACAAGATATTGTCTATAATTTACTATAATTTTATCCCTACTCTTATAAACATTACTGTGGATTCAATTCTCCCAAGACCAACTTGTATTCTGTCATACAGTATGATCTCTTTTGAATTTTCCAGTTTTAATGTGAAGCATATCAGGAGACTTATGGGTTGTCCAGTGATGGAAGACATTTCACATAGAATTTTAGGCCTTTGAACAAAGAGACTGAGAGAAAGAGAAAGTCCAATCATTTGTCAAATCTTAAGCCAGACACAACCACAGTTCTTGTGAACAAGGATTATTCATATAATTGTTCAACTTGGTCATACTTAACTTCACTGGAAACACAGATAAATCTAAAAAATACAAAAGCAGAGATTTTCCTCTCTTTGCTTTTCTTATTGTGATAAAATGCATGTATCAAAAACTTTACTATTTTAACAATCTTTAGGTGAATAACTCAGTGGTATTAAGTGCTTTCACACTGTTGTGCAATTATCCCCACTATCCATTTCTTGAACTTTTTCCTCCTCTCAATTTGAAACCCTGTCCACATTAAATAACAACCTCCTGTTACCCCCTAGCTCCACTTTTGGTAACCATTATGATATTTTCTGTCTCTGTGGATTTGTTTATTTTAGGTACTTCATAGAAGTAAAAGCATACATTATTTGTCCTTTTTTTTTGGTCTGGCTTTTTTCACTGAGCCTAATGCTTTCAAGGCTCATCTATATTATAGCATGTGTCAAAATTTTTCTTTTTTTTTTATTAGACTTTACTTTTTAGGGTATTTTTAGGTTCACATAAAATTTTTAGGTTCACAAAAAAAATGGAAGGTACTGAGTCCTTATGTATCCCCTCTCTGGATTCTGCCTACAGGTTCCCTATCAACATCCTGCACAAGAGTGGTATATTTGTTACAAATGATGAGCCTACACATCATCACCCATTACCATTATTGTCATTACATTAGGGCTCACTCTTGGTCTTGTGCATTCTATGGGTTTTGTCAAGTATATAATGGCATGCATCCATCAGGATAATATCACACAGAATAGTTTCATTGCCTCTGCGCCCTCTGTGCTATGCTTATTCATCCCTTCCTTCCTCCAACCTCTGGCAACCACTGAATTTTTTGCTGTCTTCATAGTTTTGCCTTTTCCAGAATGTCATATAATTGAAATCATGCAGTATATTGATTTCTTTTAGTTAGTAATATGCTTTTTAGTTTCCTCAATGTCTTTGTGGCTTAAGCTCATTTCTTTCTGGTGCTGGAGAATATTCCATTGTTTGGATGTACCAGTTTATCCATTCACCTAATAAAGTACACCTTGAGTGCTTCCAAGTTTTGGCTGTTATGAATGGAACTTCTATAAGCATTGATGTGCAGGTTTTTATGTGGAGGTAGGTTTTCAACTCGTTTGAGTAAATATTAAGGAGCATGACTGCTGAATTACATGGTATGGGTATTTAGTTTTGTAAGAGACTGTCAAAATGTTTTCCAAAGTGGCTGCACCATTTTGCATTTCCGCCAGCTATGAATGAGAGTTCTTACCAGTATTTGGTCTTATTAGTGTTTGGGATTTTGGCCATTTTAATAGGTATGTAGAAGTATCTTGTTTTAATTTGCAGTTCTCTAATGACATATGACATTGAGCATCTTTTCATGTATTTATTTGCCATCTGTATATTTCTTTGGTGAAGTGACTGCTCAGATATTTTGCCTATTTTTTTAATTGGGTTGTTTGTTTTCTTATTGTTGTGGTTTTTTTTTTTTTTAAAGATTTTATTTATTTATTTGACAGAGAGAGAGAGAGAGCACAAGTAGGCAAAGTGGTAGACAGAGGGAGAAGGAGAAGCAGGCTCCCTGCTCAGCAGGGAGCCCGATGCAGGGCTCGATCCCAGGACCCTGGGATCATGACCCGAGCCGAAGGCAGACGCTTAACGACTGAGCCACCCAGGCGCCCTCTTATTGTTGTGTTTTAAGAGTCCTTTGTATATTTTGGATAATAGTCCTTTATCAGCTTTGTTTTTTGCAAAAGTTTTCCCCTAGGCTGTGGCTTGTCTTCTCATTCTCTTGTATCAGAATTTCATTCCATTTTGTGGCCGAATAATTTTCCAGAGTATGTATATATCATTTTGTTTGTCATCCATGGACATTTGGATTATTTTCACTTTTTGGTGATTGTGAATAATGCTACTATGAACATTGGTGAACAAATATCTGTTCAAGCTCCTGCTTGCAATTTATTGGGGGTATATTCCCACAAGTGGAATTGGTGGACCTCTCTTTGCTTTTAAAAATTCTCCAATAGTGTAGCTAAACAATTATTCTCAATTATTACTTCAGTCAACAAAGTAGGCATGTAGCATTCACAGAGAAGGTACTTTTTTTAAAAAAAAATTATTTATTTATTGGCGCCTGGGTGGCTCAGTCCATTGAGTGTCTGCCTTTGACTCAGGTCATGATCCCAGGGTGGGATCGAGTCCCACATCAGGCTTCCTGCTCAGCAGGGAGCCTGCTTCTCCACCTGCCTCTCCTTGAGTCCCCCCCCCCACTTTTGCATCTCTCTCTCTCTCAAAAATAAATAAAATCTTTAAAAAAATTATTTATTTACTTATTTATTTGCAAGAGAGAGAAAGAGAGAGAGAGTAAGTGGAGGGGCAGAGGGAATCTCAAGCAGACTCCCCACTGAGCGCAGAGCCCCAACATGGGGCTGGATTCCACAACCCTGAGATGATGACCTGAGCAGAAATCAAGAGTTGGGCACTCATCCGACTGAGCCACCCAGGCACCCCCACAGGTAAGATACCATTAGTACAATCTTTGCTCTTTGTACAGCTTTACCATTTCTCATTATTAAGTGAAGAATGGATCAGCAGTCTGCCAGCCTCAGGAAAGTGACTATGATCCTTGCCTGCAGATGGTTTTGCCTGAAGGGAAAGTGAAGTGAATAGAAAAATGGAGATTTGTAAAATACTTTTAAAAATAAGAGATGCCCCATAGTTCTCAATGGAAAGGATGAATCCTGATTTCAAATAGAAGCCTGATAAAAATAGATTAAAATAAAAAGCCCTGAAAAAGGACTGCAGAGAATCCAAATAAAATCTCACCCCTTGTTTCCTCACAATCCACAAATGTGCAAAAGCAGCAGGAGTACAATATAGCTGTATTTTCTGTGCAACAAATCACCCAGCTTTCTGTTTTATATTCAGTGTCAAGAACTAGGGAGAAGCATCTTACAGAGATTTACAATCTTAACCCATGAAAAGAGAAAATTCTTTTAGATATCTCTCTAGTCTTTGACTAGGGTAACCTGTCATCAGGCAGGCATAGAGATTGGGTGAAGAGCATTTGTGATCTGTTTTGTATCTAGGAATGAATAAAAGAACGAATGAATGAATGAATGAATAAATAAATTAATTAATTAATTAAATTTACTTTCAGGAAGCAAGATACACAGCAGGGACAGTGCCTGGTTAGAAGTTGTCCTGGTGCAGCCCATCCCCCAGGGCTGCCTTGGCTGCAATGATTCATACATTCAATAGTGTGCACATTGTCAGGTCCCTGGCTCAAGATGAAAAGTCCTTGGCTACCTGTGAGTCAAGGGTTTCTCCCACCAATCTGCAATACTTCATATAATGGGAGCGTTCTCCAAATACAAATGGGGTGCTAATAGGAAGAGGAGACTGGAATGTTGGACGTCCTTAAACAATGCATGTTTCCTCCCTTACTATCATTGCTATTATTTATTATCATTGTTTGAAGATTATCTTACTCCTAGAACATCCATGGGAATCAGTTGGAGCTAAAAGCAAAAGATCAGAGCTTTGTGAGGAATTTGGATTTTAAAATATTCGCAAAACTATAATTTTCCCGTATAATATCAATGACCAGTAGAATACAAGGAAAGGAAATATTACTTTTATAGTAGCAAAACTATGACATTTCTCGAAATTATCATAGAATCATAATTGTTGTAAAATATTGCACACCGTCTCGGATTTATGGATGCTTTGAAGCTTTCCCGTGAACACTCTAGGGGAGCCTTTCTTAATCTTTTTACCCCTGAAGAATCTTTGCAATAAAGTTCAGGTCTTGGGAACTCCTGCATCAAAATTATATTTGCAGTTCATGGTATCTTAATGTGGCCAGTAAGTTGTAGGTATAATGAGCCTATTATTATTATTGATTCTCTGTTGAGTAAAGAATGATATTTTTCTCATGATCTGTTTCTTTTGGCCAACTTACTAGCTTTCTCATTTTGTGCAATATCCCCTCCCCACAAATGATCTCAGCTTTAATGCAAGTCAGTAGCAAAGATGGTTGCAAACTTCAGATTTTTTTCTTACCTGATCGTTTTACCTATTCAAATAGGTTTAAAAGTCTCACAACACATCTTTTTCTATGCAAGACTCTAATGAAGTATAATATGTGGTATATGTCATAAATGGTATATGTAAAAGTATTTTTTTTTGTATTTAAAGCTAAAAATTAGGGGCGCCTGGGTGGCTCAGTTGGTTAAGCGACTGCCTTCGGCTCAGGTCATGATCCTGGAGTCCCGGGATCGAGTCCCGCATCGGGCTCCCTGCTCTGCAGGGAGTCTGCTCCTCCCTCTGACCCTCCCCCTCTCATGTGCTCTCTGTCTCTCTCATTCTCTCTGTCTCAAATAAATAAATAAAATTAAAAAAAAATAAAGCTAAAAATTACATTTCAGGCAATATTTTTGAAAAAGAACTAGCCAACTAAGCTTTGCTTACTTTTCTCACAATTAATCCTCTTTTATTTTTATACATTTTAAGAAATCATAAGGCAAACAATAAATTTCTGGTAAATTACTACTTTAAGCCAAAATGCAATTTCAATTCTGTAGAGATGGCTTTGGTAGATTTCATTTAAATATTTTTTTAAAAAGATTTTAGTTATTAAATGAGAGAGAGGAGGGACAGAGTGGGAGGAGGAGGCAGAAAGAATCTGAAGCAGACTCCACACTGGACATAGAGCCCCACTTGGGGATTGATCTTACGACCCTGAGATCATGACCTGAGCCAAAACCATGAGTTGGACGCTTAACCAACTGAATCACCTAGACACCCCCCATTTAACTAATGTTTTAAATTGATTTTAACTAGTACAATTTAAAACATGAAAATTTCTTGACAGTATTGAACAGTAAAATGACCAAAGCTGTAAACCGAAGCTATATGAATGAAAATATAACCCGACACAATTTTACACAATATTTTGAGAAACAGTTTCTTACAAGTAAGCATGATAAGGCTCATAGACATAGGTGTTTAAAAATACTTATATAAGCAGTCTTGATTTTTTATGGAATATTTATGTATAAAGGTGCTGTTTTTGACACTAAAAAGTGAAGAATGAAATTCACCTCTTTTTTGTGAAACTTTGATTTTTGTTGCACAAATACTCAGTTCTGTGTTAAACTTGGGGAGATAGGCACACACGTATCCTTTTTAACTGGAATGAGATTTCTGTTCTTGCTCTTAATGCTTGTTTAAACAAGAAAAACCTGATTACACATGTTAAGATGTTAAAACCTGCAGCAGAGTGTTCACTGTTTTACCACGACTTGCACAATAAGCTTCTTACCCTGAAATTTGACTTATCTAGGGCAGATTAGTAAATTTTTTTTTCTTTTGTCAAAGTCATGGTTTCAGGCTGAGCAGAAGATTCAGAGAGAAGAGATTGAAAATATCATTCAATTCCAATCTTTGGTTCTCCCGGATGGTTTTCGACAATACTTCAGTCTTGTCCATATCCGCTCTCACTCCCACGTCCAAGCAATGGTGAAATATTTTAAAGATTTTATTTTGCAATATGATTTTACCAAAGATGGAGTTTTCTTTTAAGTCCACGAATAAGATCATGTGAAGTCAAAACATTTCCTCCAGGCTTTGCAGAGCCTTGTTTAGCTGTTTGTTTGTTTGTTTATTTTTAAGTTTTCATTTAAATTCCGGTTGGTTAACACACAGTATAATATCAGAAACTAGCCTCCCTGGCAGCCATTTTCATGGCATATACTAGCTGAACAAGCAAGGAGGCTAGTTTCTGCAGCCATCCTTTATCTTCAAAGTATGCAGCAAAATCTAGTCTACTAGCTTCTTGAAATTGCTTCTGGAATTTATCTTCCAACTCAAACAACTCATTAAGAACTCTTTACCAGGTAAGCCATCAGATTTCTGTGTGTAGCAGGAAATTTATGTGTTCTTAGTTTAAATTTTCACAGTGGTCTGTTCTTGAGCAAACTGGTCTTTGTTCAGTAGAGCTAACAACCATGTAGCATCATCCAGATGTTTTTTTTGTTTGTTTGTTTGTTTTCACACCAAAAAATGTTTGACCCCAGAATCCCTCTGTGAAGAAAGAAATGTGTTGTGACTAAGTTGAAATTTTCATATTTTTTATGGAGTGATGAAACCAGCACAGACTTTTTGTTTGATATGTAGATATGACAACAAAACATTAAATACACCCTGGGCTTTGCTTGTTTTAGGCAGCTCTTGCAGCAGTCGTCATTTCCAGACTTTTGCCAACCTATCCAATTTTTACAAAATTTTATTTTGCGAATTTTCCTTCCTGTGGCAATAATTTCTGCTATGCAATAACTTGATCCCTGAACCTTTCATTGGTTTGACTTTTCCCTCCAGCTTGGCTGCAACATGTTTGATTAATAAAAACTGCATATATTTAAGGTACACACGTGATATTTTCATATATGTATACATTGTGAAATAATTACTGTAATCAAATCCATTAGCATATTCGTCACCTCACATAATCAACTTTTATTTTGTGGTGAGAACTTTTGAGATCTATTTTCTTAGCAAATTTTGAGTATATAATACATTACTATTAACCATAGTCACCGTGATGTACATCAATCAGGTCTCAGGACCTATTCATTTTATAACTGACAGTTTGAATACTTTGATTAATACCTCACCTATTCTTCCTCTTCCCAGCCTCTGGTAACCACCATTTCACTCTGTGTTACTGCTCTAAGTTTTTTTAGATTCCACATATAAGTGAGATCATGGGATATTTGTCTTTCTGTGTCTGGCTTATTTCACTTAGCATAATGTCCCACCAGTTTCATCCATGTTGTTGCAAATGTCAGGATATTCTCCTTTTTAAAAGGTGAATAATATTCCATTTGAATATATGTTTATATGTATGTGTATCAGGCACATTTTCTTTATCCATTCATCTGTTGACAGACACTTAGGTGTTTCCATATTTGACTATTGTGAATAATGCTGCAATGAACATGGGAATGGAAATACCTCCTTGAGATACTAATTTTATTTCCTTTGGATAAATACCCAGAAGTGGGATTGCTGGATCAAATAGTATTTCTATTTTTAATTCTTGAGTAACTTTCATGCTATGTTCCATAATGACCATACCTGCCAACAGTGCACAGGATTCCCTGTTCTCCATATTCTCGCCAACACCTGTTATCTTTTGCCTTTCTGATACTAGCCCTCCTAATAGGTGGGAAGGGATATTTCATTGTGGTTTGGATTTACATTTCCATGGAGATTAGTGATGTTGAATACTTATTTATATACCTCTTGGCCATTTGTATGATTTTTCTTTGACAAAATATTTTTTTTGTTTGGAGTTTTTAACAGCCATTTAAAATATTCACCATCTTTACATGTCTAATGGTTATGATACGTAGCTAAGAGCCTTTTCAATTTTTAAAATGAACCTTATTAAGGATAATTTACATAAATAAAATCCTGTCGTTTTTAATGTAAAGTTCTATGAGTTTTAACAAAAACAAAGACCTATGTATTGACAACTGCAACTAATCACGACATATAGAACATTTCTATTACCCCCAAAAGTTTTCTCATGCTTTGTAGTAAATCCTCATTCCTCATTCTAGAACCTGGCAATCACTGATCTGTTTTCTGTCACTCTAGGTTTGCCTTTGCAATATTTCACATAAATGAAATTGCACAGTATATAATCTTTTATGTCTGGCTTCTTTGATGCAACCTAATGCTTTTGAGATTCATCCATGTTATCGTGTGTATAGTTGTACATTCTTTTTTTTTTAAGATTTTATTTATTTATTTATTTATTTATTTATTTATTTATTTATTTATTTATTTATTTATTTAGAGAGCACGTTAGCAGGGGTGGGGAGGGGCTGAGGGAGAGGAGAGAGAGAATCTTAAGCAGGCTCCCCACTTAGTGGAGCCTGACATGGGGCTCGATCTGAGCACCCTGAGATCATGACCTGAGCCAAAATCAAGAGTCAGACACTTAACCAACTGAGTCACCCAGGCACCCATGTACATTTCCTTTTTATTGTGGAGTGGTGTTTCATTTTATGACTATATCACATTTTTCTTATCTATTTACTAGTTGATTGACATTTGGGTTGCTTCCAGTTTTTATACTTCACATTTCCATATAAATTTTGTGGGCAGGTGCATTTTTTCCCTCTGGGGAAATACTCAGGTATGAATTTCTGTGCTTTATTGGCATCGCATGTATACAGTTTCAGGAGCTTTCAAACTGTTTTCCAAAGTGTCTTTATCATTTTGCATCTCTATTGATATTGTATAAGTAGGTTCAGTTGCTCCACATCCTTGCCATTGCTCGGTGTTGTCAATCTGTTTAATTTTTGACATTTTAGTGAATATATGGTAATAGCTCAGTGTGGTTTTACTTTGAATTTCCCTGAAGATGACGCTGATTATTTTCTCATATGCTTATTTGCTATTCCTGTATGTCTTTGGTGAAGTGTCTGTTCAAATCTTTTGCCTGTTAAAAAAAGTTAGGTTGTTTGTCTTTTTATTGTTGAGTTGTAAACATTTTTTTTTATTCTAGTCCATTTTCAGATAAATGCTTTGCAATATTTTTTTTTCCAATCTGGGGCTGTCTCTTCATTTCTGTAACATTATTTTTTGAAGGACACAAGTTTTAATTTAAATGAAGTATAATTTATCAATTCTTTCTTTTATGACTTATTTGTGTATGTGCACGTGGTTTAAGACACTTATACCTGGGGAACCTGGGTGGCTCAGTTGGTTAAGTGACTGACTCTTGATTTCAGCTCAGGTCATGATTCCCTCTCTCATGGAGGGGGAGTGGGAGATCAATCCCCATATCAGGTTCCACACTGGGTGTGGAGCCCCTTAAGATTCTCTCTCTCTCTCTCCCTCTGCCCCTCCCCTTCTGCTCATGTGCTCTTTCTCAAAAAAAGAGAAATTTATGCCAAGACTGGTGATCTTGACTATTCCAGGTTCACAAAGAATTTTTCTTTGTGTTTTCTTTTAGAAGTTTTATAGTCCTAGCTCTTACATATAGTTGGGCAATCTAATTCATATTCATTTTTGTATGTGGTACAAGGTTAGAGTTGAGATTCATTTGATTGTATATGTACATGCAATTATTCTTAATGATTTTCTGTAAAGATTATCATTTTATTCATTGAATTTCTTGGTACTTTTGTTGAAAATCAATTCATTATACACATGTGGTTTTATTTCTGGACACTATATTTTGTTGCATGATTTATATCTACATGTCAAGACCTCACTGTGTTATTTATTGTAGTGTTATAATAAGTATTGAAGTTAGCTAATATTAGTCTCCCAATTTTGTTGGACAATTTCTGTACAAAAGCCTTTGGGAATTTTTATTGGCATTCTGTTAAATATGCATACTAATTTAGGGAGAACTGATTTCTTTACACTATTGAATCTTCTAATCCATGAATATAGCATATCTCTATATTTATTCAGGACTTTAGTTTCTCTCAGCAATGTTTTATAGTCTTGAGTGTACAAGTCTTACACATATTTTGTTTAATTTATCTCTATTTTATATTGTTGGATGCTGTTGCAAACGGTATTGCCTTTCAAATTTCAATCTCCAAATGCTGATTGTTAGTATATAGAAATACAATTGATATCAACCTTGTATCCATTGACTTTAGTAAGCTTACTTATTAATTCTAGTAGCTTTCTCACAGATTTTATAGAGTTTTGTACATCATGATATCTGTGAAGATGAGATGAAAATCCAGAAAAGGAAGATATGAACAGAAAACATTGCAGAACAGCCAAAATTTCAATAAACCCAATAAACAACACCAAAATACTTTGAAGAATCTTGAAGAGATCTCACAAAATTAATTGGAAAAGAACAAGGATATGAACATTTTTGTAAAAAAGATGATATTTATGGAAGATGATTAGATCTAACTTCCATAAAAGAAGTATTCAAGCAGCAAACCAAAAACAGATGAAATAGAAAAAGACATATAGTTTACAATGTTCCACTTTAGGTTTATCTGCTTAATTTCTTAAGCTGTCTAAATGATCTTTTGCTGCTCTCAGTATAGCTTCAGAGTTAGATTCACTTGGTTCAAATTATTGCTCAATTTGTTACTAGCTCTGTGACTTTGGAAACATTATTTATCTCATCTGGGTCACTCAGTTATCTCATTTATGAAGTGGGGGTAATAATAGTACCTATTATAGAGGCTGGCCTTGATGTTTATATCAAGTGCTTAGTACTGTGCCTGGCACCAAGCATTCAATAAATATTATCTATTACTACTAAATTTCTTTTCTTGATCTCTGTGTTTCAATAAGTTTAAGCCATTCAAATGGCTTAAATAATAAGAGAAAATTGATTGGATCTTGAAGAGAGCAGGGAAGAGTTTATTCAGTGTTAAAACTACATGTTCACACTTAGCCTATATCTCTCTCTCTCTCTCCCCTCGAATTAGCTTCTTTGTGGTGGCTCCATTCTTAGACAAGAGCTCCCTTTGCGGTAGTAAAATGGCTAGCAGCAGCTTCTACAACTTCATTTTTCATTCACATGGAAATAAAGGAGTGAGAGCTTTTCCTAACCCAACTGTTGAACAGAAATAATGGCTTCATTATGAGTTGACCAATTTAGGTCACAGGTCCATTCCTGTACCAACCACTTTGCCTGAAAAATTACCTCTAGCTATGAGGGTGGGGTCATTTCCTTTCAAAGCATTTTAGTTGCATGAGGGCAGGGTTGGTACTGTTACTAAGAGAAGGGGAAGTGGCTGCCAGGCAACAGACCAGCAAATATTTATGACAAATCCTATCTCATTCATGACTCTTCTAAACAGAGACCACAACATTTTTATATCAGCTACTCTTTATCTACTTTCTTGGGTAATTCCTCTATTTCCTTGGGTAAAATATGCTCCTTATCTGCCTTTTGCATATGGGTGTGTTCTCTCTCTTTCTCTATGGCAGAGCTTTTATGTATTGGCCCATGCTGGTTTCTATTTAATTATTACTCATTTTCCAATGGAAGGCAGCGACCAGCTAAAAATAAATAAATAAATTAATTAATTAATACTGTGGTTAAGAGTGGTTGAGGGTAACAGCAAAGTCTTTTAAGTCATAAGCCCTATTGCATTCTGGCTATAGGTGCTTTCCTTCCTTCACCCCACTTCACCTCCAGAAGTCATCCTTGGCTAGAATAGTATATTGTGAATCTTTTCCCTTCCCCTCCCTCCCCTCCCCTTCCCTTCCTTTCCCTTCCCTTCCTTTCTCTGCCTGTCTCCTCTCTCACACATACACACACACCCACACCCACATCTACCTTTCCCCCACCCTTCATGGCTGATACATACTGGGTCAGCATTTGTCCTTCTACTGCACCTTCCCTGCCTTCTGAGATGTCATCCTGGTCTCTGTAAAGACATCCCTCCTTTCTTGTGGACTCCTTATACCCACAGAGCTCAATACACTAATCAAAGGAATTTTTATGGTGATGACATGAACTTTGGGGATGTTAGTTATCTTGGTCTACATCCTAGGAGGCAAAGGTTGGCTCTCTGGGCTCTCTTTGCTCATCTTAGTCTAGACTTCAGATACTTGGCAAATATGTTTCCTAGCTTGTGGCCTGTGGTTGTGTCCTTTTCCACGTTCCATTGAAGATAGACTATTTTTGCTCTTTTTGTTTGTTTTTGGTGGAGTTTAAGGGAGTGGAGAAGAGTAAAAATTTTGCTACACCCTTTTCTTTAACCAAAAATCTTTTTTGGAATGATTTCAGTCTATCTGTTATTTTCACTTGGATGTCCCCCAGACACATCAAAATCAACCCATTAAAAAGTAAAAACATATTCCTTCTTTCCTTGTACCATGTTTTTTTTTTTCTTCTTTAGTTTTTCCTACCTCAGGAAGAGGTACCATTATGTCCAGATGTCTTGACTCTGGAACTCTGGAGATTTTCTAGACATCTCCTTCTCTTTCACCCCAAACACCTAATGGCTGCCAAATTTTGTGGATTTTTTCTCTTGTATACCTCTCAGATATATTTCCCTTTCTCAGTGCTCACTGCCACTGCCTGCATTCTAGATACCATTGATTCTTATCTATTCTACCTCAACAGCCTTTGATCTCCTTCTCTTCATTCTTATTTTCTTCTTAAATAGGAATATTGAATATTCTTATTCTCTTCTTAAGTAGGAATATTCCAATGCCTCCCTCCAAGCATATACATAAAGTCAAGAGGTATGACTTCAACGACTCCTTTCCAAGATGCCCCCACTCTGTAATTACTTCTCTCTTTCAAGGCTAACCTTGTTGGAACCATTTTCCTGCTGCATTATGGTGCTAGAAAAAAAGGGTGGGAGATGAAGAAGGTGTACAGTATAAATTGTTTCTTCCAAATTTGTTCTTCAGCAACTCTAAGATAAATCACCAACCAGTCTCTTGTACTGGCTTAATCTTTATAATGTGATAAAGGCTACACTGTTGTTCCTGAGAAGAATGATCTATTCTTCAATATTTTTAAAAATAAAGAACAAAAAGTTCCCATTTTTCCAATGAATTTGTCCATGTTTTAGCAATGATGGCAGGAGGGTGGAGTTCTGGTCCAACTTTTAAAAAATTCAGCCAGCACAGCTAAAGAGATGCATGAATAGGGAAAAATAGTTTCAATCTATCCTTCAGCAGCTCAGTGAAAATTATTAGCAGAGGACACCTAGTGGTGCTTCCTAGAAATTCATTTATGCTAAGAAATAGTACACTTAAACATTAATAGCACTCAATATGCCAGGATCTTAGAGTCAAATATAACACAGACGTGATAAGACAACAGAGTATAAACCAAACCTGGTACATTAAGTCTAACTGTATTGGTCAGCATAGGCTAACTGCTGTAACAAATAACCTCCATATTCTTAGTGGCTTATCATAATAGAAGTTTATTTTACACTCTCAAAACAGATGCTCAGTTAGTGACCTTCCATATGATGACACAAAAAGGTACTTGAGCACATGCAAAAACATACTTTATGCTTGGATAGGAAGATTCAACAACATAAAGATACCACTTCTGAAAACAAAATAAAAGAAATAAATGAAAACACAACTTTGTATATTGAAATTGGCATGGTTGTATACATTTTTCAAGACTCGTCAAACATATTTAAGATCTATGCATTTTACCATATATAAACTATACCTCAATTTTAAAAAGAATTTGCAAAAAGAATACCCCGTAGAAAGTTGATAAAAAAGGGGGGGGGGAGGAAGCCTTGTATTAAAATTCATAAAATCTCAATAATTAAAAAAGAGTGGTACTACAATAAAAAAATAAACAATTTTTATAAAGAGGATGGTATGGACATATGAGTGAATAAACTAATGAAAGGGAATAGAAAACTCAGAAATATACCTATATGCATACAGAAATTTAATAAAAGATAAAATGGTCACCAGAAATCCAATCAACTATTCAGTGAATGTTTTGGGGTGGCTAAATACTTTATTCTTTGGAGGAAGGAAAGGAGGGAAGGAGGGAAGGAAGAAAGGAAAGAGGGAAGGGGAAAGTTAATTCATGCTTGAGAAAAATACCCTTGGGCATTGCATTAATCAGAGTTCAAAGAGAAACAGAATCAATAGGAGATATAGATATGTATATGTGTTTATGTATGTATGTATTTATGTATTCATTTATTCACTTATTTATTATAAGGAACAGCTCCCATGATTATGGTGGTTAACAAGGCTCAAGATCTGCAGGGTGAGTTGGAAAGGTGGAGATCTAAGAGTGCTCATGGTGTAGCTCTAGTCCTTGTTCAAAGGCTCAAGAAGCAGGAAACTCATGGAGCAGTTCTACTGTGACGACCAGCAAGCTTGAGACCCAGGAGAACTGATGTTCCAATTCAAGTCAGAAGGGAGAAAAATGTCGATGTTTCCCTTCAAAGACAGCAGACAGGAGCAATTCTCTTTTCCTTAGGGAAGGATCAGCCTTTTTGTTCTATTCAAACCTTCAACTGATTGAACAAAGCCTGTCACATTTGGAAGAGGAATCTGCTTTACTCAGTCAACCAATTTAAATGTTAATCTCATCCAAAAACACTTTCACAGACACATCCAGAATAATGTTTGACCAAATATCTGGGCACCCCATGATCCACTTAAGTTGACATATAAAATCAACCATCACAGGTGTCATGGAAGAGTTACTTCCTTTGACTATTTATTCTCTTTCCTGAAATCTTGATGTCACAAAGAATCATCATATGTTGTTTGAAATGGACAACAGAAATGATACTTGTTGAAGAACTCTTCATCTGTATTTCTAGTATGTGCACAGCATTTCTCCTTCTTGACAGTCCTACTTCTTACTGAATATGGGTATGCCTCAAATCTACAACAAACATTTGTTTAATCAACATAGAGAAACTTGTGCTTTTTTGATATGGTGGAAGGGCATCAGATGATGTCACCTCTGGTTGCTATTACTGAGTCTTGAAGCATTAGAATGACAAATAGAGGCACACACTCCTCTTCACTCTCTTCTTTTTAAAAAATTTTTTTAAGTAGGCTCCACACCTAGCATGGAGCCCAGTGTGGGGCTTGAACTCATGACCCTGAGATTGAGACCCGAGCCGATATCAAGAGTCAGATGCTTAACCAACTGAGCCATCTAGGTGCCCCTTAATTGTATGAGAGGGCCTGTTTTCCCTGTTTATCTTTTTTTTTTTTTTTTTTTTTGAAGTAGGTTCCATGCCCAGCATGGAGCCCAGTGTGGTGCTTGAACTCATGATCCTGAGATCAAGACCTGGGCTGAGATCATGAGCCAGAGCTTTAACTGCTGAGCCAGCCAGTGCCCTTCTCTTTATTTCTTTACGAGGTTTGATTTGATCTGTGTTTTGTGTAATCATTGGAGTTACGTTACTCTGATATTTAACTTGGATGCATTTCTCGAGGGCAACTTAAATCATTCAAAGGCATCAGAAAGAGTGAAATGGCAAAAATATTGTTGAGTATAACATAGCACTCATGTTTGGGTCCTGCATGGTCCAGAATCATCCAAGTTATCTCACAATTTGGGAGGATCTGAATGAAGCAGAATCTGGAGAAGCCTTTCTAAGGGTCCCAACCAGTGTCACTTTTAATCACAAGGGAACGTTTCTGCAGAGCATTTCAGTCCCAGGGAAATGAAGGACTGAACTGCCAACAAGAGCTCACCTTTGCATGGTCCAGCTAATTGGTGTCAGGAGCTTACATGGTTTTCTTATTTTGCATCTGTTTTTTCCTTTGGAGCAATTCAAAACTGTATTCTTTGGTGTCTCAATTGAATCAAGCTAAGAGATATTCTTTCTGGCTTTGGAGGAAAAAAAAAATCAGTAACCAACCTTCAATGCTCTGTAGCATTCCATTCTCTGTAAGTCACAAAATGACCAAGAAAGAACCTTTCAAGTGACAAAAGGTCTTGTAATGTTAAGTTTCAATTACTATGACTGAGATATGTGTCGATTACACCAGAAACATTCTTTTGTTTTTCTCTTCCCTCAGTGCAATCATGTGTATCTGTATGAAAAAGTGGAAGAAATCACCATTGGCTTTCTTCATTTGCAACTGTTTTCTCTGCTTCCTCCCCCAGCCTCCTTCCCATGGAAGATGGAAGAAAAAATAATCTGCCTCCTAATTAGAGTAACAAAACTGAAGTCCTTTTGGGGTTTACCAAGGTAGCAGCTGTTGAAAGATAATGAGGTTCCTTTGTTTTTCTGATAGGCCCTCAGGTGGGAGAGAACAGAATTGAACCCTGCTCTGCAAGATAATGGATCTTGATGTTTCCAGGGAAGAGGGCATTAAGCAGTTATTAGGCAATAAAGGAAAAACATTTCCTTCCTCGGTGTAGGTTTACACCATTCTGTCACTGGAAATTCGTATCTCTGCTACATAAGAGTGCGTGTGTTTGATTTAACACGTTCAGTAGTAAAAGAAGTAGGACTGTGTGCATTTCATACTTCTCTCTGTTGCATACTGTTATAATTGAAGCCTCCAAAATAGAAGAGTGCTCAGCATGTGGTAGGTGTTTCAACATTTTCCCTAAGTGAATGAACGCCTGATTTTGTAGACTGTTCCTACCTGATACAAATTACAATTATTCTATGTATATACATTCAGGCTTAAATGCACCCATGTAGGTGTTTCAGTAAGGGAAAAAAAGTTAACTTCCCAGTGTGAATTTTGTCCTCCTGGCCTTTTTTCTTTTCTGGAGCTTTAGTTTGCCTTTAGTAAAGTGAATTGGAGTCTGCCCCTGCTCTCCTTCTTCCCTTCCCCTGCCTCCCTCCATGAGGTGCAGGAATTCAAGGGTGGGAGACAGATGCTATGATTGAATAAAATTTCCCATCCTCTCATGTTGAGGTTGACATAAGGATGCTAATGTTATGCTATATTTACAGAAAATATTTACTAAAATCCTCTGTCCTAGGAGTGGCCAGAGAGATGGGTTGCAGAACTCTCTCTCTCTCTCTCTCTCTTTTTTTTTTTTGGTGGGCAAAGCTATTATGACATTGACTTTGTTTAGAATTACCAGCATATGGTCATAATAAAAAGCAGACCAACATTAAATCAGTTATATGACTGTTTTAAAATGAACTATAGACTGGGCACCTCTTTCTTGCCAGCATCCCGGCTAGACCGCCCCTGCTCAGCAAGCTCCTGTTTCTAGGCTTTGTGATGGGTCCCTGCAATTCAACCACTCAGGGGAGCTCCGGTCTATCTTGAACTCACTCTACACCCAAGATGGGGTTCTCATCTGGATTCTTCAAGGAACACAGAATAGGACCACTGAAATAGAGGCGAGATTATAATGGCAGGAATAGAGATTAGAATGGAAGTGGACCTCATCAACTTTTTCAACCATCTTTCTCTGACTGCTCTTCTCTCAGATCTCTTGAATTCTTTTCAGAAAAAGACCCTGTGGATCTCTGTATTTATTGCATGTCCACTGGAAAGCCAAGTAGATTTTGGGTATGGCTTGTATCTAATGCTGTATTAAATAAAGTAAGAAGGATGTGGTCAGTGTACCAGGTTGTCAAAGGTTATTCTGATGGTTCTGTGAGGGTGTTTTGGGATGAGATTAACATTTATTTTATTTTTAATGTTAATTTTAATTTTTTTCAGAGTGATAAAATTTTAATGGATTTTTAGGCAGAAATGTTTCTATCCAAAGCAACTTTCAAAAGCAGAAGAAATGTTATAAATAACTGTTTTGGGACAATTTTTAGAAGGTTCTGGTATTGATTTATATTTCAAAGTTGTGGTAGAGTGTATTGAGCTGTTCAATTTTTCTCTCCAGGTTTGCAACACAACCACAGACCGGAAACACGCAGACACCTTCTTGGAGAAGTGTGTCACTGAGTCAATAATGAACACTGTGAGCGGATTCTTTAATTCCCCCTTTTCAGACAACAGTACCAGCCTCCAGGTAACGTAAACAAACACAGGAGCATTCTGTCACACAGAGTAGGAAAAAACTTTAATCTGGTCAGGAAGTCATTTCTTACACTACTGGGGTCACTTTTCTCTCATATTATTTACTATTATGCACCTTTCTGAGTCTACGTAGCTTTATTTTAAATAAAGAGGCCCGGTCTATCCATTTATTATTTCAACACTTGGCAAACTGTCAATAGACAGACATAAAAGTTCCTGTTATGCTTAGAGGGAGAATGGGAATGATTCAATTTGAAGATGGGGCTTCTTTATTTAAAATGAAGTTTGGTAAACTTAGATACCACATTATGTTAAATTCCATAATCATATGTGCTTTAGCCTTTGGGGTGAAAAATGGCACATTAAGATCTGGTTATTCCCTCTATGATATGTCATGAAATAAGCATCTTTAAATTATTTAGAAATTGATCTCTCAATCTTGTTATAAGAGCTGTTGTGTTCGTGTCCTACCACGTATGTGAATTATGTGGCCCAGGGGTATGGGATCTGAATGTAAAGAGAGGGAAAGTGCATTAGGGACATTGGCAGACAGGACAGAGGGTGTAAGAAGAGAGTATCCTGCAAGGATTTATGTGAGAGACGGGAGCTGAAGGGGAAAGAATCATATGTAGGAGTGATTGTTTTTCAGTCTAATTCAAATTATCCAGAGGCCTATTGTCCTTACTTGCAGTACTTTCTACTGACATTACGACCACCCACCGTGTAATCTTTATTCCTTCTCCAAAGGAGGCTCAGAGAAGAGAAAGAGGTGACAATTCAAAATAATGTGTTTGAAATCACTATAAAAATGTTGTTAATGGAGCAGACAACACAATTGAAAATGGTTAACAGGTTTTACTTAAATAAATTGTCCCAGTGCCTCATTATCTTTTCCCCTTTTATTCTCATAAAATATTTGATTACCATTCTTCATAGGTGAGTCATTTGCATTGAAATGAAAATGTTCTGTGTCTTGTCATCTGTGTGTGTGTTCATGTGCATGTGTGTGGAAGCAAGTATGTGTTCATCAGCCAGGGACCTGGCAAAAAACCAGAATTCATTCAGATTGTTCAAATGAGAGAATTTAATAGGGTAAGGGTTGGCACACTTAAGAAGACAAACAAGGCCTGGTTTGGCATTCAGACTAGCAACAATGAGAAACTATTATTCTTCTGAGACATGAGGAGGAAATAATGTGACCAGGGCCTGGTGGGAGCTGTGACTGAGAGGGATGCAGTAGCCACCAGAAATAATGGTGCCAGGTAGGGAAAGAGCAGGAAAGAAAGACCACATTTCTCTTCTTCTGTCTTCCAGTCATTTGCCAGTTCCTCCCATTAGCCAAATCCTACTAGAAGCTGGTCATCGGGGGAGCTCTAGTGTTAGAATTCATAGAGGTCAGCCTTCTTGGCACAGAGAAGGCAAGAAAGGTATAGAATGAATCTGAGTCAGACAATGGACAGAAACCCGTGTGTTCCCTAGTTTTGCCACATAGCATCCATTTTTTGCCCTTTATTTGGATGAAGAAATCATCATCCCTGACATCGAGGAGACACAAAGTTTCATCAGCTTCCATATAGTGATGGAATGCTGTCATTCAGTCATGATTTCAATGGGAACTTTAATTGTAATATTTACCATCATCACAACCTTTCATATAAAGTAGCAGGGAAAAGGGAGAAAAATAATCAATCAACATGAAATATACATAATTGCTACAGTCCTTGGCTTTGTATCTGGTTACTAGGCCAAAGCTTATCATCACAAATTTTTCTTCCACTATCCGGTCCCTTACCCTCTGCTAAATTTTAGCCGAACAGGTGCAGTGTCACAAACCTTCATTCCTAAAATGTCTGAAACCATAGTCCAGTCTTTATTGAGTTGCTGCAATTTTCTATTGAGAAAATGGCTTGCATGTAGGTAAATTGGGAAGTGAGCACAGGAAGCGATAGTGGGAAATAAAGGGAATAAAACAGAGAGGGGATGAAGGCAGTGCAAGGTGGGGGATGCATTATTAATTTGACTGTGCAGTGGGTAACTGTGCTCAATCCTGCAGGTCTGTCTGAAGAGCTTTTAGAAATGCATCTAATGGGCATTAAGGAGGGCATGTGATGTATTGAGCACTGGACATTATATGAGACTGATGAATCACTGAAAAAATTATATTTTATAAAATTATAAAAATTTCATAATTGTTAAAAAATAAAAGTTAAAAAGAAAAAAAAGAAATGCATCTGAGAACTGACTTCCCAGGGCATAAGGGGGTAAGAATGTATTCTTTGGTGCTTGTCCCCAAGTGGTCAAAGAATAGTCACATGTGGGTTAACTTCCATGAGTTGATGTGTGTGAGTCCTGAGTGGATACCTACAGGTGACCCATGTGTTGTGTCAAAGAAACCCCAGGACAAGAAGTGAAAGGTACCTAGCAAAAGCATGAAGTGAGGCACTACCAGTTTGCACTTGCGCAAAGCTAGTCCATGACTCATGGCAGTGGTCACGACAGCAGTGGCTGGAGTAAGAGGGGGACTCCATGGAAAAGAAATGGGACACAAAAGATATCTGATGAGTCATATGATGTAATGCAAATACCAAGTATAGAAATAATCAAGTAATGGAAATGGCTAACAGACACATGAAAAAATGTTCATCATCATTAGCCATCAGGGAAATCCAAATCAAAACCACATTGAGATGCCACCTTACACCAGTTAGAATGGCACAAATGGACAGGGAAAGAAACAACAAATGTTGGAGAGGTTGTGCAGAAAGGGAAACCCTCTTACACTGTTGGTGGGAATGCAAATTGGTACAGCCACTTTGGAAAACAGTGAGGAGGTGCCTCAAAAATTCAAAAATAGAGCTACCCTATAACCCAGCAATTGCACTCCTGGGTATTTACCCCAAAGACACAGATGTAGTGAAAAGAAGGGCCATATGCACCCCAGTGTTCATAGCAGCAATGTCCACAATAGCCAAACTGTGGAAAGAGCTGAGATGCCCTTCAACAGATGAATGGATAAAGAAGATGTGGTCCATATATACAATGCAATATTACTCAGCCATCAGAAGAGATGAATACCCAACTTTTACATCAACATGGATGGGACTGGAGGAGATTATGCTAAGTGAAATAAGTCAAGCAGAGAAAGTAAATTATCATATGGTTTCACTTATTTGTGGAACATAAGGAATAACATGGAGGACATTAGGAGAAGGAAGGGAAAAATGGGGAGGGGGAATTGGAGGGAAAGATGAACCATGAGAGACTATGGACTCTGAGAAACAAACAGGGTTTGTTTGAGCCACCCAGGCACCCCTGTATAAATACTATTGATTGCTCATGCAACATCATAAATATAACATGTATTACAAATTTTTGTTTTAAATTTCCTCCCTTTAAAATACGGTTTCCTTGGCCAGGTAGAGGGTAGATTGGTAAGAATCATTTGAATCAGGAATGTTTGATAATTTTTTCAAGATTCTACTACTCTCTGCTATAGTCTCTTGCCATGGAGAGAGCAGTAGGAGAAATAAGCTGGCTTGCTGATGGGAATTGAATCCACACATTGACAAATTAAACATTTATGTTTATTAGCTTTTAAAGGATTATTATGAATAGAAATTATTTTGGAGAAGAGTAAAGATTGTTAAAAGGCATTTCTATATATAAACTAACATATATGTGATATACAGGTGCAATAGGTTAAGATCTCACTTGCCCTGAATTCTACAAAACTTTGTGGTCTCCTTCAATCTTTGTCAGGTCCACTATGTTTATAGTAAAAATGAATTGTAATTTCATGTAACTTCTTAATCATTTTCAAATTTGTTAATCAGTAATCAATACAACTCTCTCACTTATGGTGATCTGAACATTGACAGGTATCATAATTCATGTCAAAATATCTCATAAATTCATCTTGTGAGCTTTGAAAACACAGTCTCTGAAAAATAAGTATAGAATAGACAATATTCGTGGAACATACTTGCATCTGAAGCAAAGGCCCATGTGCTTTTTTGGTGCTCCATAGCCCAAATACCAGTGGATTTGTTAAGTGGCATTAACATAATCTTTTAAAATATTATTGTGTCAGCAATAAATAAGTGGAATTTGAAATTAAAAACACATTACCATGTACGCTGGCACCAAAAAAAAAAAAAAAAAAAAAAGAGAGAAAGAAATACTTAGGCACAAATTTAACAAAATATATAAGATCTATATGAGAAATGCTATAAAACTCTGATGAAAGGCATTAAAGAAGAACTAATAAATGGAGAGATATTTCAAGTTCATGATTAGGAAGTTTCAATATTATAAAGATTTCAGTTCTTCACAATTTGATCTATAGATACAATGCAATCTCAATAAAAATCCCAGCAAGGTATTTTTTGGATATTGATGAACTGATTCCAAAGAGTATATGGAGAAACAGAAGACCTAGACGATCAACTAAATGTTGAAGAAGAACAGAGTTGGAGGGCTGACACTACCCAACTTCAAGACTTACTATGAGGCTGCAGTAATGAAGACAGTGTGATATTGCTGAAGGAATAGACAAATAGATCAATGAGACAGAATAGAGAGCTCAGAAATAGACTCACATAAATATAGCCAACTGATCTTTACAAAGGAGCAAAGGCAGTACAATGGAGTAAAGATAATCATTTCAACAAAGGGGTACTGGAACAACTGGACATTCATGTGTAAATAAACAAGTCTATCCCAGGCAAAAAAAAGTTCATCACCAGTAAGACTTGCCTTACAAAAAATGCTGAAGGGAGATCTTCAAGTTAAAATGAAAGGATGCTAAGTAACAACATGAAAACTTAAAAAAGTATAAAACTCCCTGCTAAAAGTAAATATATAGTCAAAATCATAATACTCTAATACTATAATGGTGGCTTAGAAATCACTTATCTCTAGTATAGAAGTTATAAGACAAGAATATTAAAAATAGCTAATTTGTTAATGAATACACAATATAGGGGTGCCTGGGTGGCTCAGTTGGTTAAGCGTCTGCCTTCAGCTCAGGTCATGATCCCAGGGTCCTGGGATCGAGCCCTGCGTTGGGTTCCCTGCTCAGCAGGAAGCCTGCTTCTCCCTCTCCCTCTGCCTGCTGTTCTGCCTACTTGTGCTCTCTCTCTGGCTCTCTGTCAAATAAATAAATAAAATCTTAAAAAAAAATGAATACAGTGGGGAAGAAGTAGAAGTGCAGTTCAAGCTGCTATCAGCTAAAAATAGACTTATAACTATAAGATGTTTTATGTACACTTAATGATAACTGCAAAGAAGAAATCTTTAGTAGATATACAAAAGATAAAGGAAAAGGAATCAAAACACACCACCACAAAAAATCAACAAATTACACAGGAAGACAGCAAGAGGGGAAGATAGGAACAAAGGAACTACAGAACAGCCAGAAAACAATGAAAAAGATGGTAACAGTAACTCTTTACCTATCAGTAATTACTTTAAATGTAATGAATTCAATTCTCTACTCAAGAACACAGAGTGGCTGAATGGATAAAGAAACAAGAACCAACTATCTTTTGCCTACAAGTGACTTAGCTTCGCTTTAAGGATTCATATAGGCTGAAAGTGAAGCGATGGAGAAAGATATTTCATGTAAATGGCAATCAAAAGAGAGCAGGGTTGGCTATACTTCTATCAGACAAATAGACTTCCAGTCAAAATTCATCACAAGAGACAAAGAAGGTCACTGTATAATGATACAGGGGTCAACTTACTAAGAGGATATAACCATTGCAAATGTATATCTAACATTGGAGCACCAAAATAAAGAAAATGTTAATAGAAATGAGGGGAGAAATAGACAGCAATACCACAATAGGAGGGGACTTCAATATTCCACTTTCATCAATGGCTAGAATTGAAAAACCCTATAGACCCGATTGATCTAACAGATATATACAGAGCATTCCATCCAATAGCAGCAGAATACACATTCCTGTCAAGTGAACATGTAATTTCTCTAGAGTATATTGGATGTTGGGCCACATAACTTGTGATAACAATTTAAGAAGATTAAAGTCATATCAACTGTCTTTTCTGGGCAAAATGATATGGAACTAAAAATCAATTACAAGAGGAAAATGGGAAAATTAACAGATGCGTGAAATTAAGCAATATACTTCTAAACAACCAATGGGTCAAAGAGGAAATCAAAAGGAAAATCAAAAGTACCTTGAGAGAAATGAATATGGAAACACAACACACCAAAACTTATGCAATGTAGCAAAAATTGTTCTTGGAAGTTTATAGTGGTAAATGTCTACATTAAGAAAAAGATTTCAGGGGCGCCTGGGTGGCTCAGTTGGTTAAGCGACTGCCTTCGGCTCAGGTCATGATCCTGGAGTCCCGGGATCGAGTCCCGCATCGGGCTCCCTGCTCGGCAGGGAGTCTGCTTCTCCCTCTGACCCTCCTCCCTCTCATGCTCTCTGTCTCTCATTCTCTCTGTCTCAAATAAATAAATAAAATCTTAAAAAAAAAAAAAGAAAAGAAAAAGATTTCAGGGTGCCTGGGTGGCTCAGCTGGTTAAGTGTCTGCCTTCAGCTCAGGTCATGATCCCAGGGTCCTGGGATTGAGCCCCGCATGGGGCTATATCCTTGGTGGGAAGCCTGCTTCTCCCTCTCCTGCTCCTGCTGCTTGTGCTCTCTATTTCTCTCTCTCTCTCTGTCAAATAAATAAATAAATAAATAAATAAATAAATAAATGAATAAATAAATAAATATTTTTAAAAAAAGGAAAAAACTTTCAAATGAACAACCTAACTTTATGCCATTTTAACCTAACTTTATTCTTTTTCCTAGAAAAAGAAGAACAAACTAAGCCCAAAGTTAGCAGAAGGAAAGAAAAATAAAGATTAGG
The DNA here is from genome assembly GCF_029215605.1 of Mirounga angustirostris. NCBI lineage: Eukaryota > Metazoa > Chordata > Mammalia > Carnivora > Phocidae > Mirounga > Mirounga angustirostris. The sequence goes on from NW_026991713.1 coordinate 77,290,200, forward strand.
GCAGAAATAAATGAAATGGAGACTAGAAAGACAATGAAAAGATCAACTAAAAGTTGGCTTTTTGAAAAGATAAAATTAACAAACCTTTAGGTAGGCTAGCCGAGGGAAAAAAGAAACAGGACACAAATATATAAAATTATAAATGGAGGAAACATACAATAAAAAGGGAGACAACTGATACCACAGAAATATGAAATATGAACAATGATATGCCAACAAACTAGACAGCCTAGAGGAAATGGATACATTCCTAGAAACATAAAGCCCACCAAGACTGAATTATGATGAAATAGAAACAGACCAATAACAAGTATGGAGATTAAAGCGGTAACCAAAACCTTTCAACGGAGAAAAGTTCAGGACCACATGGCTTCACAGGTGAATTCTGTCAACATTTAAAAAATTAACACCAATTCTCTCAAACTCTTCCAAAAAACTGAAGAGGAGAGAACACTTCCAAAATAATTTTATGTGGTCAGCATGACCCTTATACCAAAGATGGAGAAAGACACCACTAGGAAAGAAAATTACAAGTCAATATCCCTGATGAACATCGATACAAAAGTCCTCAATAAAATGATAGCAAACTACATTTGACAGCACATGTAAAGGATCATACACCATGATGAAGTGGGCTTTATTCCTGGGATGCAAGGATGTTTCAAGGCAAATAAAACAATGCGATATACCACATTGACAGAATAAAGGATAAAAATGAGATTACATTTGTTCTCTTGAGAATTTTAAGAAGGGCCATGTCAATTGAAATTGTCTATGTTGAGTAATTGAACTGGTAGGTGATAAAAAGTCAGAACTAAGATGGCCACGTTTGGGTTAAGTGAAAGTAAAGCAGAAAAGGCTGGTCGGCAGAGAAAGAGGAGAATAAAACAGTCACAGGAAGAGAGGATGAGACAAGTGATCATGCAGGGACAGAGAGGCAGAAAGATGCAGATTGCTTTGGCTCCTGCAGGTCTTTTGCTTAATGGTTTCAGTTTGGAATGAAAACGCTATCTTATATCTGAGTTCTGTGATACATCCATATATCCTTTCAAAAAAGCTCCTCCTTTTGTAAATCTTGAATAAGATCTATTTCTTGCAGCAAAATGATCTATAAGCCAAGAATAAATGTCTGAGCAACTACATTTTCCCCCTCAATGCAGAGTACACTGAGACAAAGGGGATAAGAGGGAATAAGAGAGGGGATAAGTATAAGATTCAGAGAACAAGGTGGTATGAGATACTATAGGAATAGAGAGCCTATATAACTTGTCATCCAAACTGGGACATCATTGGAAGTGAAATAGAGTGCTTTTAGTAATTATGTCAGGACACCAGCCTTTTAAAAAATTTTTTTTAAATTTTTTATTATGTTCAGTTAACCACCATATGGTACATCATTAGCTTTTGATGTAGTGTTCAATGATTCATTAGTTGCAAACAACACCCAGTGCTCATCACCACACTTGCCCTCCTTAATACCCATCACCCAGTTACCCCATCCCCCCATCCCCCTCCCCTCTGAAACCCTCAGTTTGTTTTCTGGAGTCCATAGTCTCTCATGGTTCATCTCCCTCTCTGATTTCCCCCCCTTCAGTTTTTCCTCTCTTCCCCTATGGTCCTCCATGCTATTCCTTATGTTCCACAGATGAGTGAAACCATATGATAATTGTCTTTCTCTGCTTGATTTATTTAACTTAGCATAATCCCCTCCAGTTCCATCCATGTTGATGTGAATGGTGGGTATTCATCCTTTCTGATGGCTGAGTAATATTCCATTGTATATATGGACAGCATCTTCTTTATCCATTCATCTGTCAAAGGGCATCTCAGCTCCTTCCACAGTTTGGCTATCATGGACATTGCTGCTATGAATATTGGGGTGCATGTGCCCCTTCTTTTCACTACATCTGTATCTTTGGGGTAAATACATAGTAGTGCAATTGCTGGGTCATAGGGTAGTTCTATTTTTAACTTTTTGAGGACACAAGCCTTAAAGCAGAACTGTCCTCTGTCACCCAGAATGTATGGTCATTTAAGTCATGAAGGAATCTTAGATAGCTTTAGCTATGATGACAGGCAACGTTGACAGGAGGGAGACTAATATCTGGAGGGAGGAAGGGCACTGAAGCAAGGGAGGTCCATTGTCATGGGGAATCATTAAAGACAGGCAATCAAAAAACAAAACAAAACACCTCATTGTCAATTAGGTGTTAACTCCCTAATTTTTGTTTAACTTATTTTTTTTTAAAGATTTTATTTATTTGACAGAGAGAGACACAGCGAGAGAGGGAACACAAGCAGGGAGAGTGGGAGAGGGAGAAGCAGGCTCCCTGCTGAGCAGGGAGCCCCATGTGGGGCTCGATCCCAGGATCCTGGGATCATGACCTGAGCCGAAGGCAGACGCTTAATGACTGAGCCACCCAGGCACCCCTGTTTAACTTATTTTTATACTTAAGATCTCATGTTCTTGGTTTTCCTGCTAAAAGAATACCACAAATAAGATAGATTTGTCACTGTACAAAAATCCATTGAAGAATACTGGAGTATTCCAATGCAACAGAAGCTTTTAAAGTTAGATATATTAGAACTGCAGTTGATTATTAGATAAAGTGGGTGAAACTGAAAAATTCACACCTAATGTGTATTTTATATAAATTTAAACATATAAGTGGATCTTCATATATGGCTTTTTCTTTTTGTAAATCAAATCTTTTCTTTGAGTATGGGTGCACTGTTTGAAGTTAAATGTTGTCTCTTTTCCATTAACCACGCCCATTGTGTATCACTTTCAATGTCCAGGTTTTGTTTCTTTACTGTGAAGCAAGAGCTTTAATTTAATTTAATTTTATTATGTTATGTTAGTCTTTAAAAAGGGAAAATATTCTAAGGGCAGAATCCTAGATTTTTATTACTTTTTCCCCTAATTTGTTTACATTTGTCCACCTCCACCTAATTGAATGAGATTTTTATTGTCATTTATATTTATTGGGTCTTCCCAAAGCATTCTGTTTAACTCTCATAGAAACAGCAACTTCATTTTTTTCACTCATGGTTCATAGGCTTTTGTAATATTTAATTAAATTGTGAAATAATAATAAGTTTAACTGGCATGAACAAGTTTGGGATCATGCAAATGGGTGTTGGTACATATACAGTATGTAAGTGCAGGAATGAGCAGATTTATTGAACAAGCATTTGGTAAGACTCTGTTATTAGGCACCCTGTGTTCGTATTGGGAATGCAGAACTCTGATTAATCTGGTGAATAGGTTAATGGGAAGTCTGAGTCTGAGTTTTTACCACATTATGTCAGAAAAAATATCTTTATGTGAAGAAGATAGAAGCTTTTGGAAACCTAGAATCCTGTGTCTCTGATTTTAAATTTCATGAATGTTTATTATAGGTTTAAAAATATTACACCAGTGAGAAAAAGGAAGAAATAAAACTAGCTGTCTTTGGTGGTGTAATAAATAACACTATGCAGATGCCAATCACATTGCATCTTTCATAAGTCTTCTGCAAAGATTATGAAAAGATAATATTATGAGGACGTTCCTTTCACTGGTATTATTTTCACAGGCTTTTTTTTTTCTTCTTCCAGGAAGTGAAAAACATATCTCTAAATTGTTGTGTAGACACATCATCCAGCCATTGGGCAATGGGCTTGTGCTTCATGGTCTAGTGTAGTGAATACTGTATTTCACGTGGTGAGATGAGGTGCCAAAATATCAGTCCTTTTCCCATTGGCTGGGGGCTGAGGGAACTTCTGTATGGGTAGATCTAGACCCATCTGTAACCCCGAAAATAGATCCTTTGAGTAAGTTACTAATTCAGAGGCTTAAGCATTGATGATCACCAACTTGAGAAAATAGTTTCTCTGGGAATGCTTGCCTGTGTGGGTTCTCTGCAGCTGCTTTATGGACTTTATATCACCCAATCCTCCCAACACACATATGACATGGGCACTTGGATTTCTACTGTGGGTTGAAAAAAAAATGGAGGCTCAGAAAAGTTGGGTCAGTTGCCAAGATCAAACAGCTAGTGAGGGCCTGATGCCAAGCCCAGACTTTTTCCTTCCTCTACAACCTGCTCCCTTCCAGACTTGAAGTGTCCATGTGTGCAGGTCAGGAAGGTACTAATAGGCTGAAACTAAGCAGGCACTACCCTTTACATCTTGAATGAACATTCCCTTTATAGACATCCTGCATGCTATGGCTATGATTTATGCAAGTCTTCAGAACTGGGAATGATACCAACAATGATAACTATCCTCTCAAAAACAGTTCCTCGATATTCTGGTGTTAGTGTAGAGGACAAAGCTTCTGAATCTTGGTCATGCAAATAGAAAATCCCTATCTAGAGAATTAGAATAATGAGCTCTGTCAATTTCCTATTTAATATGTTAAGACAGGATTATTCAGAGTTGTATTCATAAGACTATTATTAATTAGTCTAGTATTGCATATTTTGTTTATGAAATGAAATAAGTACATTAGTGCCTAAGAACAGAAGTGTTGATTGGATAATCTCTGGGGATCATCTTGAGGCTGCTGTTATGGATAGTGTTTTTCTCTTTATTAAAGAAATAAGGCAAAGGCTTGATAACTTCAGAGGAAATGTATAGAATTTATTTAATTTCAGCGAGGAGAAGGAAAACAAAACAAAACAAAAGGAGGCTTTCAAAGGACTGGTTTGCCTCAAGTGTATTTGCTATTTTAAAATGTAACTTGGCATATATAAATTAGACCTTGGCTCCCAATAAATTTTGAGTCTTACACAAAAAGTAATAGAAGAAGAACAATACAGGGACTTTTAGCCTGGGATAGTGTTGCCAATTCAGAGAACAGTAAATAAGTCCATAGCAATTTCCCTGGTCTGTGAAGCCTGGTGTAAGTCGACACACTTGGATGAACACTCACCTAAGAATTAGTGTTGCTCCTTCTCCAGATCTGCCTTTCTTCCATACCGTTGCTTACTTTCCCCACCCACACTGTCCTCATTATTCCTAGCTGCATGAGTTGAACACTTCATGGACAACTCAACCTCTTCCCTGAAACCTTCCATGAACACCTTACTTAAAAGTTCTCTCTCCATTCCTTGAACTTCTAGAGAATATGTGATATTTAATAATCACATAATCTATATCAGGCATTGATCAAATATGTATTTATGTACTTAGGTCCTCTATTTGTAAACTATTGGAGGGAAGGTAATTTGATTTCTAGTTCACTGTACTTCTCATCAACACTTACAAAAAGATGTTCAAAGAGGGGATGTCAATACTTAGCTTATGAATAAATGACTACGTATTAAATGCTTTTTGCCTCCAATATTTTTCCAACTAGTCACTGATGCCCACAATTTAATCATTAATGATACATTTCACTGTGTTAAGAACTGTAGACTTTTCCATAAAGGCAAATAGTCCAACATTAGTCAGTCAGTTGTCACTTAGTGTGAATATATACACATATATTATATAATATATATTTTCTGTGACATTATGAGAAGATGTGAGGCTTTTGGGTAATGGGAAGTGGGGGGCTGCTGAGAGATAGGAAGAGGTAGGAGAAGGGAGGTAGAAACCTTCCAGACAAGCCAGGGGCAGATCTATGGCTATGCTTTCTCTAAGCCCTGCTAGGTATGGATTTTCTCATTAAGGAACTCTTCTAAGAAAACACTTTTTTTAAAACTAGTTTTTTTGTTCTCAAACCTAATTCTAACATGGAATTACACAAATCTAAGGCCTTCCTGGACCTTGGTAAGTATTGGCAAGTTTGATTCCTTCAAACCTTTTCAAACTGGCCGGATTGTTTATTCGGAAGCAGCTAGACCCAGGATTTGTCTTTACCACATTAAAACATTTGTCATCCTTCCGTCAATCTGTGGCAGGACACAGTTGTTATGGCTGTCTTGCCAATTAAGTGCATTTAGGGCTCTCTAATTGAAGCTTCGAATAGTGGCATCTGTTCTTCATCATTTTAATCTGTGGTCATTTTCTGGAAAGGCCAAAGATGGCCAATTCATCCTTAGACTGGAAATCAATATGCCTCTAACCTCATGTGGCCCAGATTTTATGAATAACCATCCATGGTTTCATTCAGAAATGTTCCACCTTGCTTCGATTCTTGGAAAAATAGAGATCATTCCACACTCTGCTTTCCAGATGGTTCTGTCTTTAGCTGGCATTTAGCAATGAGCCAGAAGCCTGCTTATTAGAATAGAATAGTCCTGGGTGGTATACCAGTACTATGTCTAGGATCGTATCTTTGTCATCGGATGCCACTGGGAATGGCTCTGTGCTCAAATGGAGATTCTTGACAGGTTGAGCAATGACAAATTGCTCCGGGGTTGTGAAGCCCTGAAAGATTTGCCACTAAAAGAGAGGTTTCAATGATAAGTTAATCAAACCTTTCTGATACTGGCTTATATCCGGGTTAGACACATGGGATGCTGCTGTCCATCACCTAGATTCTGTGATCAGCATCATATTCCTTATTGCCTTTTCATCCATCTATCCTTTCTACTCTTCATCCATCAGTTCATCTGGTTTTTGAATGCATTTCCAAGTAAATAGCCTACATCAGTATACTTCTCCATAAATACTTCAGCATACTTATCCTTAGAGTCCAAAACTGTTTACAGTATTTTTTTCTTCCATGACATTCTTTAAAAACAACCAAATTTGCAAATATTAAGTGAGCATTTAAATTTGGACAAATGAATATATCTATGTAACCCAAACATCTGCCAAGACTCAGAATATGACCTTCATCCCAGAAACTTCTCTCATGTCTCCTACCAGCTAATTCCTACCTCTGTTCCATGTACAACCTCTGCTCTGATTTTTTTCTATAATAGATTTGTCTTGGCTATTTTAGGATTTCATAAGAATGAGATTATACAGTATGTATTCTTGTGTAAGATTTCTTTTATTCAGAGTGATGTTTTTGAAATTCATCTTGTAGCAATAGTTCATTTCTTTTTTAAATTTTTGAGTAGCATTCCATTGTTTAAATAAATCACATTTTGTTCATTTAATCTGTTGATGAACACCCAACCTAGTCCCAATTTCTGGCCGCTATGAATAGAGCTGTTGCAAACAGTCTTATCCAAGTCTTTCTATAGATTAGTCTTTGATATCTCTGGTAAAACCTAAAAGTAGAATTATGAGGTCACAGGAAGCTGTGTCTATAGTTCTGTAATAAACTTCCAGACCTCCTTTTCCCTCTAAAGTAATTGTGCAACAGTGAGAAAATGTGAGAAAATTCTAGTTTCTCCATGTCTTCACCAACACTTGGTATTATTATTTTTTTTTAATTTTGGCTTTGCTGGTGGCTCTATTTCATTGTGACTTTAATTTACATTTCTTTCCTGGCTAATAACATCAAGTGTGTTTAAAATTTACTTTATTGGTTATTCATATGCATTACTTTGTTAAGTGTTCAAATTTTTTGTCAATTAAAAAATTTTTCTGTTTGTCCTTTTATTATAAAGTTGTGCAGTTTCTTTATATACTCTAAATGCCAGCCTTGTGAATAGTTTTTCTAGACTAGCCTACTCATTTTTGTAATGGCACCTTTTGTTATGCATACGTTTTTCATTCTGGTAAAATCTAAATTGTCTTACATTATTGGGTCATTACTTGCAGGGTTCTTCCGGAGAAACCATTGCTTACACCAAACTAATAACTAATATGTCCTTCTATGTTTTCCTTTAAACTCGAATTAATTTTTGAGTGTGGTATAAGAAAGCAGTCAAGATTCTTTTTCCATGCGGATATTCAGTTGTTCCAGAACTATGTGTTAAAAAGCCATTCTTTCCCCTCTTGGATTGCTTTGACATGTTTGTGGAAAATCAAATGTCTGTGTAAGTGTGGGTTTATTTTGGAGCATTCTATTTTATCCCATTGATCTATTTCTCTCTGGTTTGGCCAATACCATACTGTTTTTATTACTGCACTTTTGCAGTAAGTCTTGAAATCAGATAATGTAAATCCTACAACTTTGTTCTTTTTTAGGCTTTGACTAGTCTAGGTTCTTTGCATTTCTGTGCATGTTTTATAACCAGCGTTTGAGTTTCTCCAAAAAAGCCTGCTAGATTTGTGACCTGGGTTGTGTTGAATCTATAGATTAATTTGATGAGAATTATTATCCTTATAATAATGAGTATTCTAATGTATGAACATGGTATGTATCTCCATTTATTTGGGTCTTCTTTATATTTTCTCAGCAATATTGTGTTCTTTTCAGTGACAACATTCTGCATATCTTTTGTTTAATTTATTCCTAAATGCTTTATGTTACTTGATACTATTGTAAATGGAATATTCATTTAATTTTCAATCATTTCTCTTGGCATCTAAGAATAAAATTGATTTTTTATATTTTAACCTTGTATTCTATGACCTTTTAAATTTACTTGTTAGTTCTATACATTGTTTTGTAGGTTCCTTAGGATTTTCTATATACCCAGTGATGTCATCTGAAAATAGCATCAGTTTTACCTCTTCTTTTCCAATCTATATGCCTGCCTTCTTTTCCTTCTGTTATTACAGTTTTGGAATCACATTATAATAGTCAATGAGTAGTGATGAGATTTGACATCCTGATCTTAGGGGGAAAATTAATTTACCATTATGTATAATATTGTACATATATATGCTATATATATCTATACATGCACACACATATACATATATAAATGGGATAATTCCCTAAACTTGATTTAGACTATTAAGGATACACTCCTGAGAGAGAGGCTGCTACTAAAGCTACGTGGAAGAAATTGAAATCAGAGGTTTATTTTGGAGAGAGAAAAGGAACAACTCTCACAATATATACCACAAAAAATATTATTACTATCATCCCCCTTGAGACAAGGGGAAAAAAGAAGTTTAAGAGATTAGGTAGCTTGCCAAAGGTACATAGACAGCAAGTAGAAGATCCAGAATTATGGCACAATAAAAACAGTATTACTCTAGATGTCAAGAAACTTGTTATAACTTAGTTATATCATGAAATAATTATGGGCCCTATAGCTATTCACTGCAACTCTCTGGATCTCAGTTTCCCCCTTTCAAAATGGGGGGAAATAAAATGAGCTCTATGAATCACAAATTTTACAGTCAAAGACAGATTGCCCTATCATGTTCCCCCAATTTTTATTGAATTGATTAATGAGCCACTTGTGACCTGAAATATCAGAAAGTGAATGGCAGTATCAGTTGTATTGAAACATAAAGCTACTAGAATATTAATTTTGTATAAGAAACTTGGAGCAAAAAGAGCTAGTTTGGAAGCTGTTTACCTAATATTCTGTTTTCATTTTCTTTTTAAAAGATCTTATGGTTTGCAGAAGATAAATTTTCTACTATTTTATAGCTCAATGACTATAAAGAATTAAAGCATCAAGTTTTAAAATTATGGAGGAGTGGGGTGCCTGGAAGAGTGGAGTGCTCAGTCAATTAGGCCTCCAACTCTTGGTTTCAGTTCAGGTCACAATCTCAGGGTCCTGAGATAGAGCCCCACAGTAGACTCTGCTTGAGATTTTCTCCCTTCTCCCCTCTGCTCCTCCCCCTGCTTGCTCTCTCTCTCTCAAATAAACAAATAAATAAAATCTTAAAATTATGGAGGAGACATTATAGTAATGGAAAGAATATAAGCATATCTGAATTCTGCCTCTGACCAGAGGAGCAAGAGAGTCTGGTGAAAATAAAGACTTACCTCTCAAAGCTATATGAAACTTATGAGATAACATAAGTAAAACTAATAGCAAAATATCTGTACCTAGGAGGTATTCAATAATTCTTTGTCTCTCTCCCAATTTTGCTTATGAATGATGTTTATAAATGCACTTCATAATACAGTGGGATATTTCTGAGCTGCTCTGGACAACTTAGAATGTGAACCTTTGGTTACTACAGATTTTGGTGAAAACTGAGACACTCCTCTCCATGCCAAAAATTAACCCATAGATAGAAGGATTAAGTGAGGGAGCTGTAGCAGTTGGAATTGTATGTTCATGCTTTTGTGTAATACGCCTCACTCCTACTGCCTCCTGATTCCAATCCTGAGATAAATATATTTAAAGACAAATTCTCAAAAAAAAGTTCTCAGTGGATTCTGATGTTGGCCTTTCATTGTTAGGAGTACTTTTGGCTGTGAGTAACAGAACATCCAGCTAACAATGGCTTAAATAAAAAGAGTATGTTTTTCTCACATAACAAGAAATATGTGGCAGCTGGCGTTGGTTCAGCCTTTCAAAGATATCCGATTTGGTGTTTCTGAAGTTCCCTTGACTTTATCTTCTTCTTTTTTTTAAAGATTTTATTTATTTAATTGACAGAGACAGAGACAGCGAGAGCAGGAACATAAGCAGGGGGAGTGGGAGAGGGAGAAGCAGGCCTCCCGTGGAGCAGGGAGCCCAATGCGGGGCTCAATCAATCCCAGGGCCCTGGGACCATGACCCGAGCTGAAGGCGGATGCTTAACGACTGAGCCACCCAGGCACCCCAACTTTATCTTCATTTTTAACAGGACTACTGCCACTGCTCCAGACATTAGGTTCATGTTTAAGTCTTGAAGAGGCTTTGCCAGCTATGCTTGTCCCCTTTATCAGTGAAGCACAAGTTTCCCAGATGTCCCCAGCAGACTTCTGCTTCTGACTCTTTGGCCAGGAGGATGTGACATGGCCATCTGTAGCTATAAGGGAGGCTGGGTAAATCAGTTTATGTCCTCTAGCTTCTGCAGAAGGGACAAAGTTCATAATGGATATGAGCTAACCAAACAGCGATAAATGCTCCAGTCTCCCTTACTAGGTACTTAAGAATTTCTTCCTTAATTGGATTTTTCATCTTCTGCACAGTCAGAAATTTACTCCCAGGAGGATTTCCATAGCTGTGGGAGAAAAATAAATTCTACCTGAAAGGTTAAGATCCCAGGTAATAGTTAGAGCAGATCTTAACCCTACATGTAATAACTGATTTTAGGGATCTAGGAAGGCTAATTAATATCTTCTCAAATTCTTCTTCATCCACCTTGATAGCCCTTTTATTCTAGTTAACATATACAGAGCATCTCTGAGGTAAGAGTGGAAGATGCTAACCAGCGTTTTGCAATTACCTATGAAGTAAGAAGCTGCAGGTAGATTTCTAAGAGGATAAAGGAAAGCATTAAGGCCTGAAGGTGGTAGAGTGTGGGAACCAAAGACATTTCATTCCCTCGACATTTTGGTCCAGAACTAATCCTTTTATGTAACTCATCATAATGTTTTATATATTATCTATTCCTCCAGTAGCCTGTAGTTGAATTAGATTCTTTGCTTTTTTTTTTTTTTAAAGGATAAATACCAACCAATACACATTCCATCTTTTCTCCTATTTCTTTCCTATAGAAACCAAAGTGATGTTCTTGGCTAATCTCACAGCATATTGTGCACTTTCCTGCTTCTACACCATTGCCTAGATACGTTCCACCCACAATGCCCTCACTGAAATTTTGCTCATTGGTCAGTGCCACTTAAAAATACTCCCTTCTTTGTTCATCCCTCTTAGCATACATCATTTGGAGTTTCTCTGTGTGGCACTAACCATATGCTAGCTCTTATGGTGTATGGTAGATATAGTGTTCCAGCCATTTTAAGTCGTAAGATCCTTTTTCCTCGGAGATTGACAACTAGTCATCTCTGCAGTACCTCCCATGACAACTCTCACATTATAGGCACTTCATTTTTAAACTATCTTTTCAGGTTTTACTCTATTTCACTCTATTTGTGGATAAATGCAGAATAAATTGTGGAATAAATGAATACATGGAGTAATGCTATGCCTTGAGAAATCACTGACCTGAACAAATTGAAAATTTCCCAAATCCCCTGGAGCACCATCACCAAGTGGTATGTGTATGTTTTTTTTGATGAACAGCTCACTTTTGACATTTTATGTTTGAGTCATTGCTGCTGTTATATTTTAGAGATATCATTGAAAATAATAAATGAAGGACCGTAGTCTCTGAAATAGAGAGTAAACAAGAATTCTGAGTATTTGACACTAAAATATGAAAGCCAATAATTTTCTTAGTTCTCAGAGAACTAAATGGCTAATTTGGTAACTTGCTATGACTGGTGCTTTTTGGCTCCATTGTAATGGTTCTTCCATTTGGTGATGGTAGTTAAACCGGATTTTTCTTTCTTTGCCAAGAAAGTAGATGACTTAATAAGATTGTAGTATTTCTATATAATATTAATAACATGTCATTTCCCCCTTGTAGCTCATTTTCTCCTAGCAAGAACCTCACAATGTTGCCTGTCCTTCCCTGAAAATTAACTCAAAACAGAGTCACACTAAATGAAAAAGCCACTCTGTCAAAAGATGAGAGATAACCATTGACCAGCACACCAGTTAAATGATTCTAAGGGTAGTTGAAGGACAAACCACTCCTGGGTCCTGCTGTCTAAAGATGTTGCTCATACAATACATTGAGATGGTCTTTTCAAATCATTATGAACATGAACAAAACATTAATATTTTAATTTAATATTAAGTTTTAAAAAATGTAATACAAATACATGGTTATTTCAATTTTCCTTCACTTAGAACACACCTATCCTGACACTTCAAAAAAAAAAAATAGATTCCTTTTTATTGTGTCCCTGATGCAGTGTTTTTTTCACCCACAGAACCTAGGGATTCCATGATTCTCAGGAGCAGAAACAGTTTTAGGCCAGGAATAATATAATTGTTAAACATCCTACCAAAGCCCCAAATTTTTCTTGAATTAAAGGAATTCCAGATATAACTATAGGAGACTTTCCATCGGAGGTGTTAGGGCTTCTATTTACCCCTCTGGTACCGTCAGTACTCCTGAGACTGTGTGTGAAACCCCACGGAGAACCCTGGAAAAAGTCAAATTAAGGGGGAGACAGTTTAGGTCACTCCAAGAATTTGAAATGAACCTGAATGCTGCCCACCCCTCCACAAATGAGAATCTTCCAATTACAAAATTTCCTTCCAATCTTTTTTCAAAATCCTAGCCTACATATTTTGTCTTCCCTTCTTCTTGTTCAGGCTTGGATTCCCTTCAGATTTGTGATGCTGTCTTTATATCATAAAATTGAGATTCCTTACCTTCTGAAGACCGCTTTACTGATTTGAGAATGATCCTTCTTTTGCCAGGGTATCAACCAATTGTCCAAGACTGTGTTCCTGAAATAGCTGAAATCATTTTTTTTTAAAGATTTTTTATTTATTTGATAGAGACAGAATGAGAGAAGGAACACAAGCAGGGGGAGTGAGAGAGGGAGAAGCAGGCTTCCCGCCGAGCAGGGAGCCTGATGCAGGGCTCTATCCCAGGACCCCGGGATCATGACCCCAGCTGAAGGCAGACACTTAACGACTGAGCCACCCAGCGCCCCTAGCTGAAATCATTTTCAGGCCAAACTCCGTAGACATTACATTTTATTATCCTAGAAAGAACCACAAGACATTAGTCACTGCTAGCTGCATTCCTATGCTATGAAAGACTTTTATAACTTCTGTTACTATATTTATGAAAGTGCCCTAGCTTTCTCAACATTATTTAGAACAAGTCATCATGCTCCTATACTATCATCCATTCTGTGCCACAAAGACTCTGATAAGCTTAGTGGACATTTCCGAAATGCCTTGTTCTGAGTCATCTGAGGCTTCGTGCCTTCTTTACCTCTGGTTTGTGTCAGTGGCCAGAACAAAATGTTTCAGTTCTTTAATCTCAGAGGCATGTGAGTCTGAGAATCCACCAGCAAGGTCCCTTGGCTCAGTCCTTCTTTAAGTGATCATTCCTGTGAACAATCTCCTTCTGCTTCATCATGGTGTTCTTGGAAGACCCTCAGCAAGAAGCCTATAGTAAAAAAGAAGAGTACACCACCTTACTCACCTAAAATGAAGTCGCTATACTCATATATGCACTTTTATACTCTCCCTTTTCACATTTGCATTTATACTGTGAGCATTTTTAATATCCTTAAGTATTTTCAAAATGAATTGAATAGTGTGTAAGATTTTAAAATATGACTGCACAATGTGTGTGCCAGTTTATTTACATTTTGACATTTAGATTTATTACAGTTTTTTTCATCTTTAAACATAAAATTATACTATCTTATTTTTAATGAGTTTTTGGGGTTTGTTTATTTTTGGCCTTATCTTGAGTTGGTATATCAAAGTGCTAGCACAGGTTCTTATTGGTTCCAGGAGAGAGGCTGCGAGGTGTTGACTCTCAGGGCTGGCTCATTTGGGAAAGGCAAGAGGCCCTCTGGGCAGTAGGACAGGTCTGAGCATCTCTGGCTTCATGGAGACAGTTGAAAAGATAGGAGGCACTCCTCATTCTGAACCTGGAGGTAGAAACTTCCCTGAATTTGCTGAGTTTTAAAGTGGCATGGGACGCCTGGGTGGCTCAGTCGGTTAAGCATCTGCCTTTGGCTCAGGTCATAAGCCCAGGACCTTGGGATCCAGCCCCACATCAGGCTCTCTGCTCAGCAGGGAGCCTGCTTCTCCCTCTGTCTACCCCTCCCCCTGCTTGTGCATTCTCTCCCTCTCTGACAAATAAATAACTAAAATCTTAAAAAAAAAAATAAAGTGGATTAACACCTTGGGTCATACAACTGGGTGTAATTGTGATCTGGGAGGTGGAAGCCAGTTGGGACAGGTGGTCTGAGTTTTGGCCCCTGCCCTGGGGGGGAGTGGCTTTTCCACCCCTTCGATGCACGAGGCTACCCCTCCTCTTTTCCCAGGACTTCAGTCCTCTGAAGCTTCTGCTTACTTAGATGGTTATTACTTAGTACTATAAATGAGTTCTCCTTTATGTGACATCTCACCCTTTATATAGCTGGCACCCCGGGCCACTGGCCCTGGCCTGCCTCTGATTTCAGGCCTCATTATGGTGGGAGCTCAGCACAACCTTCACGTCCCCTTGCACTGACAGCATCCTATTTCCAAATGTACCATGTGTCCCTTCACTTTCTGTTCCAGAGCTTTCTCCCACTCTGCAAGGGCCACCCTGCTTGGCTCATGCACAGGCTCAGTCCAGAAATTCAGGGTAGTTAGTATTTGTTAATAAAGGTGGGCACAGAGCTAGTATATAAGGACCACACCCACCTATTCTTTGTACCAATAAGTGACGATTCTAGGAAATACCTTGCATGCTTCTCTTGACGCCCTCATTACCCACTGCAGAGACTTTGATAATGCTCCTCCTTCCTTGTCTCATTCTCCTCCTACCTCACTCCTGTGTCTTAGGTTCTTGTCCCAAATAAACTATTTTCACCCAAGTCCTCGTCTCAATGCTTTCAGGAAGCCCAAATGAAGACATTTGGCACAGACGTGGTCCTTAAAGGCCAATGATCTGAATTGGATGGTGGAACTGGCTCACTCACCAGTCAGGAACATTAAAGATGGCATTGTCAGTGGTAAGTGCACAGGGAACCTCTATGGATGGTCATAATTGCTGGCCCATGAGAGCATTACAATTACTAAGATGCTCACGGGTGTTAAATTCAGAGGAGGTGATGATGTAGGGCAGGGGTTGGCCTGCTGTCAACTGTGGGCTAAATCTGATCCATTGCCTAGTTTGGTACATAAAGTTTTATTGAGGCACAGCCATACACATTCATTTATGCATTGTTTATGGCTGTTTTTATGCCATGACAGCTGAGTTTAGTAGTTGCAACAGAGAACATATGGCCCACAAATCCTAAAATACTCACTAACTGGCCCCTTACAGAGCAAGTTGGCTGGCTCCTAGTCTATAGCATGGGGTAATCTCAGTCAGACTGGATTGCATACTTAATCCCAGAGTTGCCTGGAGAATGGTACTGTGTCCCTTGACTAAAGTTTCAGAGTTTACTAACTGAGATAAATTATATTTACCACCATGAGTCTGTAAGTTGTTTGGGGACAGAATGTAATTACTTATCAGCATTGTTTAGTAAAATAATTGGATTTACCAATTATGACTGTGCAGTTGGTTTCAGTAGGACCTTGGGGGTTTCAATGTTTGAGGCTGGTGATGTGGCTGGAATGTGTTTACATAAATAATTCGTGGAAAAAGATGCCATGAACATAAATTAGTGCTATTGGTGTCAGAAGTAGAATGACTAAAAAGATCCCCAACTCACTTTATATGGAGAAGTAGCTAAGACTGTTTTGGGGGAAAAAGAATGAAGATGATGTCATGGATTGAATGCTTGTGTCCCTCAAAATTCATATATTGAAACCTTAACTCCCAATGTGATTGTATTTGGAGGTGAGATCTTTAGGGGGTAATTAGGTTTAAAGGAGGTCTTGCGAGTAGGGCCTTCATGATGGGATTAGTGTCCTTATAAGAAGAGGAGGAGAGACCAGAACTTGCTCACACACACACTCTCATTCCACATGCACACACTGGGAAAAGGCTAGGTGAACACACAGGAAGAAGGTGGCCACCTACAAGCCAGGAAAGTGTGCTCTCAGCAGACACTCGATCTGCTGCACCTTGATCTTGGAATTTCCCATCTTCTGAACTGTGAGAAGTAAAATTCTGTTGTTTAAGCTGCCCAGTGTGGTGTTTTGTTCCAGCAGCATAAGCAGACTGATACAGATGAGAAGAGGTGAAAATGAGCTTTTTGTGACTGAAATGGTTACTAAGCCATCCTTGGTTTGAAGTGTTCGAAACTTTGTGCTTTGTGATGGGGAAAACTTAATGGTACTTAGAGATGATAGATATGGAGCCTAGGGAAATAGAAAAAATGAACTAAGAAGGATATGTAGATTGACAGCAAAGTGTGAATTGTGTTAGTCACTTCATTGCTGCCAGACGAGAGATTGCCAAGATTAATTTTTTTCGTGCTTGGCCAGCAAATGAAGCTCCAGTCAAGGGAATTTGAGCAGTTGGAATTTTAGAGATGAAAGCTACCCTTGTTTGACCTCTAATATAAAAAGCATGATAAATATGGGAATGCTGTAGAATAAGAGAACATAGAAACTAGAGGATATACCATTAAGCAATTGAACCACTTCATTGATGGGTATAAGCGGTTCCCTGGTGAGCCATTGTTAAGACTGTTACTTAGAATTAGTTATCCATGTGTGGATCCCTGGCTCTGGATACTGCTGAATGGGCTGAAAGAAAATATATTTGGGTTCATACAAGAACTATGATTAATAGTCATTTTTGCAGAGATGAAAACCTCACCGGAGGGACAAACATCCAATGTGTTGTGTTGGATTAAAGGAGGAGCACATCATATCCACAAGGAAGAGTGGAGTTACCCACCCCACCTGGCTAAACTTAGCCACATAGAGGCAAATATCTTACTACATGATTTACTCCATAGTCGATGAGAGTGTCCCGGGTCTTTCCCTTTCAATTCCCATCCCATGGAAGTGAGAATGGGTGAGGGAGAAGGCACTAAGACTACATTGCTTCCAGCAATATGGGTATGCTATGGACTTACTGGGAGGTAAGGACATTTGATTTAAAATAAATGATAGTTGGAAGGTAAAATAATTGCAGCCACTAAATTTTGGAGTACTTAGTTATGTAGCAATATGGGGCAATTAGATAACTAAAACAATATCCCATGGTGGATTACAATGTGGGGTCTTTAGTAAGCTCCAGTAAGAAACTCAGAGTTTATACCTTTAGGAATGTGAAGGAAGGCTATATTTTCTCTGGTCTCATACCAGACCCTAGGAAAGACTGAGTCTTTGGTGTCTTGGTGTCATGGGGCACCAAGTTGCCTATCATGAGCTGGATAATATCAGACCCATGAAGTAACAAAATTGGTATGGGCATAGAAGCAATGCAGTGTACATATCTAAGATTGAGCCAAGGCAGGTCCAGAATGCGCAAATAAATTCTTTGAATTGGTACCCCAGATTCCCATACACCTAAATTTATTGAACAAATGCTTCTTCCTCAACTCACGATCCACCTCATGGAAAGCTTCCCAAGGCCAATTGATGAAAGAGAAACTGGGAACTAGTTCCCAGATAGGTTTATACAAATATTCTAGTTGTAATTTGAATGCTGCATAACTGAAGCCCCACTCAGTAATTCCTGAAAGACAGTGGTGGGGACATCCATCATATGGGTAAATCTTTGAGAGGTGCACTTGGGGGTGACATTTCTTTGTGTGGTTATAGAAGTAGCTCATGGTAAGGATGCAAGAAGAATGCTAGCTGGTGGCAAGTAGATTGGAAGAAGCAAGATCCAGGACAATGAAATCTAGGAAAGGTGAGGGTATGTGCTATGGTGAGCATTGTGAATTGTGTAAGACTGATGAATCACAGATCTGTACTCCTGCAACAAATAACAAATTATATGTTAATAAAAAAAAATTAATGCCTATAGAGAGCATCTACTACAGAGAAGACAGTTAAAAATCAAGCAGACTAATATAGTGCTTGTCAGACAGTCTCTATCCTCAGGCATCCCATCTTTTGCAGAGAGGACCCATGAAGGTAGCTAGGATGACAGTGACGGAGGCTATGCATGGGTCTAAAGCATAGGATCGCACTAATCAAGACTGATTTAGCTATTGCCATGGCTGAATATCCAATCTGCCAGCAGAGAGGCCAATACTAGGCTTTTAATATGGTACAATCAACTTTTTATTTGAAATGAGTTGATTATATCAGATCCCTTCTACCCTAAAAAAGGGCAGTGATTTATCCTCAACAAAATGATCTATTCTGGATTTGGGTTTTCCTTCTCTATTCATAGTGGCTTGGCCAACACCAACATTTGAGAGCTTATAGAATAAGTTATCTATCGAGATGATATCCCACACATGTTGTTTTAGACCGAGTGACCTCTTTTATGGTAAAAGAGGTACAACACTGGGTGCATGGCAATGGACTATTTATCTAGCCATATAGCTCACCATCCTAAAGCAAATGGCATATTAGAATTGTGGAATGTCCAGTTAAAAGCTCCAATATGGTGCCAGCTTGGTGCTAACACCTGCCAAGTGTTGGGTATTGGGTTGGAGTGCTTTCTTCTAGGATACAGTATGTGTGTTGAATCAAGAGTAAGTGTATGGGGGCTATATCTTCAGTAGGTAGACTAGACAGGTCAAACAACCAAGAAATGGGAGTAAGATTTGTCCCTCTCACTTTTGGATACCACTTGTGGAACTTGTTTTACCTTTACAACCTTAACTTCTGCTTGATCAGAGGCCCTAGTTCCCAAGGGATAAAGGCTTTTACCAGAAGACAGAATGAGAATTCCATTGGTTCTACATGCCATCACCAGCAGCAAAAAATGAAATGACTAAAAAGATGGTAGTGGCTAGCCTGATTTCTAGAGAGAGCTAGGGTTGGTTGTTTCTACAAAATGTAGGTAGAGAAGAGGATGTCTGGAACTCAAGGAACTCATCAGGTACCCCTTGTGCTCTTTCTATTTCATTAATAATGAATGGACAATGACAGCATTCACTTCCTGACAAGAGAAAGGCGAAGGCTTAGATGTCTCAGGGATGATGATCTACATCACTTCTCCTGGAAATATAGATAAGTTGGCAATAGATATATAGATAAGACAAAGGCAAGAAAAATCTAAAACAGATAGTGGAGGAGGGGGATAATGAATTGCCTTGGGGCCGGTTGCAACAAAAAAAACTTCCCTTGTATTAAGGGAACCATCTTGTATTAAGTCTTTGCAGCTGTTGTGGCTGGCCATCCCCTTGAAGCAGACCTTGTGACATACTGGATTAAACAGAGAGCTTGAGCAGATTGGAGGGATGCAAGAGGTGGATTGTATCAGACAACCCTTGTGCTCAGTTTCATATATTCTAAGCCTCACATTGTACATAAGCCATTGTAGTGGCAAGCAGATCTGCTTAGATATTGACAAGCTCTGTGAAGTTGAAACTTGACAGTGACTCATTTTGGACTTCATGATATGTACTTCTTGCTTTTGGTTCCATGGTTCCTCTGATGCAAGAATATGGGATGTCTGTGGATATTCACTCCACAGCCATAGTATGCAATTAGAAACTACAAGATATTTAGGTTGCTGGGGCCACACTTAACCAATGTAATATAGGAGCTAATGGACAAACACATCTTCCTTTTGTCTCCTGAGCAGATAGCTCTGAGACATATTTCATAAAATTCTTTGGATAGTCCCAAAAATCAAGCAAAAGTTGCCTGAAGCAATGGCCAGCTCTATAATACATACTTCAATTGTTTTTTTCTCTTCCCCTGTTCAGTCCCCTTGTTCCTCACACCTGCTTCCTGGTTCACATTCACAAACGACCTGCATGCAAAGCTTTATCACAAAGTCAGCTTTAATAGGGAAATATGTGTTAGAATTATTTATTGATATGCTTTTCTCCCCATTGGACTATTAATCTCTTGAGCACAGGGACCATCAGGTGCTCAGTGGATGTTTATTGAATGAATTGAATCAAGAAAAATTCAGCATACATAAATATTTTCCAAGTATGGCCTTGCCATGATCTAGTCTCATAGCAGAGTAAAGCATAAATGTCCAAGGAAATTGAATTTGTTTTAAAAAGGAAGATTACTTGTTAAAACAAAGTGGACTGACTTTACCATTGTCAATTGTCTAAAGTCTATAAGGCTGGGGCAGTTATATGGATAGGTCAATAGAAGACAGAATAGCTGAAGACTAGCTACCATGACGTGGCTTCACTTGGGAAATAATTAAACATGATAAAAATAATTAAAATCAAAAGAAAACTTCCAGTTACTAGAGTTAAGTGGCTTTGTCACCCATAAGGGAAACAGCTACTTTAATATAAATACAACATTTACAATATTAACTGCCATTTATTGAGAATCAAGTATATGATGGGCATTTTTCTAAGTGTCTTCCATATATTCTATCGGTTAATCCTTGCAATCTCATGCAGCAGAGACTTACAATTTTTATACATGTGGAAACTTAGGTATGGAAATATTAAGTCACTTGCCCAAGTTCGCAGAGGAAAAATGAGTTAGGACATGAACTCAGACTCTCTTGCCTAGGACTTCTCAACCACTGCAGCATAGCTCAAAGATACGTGTGAGTGGTCCATTCATTCATTCTTCACATGAGTTCAAGCTCATATCTAAAAAGTTGAATTAATATCACTCTAAAATCAGGATGCTTGGGTGGCTCAGTTGGTTAAGCAGCTGCCTTCAGCTCAGGTCATGATCCCAGAGTCCTGGGATCAAGTCCCGCATCGGGCTCCCTGCTCAACAGGGAGCCTGCTTCTCCCTCTGCCTAGGGCTCCCCCTGCTTGTGCTCTCTCTCTCCCAAATTAAAAAAAATTAAAAAATCTTTAAAAAATATTACTCTAAAATCTCTGACCCCAAATTCCTGACTCTATCCCAGATCAAGAAAAAGCAACATTTAGTCCAAATTAAAAGGTAATAAGAGTGAACTTAGATATAGAATTTAGAAAAACCCCAGGGCTTTATTTTTAAAAAAATTCCTGTGCTTTATTTTTTACTAGGATAGTGAATATTAAAGGTATAAATAAAGTAGTATGCAAAAAGTTCTGTACCTAGATCTGCCCAAGTTCTGAGCCTGCGCTTTTGTTGACTCTACCACATGAATATAATTTAATAGGAAAGACACAGTCTGGAAGTTCACAGACTTGGCTTTTAATTCCAGTATAGCTATCAATACTTAAAACAATTTATTGAGATTTCTGTGCTTTAGTTTTCTCCAGTTGTCACATGGTTACCTACTCTCTATTTAGCCACAGGGTTCTTCCAAGGTTAAAAGGAATGTGGTTTGAGGAAGCTGAAAGTCTTATTTAAGTGTTTAGCACTATTAATCATAACTTTCCATCATTGAATTTATTATGCATCTGCTATATGACCCCACAGTGTTCACTGTATAAGATCATCTTTCCTATAATCAAAATAGTCCTCAAACCAAAAAAATGTTATTATGATCCTTGGGGTTAATGCAATATTTTCAGAGATGGCACAGTGAAAAAAATGTTTAAACCTTTGAGAATGCATAAATGTTTTCTTTCCCTCTCTTTTAATATTAAAAGAGCCATTTAGTGTTCTGGACAAATGCTCCTTTTGGGTGAGGTTCATAGCCTCATTGGTTCAGTTTCTCTTCCCTTGGAAACTTTGTGATGGTCTGTGTAACTAGAATCTTTAGAACACTCGTTCATGATGTAGGAACAACGTCAAGTGTAGCTGCTGGTCAAATTCCTATTTGTCTTCTAACCCAATTTATCTGCCACAAGAATGGTCAGGCTTCTCACAGACTGGGACGTGGGCAATTTCCATACACATGCTACACAGGGATACTGTGCCTCTTCCACTAGGGAAGAATGGGGAAAGGAAGAAATCACCTCAGTGCGGAGAGAAATAGAATTAAATTAAAAAAGAAAATTAAAGCTAAAACATAAAAGGACTGTAAACTCAGAAGTACAGGGACTGGATCTTCTTTATTTCTTTATTCTCAGGATATAGAAAAGCATATTATAAGCATTTTAGCAAATGACTTTAAAGGAAAGAATAAACAGACATTTAGCCAAAGAAACTCCATTCCTTTCACTTATTAAAAGGGATAATTGTGAGGTTGAAGTTAGAAAATTGGGATTCGAGTCTGGCTTCTTCCTCTTAAAATCTATATATTATTGAATTCTTTTTTTTTTTTTTTAAGAGATTTTGTTTATTTATTTGAGAGAGAGAGAGAGAGAGAGCACAAGCAGGGTAAGCAGCGGGCAGAGGGAGAGGGGCAGCCTGCCTGACTTGGGGCTCAATCCCAGGACCCTGGGATCATGACCTGAGCCAAGGGAAGACGCTTAACCAACTGAGTCACCCAGATGCCCCTATTTATTGAACTTCTTAAGCATAAAACTTCTTATCTGTAAAATGGGGAATAAAAGTAGCCTCCATATGAGTGACAGGTTACTTTAACCTGATAGTCTCCAGGATCAATCCAGGTTCCTTAGAGCATCACAAAACCTCTCCATGCTCTGGCCTTTCCTTTCTCTTGGACAAATAAACTCTTAAAACTGCAAAGTGAAGTCACTGGGGAATCTATAAACCGTAAGAGCCAGTTCAAAAAACAGTCATGAATATGTAAGACAGAATAGTTCTTAGAATGTCAGTTCAGGGATGGACATCCAGATATTATTTGCATTATTACAAGTAATAAGAACCCTACCAAGATAGATGGGAAGGGTTACCAAGTACAAAAGCCCCAAGGAGGGAAACAGGTTGGCCTGTTCCAGGAAGGAAAAGCAACCAGGGAGGGATACGAAACAATGCTAGAGAGTAAGACAAAGATCAGACCAAATCACATATAGCTCTGAATGCTCATATTGATCAGTTTGAATTTTGTGATATATGGCATAAGGTTGAAAGGTTTTTAAGCAGGCCAGACTAAATATGAGGTGAGAGACAGGAAGGAATCAAAGATTTGGCTTCACAACCATTTGAAAGGTGGGGACATTGACAACATGGAGAAGGCAGAGAGAAATGGATTTTGCTGGTTGTGGGGGTAAAGGGGAGGAAATCAAGAGTTTTATGTAGACATGTTAGAAATGGCTCTTAGACATCATTGTCCATAGCTTTAGTCTGAAAGCTGGGAGGCGGCTGAGTCGGAGTTTGATCGGCCTCCTCACCACTACCACCACAGAATAATATTGAAACTTTCTAACAGAGCACGTAAAACTTTAACCTACTTTGCTGCCCCATAGCTTATAGAAATATCCCAAGCAGCCCCATGCTCCAATGCTCCAACTAGCCTGGATTATGACCATCTCTCCAAGTCATTCATACCCTTGCATCTAAGCCTTTTTTTATCCATCCTTCAAAACCCAGCCAAATAGACATGTTTTCATAAAGGCTTGCTTGGCTCCTCACCTCCTAAGGGCAGAGAGAATCACAACCTCTTTTGAACTTTTAGAATGCTCTGTTCACAGTCTAATTACATCAATCGTGATTTTTTGGTGTGCCTATCGGCCCTCTACCTTTCCCACACAGCGAATTTCTCACCCACACAGAGATTGTGAAAGCCTTAAGGACAACCTCCCTTTTTTAACTGAGCTTCATAAAGTTTCCTCACTTCTGAAACTAATGGTTAAAAAGAAACAGAGACACAGAAGCAACTCTAACCCAATAAAAAACTGGAATTTCACAGATTCTTAAATCAGGCTACTTAGGTTCAAATTCTGGCCCTGCCACTTGCTTCCCAAATGTAGAGAAGTGATCTAGCCTCCACTTGCCTCAGTTCGTGTGTTGGTAATATGCAGGTCATATGACCTATTCCATAATGTTGTTTCAAGGATTAAACAAGACATATTATTCACTTGGAACAATGACTAGCACATAGTATATATTTGATAAAGATTTGTTATTATTATTACATTACCTTTATTATAAAAACATATTCCAATGTATCCCAGACAATTATATTTTGTATTTTAGCACTAACCATGAATGGCATTTGCATATATTTTGAGTGAATGACTCAGTTGATCGATAGACCATATCCATTGAATTATTTATTAATGCAACACATAGTAATTGTGTATCTATAATGTTCTATCACTATGCTAGTTTCTGGGGTTGAACCACATAGGTAAGGTTTCTGCTCTCTCAGGGATTCTAGTCTCACTAGGATGGGACAAGGGTGGCACAAACAAATAAAGAGGCAATTATAAGATGATTTCAGGGATGGATCCCTCCAGAGTGATGACATCATTCAAAATGAGGGCAGAAATTGGGATGGAGAGAAAGACTTTAAAATGGCAACAAAAGTCTTTGGTCTATATGATAAAGCACATGGAATATTACTAGATGACACCAAAGGAGGAGTATTGAAAGCAGATATAATAGATAGCTCTCTGGGTTTTGGACATTTGGGGAGTCTATGCAGGATCCCAGACACATCCAAAATTTTAAATATCCTTTGGAATGAATATGAGCAGGATAGATAATGAAGCTGCACAATTCAATTCACCAGTGGGCTACAGTCCCAGAAATTGAGTCAAAGCAGACTCCTCATTATCAGCACCAGCAGGTTGGGTCAACTGGGGAGCCTCAGACATCTCATGCAGTTCATTTCTTCCCTGGCTTTGAAAAATTGGCACCTAAGGTAGAGAACACTGAGTGTAAGAAAACAGGAAACTCCTAATAAGAATTTATTCTTTCTGAAAAGCATTTTTAAGACTAGGATTTTTTATTTTTTAGGAAAAAAATGATTCAAACTCACTCCCGCTGCTCCTCATCCAACCCCCACCATCAAAATCAAGGTGGAAGAAAATGCAAAAACAAATCAGTAAAAAAGAGCTAGAAATTCTCCAGTTCCTTAATGTGTTCCAGCATAAACATCATGGGGGATGTGGAAAACTCCACAAAGAAAGATTTCATAGGACCATAGCATTTTTGAGCTGGAAGGGACCCAGATCAAATGGCGCAGTTCTTTGTTTTAAATGAGGATGCTCTGAAGAGGCCAACAGGATGGAAGGTAGTCAGGCTGGAACGTTGCAGATTAGGAAAGTAAATGCATATTTTTCACCAAATAACTGCTTCCAATTTTATTTCAAAATGATAATTCTAATAGTTTTTAAAAGAAAAACATGGCTAAATTTCAATATGGAAATGTAACCCTAATCAGAATTTTAACAAAAGTTCTATTGCTAATAAGATCTTGTTCACTTAGTTCATATATATTTGTGATATAATCTTGACTCTGAAACTTTGAAACAGCATTATAACTTTATGGGATGATGGGTACTCTTAAATGCAAAACCATTTCCCGGTTAATGCAACTGGCAAATCAGAAATAATGCTAATTGAATTGGGAAGCCCAAAATGGTTTATTCCATTCATGTTTTAACGTTAACTATTTTTCTCACAATAATTGCACAGTAGTCTAGATTTTCCTTCTTTCACTTAAATGCTTCATCCACATATACCTAAAATGTATCTAACACAATAACTTAGAATGGAGGGGAAACTCCCTTGTCAGTGACAAGGAATTCAAGAAGGTCTAAGATCCTCTTCTCCTCACCATCTGATACTAGGACATACATAATTTGCTTAATTATATCTCTAATCATGTCTTGCTTTGGCTTTGTTCCAGTATCCTAAGACATTTTCATTTCTTTTTAGATTAGCAGGACTGTTTATTCAAATGAAATCTTACTAACTATGTAAATAGATGAAAGCTGAAGTTTCAGTTAAAATAGTGATGGCACATGGCCCACATCTCTGTCCACACACGTTTTCACTCCCCACATCTTCTTCCATATAGCTCTGAAGGAATTTGTGGAGCTGAGGTTGAAAACCAGTGCAGTGACAGGATCTATAAAAAGCCTAGGCAAATAAATATTCATAGACTAGTATATTTATTCACACACACGCACACGCACACAAACACATCCCACATGTATTCACACACATATGCATATAATCTATATATATGTATGTAAAACTTTATGCATAAAGTGAGCCCTGACTATTTAGAAAAAGTTAGCAACATAGAAACCAAATAGAAAATACTATCCCAATACAGTTGGAAATGTCAATGGAGAATGGATTTCAATAGTTTACAAGGGTTTATGGTACACTGAATGGTCTGGTTTACACCAACTGACACTGGCTTCTTTTGACCAAAGGCTGGATTTTATTTATATTCTGGTTGGAACCTTTGACTCATATGATCAGACACCCACACAGCCCACTTAGTTTAAAAAACAAAACAAAACAAAAAACAAAAAAAAACCCCAAACCACCAGAGTGAAGAAGGTAGCTTGTTGCAGTCTCCTTTGCGGATTGTGGTTAGCGTAACAGGATCATGAACAAAAGGGTCACAAAACCACATGGTTTGGACAGAGAACACTTCCAAGCAGCAGCTGCCTTCAAACCAAAGGGGTTTATAAAGGCAAATTGAGCATATGGTTAGTTAGTGTCCTAAGATGACTTGAGTGAAAACTGCACCCACGGTGAAAGGCATTAAGAAGAAAGGCATCATCTTTGGCCAAACACGTACCGTGTGTCAGAGGCTTTATACGTGTAGTCCCCTTTATCCGTAGGACGAAATAGGTTATCTTGTGTTTCCAGAAGAGGACACTACAAGCAGGAGAGGTTGATTCATTTGTCCAAGAGTACACAACCTGTGTTTGTTTTATCATATCACACACTCCTTCGTCTTCCACAAACTAGCTGAGCATGCCTCTACCACAAGGCCTTTGCTACTCCTCCTTTTGCCTACAGTTCCCTTCTCATGGACATCCTCATGTCTTGCCCTCTTATTTCACACAGGTTGCTGCTCAACTGCACCTTCTTGGTGGGGCCTTCTCTGACCATCTTTCATAAGATAACGCTCCTTTATCATTCTCTATCCACTTCCTCTTCCTTATTTTTTTTCATGGCACTTATTGCTACCTGACATTATATTACACATGCACTTATTCATTGGTTTGCCATTTGTCTTTCACAGCAGAATATAAATCCCCTTAGGATAGGGACCTGGTTTGTACAGTTTACTACCCTAGCCCCAATACCCGATACAGCATGTGTCTGGTACATAGTCAATGATCAATAAACATTTGCTGCTGAATGAATGAATGGTGTACCAAGCAATTAAATAAAATAATTAAAGTAAATAATAAATAACAGGCAGAGAAGTTAGGGATTTTTTCCCAATTTTAGCCCTTTGGGAATTCAATGTTACAATGCTCTTAGTAAATTGGTCTGAGTGGATTCTTTTTACCCTCAACAATGTGGATGGCTCTTGCTTGGTTTAAGTCAATCAGTGAAGGCCCTGATTCTGGCTGATGTAACTGGCTCAGAGGTGGTCACACATCCTGATACAGGCCAATGAGATCAAGGGGATATATATATATATATATATATTTTTTTTTAATAATTTCTTGGAAGAGAGCAACCTTATACTTCTGAGAGACTTATTAACAGAGGTGATCTTTTCTTCTTTTGGGGCATGAACAAGTGGGTGGGAAGAGGCCAAACAGGAAAATCTTGAAGTGTGGCTAGGGTTTATTTAACTAATACTGAGTCTCTAACCTATGTTATATACCATTATAGACATTGAGAATATAGTGGTTAATGAGAGAGACAAGGTCTTTGTTCCATGGAGATTAATTTTATAGAGGAGACAAAATAAGTAATCAAATAAACAGGTAACTTCAGCTAGTGATACATTGTATGAAGAAAATTAAACAGTATTACATAATGGAGAATATCTTTTATCTTGAGATAACAGGTAAGTCCTCTCTGGAGAGGGTTTTCAGTTGTCTACACAAATGCCCTATTTGTCTAATGTAAATAAATATGACATTTTTGTAATGAATCAGTTATATTACTTTGACTTTAAGACACAGTCAAGCAAAATTTAATGTAAAATCATCAAATAAAAACTGTAATATGTATTGTAGTCAAAAACATTGCCATACTACCATCTTATAGCTTTCAAAATTTGGCAATTTCTATCAAGTATGTCAGAAAATGTCTTCTCTCATCTCATTGACTTCTACTGAGTGAATGTTACCATCTCTAAACCAATCACCTTGTCCAGGGTTATGGACTTCATTAATTGATTTAAGGCTGCCCATGGACTTGAGGGTAGAGTAAATCCTACCAAACTGTCTATCCAATTGACTGCCGTCAGAGAGGTTAAATGGTGTTATAGAGAAAGTATCATGAGAACAACCAGAAAAATGGGGGATTGAAATAAAATAGACCATGGAATCTGCAACATCTGCTCCCCATCCCACCCTATTAATACATCAATAAGCATAAGTCTAAGAAAAAATGAGGTATTCTCAGGTGTCAGAACTCAGAGGAAATTCAAGGCAGAGGCACAATCAGGAGCTGATAATACAGCATTATAAAAGAACACAAGTCCCAGACATGAGATATGGGACAGAAGATACGGTCTTCAGTCCTCTCAAGGAGGAATTTGAAACTAAGCTTCTGCATAGAGCTGGAAGCCCTTCAGTCTCACACATTTATGGGAAAAAAGGATTAGAACAACTCCACCTACAGACCCAGGAACAGGATACAACAGAATGCTTGTTATCCACCTGGAAATGTGCACAGGAAAAAAAGTCTCTAGTCATCAGCAATCCGGTTTGGAAAATTACTCAGAAGAAGTTAAAATCTTGAGGGTCTTTTGAAGAATAAAACTCAAAACCACACTGAAGGGAATATTTTCACACCGTAGGGCATATTGGACTTTCACAGGAGGAGAAAAAAACAGTGACGATGAGTTGACAACCAAGTTTAAATAACACACAAGGAAATGTACC
The DNA here is from genome assembly GCF_029215605.1 of Mirounga angustirostris. Classification (NCBI taxonomy): domain Eukaryota; kingdom Metazoa; phylum Chordata; class Mammalia; order Carnivora; family Phocidae; genus Mirounga; species Mirounga angustirostris. Next base: position 77,319,472 of record NW_026991713.1, read on the forward strand.
ACTTTGAAGGAGCATCACTAAAGTCAGTAATCACTTAAAAAAAAAACAACAACACAGTAACAAAAACAAGCCTGGATTTTCTAGGGAACAGGGCCTGGATATTTATGGCCAGGAGCTGAGGTGAGAATGCTTGGAAGCCAGACCAGCGTGGAACAAAGTCAATGTTCCAGAGGCTTGGAGCAATGGCTGGAGCAGCTGAAGGAGAGCTACCAAAGCAGAGTGGCAGAGATTCTCTCTGGGCCAGTAGGCAGTGAGAATTTCCTTAAAGCTGGCCAAATTCTTATAGCATCAGAATTGAGAGGTTATCAATTTTCAAAAAAGCAAAGAGAAGGGAGGGAAGCTGAGTCTGGGACACCTGCTCTTAGTCAAAATAATTGAATTGAAAAATGTGAGATTGTCCCTGTACCGGGGGTCATATGGCTGACAATAATTTGGAGAGTTTCTCGGAAATGGCTCAGAATAGGACTCTCACAGATGGAAATAAGCGTAGCTCAGAAACAAGATTGCCAAAAAAAAAAAAAAAAAAAAAAAAGAGAGAGAAGTCAAGCCATCATAACGAATGCTTGTCAACAAAGACAAGATACAAAACATATTAGTACTAAAAGATTGACATTAGAATCAGCAGATACAGGATGCAGAAAAACAATGTAAGAAAATATTTTCCATACTACAATAAAGTATGCATATGCAATGATGAGTATACCCAAAATACCAAGAACAAACAGAGAGACTTTTCAAAACCAAATAAGAACTCTAGGAGTAAAATATATTGTATATGTGTTTCAAGTGATCGTATAAGAAGTTAAGAAAAAAAAAAAAAACAAGCCCAAACCTACAGAATACACTCTATGTGGTTAAACCCATTAGAGAGCATACTTTTCTCAGGGAAGGAGAAAGTGGGGAGAAAGCTTGGGGAAGGCCTGGGTTCTCCAACTGCTCTGTCTCCAGTAAAGACCTTTCTGTCTTCAGAAAGGAGTTAGGATGCACATTTTTGTCCTTTACTCTTCATGTTCTCCAATCCAGTTTTACCAGTAATAAGGCTGATATTTTTAATCTGACTCTTGGGCCTATTTTTTAGATTTACTTTTTTGATATGCTTTGAATTTATTTTTTAATGTTTTAATTTTGAAAAATTTTAACCTACAAAAAGGGGCAAGAATAAGAAAATAAATACCCATAATACCTTTTATCTAGATTCAGCAATTGTTAACATTTTTTCACATGTACTTCATCTGTCTGTATAAATATGTACATATTAATATAATTACTCCTTTCAGAACCATTTGAGTGTTGATGATACCACAAGCCATCATTCTTAAATACTTCAGTATATGTATGCTGAGAGCAAAGACACTGTCCTTTATAATTGCAATACTATTATTGGGTTCAATTATTGACACAATACTGTTACCTAAAACACCAGTACATCTTCAAATCTTACCAATTGCTCCAGAAATGTCTTTTACAACAATTCTTTTTCCTGATCCGTGTTCCAATCCAGGATTGACGACATTGCATTTGTGTTTTTACTATCCTTTTCTATTTATATATATAATATATATATTTATACAATATACATAATTATATTTATAATATAGAAATATATAAATAAATATATAAAAATTAATATATAAAATATATAAAAGTTATATTTATATTTATATATATTTTATTGTGCATGATATTGTCACCAAATATAATATTCATTAAAAATATTGTTTTAAAGTGTGTTTCATAAATTTAATTTTAATAAATAAATAAACAAATTTTTTATTTTATTATTATTTTTTATTACGTTCAGTTAGCCAACATATCATACATCCTTTAATCTGGAAGACTTCCTCAACCTTTATTTGGCTTTCACGACACTGATGTTGTTGAAGAATACAATCCAGTTTTTTAATGAATGCCCCCTTAATTTGTTATCCGGTTGTTTTCTCATGATTAGATTTAGATTTTGTATTTTTTTCAGGGATACTATAAAGGTGATCAGTCTTTGTCAGTGGACCCCATCTGTCCCATCCAGGATGTTAACTTTGATCATTTGATGATGTGATTTTGCCACAGTAAAGGGACCATTTTTCTTTGGTAATGAATATGCAGTCTTTACCTGGATAGTTTGATCCCATTCAACAACAAACTCTGACATATTGGTGTAGCTTCTTTGGATGATTCTTGACCAAATCAATTATTGCCATATTGGTGGCTAAAGGTGTTGTGTCCTTTGATCTTAACTGGGACAGAATCTGGAAGCACAAGGCAACTCATTTTCTGAAACCGGGTGTATGGTACATTAGCCTGGGAACCTCGAGAAATTAACATAATGGGTAAAACGGCAAGAAAACGTGTCTTGGTGTGGTTTTGGGGGGTGCCTTTAAACATGGGCTTGCCAGTCTTTGAATTTGGGGGCTGTAGCCCTTTATGGCTGGTGTTTGCAGGCATGTGATTGGTTTTTAAAAGCATGGCCAGATTTGGAGGATTAACCCAATTTTTGGTCTGGTATCTTCAAGGGTGGATCCCTATCTGGTTTTAGCAAATAAAGGGATTCAGTTTAGGGATTAAGGTAATTAGGGCCTTCAGTTGGTTGAGTGGATTCTGAACTCAGGAAGAGATGGCAATTTCTTCTCATGGCTCAGAAAAGATTCTCTTGACTCTGGAGAATGAGCTTATTTTCCTGATGATTTTGAAATTGCTCAGGGAGAAGAAACAGACACCCCTGAAGAGCTAGAACCTTCTTTTTTTTTTTTTTTTAAGATTTTATTTATTTATTTGACAGAGAGACACAGCGAGAGAGGGAACACAAGCAGGGGGAGTGGGAGAGGGAGAAGCAGGCTTCCCGCAGAGCAGGGAGCCCGATGCGGGGCTTGATCCCAGGACCCTGGGACCATGACCTGAGCCGAAGACAGATGCTTAATGACTGAGCCGCCCACGCGGCCCAGAGCTAGAACCTTCTTACCTCAAATGAGGTGGTGGTTTCTTAACAACATCTCTGTCAGGACTGCAAGGGCACCGCACTACAGCAGGCACTCTCTGACTGCAACTCTTCATTACTTTCCGAGTCCTGAGCATGAATATGTGAAAATGGAATTGATTTTTTTTCTTTTAATCTCTCACCCGATGTGTCTTGTTTCTCAGCTTGTGCTGAGAGACAGACCAGAGAAGGTTTGGTTCTGCTGCAAAGGGTCACAGGTGGGAGAAAGGGAGTTTGAGACAGCCACAGGGAACGTTTATTCGATGTCTTTAAGGATCAAGTGTTGAGAAGGCAAGATGTGGGGTAAGTATACGGCCTGGGTTTCTGCTTCTTGCTGGAATTCTCAGGGAAACTCCAGGAGCAGCATTAGGGGGAGCATACATGAACTCTACAGAACAGGTACGGGTTGATTGACAGCCACAGCCGAAAATGGTGACGTAACTCCACCGTCATATTGTTTGACTACCTTCCTTCTCCGGTGTATTATAAAGTTATGAAATACTCCTCATAATCCTCTCCTGTTCTCCCAGAGTGACTGACAGTGGTTATTGCAGTGAAAATAGTCTGAAGAGGAGTTCTAGAAGAATCAACATAGCAAGCTGTGTTCCCTGTAGCTTACACACACACACACACACACACACACACACAGCTAGAGACAATGGAGGTGATATCACCTTCTTAAGAAGAGCAGAGTTCAGGAAATGGGATAGAGTGGCCAAGGACCCCCCCAAGAACCTCCCTGGTGAATTTCTCAGGTGTCTGTAGGAAACAAAGACGGTCCTTACGTTTCCTAGCAGGATGACTGCTGAGCAAAAGCACATGGGGACATGTGCAAGTGCCACAGCAAAAGAGAAGACTCATAAAGAGAGGATGGAGGTCCCCCCCCCCCCCCGCCATCCTGCCCAAGCCTCCACAAGAAGGTAGCTCCACCCTGTATCCATAGGTCCCAATTTAGGGATACAGAGGATAGGGATTAACACTCTGCAGGCTTGCCAGGAATTGCCACAGTATAGGGGGAAAGGCACACAAGACAGAGGAACATAGACATGATATCTCCATCTGGTGGCCAGATAGAACTTCTAACTACATCTTTCAAAAGGATTACTCACGACAAGAAACCTTTGAGGGCCTGGATCCCTCAGCCACCTGTACGTATAGAATCCACAGGAGCTACATGAGCAGGGATCCATTCACTCAGCAAAATCTTTACTGAATACCTACTATTTGTCAAAAACTGTTGTTGCCAGAGGATAGTCAACCAGACAAAGATTGCTTTTCATTCATTGAGAGAGATGGATAATAGATAAATGTACAAATAAGTACATAATATGAGACAAAAAGTAATTTTTAAAAAATCAGAGGAGAGGCGCCTGGGTGGTTAAATTGGTTAAGCATCTGCCTTTGGGTTGGGTCATGATCCCAGGGTCCTGAGATGGAATCCCACATCAGGCTCCCTGCTCAGCAGGAAGCCTGCTTCTCCCTTTCACTCTCCCCCTGCTTGTGTTCCCTCTCTCACTGTCTCTCTCTCTCTCTGTCAAATAAATAAATAAATAAATAAATAAATAAATAAATAAATAAATAAAATCTTTAAAAAAATAAAAAATAAAAAATCAGAGGAGAGTTAACTTAAATCAACAGACAACTGTATACAACAATGGCCACCCCTAGATGACCCATCTTTCACAAAAGTAAGAAAAGAGGAGAAGAAAGACAAAGAGGATGAAAGAGAAAATTATACTCCAAAACAAAGTTCTCTGGCTCAAGATAGCCTGGAATGAAGGGCCAAGGAAAAGCTTTACAGATATAGAAGAAGGAGATTTTGAACCAAAATGAGACTGCAATCTTAACAAGATTTTTATTTTTATTTTATTTTATTTATTTATTTTTAAAAGATTTTATTTATTTATTTGACAGAGAAAGAGAGAGTGAGAGAGGGAACACAAGCAAGGGGAGTGGGAGAGGGAGAAGCAGGCTTCCAATCAAGCAGGGAGCCCGATGCAGGGCTCAATCCCAGAACCCTGGGATCATGACCTGAGCCGAAGGCAGATGCTTAATGACTGAGCCACCCAGGCGCCCCTTAACAAGATTTTTAAAAAAGTCATCAGATTACAATTTTATTTGCCAATTATACTGGAAAACAAGTTATTGGATTGGATTAATGTGAAACATAAGAAACAATTGTAAAGTTTAAGCAGCCTCATTACCCATTAGGGTAAGATCTGGATAAAGCAAAGATGGTAATGATTATTGGAAATATGCAGAACTACTTCATGCTGATAGACTGATGAAATGAGATGGATTGACCAGGCTTGTACCCTCAAGAGTCCAACAAGTATCTGTTCCAGTGTTTGACTGGCATCCCTCATGTGGTTAAAGGTTGTACTATGTGTGGTTTGGAAAAAACTCTTTTGCTATAATAAGCATTTATTAAGCTTTTTAGATTTTCTTAGCATAGGGCTGGTCCTCTGATACTCTCATCTATCGGATTTATTCTTTAGACTTTTTAAAAAGGGTTGAGGATTTGATTAATTCAACTTTAAGATTTTCATTTATTTATATGAGAGAGAAAGTGCACTGGGGGCAGGGGAAGGGGAAGCAGACTCCCTGCTGAGCAGGGAGCCCAATCTGGGGCTTGATCCTGGGACTCTGGGATCATGACCAGAGTGGAAGGCTGACGCTTAACTGATTGAGCCACCCAGGCACCCCTATATTAATTCAACTTTGGAGATGCTGAACAAATCACCCTCTTTGGTGAAATACCAGTGCAATGGATATTATTATCCCTAAGGAGAGTAGTCAGGCTTTTGTAGGGGTGAGTTGTATGGAAGAAACCCTTCGAAGCTAGTGGCATTGAAAGGTTTTGACTATTACCCACAATATGAAATATATTAGAAAGTAAAGTGTCCAAAAAACAGTTGTTACCGTTACTATCTGCAATGGAATCTAATCTTCTCTTTTTTGTTTTATTTTAAAACATCTGGTTGAAACAATTAAAATATTTTTAAGAGCCACTAATTATTCATGACATGTAATTTGAAAACAAGCAAAAAACTGTTCTAAGTAAAGGCATGGCACATAGATCTGGGTTCAAATCCTGCTTTGATCATTATTAGCTGAATGACCTTGGGCAAGTCACCCCTCAGAGTTTCCAATTCTTTTTTTTTTTTTTTAAAGATTTTATTTATTTATTTGAGACAAAGAGAATGAGAGAGAGAGAGTACATGAGAGGGGGGAGGGTCAGAGGGAGAAGCAGGCTCCCTGCTGAGCAGGGAGCCCGATGCGGGACTCCATCCCGGGACTCCAGGATCATGACCTGAGCTGAAGGCAGTCGCTCAACCAACTGAGCCACCCAGGCGCCCCCTTTTTTTTTTTTTTTACAGATTTTATTTTATTTATTTGAGAGAGAGAGGGCACAAGCAAGGGGGAGGAGTAGAGGGAGAAGAAGAAGCAGACTCCCTGTGGAGCAGGGAGCCCTATGTGGGGCTCGATCCCAGGACCCTGAGATCATGACCTGAGCTGAAGGCAGACGCCTAACCGACTGAGCCACCCAGGTGCCCCTCTTTTTTTTTTTTAAGATTTTATTTATTTGTCAGAGAGAGAGAGACTGAGAGAGGGAGCACAGGAGGGGGAGCTGCACAGGGAGAGGGGGAGCAGGGAGCCTGACACCGGGCTCGATCCCAGGACCCTGAGATCATGACCTGAGCCGAAGGCAGACGCTTAACTGACTGAGCCACCCAGGCGCCCCAGAGCTTCCAATTTTCATCTGTAAAATGGGATCCATCCCTCTGAATTTGGTCAGTTAAAAAGTAATGTGCCAGGAGTTCAGCTGAGCTGTAGGAAGCTGAGGGAGCCATCCGCTGTCAGAGCAGCTGAATAAAAACAAACCAAAGTGAAAGTCATGGTAAAGCCTTTAATCACTTACTGCAGTGGTGTAAGCAAGAGTCTAAAACTGGAAAAAGTGCTGACCACTCCCTCTTCCATTTCCCCCCATGGAACAGTGCACCAGTAAGGTGGATCAGCACAGATGTGGGGGTATGTCACTGAGGAGGGACCTTTGACCAGAAAGCTCCTGCAGTTTTGTGGACTGAGGGCCAAGGGTTGGCGAGGACAACAAGGGGGAAGACTGGGAGAGGAAAAGTTGTTTTTGGGGTGATAGCCATTTTCACAGGTATGAGGTAGTATTTTATTGTAATTTTGACTTGCATTTCCCTGATGATTAGTGATGCTGGCCCATTCTTAACATCAGATACTTTTTTCTTATTGAATTATATGAATTCTTTATATATTTTGGATATTAACCCCTTAGTGGACATATGCTTGGCAAATATTTTCTCCCATCCCCAAAACTGCCTTTTCAGTTTTTGATTGTTTCTTTTGCTATGCAGAAGCTTTTTAGTTAGATGGAGATGCATTTTTGTTGATTTTTGTCCCATGTGTTTTTGGTGTCAAATATAAAAAAAATAATTGCCAAGACCAATGTCAAGCAATTCCTTTCCTATGTTTTCTTCTAGGAGTTTTATGGTATCAGGTCTTACGTTTAAGTCTTCAATCTGTTTTGAGTTAATTTTTATGAGTGGTGTAAGATAAGGATTCAATTTCAGTTTTCCTAACACCATTTGTTGGAGAGATTATCCTTTCCCCATTGAGTGTCCTTGGCTCCCTTGTCAAATATTAATTGATGATAAATGTGGGGGTCTATTTTTGGGCTCTCTATTCTGTTCCACTGGTCTATTTTTATGACAATACCATGCTGTTTTAATTACTATACTTCGTAGTATGGTTTGAGATCAGGAAGTGTGATATTTGTGGCTTTGTTCTTTCTCATCATTGCTTTGGCTATTTGAAGTCTTTTGTGGTTCTATAAAATTTTAGGATTTTTTTTTATTTCTGTGAAAAACATCATTGAAATTTTGATAGTAATTGCATTTGATCTATAGATGGCTTTGGTAGTATGGACATTTTAACAATATTAATACTTTCAACCCATGAACATGAGATATCTCTCCATTTGTTTATGTCTTCTTCAATATCTTTCATCAAAGTTTTATAGTTTTCAGTATACAGATATTTCATTTCCTTGGTTAAGTTTATTCCAGAGTATTTTATTGTCTTTGATGCCATTATGAATTATATAATTTACTTTATTTTTTCAAATGTTTCATTGTTAGTGTATAGAAATGCAAATGATTTCTGTATGTTGATTTTATATTCTGCAACTTTTCTGAAATTTTTTATGGTTCCAACAGTTTTTGGTTGAGTCTTCAGGGTTTTTATATATAAGATCATGTCATCTGCAAATAATAACAATGTTACTTCTTTTTCCAATTTGGATGACTTTTATTTCTTTGTCTTGTCTAATTGCTGTAGCTAGGACTTCTAGCTGTTGGAAGCTGGAATGTTGAATAAAAGTGGTGGGAGTAAGCACCCTTGTCTTGTTCCTGATCTTAGAGGAAAAGCTTTCAATTTTTCACCATTGAGTGTATGGTTAGCTGTAGATTTGTTGCATATGGTCTTTATTATGTTGAGGTATGTTCCTTCTATACCAAATTTGTTGAGGGTTTTTATCATGAAAGGATGTTGTATTTTGTCAAATGCTTTTCTGCATCTATTGAGATGATCATATGATTTTTATCTTTTATTCTATTAATGTGATGTATCACATGGATTGATTTGCATGTGTTGAACTATACTTGCATCCCAGGGATAAATCCCACTTGGCCATGGTCTATAATCCTTAGTGTGTTGTTGAATTTGGTTTGTTAACATTTTGTTGAGATTTTTTTGCATTAAAAGTCATTAGAGATAGTTATTCTACACTTTTCCTGTAATGTCTTTATCTGGCTTTGGTATCAGTAAAAATGGCCTGATAAAATAAATTTGAAAGTGTTCTTGTGCCTCAGATTTTTGGAGGAGTTTGAGAAGGACTAGCTTTAGTTCTTCCTTAAATGTTTGGTAGAATTTGCTAGTGCAGCCAACTGGTCTTAGGCTTTTGTTTGTTGGAAGGTTTTTGAAGCTGATTCAATCTCCTACCTTGTTATTGGTGTTTAGATTTTTCTATTTCCTCCACATTCAGTCTTTATGGGTTGTGTATTTCTAGGAATTTATTTCCTTTCTTTTAGGTTTTCCAATGTTGGCATATAATTTTTTTTATAGAAGGCCTTTAGGATCTTCTGTATTTTTTTTTTAGTATCAATTATAATATCTCCTCATTTGTTTCTAATTTTATTTATGTCTTCTCTCTTATTTTCCTAGTCTAATTAAAGTTTTGTCAGTTTTGTTTTATTTTTTATTTTTATTTTTAAAAAGATTTTATTTATTTATTTGAGATAGAGCAAGAGAGTGAGAGTGAGAAAGAAGGAGCAGGGGAGCAGAGGGAGAGGGAGAAGCAGGCTCCCCGCTGAGCAGGGAGCCTGACAAGGGGCTCAATCCCAGGACTCCAGGGTCATGACCTGAGCTGAAGGTGGACACTTAACTGACTAAGCCACCCAGGTGCCCCTGTTTTATTTTTTTAAAAACAGCTCTTAGTTCTGTTAGTTTTAAAAAAATTAAAAAAGGGGCGCCTGGGTGGCTCAGTCGTTAAGCATCTGCCTTCGGCTCAGGTCATGATCCCAGGGTCCTGGGATCGAGCCCCGCATCGGGCTCCCTGCTCCGCGGGAAGCCTGCTTCTCCCTCTCCCACTCCCCCCGCTTGTGTTCCTGCTCTCGCTGTGTCTCTCTCCGTCAAATAAATAAAATAAAATCTTTAAAAAAAAAAAAATTAAAAAAAAATTTTAAGTAATCTCTACATCCAGCATGGGTCTCAAACTCACAACCCCAAGATCAAGAGTTGCATACTCCACCAACTAAGCCAGTCAGGCCACCCTAGTTTTGCTGATTTATAAAATTGTTTTTCTGGTGTCTATTTCATTTATTTCTGCCCTGATCTTGTTGTTTCCTTTTTCTGCTAACTTTGGGTGTAGATTATTCTTCTTTTTCTACTTCTTTGAGGTATAAAATTAGGTTTTTATTTGTGATCTTTCTATGTTCCTAAGGTATACATTTATCACTATGAACTTCCCTCTCAGAACTGCTTTTGCAGCATCCCATAGGTATTAGTATGTTGTGTTTCCATCTTCATTTGTTTCAAGGTATTTTTAAAAAATGATTTATTTATTTATTTTAGAGAGAGAAAAAGAGTATGATAGTGGGGAGGAGCAGAAGGGGAGAGAGAGAGAATTTTAAGCTGACTCTGCGATGAGTGTGTGGGAAGCCCAACGCTGAGCTCAATCTCATGACCTGAGCCTGAGTGGAAAACAAGAGTCTGATGCTTAACTGACTGTGCTACCCAGGTGCCTTATTGTTTCAAGATATTTTTTGAACTCCCTTTTGCTTTCTTCTATAACCCATTGGTTGTTCAGAAGTGTGTTGTTTAATTTCTACATATGTATAGATTCTCTAGCTTTTCTTTTGTTGATTTTTAGTTTCAAGCCACTGTGGCCAGACAAGATACTTGGTATGATTTCAATCTTCTTAAATTTGCCAGGACTTGTTTTGTGTCCCATCATATGATCTATCCTGGAGAATGTTCTGTGTGCACTTGTGAAGAATGTGTATTCTACTACTGTTGGATGGAATGTTCCATATATGTCTGTTAGGTCCATCTGGACTAATGTATGGTTCAAGTCCAAAGTTTCCTTATTGATTTTCTGTCTGGATGATCAATTAATTGCTGAAAGTGGGGTATTGACATCTCCTACTATTATTGTATATTGTCTATTTCTCCCATTAGATCTGTTAGTATTTGCTTAATATATTTAGGTGCTCCAATGTTGGGTATCTTATATATTTACAACTGTTGTATCTTCTTGATGAATTGACACTTTTATCATCATATAATGGCTTTCTTTGTCCCTTGTTATCATTTTTGGCTTACAGTCTATTTTGCCTGTCTTTATATAAGTATAGCTACCCCTGTTTTTGATTTCCACTTGCATAAATATCATTTTCCACCCTTTTACTTTGAGTCTATGTGTGTTCTTAAAGCTGTAGTGAGTCTCTTGTAGGCAATATATACCTGGGCTTGTTTTTGTTTTTTTTTTTTAAAGATTTTATTTATTTGACAGAGAGAGACGCAGTGATAGAGGGAACACAAGCAGGGGGAGTGGGAGGAGAAGCAGGCTTCCCACCAAGCAGGGAGCCCCATGTGGGGCTCGATCCTAGGACCCTGGGATCATGACCTGAGCCGAAGGCAGACACTTAACGACTGAGCCACCCAGGCGCCTTGGGCTTGTTTTTTCTTTTATCCACCCAGTCACTCCATGCATTTTTTTTTTTTTTAAGTAGGCTCCATGCCCAGCATGGACCTCAGTGTGGGGCTTGAACTCATGACCCTGAGATCAAGACCTGAGCTGAGATCAAGAGTCAGACACTTAGCTGACTGAGCCATCCAGGCATCCCCACTCTGTGCCTTTTGATTGGTGAACTCAATCTATTTACAGTTAGAGTTATTATCAATATGTAAGGACTTACTGTGCCACAGTATTAATTGTTTTCTGGTTGTTTTATATTTCCATTGCTTTCATCTACCTTCATAAGTTGGTGATTTTCCTTTGTGGTATGCTCTGTTTCCCTTCTTCAGTTTTTGCGCATCAACTATAGCTTTTTACTTTAGGGTACCATGAGCCTTACAAAAGATATTTTTTAAATAAAATGGTCCATTTTAAGCTGATAGTAACTTTAATTGTCTACAAAAACTTGACCCTTTTACTCCCCCATTTTGAAAATAATTTTGATGTCATTCTCTACCTCTTTTTATATTGTGCATTCATTAACCAATTACAGAAATTACTTTAATAATTATTTTTAATACTCCTTTCCTATGACCTTTGTACTACAGTTAAGTGGTTAATATACCATCCTACTACAAATCAGAGCTTTCTAAGGCTAACTATATATTAACTTTTACCAGTGTGCTGTATGCTTTAATATGTTTTTCTGTCACTGACTAGTATCTTTTTATTTCAGCTTACAGAACTCCTTTTAGCATTTCTTGAAAGGTCTAGTGGTGAAACTCTCTAAGTTTTTGTTTGTCTGGGAAATTCTTTATTTCTTCTCAATATCTGAAGGATAACTTTGCTGGGTTAAGTATTCTTGGTTGGCATTTTTTTTTTCTTTCAAAACTTTGAGTACGTCATTCCATTCCCTCTTGGCCTAGAGTTTCTGCTGAGAAATCTGCTGTTAGCCTAATGGGGGTTATTTTGTGGGATATAATCTTTTTTTCCCCTGACTTCTTTTAGAATTCTCATTATTTTTGATTTTTGACATTTTCATTATAATGTGTCTTTGAGAAGGTCTTTTTGCATTGAGAGGATAGGGTTATCTACTAAGTCATAAATTGGGGTGTTCAAATCTCTCCCCAGGTTTGGGATGTTCTCAGCTATTATTTCTTAAAATAAATTTTTTGTCCCCTTCTTCCTCTCTTCTGGAATCCTCATTATTCTAATGTTCATTCTTTGATGGTATGCAATGATCATGTAGGCGTTCTCTGCTCTTTTTCTTTCTTTCTCTTTTTTTTCGCCTTCCTCCAATTGGGTTATTTTAAAAGTCCTATCCTCTAACTCATTTATTCTGTCTTCCATTTGTTCTGCTTTACTGAAAATGCTCTCTATTATATATTTCATTTCAACCACTGAGTTCTTCAGCTCCAGAATTTCTACTTCATTCTTCTTCTTCTTCTTTTAATGATTTTTATCTCCTTGCTAAATATCTCATTTTGAACCTACTTTTTAGGGGGATTTTATTGAATTGTATTTCTGAGTTTTATTGCAGCTTGTTTCTTCATGTAGAAGGAAATTTATAGCATTAAATGCTTGTATTAGAAAATAGGAAAAGCCTTAACTCAATAATTGCAGCTTTATTTTAAAAACCTTGGGGATGTTGGTTGGTACTTAGCTAATGAAATGAGGTGGAGTCTCTGCTGGTTTCCAGAGCTTCTTACCAGTCAGCCTTCTCCTCTCTGGCACCTGCCCTACAAACTTTAGTCCCTGTAGCCTTCCAGGACTCCCAGCTATATCTCTTCTACTCAGGGAGACTACTAGGCTCTTCCTACATTCTCTTTTCCTTGTGCAGTAGCCTGGAAACTCTTGCTGGGGCAATCCTAGAGATCACCTTATTTATTTCCCCTCTCTCAGAGATCACTGCTCTGCTGGATATCCAGTATCTGAAAACTACTCTTTGTTATACTTTATCTATTTTTCAAAAGGAGTTTTAGGTTGGAGGGTAGATATGGCCCTGATTTTTCCACCTTTGCCCAAGTGAAAATCCTGTTAATATTTGAAAGAGAAAATGTTCTTCAACTTTGTTAAGAATTATTTGGGGGGCTTTAAAAAATACTGATTTCTGGTCTCTACCCTATAGAGATCTCCTTAACCTGACTCTGGCAAAATTTGGGTATTTGCATTTTTACATACTTTCCTGAAGATTCTGCTGCAGACTGTCAGAGGATTAAAATTTAAGAAACACCTGGATAAGAAATTTGAAAGGAAATTGGACAGAAAAGTCAGAATCCCCTTGTGGAAGATTTTATATAAATAATGAATAGCCATTCTAGGCTTTTGTAGTATCCAAGAGAAGTTTTATAAGACTATTCTGACAGCTTTTCAAATTAAGGCCAATATTATCCAAATGCATAGTCTTTAACTATGATGATAAGAAATCCACACATAAATAAAAGTTCAGATGAAATCACTCATGTAAATTAAGAAGGTTTTTAGTAGCATTTTTTTTATTATGTATATTACTCAATTAAGATAGGATACCATTTTTGTGGGGCTTCATTTTTAAAAATGGCAGGACAACATGGATGCCTTTAATTAAACTCTTTTTTTGATGGATTTTTATGTATTTAATTTTACTTCACTATTACCAGGGCTTATAAGAAGAAGAATAATAAAACTTTCTTTCTGATAAATACATCAAAGACCAAATATTTTCAGTATTAATTAGTAATTAATTAAAAGAATTATTAACATGAGCCCAAACACTTATGAAGTAATTAAAATGCACAGGTCACACTTTTTTTCATGGCTCATGCCATTGAATGGAACTCACTCCAGGTAAATACACTGCACAGACAGGGGTATTAAGAAACTCTGACAGAGGCTCTGATGATACTCATTAATCAAATGGAAAGTCTCTGCTTTAGTTTGATTGCTTAACATTTTCCTCTCCTTTTTCAGTGTGTTTGCTTCAAAATAACTTTTAAAAGGTTTCACAGATTCTGGGTGCCTGGGTGGCTCAGTTGGTTAAGCGACTGCCTTCGGCTCAGGTCATGATCCTGGAGTCCCGGGATCGAGTCCCACATTGGGCTCCCTGCTCAGTGGGGGGTCTGCTTCTCCCTCTGACCCTCTTCCCTCTCGTGCTCTCTGTCTCTCATTCTCTCTCTCTCTCAAATAAATAAATAAATAAAATCTTTAAAAAAATAAAAGGCTTCACAGATTCTGACAAAACTTGGAACATTTCAAAATTTACCCATAATTTTAAGTTTGATTTCTGGTTCGGTCTGCCACCTTGAAGGAAAACGGCTTTGTATTTAATTTTTCAAATGGAGATAACTATTATCATTTTGAAAGAGATTTCAGTAAAGTACGGTAGTTAGGTAGGAGACAGAGAGATATGCATACTGTACAATGTCAAGTCAATAATCTTTCGATTCCTTGCACTACATCCCTGACAAACCTGGCTTGGACTTGAATGTCATCAGTGACTTTTTTTTTTTTTAAAGATTTTATTTATTTGACAGAGAGAGACACAGCGAGAGAGGGAACACAAGCAGGGGGAGTGGGAGAGGGAGAAGCAGACTCCCCACGTAGCAGGGAGCCTGACGCAGGGCTCAATCCCAGGACCCTGGGATCATGACCTGAGCCTAAGGCAGACGCTTAACGACTGAGCCACCCAGGCGCCCCTGTCATCAGTGACTTTTAACTCACTTCTTTTAAAGCAGCCTATTCTATCCTTAGCTAGTTTTGAACTAACATTGATTTCAAATCAATTTCTCTGTAGCTTTCTTACACTGATTTCACTGGGATTACAAAGAACTAGTCTCAAGCCTTTTCCACATGAAAGTCCTTTTCATGTTTTAAGAAAGCAGTATGCCCTCTGAGAATTCTCTTTGCAAAAGAAAAGATTCCTGGTTCTTTCAACTGTTCCCATTTGCCATGGTTTCCGCATTCTGGTTGCTGTCTTTTGAAGGAGCTGAAGTCTTTTGGGAAGAGAAAACTTATTGTGTAAGTCTTATAGATAATGGTCAAACATTCATTGATAAATAAATGAGTAAATGAAATTTATTGCTGAGGAAAGTTGAAATATAAAATAAAGCATATAACTTGGTCTACATATTGAGTATTATTGCTAATTTCAGAAAAAAACCAATTCTTTTTCAATTTTTTTTTTTTTTTTTACTTAGTGTCTGGACAGATTTATGGGAAGCTGAACAAATATTCATCCTACTTAACATCTATGTTATAAAGTTATAGTTTCTAAATGCCCTTGAAATTCAAAGTGGCTTCTTGGCCTAGCACCTATTTGGATACTTATAAGCCAAAAATTGGTGATCATTTTCAAAATGAATGAATGTTTATGGCCGTATTTCAAGCTTATCAACCCCTCTTCAAAAGTTAATATATAGTAAGGCTTTTTGTTGTAGCATTAATGTATTCCTCCAACAGAAGTGCAATGCTTTGTGTTTCAAGAATTATTAGATCCTTTCCATTTCAAATCCTTTCCACACTGCTGTCTGAATATTCATGAAAGGACATAGTTAACTCTCCAGAGCAGTGTTGTTTACTAGAACTTTCTATTATGATGAAATATTTGATATCTACCCATTCTAACAGGGTAGCCACTAGCCACATGTGGTTATTGAGCACTTGAAGTCAGGCTAATATAACAGAGGAACTGAACTGTTTATTTTATTTACCTTTAATTAATTGAAATTTAAGTAACTATACGTGGCTAGGGGCTACCAAACTGGAGCAGCCTTAGTTGATGGACACTCAGAAACGCTTGCCTCTTAGACACTGTGCTCTGAGACATATTAACTGTGGTTAGATTTTTTCCTCTCCAGTTAAATGTGTTTTTTTTTTTCCTAAATTGCTCATTGTGTAAAAGAACAATTTTAGTTACAATATAGGCATTAAAAGCCATGGTATTCGAATAGTCTTTTTTTTTTTTTAAACTAATGGCCTTTGCTTATTTCTCATGTATTGTCCAATTTTGTTTTATAATGTTTCTTTCAGTACTTTAAAAATAAAATCCTGGGGCACCTGGGTGGCTCAGTTGGTTAAGCAGCTGCCTTCGGCCTGGGTCATGGTTCTGGGGTCCTGGGATCGAGTCCCACATTGGGCTCCCTGCTTGGCGGGGAGCCTGCTTCACCCTCTCCCACTCCCCCTGCCTGTGTTCCTTTCTCGCTGTCTCTCTCTGTCAATTAAATAAATGAATAAAATATAAAAAAATAAAAAAAATAAAAATAAAATCCTTGCTAAGTATCTTAGATCCAGAATATGGCTATAAATTCAAAAGTAGTAAAATGGGTATTTTTAAGGGGGAGGAGTAAAAAGGGAAGAGAAGGAATCACTTATTTTTCAAAGTTAAAAGGTCACATAAGTAATAAATTGACTTGAATTTTAAAACGATTGTCTTAAAACAATAACAAACAGTTGGAGTATGTCAGATATCAAGTCTTGGGATATAAGGAATCTTTGCCATTGATTCAAGGTTGACTTATGCTACTTTGTAAATAAACATTTAGCATATAAAATACTGAGCAGAATAGAGGAATGGGAACTCTTTAGCTCTCTTTTGAGTGTTCCAAGGACACCTGCAAAGACTTTTTCAAAGATTTCACACTACAAATTGTCTTAAAACCCCAGAATTCTCTGTCTCAGAGATGTGGTAAGGACTGTCTCTTGGTAGTTATGGGCATTTTCAAAGGCTTGTTGCTCTTTCTGGTGAAATTGGTCAGATGGTTTCCTGATAGGTAGCTTAACTTTAGATACCAGGAAGCAATAATCAGAAATGGAGTAGGAAGGCAAAGGGCTAATGTTCAGTTGCTTGAAGACGTCACTAGTACAAAAACATTTTCCACTCCCATCTCTGGATCTTTGTTTATGTTATTTCTTCCTCAAAAAAAAAATCTATCCTATTGTTCAAAGTCAAGCTCAAATGTCACCATCTATAAGAAGATTTCTCTGATCATGTGAATTAAAGCCATCTCATTCCCTTCATTTCTATAGTGCTTTGATGATATTATTCATGGCTCTATCTACATACCATCTTCATCACAAGTCATGTTCTCTAGTAGTCTGGGATATCATTTAGGCAGGGCTTACATCTTACGTTTCTTTGTACCAATTCCCAGCATTTAGCACATGGTAATGATCTGAAGCCATCCTCATCTTTTTTTTTTTTTTAAAGATTTTATTTATTTATTTGAGAGAGAGAGAATGAGAGACAGAGAGCATGAGAGGGAGGAGGGTCAGAGGGAGAAGCAGACTCCCTGCCAAGCAGGGAGCCCGATGCGGGACTCGATCCCGGGACTCCAGGATCATGACCTGAGCTGAAGGCAGTCGCTTAACCAACTGAGCCACCCAGGCGCCCACCATCCTCATCTTTAAAATGGGAATAATAAGCCACCAACTGCACATATTGTTCTGAATACTGTTGCTGCATGACAAATTACCTCAAAACTAAGCAGTTTAAAACAATGATTTTGTTGTGCTCATGACTTGTGGGTTAGGCATTTATTTATTTTTAAAAGATTTATTTATTTATGAGAGAGATTGAGAGATGGGAGAGGGGCAGAGGGAGAGGGAGAGAGAGTCTCAAGCAGATTCCACACACTGAGTGCGGAGCTCAACCTCATGATCATGACCTGAACTGAAACCAGGAGTCGGATGCGTGACTGACTGAGCCACCCAGGGGCCCCTTGGGTTAGGAATTT
Organism: Mirounga angustirostris; assembly: GCF_029215605.1. Classification (NCBI taxonomy): domain Eukaryota; kingdom Metazoa; phylum Chordata; class Mammalia; order Carnivora; family Phocidae; genus Mirounga; species Mirounga angustirostris. Next base: position 77,337,419 of record NW_026991713.1, read on the forward strand.
AGACAGGGTTCATCTGGGTAGCTCTTACCCAGGGTTCATCTGGGTTGGATGTCCAAGTTGGCTCGCTCATAAGACTGGCAGTTGACCAGAACACCAATCTGTGGCCTCTTCCCAGTGGTAATGGAAGGGTAATCAGCTTTCTTACATGAAAGTTTAGGGTTCCAAGTGCAAGGTTTAAGCAAACAAAATGGAAGCCGCACTGTCTTGGGTGAGCTGGCCTTCAAAGCTCATTGTGTGACTTCTAATATAATCTATTACTGTAAGTGTTCACAAGTCACCCAGATTCAAGGGAGGGGAATTAGACTCTGCCTCTTGATGGGGATGGCAATATCACATTGTAAAAGAGCAAATGAAATGGGAGGTATTGTTGTGACAATTTTTGGAAAATACAATCTGCCACATACAAGTAATACATGTGAAAACACTTTGGACCTCAGAGAATAATGGCCATATTCACTCATATTTTACCTTCTTTTTAAATTTTTTTAAATCACACCACCTTTTGAACTTTGACCTCTTGAGTTCTATGGCAGGTCTGATACTTACCTAGTGAGTCACACTCAAGTAAGGGCTGTGGCAAAAAATGCTCACATGCAGAGATTGAGCAGTAGTGCTTAGAACTTTGAGCTTGTCTGCCCTGCTGCTCCACTCTTCTTTCTTTCTTCTGATATATTTTTCTACTCTTACTTTGTTTTGTCAGCCTTTTATAGGACTGGTTCTATATGCTGTATTTCTCTTCATTGGTGTATACTTCTCAGAGTATCTTCATCTTCTCATTTCTGAAGCAAGGGATGTTCAATGAATAGAAACATTTCATTCTTCATAGCAAAAGGTTAATTTTAATCCCTCATTGTCCACAGTTGGAAAGAATCATTATCTTAGCCCAAAACTCTTTAGGTGAGATTTTTGTTTGTTTGTTTTTGTTTTTAGGTAAATGAAAAAGAGAGCAAGAAAAAAGAGGAGAGTGCCTCTTTTTGCTGGGGATGTGGGTCAATCCCAATAAAAGTACCCAGGAGAGTACCTGATATAGTAGACCCTGAGGAAATACTTGTTATAGATAGCGTTAAACAAATCAACATTCACCTGGTGCTGACCACATACCAGATAGACACTAGTTAGTGGACGCAAAGAAATATGAAGAGCCAGTCATCAAACTAGCTGGGAAGACAACTCTTCATCACAGAAGCAGAAAACTAACAAAACAATTCTGTTCTGTAAGGTCCAAAGCTAGTGGATAACCATAAATTATAATCTTGGGACCAGTGGACAGAACTAGCATTCTTAGGACACCTTCTGTGTGCTAGTTGGTTGACTCCCTTATTTCACTGAATCCTCACAACAGGGCTATGGGAGAGAAACAGAGAAGGGAACTGATGGAGCAGAGAGGGGCATAAAGAACCTAAAGTCATGCACTTTGCAAGGGGAAGAACCGGAATAAACTTCAGCAGCCAACATCAATGTCAACTGACTTTCCCTGGCTTTGACCCCTATCCTCAAGATAGAGAGACTCCCTTTCCTCTTCTGAGATCTTTTTCCGCTTAATCATAGAGGCTGTTACATGACGGGGGCTACTTCATAGGCAATTCTGTGTTGTTGACTCTATCTTTCTAAGAGACTATCTGATGCCCTAACTGATCAGGGTTCAATTTTTCCGATGGCCACTGGAGGGCTCCCCACTGTAAGCTTTATAGACAATCACCAGGTATTACTTAAACACGCTTTTTATTGTTGTTCTTTCTGAAGTTTGATTAACTCCAGGCCTTTGGGAGTTGGTGAGTGGCTATGTCACTCTTAAAAATGAGGGATGAGTAACATTTGGCTGGAACCAGATTGAGTCAACTTTGGGCAGAGGTCATGTAAGGATCTTGCCACACAGTTCTTTATGTATCCCTGAGACCAGGCTGCCCACACTTTGCTTCTCAAGTCGCAAGCCCACACATAATTCAAGCAATACACCTGTACTTCTGACCTACAGCCCTGCATCTACTTCTGCCTTTGTTGACTACCAGCTTCTCACTGCCCTCCACGTTGGACTCTGCCCTAGGGGCGAAGGCCTCAGCCAGGGCAAGGATGTAATTTGTTCACTGCAGGAGCCTTGGGATATTTTTCAAAGTGGGCCTCCAGGCTCTTTGCCCCTGTGTTGTCTTAAAGCAAGGGGAGGCCAATAAGAGGGGATCAAGGAGGTTCCAGTTTGCTGTCAAACAAAATGCATTCTCTACTCTCTACAACTTTTCCCTGCTGGTTGATATATCACCTTGCCTGGTGCCCATACGGTTTAAAACACACAGAGAAGGAAGTGTTGGACTCAGTGAAACATGTTGTGAGGGTAGAATTTCATATCACAGCAAGATGATATTTTTCAGCAAAGACTCGGAGCCCTCCAAAATATACCAGAAAGAATGACACACTGTTGTGTTCAGCTGTTCATGGATACTTGAACTTTTGAATAATGATTTTAGAGGACCTATCCTGCTAGAAAGTTGTTTGGAAACTAAAGTGGAACTTTAAATAGGGTCTTCTCAATGAAAAACACTGCCAAAGTTTAAACAAGAATTATTTCGTTCGAAAGCAAATCGCTCCAACTCTGGAATGACTTTCAACAGAAGAAATCAGGAGAGAGTAATGTGCTTCATGACAGACTTAGGTAGACACAAGAACTAGTTATGTGCTTCCCTACTGTGTCAAATCAGCCACCACAGACAAAAACTGAGAAAGCTGGAATGCTGAATATCATCACTGTTGTGTTTCAAGACCAAAACCCCAATGAAGAGCACATCTCCACTGACCAAACAAATGCAAATTGTCTGCTCATTTGGAGGTAATTGGTCTCCTTAACCCTGTGGTACCCCTATGAGTTGAAATCATTGTTTTCCTTTTAGAGATGGAAGGGCAGAAGCATACAGCAGGCAAGCAGTTGACTCAGGTTGGCCAGGTTGTGGTCATGGTGATGAAAGTGGCTTGGTTCTCGTCTTGGCTCATGCACACTCATGTTGAGTAACTAGGTCCCACCTGAGACTGTAGTTTTCATCTTTACTTCCTCCAGCAGTGGCATTGGATGCGTGAAGCCTTTTGGCAAGAGATCTGTATAGGCAAGATTAGATAGTAGGCTTTCCACAGAAGCCTCCTTACCCAAGCTGTTTAATGTTCTGAATCACAAAAGTCAGAGATGAGACCATTAGTCAACACCGGAGATTAGAGCCGACATTCCCATTGGCTCAGGTTTGACTAGTCCAGTCAGAAGTCAAGTGAATACCCACCGACCCATAAGCCTGACAGCAATTTTCCACCCTGGTGGGAGGAAGCAGCAGCATCTATGTGGTTTGGTTCTAATGACATTAAATTGCCAACACCAAGCTCTGCAGCTTTCATCTCAGAAAACTCCACCCTCCCAAGTCTGTGGTTGGCAATTCCACCCATGGCCTGGATTCTGGGATGCTGCTTGGGTGGTATGTAAAGTAAGTCCTACCCTGGCTAGACCCCATCTCCTGCCTGAGCCATCGTCATGCCAAAATAACTGGATGTGTGGAGTCCTTTAAGACATGGGCCTCTAAGTGCGAGGCAACTGCCTCTGTACCACTTAGTATTAATTATTTACTTAACTAACAGAGGAAGTAGATATGAAATACCCAGAGAGCTTTAGCCTTATCCTAGGTTCAATTTAAGCTAATCACCCGTCTTTCTGGAAATGCCTATGTGGGTTTTTCTCGGTAAGTGCAGTCAGCAAGTCTGAACAAAACCCTCCTATGCTGGTCTGACACGGCTATGTTTGGACTCATATCCTGCAGGACTGCATGACCAAGACGGCTTTGCTGGTGCTCTGGGCCAAGTGAAATGGCAAAGATATGCCTTTGTGAAAGAAATAGAAATTTCTCGGATGGAAATGAGTCTGAGAGAATCGGGTCCTCCATCTTGAACTTGAAAGAAGCTAAGCATGGAAAACGTACACTCCTCAATCATCAGGGTTGCAGAATAAGGGAAACATTTTTAAACGGAGATATAAGGGAAATTGGTAAGAGGAACTATCTCTATACATACTTAGACAAGTGAGAGAATAATTTTTGTTGGTTCTTGGCACTGCTTTATCATAACATGGCTGGATAGTTTGCTGGATACGGAGGCTGGAGTGGCATTGAAGACCAGAATCACACCAAAGAGCCTCTCAAGACAGTTTACAAGATCCCGGGGTTTAGACATAGAAATCATGATCATTCAAAGTATTCATTCTCTCAGAATCACATGCAAAGTAAATGTGAACTCTGAGCCCAAGATCTAAAATCTGGGGCAGCATTGTTGCCAGTTAGGTTAAAATAAGGCACCAGGTAGGATAAACAAGTTTGTGAATTATATGGTGTCCTTTGCATTTCCATTAGAGGGCATTCTTGCTTCACATATTCCTGAGTTTTCTGGTCATCAGAGAACCTTTTCTTCCAAGGCAGGTCTGCATGATAGGTGGTCTGACCTGGCAAATGGCATGCCCAGCAAGGTAAGAGAAGTTGAGAGGAAACAATATGGCATTTCTTTTTTCCTGCTTTCAAATCAAAAGTGCATACCCAAGGTTAACAGAAAGTGGCTCTGGCCAAAACTGTTTTCCTGGGAATTGTTTCGTTTCACAGACCTTGTACGCAGTACTTCCATGGACCGCCAGAGCCTTTCCCGGGGGAGCCTGAAAGGGGAGACAGTTGATTTTTTAGAGAGATTGTGCAAATGCAGCCAAGCAAACAGGAAGGTGCCTGGAGTCCTAGACGGGGCCTTTCCTCCCTATGTGCAGTCACTGGGGCCCTGTGTCGGGGGGGATGAAGCCAAGGCTGAAGCAAACTGAGTACCTTCCCCAGCATCTCCAGCCTCTCGGGCCAGCCAGCTGCTTCCCCAATCCCGATCTGGTCATCGCATGTACCTTGTTTGTGTGTAAGTAGGCATGGCAGGTATGTGTGCGCGTGTGCGTGTGCGTGTGTGTGTGTGTGGTTTTGTGCATGTGCACCACCCTAAATGAGAACTCAGTGCATGCACGTGGTGCTAGAGTCATTATGAGGGTGTTCCTGTTTCGGAGAAGGAGTCACAGGAATGGTGTTGACGAAGTGGTTCATACTTCCCCTGGCTGTGCTCTGAATGAGGGAGACACATGTGGGAAGTTATGGTTTTTGATGGGTGGCAAAACACCTGTGGACAATACATATAATTCTGGGTGCACACGTGGGATGGGGATGAGACACAATGAAGAAGTTGCTTCCTTCCAGAAGGGGCTGACAACTGTCCCCTGAAGAGAGAGGCTAGTGCTCTGCTGCCTGTGGAAGATCTGCCTCTTTTTTTTTTTTTTAAGATTTTATTTATTTATGTGACTGAGAGAGACACAGTGAGAGAGGGAACACAAGCAGGGGGAGTGGGAGAGGGAGAAGCAGGCTTCCCGTTGAGCAGGGAGCCCGATGCTGGGCTCGATCCCAGGACCCTGGGATCAGGACCTGAGCTGACGGCAGACGCTTAATGACTGAGCCACCCAGGCGCCCCAGAAGATCTGCCTCTTAAGCCATGTGTCGGTTCAAGATGCTGTAACAAAGTCCTCGTGGCCCATGAACAGAAGGAATTTGTTTCTCCCTCTTCTGTGGGCTGGATGGCTGGGATCACAGTGCCAGAATGATCAGGTGCTGGTGGGAGCCCTCCTTCTGGTCGTGGACTGCTAACTTCTCCGTCCATCCTCACGTGATGGAATGAGAGTGAGGGATCTCTCTGGGTCCCTCTTGTAAGGGCACTAATCCCATTTGTGAAGGCTTCACCCTCATGACCCAATTACTTCCCAAAGGTCCCACCTCCAAATACCATCACATTGGGATTAGAGTTTCAACCTATGGATTTCTGGGGGACACATTCAGTCCATTCAACGATGGGAGAGCTCAGTGGGGCGAGCTCATAGGAACTTTTGAACCCTCCCTGGTCACCCTGAGGTGGCTCAGGATTAAGGCAGAGAGCAGCAAGGATTCTTTATCAAGGCATTGGGTTAGGAAGCCAGTCTGCAAAAAGAGGGGTGCAAAGGTGGGATATAAAGCTCTCCTTCACCTTGGGCCTTAGAGGACAAGAGCTAGAGTTGCCCCAGGGTTAAGCAAAAAAAAAAAAAAAAGTAGCTGTCTTTTACCATGATGAAAAGGGTTTCATGCGGAGTGGTTGTGGAGAATCATGTCAGGACAGTAACATAGATTTTACGAGATCCTTAAAGTACAAAGCTGGCAGAGGACTGACGAATTTTGGGAGAAACCAGATGACTAAACTTGTCTCTAATGGGCTTAAGTTCGAGACCCTGGGCAGGAAAATGAAACCTGTAGCAGGAGGGCGAGAGGGCAGAGCCTGCAAGCTGTCCCCTTGGCAAGACCTTGATGCAAAGTCATAGTAATTATTGCCCCAGGAGGGGAAAGCCTTGTTCTCTCCTGCAGCCTGCAGCTCCTGGTTTTACAACTGAGGCTCCTGGCCCTCATTTTCATTTGGGCTCTGCAGCAACAAAGCACCTTTGGCCCAAATCTCTCATTTTCTATTTTTAAAAAGCAAGGATTTAGGCATCCAGGGGAACCTATAATTTCCCCGGCACTTGAAACGATCAAACCCACCCCAAGGCGCGGATGAAGCTCAGGTCCTCCCGCACAGGTTTTGATGGTCCTACCCAAACACCGAAGGTTGTCTTTTCTGTGAGGTGCAGTCACCATTGTTCCCTTGCTGGGTGCATTTTCTATCTCACATAATGGAGCAGAGAAGTGGGTGTGCTCATGGGTAGAATGTGGAACCTAACACCGGGTTCTGTTATAGGCCTTCGGCTTGCAAAACAGGAGATGGTTTGCCAAGTTTAGAACCCCCTGGAAACCTGTGGATTTGGAACTCCAGATAGAATTCCAAGGTTTTTTTTTTTTTTTTTTTTTTTTGAGGTTCGAGCTCTTTCAACTTTTGGCACCAATGTGACTTCCTGTTTCTAAGAAAAAAAAGCTTTAAAAAGTTCCATTGAAAGAACTTCTAAAGTGCCCTGGACATCCAGTGGTTTTCACAAAACAATATTTTGATGAGTTAAGTGTAAATGTATCAGAAACATATGGATTAAATTTCCCTTGAAATACGCAGGGGTTTGAGAAAAGGAGGGGAGCAAGCAGGCCAAACACACTTTAGGGTTTTACCGAACCCAAAGCATTTGAGAAGTACTTGGAGGTGTTTGAGTGAGCCCCAGGCTCTAGCGCCGGCCCACCCGGGCTGGCGACAGCCAACTTGCAGCCAGGCAGACACCCATTTCCCAAACTGTGGTGGTTGTTTGTACAGTCGGGGAAACGTGAAGCTCATGGAACTGACCAGGGGGCACGCCTCACCTCCCCGACCCAGTATTCCAGCCCCGAGCAATGCATCTGGAAGAGCAGTTGGCAGTGCCTTTGGGGACCCCGATGACAAAGCACAATGGCTTGGGCACGAGATTGCCATAAACCAGATTCTGATGAAATGAGAACTAACTGAAGCCTCCACTCCAAACTTTAATTGGACCCGTTGCTAGGAACAGCGATGTTTCCCCAGCTTGATGTTCCTCTCTTTCCCTCCCCAGTTCAGCTCCTGTTCTGTCTGTCTGGTCTTGGCTGACACTAGAAGCAAGAGGTCTCAAACTCTCCCTCCAGGAAACATGTTCTCACGTGATTTCCACCTCCATGCACAGAAGGCAGAAGTGTGAATGCGGTGCACAGAAGCACCACTATCTAGAAGGTTTGTGTGGGGGGTTGCACAAAAGCCTTTCCTGGGAAACACCAACTTCGTTAAGGTTGGCTCTGGGGCATGTGGATCATGCCGCACAGAACAACGGCCTTGGAAAGGGAACAAGGGACCCAGAGCAGCGAGGCAGCCGAGCAATTCAGTTTTTCCAGTAAACCAAGAATTCCCAGAGAGAGTAAAGACATTTCTCCTTTTTTTTTTTTTCTCACCCTGTTTGCTTTCTTAGAAGATGATGTAGGTCTTCTCCTTCTGTTTCTCAAAGATTCCTGTTCGCAGCTGTATACTCTGCACCCAGTTACCTAAGAGCTGGCCCCCTTTTTGTGGGTAAGTAGGGAAATAAAAGACTGAGAATGTTTCTGATTTCTGTTGTGCAGGATTGTCTCGGAGCTCAGGCCCTCTGAGTCACATGCAGGCCTCCGTCATCTTGTTTTTCCAGCCTTTTAGGGGATTTCCAGCCGTGGGACTATTTATTGGTAGGCAAGTTCAAGTAATAGAAAAGCTCTATTCTAGGCCAGAAGTTCTCGGCCCTTCCGAGGTCAAAACAGATTTGAACTAGCTTTAAAGAAAGCGTCTTTTAATTGAAAGACTATTTGGCTGGGCATCAAAGAGGATGGACAGAGGCTGACCTTTGTTTTTTTTCTATAATTAAGTCAGCTATACTATTAGTTCCTCAGTTTCCCCGTATTCCAGGAAGGATGCTTGTGTATATTACCTTGATAATTGGTGGGAGGATAATGTGAAATGCTTCAAACTTCTTGAGGGCCATGCTGTCAGATGAAAAAAATAATAATAAACTACATTATACAAAGCCTAGAATTATGGTGTATTCAAGTATAGCACTGAATGTATTAGGAAAATTGCTTCATTCTTTCCCTCCCAGTAGCCTACAGCTAATAATAGTAATTATTTATGTGGCACTTGCTATATGCTAGGTATTTTAGGTGTTCTCTGCATATGAACTCATTCAGTCTTCTCAATGACACTAATAAGTAGGTTCTCTTTATCATCCTGATGGGGAAACCAAGATACAGATAAGTAATCTGCCCAATTTGCCAACATAGTTTTGGCAAAGTCAGGCTTTGAGCCACGGACGTCAACTCCGGGGCACATATTCTTAACCTCTGTAGGGGAAGGAATTTTATCTTCAGGCCAGGTGATCCCAATCCTATTGCTGAGTTCTCTGATCTTGAAAAGACCCTCATGAAACTTTTCTCCCTCTCAAGTATTTTTACAAGCAAATAATTATATTGAAGTAAAGCAACACATACACATTTCCCTGTAATTTGCCATCTCAAGACGTGGTGCCAATGGAGACTTCTTCAAACAAACATGCTTTGTAACATCATGTGGAGAAAGTACCCTCTAGGTTGATAGAAAGACCTATTTAAAAAAAGCTTCAGGAGGGGAAAATGGTCTGTCTCCTTTAATTAAAAGCAAATTTCTGAAGTCTCTGGAAAAGCAAGGAAAGTGTATAGATATCTATTGAAGTTGGTGTAGAAATCAATACTGAGGAAACTCTCAAGGTGCACTTGGGGTCTTGGAGGGAAAAAAAGAAAGCTGGAATGTCTGGTGTTATCGGGAGAAACTTGTTGCCTGCTCCATAGGTGACTGTGGAGAGGGAGCTTGCTTTCATGATTGGGGCTTGTCGCCAAAAGCTTGTTCTCCAACTAGCAAAGCCCCAGCCGAGCGGGGGGGAGCTCTTAGGACATCTGGAGCACAGAGAGCGCAAACGGGCTGGTTCGCATATAGGTCTCACTAGCAAGGAGAAGAAGCCCTGCCAAACAGTGCTTAAGCTTCAAAGTACTGCTGAAGCCTTGGAGCCCTGGAAGGCTATTTTGACTTTAAGGAAAGGCTTGTGGTAAGTTTTGTTTCTATGGAAATAAAGCAATTAGCTTAAACAGCAGTTGAAAACTATTTAGTGAAAAAGATACCAAATGGCATTTCTTTTCATTTTACACTAAATTGTGTATGATTGTCTCAATTAGCAACTAGAGAGCAACACATGTTGATGCTTCTGCTTATTTTTAACTAAAGGTTTCTTTTATTCTTAGAAAAACAACACTGATTGGACTGGGTACCAGAAGGTGAGACCCAGTGATAGGGCCTGAGGAAAGCCTTCCTGGGTGATTTTTGCAATTGTGTGTGAAACACCATTGTTCTGCTGGAGGCACCTACTGACATTTCAGATTGAGCTTTTAGGGTGAGAGTGACAAATTCAGACTTGCCTTAAAAACAACAAAGAGCAATGTGTTGATTACTGTCCTACTTTATTCTCAGCACAGGCTGAAAGTAAGGTTAAGCAAATGTTCTCCAATTCACCATAATCTCCCCAGGTACATGCCTCCCTACTGTGTCGTTATATGGTGCCCTTCTTTCCACTTTTTAGGATGGCTTTAGGATGCTGCTTCTCAAACAATTCACCTGGGCTTTGTGTGAAAATGCAGCTTCTGAGCCTTGCCAGAGAGAGAGAGAAAGAGAGGCAGGCAGAGGGAGAAGCAGACTCCCCGCCGAGCAGGGAGCCCGAGGTGGGGCTCGATCCCAGGACCCTGGGATCATGACCTGAGCCGAAGGCAGATGCTTAACTGACCGAGACACCCAGGAATCCCAAGATTCTGCATTTCTAACAAGTGCCCGGTGAGGCTAATGCTTCTGGTCCAGGGACCACCCTTTGAATATCAAGTAGATTGTGACCAAGTTTGTGTGTGCATGTGTGTGTGTGTGTATGTGTGTGTGTGAACGGCTAGTGATTGTAATACTTGACTGATTTTTTCCTCCTCTTTTCAAATATTCAAATCTAAATGTTGAAATTAAAAAAAAATCTCACTTTCCCAGTTCCAGTGCCCAAACACACAGATTAAAGCAGTCAAACTGAGCAGCAAGGGCGGAGGAGGATCCTAAGAGAATCAAGCTTAATTCTCACCACTGAGCGATGTGTAATTGGGCTCTCACACTTGTTTAAGAAATGGTGCTGAGAAGGTTAACAGACCCATCAAAGGTACTAAAGGCATTTGCAGCACAGAACCTAGAGGCTTTTCTGGTACTTTTTCTCCTACAGCATCATTAACATTGGCACCTACCTCCTCAAGTCTTCCAAATGTGTGTCAGTACGTACTTGGGGTAGGTGACGCTCCTTGTACCCAGGGCTGTCATTCCCCAACTCTGGCCTCTCATACGGAACTTTATTGCCTAATTTTGGCCCACTTTGAACACTTACCAGTTCACTCGGATACAATTATGTCAGTCCTTTTTATCCCTGAGCAAATTCAGGGGTTCAAGTAAAGGGCAAGTTATACTTTGATTCAGCTTTTCTTAATTTTCTCAAAGATGAACTGAGAAAACATTTACTCAGTTTTTCCATTTTCTTCTTTCTCTCATTCTCAATACTCTATCCTCTTTTTCTTATTAACAAAAACAAGTGAGAGCATAAAAAATAATCTGTGCAAGTGGAATGTATTATTTTATCAGCTGTTGGCCAGTGAAGAGCCAGGCGGACTGTATTCTGCACCTGCTGATTCAGGAATAGAGCAACTGGGGCCCCAAGGGAGTGAGGTGAATCTCTCCTGAAATTCTGAAGCCCTGAGGTATACTGATAGCTTATGTAACAATTCAGCTGTTGACAAATGATCAAGGGACAGTAAGGCCATGGGAGCAGGGCAGAAGGAAAGGAAGCTGAAGGATGGAGTGGTGTGGAGGTTGCTTCAGGGAGAACTGAGCAATTCAGGGAAACAGGGAGGGTTCGTATCATGAAAACAGTGACCTAAAAGTGACAAAAGAAGGGAAGAGGGACAAGTAAGAAGGAACTTTTACAACTTGGCCCTCAAACGAAGCTGAGTTTTTCTTTTTTCTTTTTTTTTTTTAAGCATTTATTTATGTATTTGAGAAAGAGAGCACAAATGGGGGGGAGGGGCAGAAGGAGTGTGTAGAAACAGATTCCCTGCTGAGCAGGGAGCCCAATACAGGGCTTGATCCCAGGACCCCGGAATCATGACTTGAGCCAAAGGCAGACTTAACCAACTGAGCCACCTGGGTGCCCCAGGAAGCTGTGTTTAAACACACAATTTTGACTAAAGATGGATGACTGAAAGAGGTAAGTCTTTATCTCTACTGAGGCCACAATTAAACAATTTCTCAATGAGCCAGGAACTTATGCCTGGGGTATAAAAGAAAGAAGTGTTTCTCAAAGGTGGCACAGACCTGCTGGGTCTGGGAAGGGATGGTTAGGAAGTTGGGATGGAGAGAGGGTGCCGCCTTTGGAGCTCATTCCTCCCCAAAGCTTCCGTAGGAATTCAAACTCATACAGGGTGCCATGTTTGTCTAAACTCACTGTCTGTTTTTTAAAATCTCTCTTCATAGAAGGCACTAATGTGATCAAGTTCTGAAAACCAAAGCATAAAAAGGAGGTCCATTCTCTTAACGTTCCAAGTTCTCCTCCTAGGTCAGGTTGAGGGCATCTTGACAAATCAGAGAAAAAGAGGACTCATTTTTCCAAAGCCGTTGTTTAAAATAAATAGTTATTTGGGGCTCTTTTGTCAGGTTTAGATGTAGAAAACATCTTAGAGGCAATGTGGTTTGACACTCTTATTTTATAAGGGAAAGAGGGAAGTACCTTGCCGCTGGTCACGTGGCTGGTGAGTGATTAGATTTGAACTCGGTTATTGTGCCTTTTTGTTTTTGTGTGGTTTTTGTTTTTGTTTTTATTTTATTATATTATCCCTTTTTGTAAAGCTCTCAGCACAGTGTTCTCCCTATACCTTCAGAACATGTTATCTGCTTCCTTTCAGTAATATTTAATGAAATCTTCTCTCAAATAAGAAGGGTTTCAGTGAGAAGGGCCACATAAATGGTGTTTCTATATGTTAATGTTGCTCTTCAAACAGTGATGTCTTTAGGGGACACTTAGGGGTCTCTCACAATGTTCAGCACTCCAGCTGCCTGACCAATCTGCCTCAGTGATTAATTAGGAAATGACAGAGAAAAAAAATCAAGGCACTGATTTTGGCAGGTTTCCTCGTGATTCAAACTGCCTGCAGTAGGATGTTCCCATTGGTTAATTCTGACCAGAAAGGATTCAAGCTTGTGGGCCTTTTATTAGTTCAGACTTGCATCCTCAGCCAGTTACCTGTGAAAGCTTCTGCAGGAATCACTGCTGATCAGGACCACATCCATTAGGGGAGGATTGATAGATTCCAAGTGCACTGTCCTCTGCACAGAGCAGTAAGGCCCTTGGGACCCCAGTTATGCTCCAACTTGGAGATCACTTTGCTGTTTCCCCCCCACAGATTCCAGCAGCAGATATAATCTACAGTCTCAAAGGCAGGGCTGGAAACAAAATGATAACTTGACTGTCAGTATTCTGGGCTTGAACCTGCTTTGGCATGGGAGCAGATAAGATGACCTCATAGGTCTTTTCCATCTCCAATTTCTGTGAACCATTGTTCTTGGGAATAGATGATTTAATAAGCCAATACATATTTGTGTTTGCCCACTGTACTGTTCCTTGTATTTGTTATATTTTACTTGGTTACCCTGGGAAGAACAAATCCATTATGTAAGTCCAGAGACACTCAGAGGTCAAAATCAGCAAAGGGCAGAGTTTGAAGGGATGTGGTCAGGAGAGAGATGGCGGTGAATAGGAAACCTGAGCTCACAAGTGCTTTCTAGATGTTCCCAGAGCAAAGTTTGAGGGAAAGTACCAGGATGTGATGTCTTCTGGTGCAGTGGAAAGAATATAAATATGGAGACAGAAGACCTAGTTTGAACTCTGACTTACTGGCTTCTAATGATTTCAGCTTCCACACAGATAATGGATTCAATAATAGTTACCCTGTTTATTTAAAGAGAGTTGGTTTAACAGTCATATGAGAGAATACATGTCTGTGTATTACAAGTGTAAAGTGATATATAAATTAGGGATATTATTATTATTATTTAATGAAGTGATTCTTATGCTCAGAGTTGATAGAAAAGTTCTGTTTACAAAGAGCTATGCCAAAAACAGCTATGTTTTCTGAAGGCAATTTTGGAAGAAAGGACAAGAAACTGACAATAGGAAATTAAGTTTAATCAGTGCACAGGAAGAAAGAGAAGTAAAACCTCAAATGTTCTTGTTTTCTAGTTTGTTTGGCATGTAAGCCAAAGCACATTTCAAAGTCTGAGAAATATTGAAAATCACCATTGATCTTTTTCTTATGATGAACAACTCCTAGAAATTCTTAAAGTAATACTCTAACTGGTCTAATATTCAAAAAAGCTGATTGAAATAATGTAATTCAATATCGATTTTTCTGAGCAGCTTCTATGTGCAAGACCACAACCTAGACTTAGAAAGAAAAAACATTCCCTGCCTCCAAGAGTTGCAATTTAAAAGGGAAAAAAGAGTTCATAAATACATCCAGTGTTTTCCAGGGGTTAGAATAGGATCAAAATGATTCTCACAAAAGAGTTTTTCATTGGCTCTATTTCCTTTCAGATTACTCAGTGGTATCCAGGAGTGACCCGCTCACTAAACCATTGACCCCCACGTTGCAAACACCGTTTGGGTTCTCTCCCGCACCAGTTCACTGTGGTCATGCCTCCTGGCTTCATCAAAATCCACTGAGATCCCTGCTATTGCTGGCCCTCAGAGGGGCCTCCTCTACTGGTCCCTGCTTGAGCTGCCACAGCTGCCCATAAATGCCCCTATGGGTATTAGTCACATTAAATAAATAAGTCAGATAGGTGTATAAACAATGTGGAGTAAGCAAAATGGGTGAAGGGGGTGGTACGGGCTTCCAGTTATGGAATGAGTGAGTTGTGGGAATGAAAGCTACAGAATAGGGGACATAATCAATGGTGTTGTAATAGTGATACCTGTAAGAGGTATTGGCGACAGACGGCAGCCACACTTGTGCTGAACACAGCATAATGTACAGAGATGGTGAATGCTGTACACCTGGGACTAACGTAACTAGTGTGCCAACCATATGTCCATTAAAAAAAGTGTAGAAGAAATGCCCAGTAGGACTCTTGATTCTGCTCAGCTAGGGGAATGTGAGGGGGTCATGGAATGCTCTCTCTGAAAGAATACATTTTATATTTATTTATTTATTTATTTATTTATTTATTTATTTATTTATTTGAGAGAGAGAGGGAGGGAGGGACAGGGAGAGAGCAGGGGGAAAAGCAGGGGTGGGGGAAGAGGAGGGGGAAAGAATCTCCAGCAGAGTCTGCACTGGGTGCAGAGCCCCACATGGGACTCACTCTCACGACCCTGAGATCATGACCTGGGCCAAAACCAAGAGTCAGTTGCTTAACTGACTGAGCCACCCAGGCACCCCAACAATGCATTTATTTTTTAATATGAAGCATGAATAGATGTCAAAAGACAGGGAAGAAGGACATGCCAGGATAATGGACTATATAGACAAAAACACCTCTCCTTGAGGTGGAGAAGGCACGTAGTGAGTTCCAAGAATAAAGGAGCACATTATCAAAATGCCTGGACACCTAATCACTAAGGGCTCAGAAACCATAACTATAACCAACAAGTCGCTGGGTAATAGCGAGTATAAACTAAGTGCAGTGTCCGAGACTTTAGGCTGAAATCTCTTTACCATGACTCATGAAGATTTAGCATAGTAATTACTAAATTTGTTAAGTAGAATTCTAAATACTGCTACATTTCCCAAAAAGTTGAATAGTTTCAATTGGAGTTTCTTGGTTAGATACGCAGAAAACAGGTTTTATTCCAAGGCATAGCAATTGGTGTTGGGACCCGTGGTTCTCTATACACATAGTCTTTATTCAATGTAAAGCAGTGTGATTTCCTGGCACCATCAACCATCACATGAAGAAAACTTGAAGGCAGTCTTTTCATATAAAGAAGAAGACTGTTTCTTCTATTGACCCACAGATGCCTATGGATTTCTTTGCTTATACTATACTCCTCCCCCACTTCCCAAACTACTCGATAGAGCATAGGTATTGATTTATACTCTCCTATGGCTACTCCAGTGGTGGTGCTCTGGTTGAGCTTTTTCTTTTGCTCATCAGTGTATATGATATCAGTTGTGCTCTGAGAGGGTAGGCGCTAGCAGGGTACTTTTTTTTGGAAAGTGACTGTGAATTAATGCCTTTAAATGATGGCAAGCATAATGATGCTGTCTTATGCTCTACATCATCCACCTTGGTAAGTCAGTGTCAGCAAAAGCATCTCGTGGAGAAGCAGAGGATTTGAAAATCTCCCAGAAATTTCAGAGACAGTCAGACTTCTCTGCTCATGTGCTCCCCAGAGAATTTCTCATTGTCTTCTCTACCAGACTTATATATTCTCATAACACTTTTTGCCACAGAGCAAAAAGAAAATGATGGCAAAAATAATAAAAACGTTGTTGACGATGTGCTATGTATTAGCAGTTTCCATAGAGATGGCATTTATGTCATTTATTCATCCTAGTAATTCAATGATCCCCTCAAAGAGGCAGAAATTGAGGCTTTGGACCAGTTAAGTCAATATCCCAAGGTCACATGGTGACAATGTAGCAGAGCTGGGGCCCAAACCCAGGTCTGCTTGTTCCAAAGTCCATGCTCTTCAGCAGGGACACTCTCAGTCTCTTCCATTCAAACAACAAAGCTGATCTATGACTGGGGAGGATAGGGCAGGAGGTTATCACTGCAGATCTCAGGCTGCTGGTATCCCATCTGCTCTCCAGTGACAGGAAGGATAAATGTAGGAATTAGCTCAAAAGACTTCTAGATGATGCTCTATTAAGACATTGATCATAAGATCTTGGAAGATTGTTTTTTAAAAGGAGAAATACACGATATTCATAATGGAATGATAGTTAATGAAAAGAAGTTCAAGGATTTAATCCAAACAATGAAATACACAAGCTAATCTGAAAATGATCTAGAAATAAAACATATATTTGAGTTACCTTTTTTTAATAAAGATCTTATTTATTTGAGGGAGAGTGAGAGCGAGGGAGAGAGCACAAGTAGGGGGAGGGACAGAGGAAGAGGGAGAAGCAGACTCCCCGCTGAGCAGGGGCCCAACTTGGGACTCAATCCCAGGACCTTGGGACCATGAGCTGAGCTGAAGGCAGACGCTTAACTGACTGAGTCACCCGGGCACCCCTGAATTACCTTATTTAAAAAAAAAAAGACAGAAAAATAAAAGAAAAAAGTTAAGACAGTCTATGGCATAGAATTGAACAGAGAGAGACTCGCAAAATGAGCTTTTTCTCATATACTCAGAAATTTGCTGTTACTAACATATTAACTGCAAATTTCATTTACACTTAAAGAAAAGATAAAGATGATTTAGAGAAAAACTACCAAAAGATGGAAGAAATTGAAGACAGGAATTATGGGTAAATGTTAATGGCATTTGAGTTGTTCAGTTTAGAGGAAAAGATCGAGTACCACTCACGGATACCTAATATCATTATAAAAGTTACAGTTTTTTGTTGGCTTCTACTTTTACAGAGGGTAGAAGGATTAGTTTGTGTTTCAGATTTATTTCATTTTAGGCAAAGAAGTTTCCTTTTCCAAAAAGTTATATGTAAATTAAGAGTGTTTACCAAAATCAAACTATGAGCTAAAGACAGGAGGAATTCCATTAATAGATTTAAGTCTGAAAGAAATTAAAACTCCTACTGATTCTTTTCTGTGGCGCTATGAACAATCTCAACCCTACTCCCTCCAAAAAGCCTCTGTGAGTCAGTCTGATCTATGACTGACATTATAAATTTTTCTAAAGCAATTGAAATGGAACAAAACCAGAACATCAAAATACTCTCCAAACCCAATTTGACTGATCTGATATTTCACTTGGTTTGAGTCCCTGGTGTTGAAGAAAAAAAAAAAAGGTTTTTTTTTTTTTTAATCATACTTTAAATGCACCAGACAGCTCTTCTATTTAAAAAAGAAATCCTATGGTGGATGCTTTAGAAAAACAAACTTTTGTGAAATGAATGATCACCCACTGATCTATTTGTTTTGAAAATATTGATTTTGGGGGTTCTGATTTGCTTAAACTACATGATTTTCTATAGGTTTTGATTATAACAATGTGGCCAAACTGGTTATAGAAGAAACTAGTTCAGTTACCATGCTTAACAACCGTATGGACAAGACATCCTTACACCTGAAACAAATGTAACACCGTGAATCAATGATACTTCAATAAAAATAAATAAATTACGTAAACAAACCAAAAAACAATACAACCTTGATGATTATTTTACGTTAAAAATTAATTATATAATTTAGGTGACCAGTGGCATGATTTAATTTCTTTTATAGAGAGAAAAAGCTAGAAAATTGACATCTTAGATGCTCCATGCATAGAAATTTTAAGAACTTCAAGAAGTCAGAATTGGCTCATTCATTTTTAGAGCTTGAATCAGTGTCCATTATGGTTATGCTCATAAGATATGCGTGCTAGCCCCTTCCCCTTTCACCACAGGAAAACTGGGCAGCCTTTCTGGAGAGTAGCCTCAGCCGAGGTAGTGGAGATGCCATGATTGGTTTTCCTTTACCTCACCACTGAGATGATCCTTAATACTTTATAGAATTCGTTCCCTCAAGCTTGTGTCCCTTACTTTTCATGGAGGCAAAATATTGCATTTATTTTTCTTAATAGAGATGGGAAGGACCCTCCAGGTCACATTTTCTTGTTCTTAGTTCCTGTTTCTCTGAATTTGACTCCCTCGTAGGGTCCTGGGGATATTAGAACCTCATTATTCTTTAAGCTTTGAATTATACTTAGAGGCTAATTTAAATCAATCCCCAAATAACAGCCAAATGTTTTGTGCTGGGGGGTGGGGAGGAGTGGTGGTGGTGGTAAATCAGGGATGCATAAGTGTAACTTCTCTTCTAAGGTGTGAATCCATTTACCTTTATCCCTTAGAGGGGCACATAAAAAGCCACTAATAGAATGTCCCCTTCTATCCATTTCACCCCTACTTCTACTTATGAGTCTAATTGTAGATCTGGATCCACAAGGAAATGATTGGGGGTTGGGGGAGGGGTCGGCTACTCAAATACACAGTAGGTAAGAAATGTGAAACCAAGTGAAAAAAAATGGAGTCTGAGAGTTTTCCTGACCCTGAAAAAAAATGGGGGGCTACTTTATAAAAGAGAAGGACAGGTACACATGGAGAAGGTGTCAAATTTACTACCAGACAAATAACATTCAAAATATTTATGAAAAAGAGGCTTTTATTCCAAAGCAAGCTGTTTGATCCTGGGCAAGTTATTTAACCTCTCCTATGATGTTTCCCTAATATTATCAGTTAGGAATTATCTTTACTCAATAGCATTATTTTGTGGATTAACTAAAATATAGAAATAGGCTGATGCAGTACCTGAAGCATAATAGACTCAGGGAATATTATTTCTCTTCCTTTTCATGAACTTAACTGTTAAAGCACCCAAATGTATATTAACAATTTTATCACCCACTTATTGAGTGTCATTAAGTGACTGTTAAATACTAGGAGCTTTACATACTTTGCCTGTATTGTATGATTTAACTCTTCCAACAATCCTGTCAGGTAAATATTATCAGTTGTTTTGTTGTTGCTATTGTTGTTGTTGTTTACAGATGAATTAATTGAGACACAGAGAAGGTAAGTAACTTGCCTAAAATCTCATAGCTGGTAAATGGTAGAATCAAGATTTGGACCCACACACTATGACACAAAAATATTATTATACTCTTTTTTTTTTCTCCAAGTCCGCTAACCAAGCATGCACAATTCCCTCTAGGGAAAATATTTATATTCTACTTTAGATTTATCAAATGGAAACAGTGTTTTTCACACAATGATCAAGAAAACTGATTTTTTTTTTTCCTGAGTTACTTTAAGAAACCTTGAGCTATCTGGGTAATCTAGAACACATCTGGTCATTTACTCTGAGAGTGTCCTGACTGTTAAGTCTACACTACAGTAATATAGTGGTAATATAATTTTGTGTCTGACTTTTTTTCACTCAATAATATATTCGTGAAGTTCATTTAAGTTGTGCAAGTAACCATAGGTCACTTGTTTTCAATGATGAATAGATTTCCCAGGGAGGACTATATTGTAACTGGATATTTGGAAAGTTTTCAGCTAGAGCTCTGATGAATAATGGTGTTATGAATATTCTTGTTCCAATCTTTTGGTGCATACATGCTTGTGTTTCTGTGGGGTAGAAATGTTGGATTATAGGATATGTGTTATGTTCAGCTTTAATAGATATTAGCAGTTTTCCAAAGTGGTTATACGCTTTACACTTCCACCAGCACTGAGTTCCAGTTATCTCCATCCCCATCAGCAGCTGTTATTAGAAGTCTTTTTCATTTTAGCCATCCTGGCAAGTGATAATTGCATTATGGTTTTAATTTGCGCTTCCCTGATGACAATGAAGTTGAGCATTTTTTATATGTTTATTGACCGCTTGTGAAGTATTGTTTCGATCATTTTTCTATCAAACAGATCGTCTTTTTATTGATTTGTAGGACTTCTCTATATATCCTGGATATGAACCCTTTGTTAGTTTAAAGACTGTAAATATCGTCTTTCTGTGGCTTGCCTTTCTCACTCTCTTGATGTCTTTTGAAAAATTAAAGTTTTTACTTTTAATACAGTCCATTTACTTTTTTTTTTTTTTTTTCTTTCCTTCAAGGATAATGCTTTTTATGCTCTGGTTAAGAAATCTTTCCCTCCCTTGGGTTATGCGTATACTCTCCAGTATTTTACTTTAGAACATTGTTGTTTTGCCTTTCATGTTTAGATCCACAATCTACCTAAAATGGATATTTGCATATAATTTGAGGTAGAGGATGTTTCAATTTGTCTGTATGTAGGTCCAGTTGTCCCAGCACTACTTATCGAAAAGATCATTATTTTTCTCTGGTTCTACAGTAACAGCATTGTCTTCAATGTAGTGTCTACATATGGGAGGGTCTGTATAGACTCTTTAGTTTTTTCCAGAGATCTATTTGTTAATCCTTGAGCCTATATCACACTGTGTTAATTACTGCCTCTTTATAATACGTCTTGGTATCTGGTATCTGGGAGAACAAATCCTTTTACCGGAGTTTCCCTCAAATAGCTCTTGAATAGCTTTGACTTTGTTAACCTTTTTTTTTTTATATAGATTTTACTTATTTATTTGAGAGAGAGAGAATGAGAGACAGAGAGCATGAGAGGGAGGAGGGTCAGAAGGAGAAGCAGACTCCCTGCTGAGCAGGGAGCCCGATGCGGGACTCAATCCCGGGACTCCAAGATCATGACCTGAGCCGAAGGCAGTCGCTTAACCAACTGAGCCACCCAGGCGCCCCACTTTGTTAACCTTTTAATGTAAGTTTTAGATTCAGCCTTTCAAGATCCACCAAAATTATTTAAAAAATGCTTCCAGATTT
Organism: Mirounga angustirostris; assembly: GCF_029215605.1. Classification (NCBI taxonomy): domain Eukaryota; kingdom Metazoa; phylum Chordata; class Mammalia; order Carnivora; family Phocidae; genus Mirounga; species Mirounga angustirostris. The sequence continues at coordinate 77,358,531 of NW_026991713.1, forward strand.
TTTTGGGTGAGGGGGGATTGCATTAAACCATTATGATCAATTTGGGGAAAATTGACATCTTAACATAATTCTTCCATTTCATAAGCATGATATATCCATCTATTTATTTATTTAGGTTTTCTTTGATTTTTGTGCTGTATACTTTATACATTTCTGTGTAGACACATGGCTTTCTTTAGATTTATTCTAATTGAGAGCATAATTTTTCTGCAGGTGTTGAGGTACCTCAAAACTCATAGTAGTTTCCTAGAATAAATGTGCATAATTGGTATTCCTATCAAAGAACTTGGTTATTTGATACTACTGAAAATGACATCTTTTTAAAATTTCAGCTTCCCATTTGGTTGGTTGCAACTCAACACAATGAGATTGACTTTTTGTATATCGATCTTTACCCAGCAATTTTGAAAAGCTGCTTATTATTTTGAATTTTCTGTATAATCTCATGATCTGTGAAAAGAATTTGTTTTTTTCTCTTTCAATCTTTACACCTCTTACTTATTTTTCTTATAGCACTTATCTTTCTAGCACTTCCAGGATGATTTTGAGAAGTTGTTATAGTGAGTATCTTATTCTTGTTCCTGATCTCAAGGGAAATTTCAAAATTTATTACCATAACATATGGTGTCTGCTGAAGGTTTTTTGTAGACACTGTTAATCAGGTTAAGAAAGTTAACTTAGGTTTACTAGGAATTTTTAAAAATCACAAATTATGTATATTGAATATTTTCAAATGTTTTTTTGCAAATATTGAGATAACCATATTTTTTTCCTTCATAATTCTCTTAATATGCTGAAGTATACTGATTTATTTTTTAATGTTAAACCAACTTTGCCTCTTTGGTGTAAACCCAAATTAGTCATGATGTATTAACCTTGGCATGACTTGCTCATACAGTGTTTTAAGAATTTTCCTTCTATGTTCATGAGTTAGATTTATCTGTAATCCCCTGCCACCCACAGTGTCTTTGTCAAATTATGTTATAAAGGTTATGCTGGTCTTATAAAATAAAAATAAGAAGCTCTTCCACACTCTTTTTTTTCTCTGTTTGTGTAAAAATGGCATTATTTCTTCCTGAATGTTTGCTAAAATTCATTGGTAACCTTTCTTGGTCTGGAGTTTACTTCCAGGGAAGGCATTTATTTACTGAGTTCATTTATTTAATAGTTATTATAGTGTTATTTAAGTTTTTGATTTCTTCTTTCATCTTTGGTTATTATATACATATATATTTTAAGATTTTATTTACATATTTGAGAGAGAGCGAGAGAGCATGAGCAGGGGGAGGGGCAGAAGGAGAGGAAGAAGCAGACACCCCACTGAGCAGGGGTCCCGATATGGGGCTTGATCCCAGGATGCTGGGATCATGAGCTGAGCCGAAGGTAGCCACTCAACCACCTGAGTCACCCAGGAGCCCCAATAATTAAATATTTTTAAGTAAGTTAAATTTTTTTTTTTTGAAATTTACTAATGTAAATTTCCAAGTTCATTTTCTTTAAGTTGCTTATGATTATAGTGACAATATAATTTATAATCCTACTGGAAGACTTTTGAGAGTGAGAAAGGAAGTATAAATAATTAAAATTGGGTAATTTTTGAACTATTTCTTTCTTTACTTAAAATTGATTTTGTTAGTTTGGTGGGTACTTATAAAATGGTTTTATTGAAAATCTATTTTCAAAGATAAAAGACTTTCTATAAAATATAAATAGCATATGTATTTTTATTAATACAAAGAAGTCTTAATACTGAGTACCTAACCATTATAAGGTGACATACAAATATTTGTTTTTAAATATTCATGTCACTTAATTGGTTTCTTGGTTGTATTTATCACTGATATTATTGTATCATTAACATATTTCTGAAGAATATATTTTTTACAATATTGTCTTACTATTTTTAATTTTTTCATAGAATTTCCTGCAGTGTTTTCAAAATTGAATTTCATCTTTCTAAGTTTGCAATTGTTGACAATTTCAATTGATGTTTGTTTTGTTTGACAGAAAGAGAAAGAGGGTGAGAAGGAGAGAGAGAGAGAGGGAAGAGAGCACAAACAGGGAGAACCGGAGAGGGAGAAGCAGACTCCCCGCTGAGCAGGGAGCCCAATGCGGGACTTGATCCCAGGACTCTGGGGTCATGACCTGAGCTGAAGGCAAACGTTTAACCAACTGAGCCACCCAGGTGCCCCAATTGATGTTTCTTTGTAGATGAAGATATTTTCAATTGAGAGCATACTTTTTCCGCAGGTGTTGAGGTACCTCAAAACTCATAGTAGTTTCCTAGAATAAATTTTATTATTTTTTTCATAATGAAATGTATAAATATTTCAGTCCAAATATTTTCACATATTATGTCTCTTTGCTTCAATTCAAAGTACATTTCTGTGAAAAATATTTTTGCTTGGCAAAATTCATCAAACAAGTTGTCTATTATGATTCTTTGAGCATTCACTGAATTTATATGCTGCAAAATTGTGGGCCTTTTCAATTTCATCCTACTCTAGTTCAGAATATAAGTTTATCCAATTAAAAATAGGGGGTCCATCAAAAGATTCTTATGACAAGTTAACATCACAAATCTCAACTATAATATTTTAATGTGAAATCTTGCACACCATTTGAGTTCTCCAGTTTAATTTCTCCAGTTCCTCCTTATTTATGAAGGGAGATATTTGCATTTCTTTCTCCCTGAAAGTTTTGTTACTTAATTGCAATTAGTAACTCTACGAGCTAAAGCTTTCTGTTGTTCCATTTGTTGAATATTTTCATTAAAGGTTTACAACTGATTTTGAGAAAAATAAAGCCAAATTTTAGAAGTCTAGTTTTTGAAGAACTTCAAAAGCATTGTAGGTCATTGAGGTTGAATTATTAAGGAGTTTTTCTTCAAAGGCTTGAACATTCCTAAAATCTGATTGAGTGGCAAAGGCCGCTTGTGTGTCTGGCCATGCTGCTATGTATATTGAAATTTAATAACAAGTTTATCACAAAATTTTTGTCATTCATTGTCATAATTTACATATATCTGTAAGTACTGACAACTAGAGCTTTTATTTCAGTTAGAAGATTATAGCAGCTTCTTTGGGTATAATTATAAATTATGTGTGTACTACAATGAATGATTAAGACACAAATTTGAAATTTAGTAAGAGTTTTACCTTATACTGGTGTCATGTTTCACCAAAATTTGTATTCTTATCACAAAAACAAGTAATTTTGTCTTTATTGTTGAACTTTTAAACAAAATTTACAAAAATGTCCCATTCTCACTGAGCAGAATGAACTCCCAAGCATTTCTGTGTAAACAACAGAAGCATTATTGAATTAACTGATTTTCTGTTTGAAGGGTCTGATGACACTAGTAAAAACCAGTGTTTACATGTTTGGGAAGTTGTTGAACAAATGGAGCCAATAAATTCATAGCTGTCACTTTACTTTTCATATGAGTGCCAGAAATCTTATATTAACAAAATGAGTGGAATTCATTTAGGGCAGTCATTTGATCTAAATGAACAGTCATGCTTCACCGAATGATATATAAAAATGCCTTCTGCAGCTGCTTTTGCTCATTTTTGTTTTCAGAAATAATCTTCTCACAATAAGTATTAATTTTGAAGTAAGATAGTGATATGTTAGCAAATTTGTGTCTTCTGTCTTTTTTGTGCATGTGGTCAGGAATAACACTTGGACTCCCATGATGACTGGGTAAATGTAAACTAATATTTTGTGTAGTTCACATGTTCATCAGCAACATCCTTGAGAGACTGAAGTCCAGTACTTAATTTTTACCAAATATGCTTTTTTATAATTCAAAAATATTTTTTTAGAAAATAAAAAAGCATCACCTAAGAGTAAAAGAAGCATATAGTTATACATGTTACTCCATCCAATGAATGACAAAACCATATGGCAAGAGAGTTTAGATTTTTCTAGTCTATACCCTTTCTGGCAGGACTGCACAGCTGTTTTCCCACATAAATTCCTTACATAACCTGTAATGTTTCACTTTTCTCAGACTCCACCTCTGGCAGCCTGGTGGTTTCATGCATCTCATAGTCTCAGCATGAATCATGGCTTAACTCACTAGAACGCCAAGTAGCTAACAGGGGCTGTCTGACGACTGGTCTCTTATCTTCCCCAGAACCCAGCATCAGCTGGTGCTGCCCTCCTGCAAAATGCACTAATTCAATCAGTGAGTGCCTGCCTTTATGCCTGTGAGGGAGGTGTTTGCTAAACTGAGTCTGGTTAGGGTTCGCAGGAATGGCAGTTTATAATCTCTCATCTTCAGTTTTAGAGTGGGAACTGTGTTCACTGAACATATATTTCTCTCTCTCTCTCTTTTTAAAGATTTTATTTATTTATTTGAGGGTGAGAGAGAAAGCACACAAGTGGGGGGAAGGGTGTGGGGGGAGGCAGAGGGAGAGGGAGAAGCAGACTCCCCGCTGAGCAGGGAGCCTGATGCCATGTGATATGGGGGCTTGATCCCAGGACCCCAGGATCATGACCTGAGTGGAAGGCAGACCCTTAACCGACTGAGCCACCCAGGCACCCTGAATGTACATTTCATATACTACTAGATAAAGCCACAGCAGAATGTGAAAGTACAAAGAAGAGGTCTACACAATCCATCCAGGACTATTTTTAAGTATTAAAATTAATATTTTGTTACAAAAGGCAACTCAGGTGAACAAGGAAGCAGTTGGGATACCAGGCCAAAAAGTATAAACTGGGCACATAGTCATGTTATAAATAATACTCTGCTAAATTCTTTCTTTGCTTCCTCCCTCCCTGCCCTCCTTTCCCTTCATTACCCACCATGGACAATGTTAGGCATATACCAAATTAGAGAGCATAGTACTTATCTCACAGTTTCAGCAATTTTTAACACATGCCAATTTATCTCATCTATATTCTTCCTACTACCCCCTTCCCCTGGATTATTCTAAAGCAAATCTTGACACCATTGCATTGCCTCTGATGATTTTTTTCAGAGGTGTGCAGGCTCTTCAGTAGGCTGCCCCCCCCTTCTCCACTTTTGATACTGCTTATTTGTACCTTCTCTCTTCTTTTCTTGGTGGTATTGTCTTGTCCAGCACCAATTAATTTTGCTATACTTTTCAATGAGACTTCCTTCTTTAGTAGTCTTTTCTATTATTTGTTTGCTATTTCATTAATTTCTCTTATCTTTATTATTTTCTTCCTTCTGCTTCCTTTTCGTTCAATTGGATGTTCTTTTCCTAATTTCTTAAGATGTATGCTAAGCTCATTCATTTTCAGCCTTTCTTCTTTTCTAATAAATGGATCCACAGTTTCAGACTTTTAAGTATGGCATAGTGGCATTTCACAAATCTTGGTATGCAGCTTTATTTTCAGCCAGATCAAAATATTGCCCAATTTCCATTGTAAGTTTTTGACTCAGATTCTGAAATGTTATGTTTTGACTTTCCATTAGAACAAAATATTTTCTAATATTCACTGGGATTTCTTTTGGCCCATGGGTTATTTAGAAGTGTATTCCTTAATTTACAGTCATAAGAGGATTGTTCTGTTCTCCTTTTCACATTGGTTCCTAGCTTAATTGCAACATAGAGAGGAATTATATTCTGTATGCTTTAAATATTTGGAAATTGGTTTCATGTCTCCCCTCATTTCTAACAGTCAATTTTTCTGAAGATGCCACACGTGAATGTGTGGCAAATGGGTATTCTTCAGGGGTCGGGCACAGCGTTCCACATAGTCAACAATTAAACTGGTTAATCATGTTGTTAAAATCTTCTACATCCTTTCTTATTTTTTTTTCTTGTCTGCTTGTTATACTTGTTACCAAGATGTGTTAAAATCTCCCTCTATAATTATAAATTCATTTCTTTCTTTTTATTTCTATCAACATTTCTTTATATGTTTCTAGGTTATGTTCTTTGGTACATGAATTTATAATTGATATCTATTTCTGGTGAATTATGCTTTTTACCTTAAAGAAACAGCCTGTTAAAAAAATCTTTTATGTATTTTTTCTTAACGTTTACTTTGACATTAAATAAATTTTCTTGATATACCATCTTTCTTTTGGTTAGTATTTATATGATATAATATCCTCATCATTGTAATTTCAACTGTTCAGTGCCATGATATTCAAATGTGTCTCCGATAAACAGAAGAGCAGTTTTTTTTTTTAAGTCCAGCCTGAAATTTTCAAGTAATTAGAGCATTAAACCATTTAAATTCAAGGTAATTGCTTTTATATTCAGTTTTTAAATTTTTTTTTAGGTTTTTATTTTAACTCCAGATAGTTAACATACAGTGTAATATTAGTTTCAGGTGTACAATATAATGAATGATTCAACACTTCCATACATTACCTGGTGCTCATCAGGGCAAGTGCCTTCCTTAATCCCCATCACCTAGTTCAGCTATCCCCCATCCACCTCCCCTCTAAGACTTGAATAGACATTTTTTCACTAGTATTCTTCACTTCCATGAAGGCATTGACAACCAGTAAAGATTAGCTGTACTCGGCACCTGTGATTTTGTGAATTGTACAGACTTTAGAACTACAGATGCATGAAGGTTCTGGAGACAATGAGAAACATGATGGATGTTGGGGTGCCTGGGTAGCTCAGTCAGTTGGTTAAGCATCTGACTCTTGATTTCAGCTCAGGTTATGATCTCAAGGTCATGAGATGGAGTCCCACATCCTGTGCTGTGCTCAGTGGGGAGTTCTGCTTCTCCCCCTCTCCTGCCCACCCACCATGTGTGTGCTTGTGTGTGCTCTCTCTAAAATAAATAAATCTTAAAAAAAAAAAGAAAAGTGATAGATGTCACAAATAGCTTTCATTATGATTATTAAAAGTATTCATGACCCCTAGAAAAACAGGAGAAATACAAATTTCTGGGCTCTATTTATGCCATTCTAATTTATACTAGACCTGGTTTGTAAATGAGCTCAGGTAATTTGTCCTGGGGAGTTATAGAAATAACTCCCCTGGACATAGGGCCCCTGGATAATCACTTTGCAATGACAATGTGCTTAGTACATTATGATGACTAATGTTGTCTTACCATCAACCAGCTAGTGACCACTGTAGGGAGAAAACTTTATTCAGAAGACAGCTTCACATCCAGAGTAAAGTACCAGATATCCCAAAGCCAGGGTCTATAATCAAATTAATTCAGCTAAGTCTCAAATCAGGACACTCTCTCCATGAAAAATAATTACCTGTGTTTAATGACCTTGTAGAAATTGTGCTTTTTTCTTATGCTGTTTAAACTAAAGTGACTTACGTAAGGTGGCAGTTTTGATATTGCTTTTACCATCAGTGAAAAGTATTCTTCCATCACATTAAAGCTCCATTAGGCACATACTGTGTGACATACTATGTAACATTAATACCATACATGCCATTTCTTATTGATCTTCACCACCGTATTGTGGAGTAGGCATTATAAGGAAATTGAGGCAGAGAGAAATTAACTCAACCATGACTACACAACTGGTGAGTAGCAGAGCCAATGTGTGAAGTCAGGTTTATCTATCCCAAAGGCTATGATTGTTCTGACCTACAACACCTCCTCCGTTAGTCATGAGACTTTGTGAACACGTTGGAAAGGAAATGTGGTGTGGGATTTCTTGACAGGCTAAATTATGTACATTCATCTCCGTTTTTTCATTACCAGTATTATCATTCAGGGCTGGACCATGGCTGTTACAAAAGATACCTAGCTTTGGGATGGATAGTGTTTCACCATAAAAGCTTTGGAAAGATTTGAGAGGAATTCTAACAAGTTTTCTGAATGCTATGCACATTTCTTCAATACTGTAGGATACATAAATCAAACATAGGTCTGGTCTGTAACAATGAATTCATTTTAAGATGACAAAGAAAGCTGTGAGTCTCAAGAATATAATGTTACAAGAAGACAAGAGAAGCACTGCTATTTAGGGCAAAAGAAATTATAAGCAAACAAAATGATGTCCTAGAGCCAAAAGATGTGAACTTATGGGTAGAGAAAGAGAAAAAGGGATGAAGAGAGGAAAAGATGGAGAAAAAGTCAGAGAGAGAAAAGAAGAAAAAATAAGAAGAGTAAGGGAACCTAATCCAGCATACATCTATGGACCAAGTCCAAGGATTTAAATATTGACTCTCTTTGTAGGAAGTTAAGTAACATTTAAATATTGGGTTTCCCCAAGTATAAGATAAAGGGAAAAGCTTGATTCTTTTCCTTTTTATTTTGAGGAAATGACCCTATGTAATTATTGCTGTATAAGTATTAATCTGTATTTTGTGTATTCCTTTAAGCATAATCATACTTTTCAGTTCTTGGCAGACTTGCGATGTTTTGTAGGTATAACTAGAGCTTGACTTCACACACTGCAGAATAACTGGAGTCTTCTTCCTTATGTCAAAACTTAAGTTGAAAGAAAGAAAGAGAGAAAGAAGAAAGAAAGAAAAAAAAGAAATATGAGAAACCCAGGGGCACCTGGGTGGTTCAACAGTTAAGTGCCAGACTCTTGATTTCTGCTCAGGTAATGATCTCAGGGTGGTAAGATCAAGCCCGGCATTGGGCTCTGTGCTCAGCATGGAATCTGTTAGAAGATTCTCTCCCCCCTCCCTCTGCCCTTACCCCTGCTGGTGTTCTCTCTCTCTCTCTCTCAAATAAATAAAAAAACTTAAAAAAAAAATGTAAGAAGCTCAGAGTTCATTAACTTGGGTCACCAGCTAATGAGCCTGTTTGAGAAATGAGATATTTCTTCAATTTGTCTAACCTGATTGTGCATTCATTAAAATGACCGAAGTCTCCATGTTCCTCGACCGTTCCTTTTATGCGGAGGTGTGTCTTGATGATGCCGTGGAGATAAAATAATTAAGCTATGGCGTGAAATCTGGTGTTGCTGAAAACCACAGTGGTAGGGAAGTCAAGCTAGGGAGGTGGCCTGTTTCCAGAAGGTATTCAATAAATTAAATGAAGGAACCGGGCAAAACCCAGGGAAGCCGTAATTCTCAGGCTAATAAGAGACTTCAGGTCAAGCTGACACTGACATGGCCGAGCCTTGTTTCACTTCCCCTCAGTGTTCAAGAAGCGCCACTTGCTGTTTATTTCTACTCGCCCCACTGAACCTGGATGAAGTTACAACTGTTGGGTTTCTCTTGGAGACCTCCGAAAACTGTGCCCCACAGCTTTTCATCGGTGTCTCAAATGAGACTGCCAATAGTGAAGACCTCTCCAGGAGAAACATGTCATCAAAAATTGCAAGTTCTCAGTCACACCTTTAAATGAAAAAAAAAAAAAAATCTCCCACCCCGTCCCAGCTTCTGCTCTTAGCAGGGAACTCTTTAAACAAAACAAACAACTTCGAAAACCTCTCCAGGATCCCTCTTACCCTTGTTAGAACTGTGTTGCCCACTTTTGGCTACAAGATCTGGTTTTCTTCCCAGTCCCTGGTGGTCTTGGCAAAAGCTCATGCAGGTTCTCATGCTGCACACCATGGAGGAGATTGTGGGGCTTGGTGGTTACAGGGAATGAGCCAGAGAGTCTTGCATTTTCATCTCTGCCGAGCAACTCAACTCTCCAACCCTGCAGATGAGTCACTTGGATACCATTGACTGAAAGGGAGAATTTGGGGGCAAATATAGGAACCTTCTCTGAAATCCAGATGCTGTTTATGAGCTGTGTTTTCCCAGATCAAATAAACAAGCACTCAGAGCAGTCATCCAGGCCCCATGGAAAAAATATTATGTGCCCCAGATGCTTTCATGGCTAGTGGGTGGCTAAATTAGACTCTTGTTTTGTCTAAAGGCATTTGAGTATATAAAAAAAATTACATAGCAAATATCTGGTGTCCCGACTCTCTCAAATTATGAAAACTACTAGTCTTATAATATGTTAGTGGCAAAGAATAAACATAAATTAAAATCCACTTTACCAATAAAACATGTTGCTTGCATATTATAGAAAAGAAAAAAAGGCATCAAGTCAAAACATTGTGATGTCCTAGACCATTACTCATAGTCATGCTATTCTGGGGTCACATTGCAATCATCATCAGCTGTTGCAATGGAAATTTGAAGACCCTCAGGTTTCTCAGAAGAAAAGCTGCACATGATTTGAGATTTCTTGTATGACAATCTTGCTGAAAAGAAAAAAAAATCCCATATAAATTCCAATTTATGTTAAGAGGGTAGCAGACATTTAAACTCTTTATCAAGGGTTGCTTTCTTTTATTTACTTTAATTTTTTTTTTAGGATTTATTTATTTATTTGAGAGAGAGAGAGAGAGAAAGTGAGGTGGGGGTGTGTGGAGGGAACACAGGGAGAGGGGAGGAAGAATCTCCAGCAGATTCCCTGTTGAGCGGGATGCCCATCGCGGGGCTGGATCTCAAGACCCTGAGGTCATGACTGGAGCCAAAACCAAGAGTTGGTTGCTTAACCGACTGAACCATCCAGGCACCCCTCAAGTGTTGCTTTCTTTTAGAACAGTGGGTTTGGGCATTTACTTCCCTCCAGCTGTGAAGTTCCAGAATAGATGCTCTGGAAATCTCCAAAGAAAGCCAGACTCAGTCATCCCAATCTTTCTTGATTCCCATTTCTTCCTTTTCATCCTCTCAACCAAATACCTGGGGAATTCTGGGATCACCTCTATCTGGCACCTCTTACCTTTTCACATCTTAGAAGAAACCTCTGATAAGCAAATGTTTCCTCCTTATCATCGATGCTTCCTCTCCTCCTCTTCATTATCTGGAGGGTGCTCCTTGGTTGATAATCTTTGGGTTGTCCCTTGCCTATAAGGTAGGGTGTTCCCTACTTTCCCTTCAGTTTTTGAGGGTCTTCTCTGAAGGCCTTCAAGCATCAGTCAGTGTGCTATCATCTTGGTGATTATATTAATGGAAGAAGATTTGATGTAGATGTGAAATAAATAAAGGGGATTAAGAGGTAGATACATGGAATGATAATCTTGGGTACATCAATAAGTTTTGAGAGGTAACTTTTCCCTCTTGAGGATCTATTTTTCTCATTGGTTAAAAAAAAAAATATATATATATATATATAGAGAGAGAGAGAGAGGGAGGTAGGGAGGGGGAGAGAAAGAGACAGAGCAAGTGTCCATATTTAAGAGAGAGAGAGATGAAGAGAGAAACAGAGAGAGGGAGAGGGAGGGAGGGAGAGAGAGAAGGGGGAAGAGAGAGATTTATCATGAGGAATTGTCTTACAAGATTATGGAGACTGAGAAGTCCCACAGGTTGCCATCTGCAAGAAAGAGACCCAGGAAAGCATGTGGTATAATTCACTCCAAGTCCAAGTCCAAAGGCCTGAGAACCAGGAAAACTAATATCAAAAATCTTAGTCTCAGGGTCAGAGAAGATGAGATGAGATATCCCAGCTCAAGCAGTGAAGCAGGATTAAAAAAGAAGTTAATACCTTCTTCCTCCACCTTTTATTCCATTCAAATCCTCAGTGGATTGGATAATATCAACACACATTGGGGAGGGCAATGTATCTAACTGAGTCCACCAATTCAAATACTAATCCTATCCAGAAACACCCTCCAAGACACCCAGAAATAATGTTTAATCAGGGTCCTCATTGACGAGTCAAGTTGACACATAAAACTTACCATCACACCCACCATATAATGATTTTATGATTTTTTCACCCTTTTCAAGTAATTTATGCACATTTTAAAAATGGCTCTCTGGAAACCTTTCTCCTTCTCTACACTTAAATTCTCCATGTCAAGAATTTTAAACCAGGTAGGAGCTAAGAGTAAACCATGGTAGAGATTTCTGGGCTGGAGGACCATTTGATCCTCTGTAATCCATGTAATAAAGTAATAAGTAAACATTTAATTAAGCACTTCATATGTGCAACAATTATCCTTTGATTTTTGAAGTATGTTAACTCATTTTACCTTTACAATAACACTTCGAGATAAATGTGATTATCACCATTTTGACAGATCAGAAGCCTGAGGACTAGAGGTTGCGTAAGTTACCCCAAGGTACGTAGCTGGCAAATGGCAGAGCTGAGATGTGAATCCAGGGAGTCTGGCCAGGAAGCCACACTCTTCAAAAACACTATGCTGAGGAGGTCCTCACACAGAGTTCATACATTCCACTGGCTACTCCTATGTAGTATAACAAATCTCATTGTAAAACTAGCTCTTCAGCTATAGACTCTACAGCATTACCATTTGTCCTAAAATCCTATTACAAGCTACAGTCTCCTTGATCACTTTAATGTAAACAAACAAACCACCATCTAGTTTTCACCTGTCCTCTGTGCATGACTGATAGCTTAGCCATGAAAATGTACTCATGAGCCAATGTCAAAGAGCCAGGTCCTACATTTAGTCTTTCCCGTCACTGTTTCCTATACTTGTAACAACTGCCAGGCTGAAACCCTTCCTTCTTCATGCAGTCTTTTCTGATTAAAGCAGGGAGCTCTCATATTCACTCACTTAACAAATAGTTGTCAAGGACTTACACTAAACCACACTATGTTAGCACATAGGAAAACCAAGTTAATAGGTTATTCAGTCTTGAACTTACTTAATTTAAAGTCAAGATCAGGAAACTGCCCAAGAAGCAATTAATGACACTTGGTAACTAACTCTCCATATGTCAGAGATATAATAAAATTAACCTGCATAAACTCTTCAATCAAAATGTTTTTCAAAAAAACACAAATCAAATGTAAAAATTATATTGCTCATTCCAATCTTCTCTATTTCACAATTTTGTGGACTTTTTTCCCAAAGATTCTATTTATTTGAGAGAGAGAGAGAGAGAGAGCACGAGCCAGGAGATGGGTAGAGGGAGAAGCAGACTCCCCACTGAGCAGGAAGCCCAATGTGGGACTCGATCCCAGGACCCTGAGATCATGACCTGAGCTGAAGGCAGACGTTTAACCAACTGAACCACCCAGGCACCCCATACAATTTTGGGTTCTTTTATACAGAAATTCTAAAGATAGGGACATAAAATACATACCCCTGTATGCACTTTTGTGTGCACATAGACCATTATGTAAGGAAACATAATTGTTTTTTACTCATGTCCTGATCAACAGAAAACTGGCACCTCTACCCTTCCCTTGTCTTGAATGTTCTTCTGCACCACCTCCACTAAAATCTCTGGCACACCTGCATTGCACTACAGGCTAGGATGCACTGACTAATTTATTCTGAGACCTCTCTAAACTTAGTTCAGGGATCTTTTATGTTGAAATTGATATCAAAGTACTTTATAAAATTTCCTGTAATTATAAGATATTAGGAGTAAAAGAGGAGTATTAGATGAACTCTAGAAAAATTCTTTTATTTTTCTGAAATTGGCCTTTAATTTCACAGATTCAGATATCAATGGTCCTCCAAGTCTTACCAAATAATTGATTCATGCAAAGCCTATTTTAAATTTTTATATATTTATTTATTCATTCTAATTATTGATTTAAAAAATTGATGTGAAATTTACATAACATTAAATTAACCATTTTAGAGGGCACAATTGAGCAGCATTTAGTACATTATCAGTGTTGTACAACCACCACCACTAAGTTCCAAAACATTTCATCACGTCAAAAGGAAACCCTATACCCATTACTCCCCCTCCCCCCAGCCCCTGGCAACCATTCATCCATTTTCTCTCTCTATGAATTTGCCTATTCTGGACATTTCATATAAACGGAATCATATCATATGTGACCTTTCGTGATTGGCTTCTTCCACTTAGCATCATGTTTCAAGGTTCATCCACATTGTAGCATTTGTCAGTACTTCATTCCTCTTTATTGCTGAGTAATAAATATTCCATTGTATGGATGTGCCACATTCTTCATTCACCCATTGGTGGAAATTTGGGTTGTTTCCACTCTTTGGCTATTGTGAATAAGGCTGCTGTGGACATTTGTGTTCTTGTGTTTTGTTTCAATATGTTTTCTTTTTTCCAAGTATATAGTACATTACTACTAACTGTAGTCACCGTGCTATACGTTAGGTCGCTCTTATAACTGAAAGTTTGTGCCCTTTGACCAATATTTTCCCTTTTCCCCTACCCCTAACCTCTGATAACCATCATTCTCCTGTTACTATAAGCTCAACATCTTTTTCTTTTTTGATTCCATGTATAATGAGGCAATGTGATATTTGTCTTTCTGTGTGTGAAAGCCTATTTTTTAGATTCTCTAAGCATGTTTCATACTATTCACACTGCTTCTGGTACTTTCTCTCCTCATCCTACCATCAAGCTAATTCAAATTCCTTTTTTGAGTCTTGGCTTAAATGTAGTTTCTTCCTAATGCCTTTTCTAACTCTTAGCCTGCCTGAGGTGCTTCTCCTCTGTGTCTCCAAAGCACTCTACAATAGCACCCTTCTACTCACTAGTCCCTCCCAATGGACTCTGAGTCCCTCTGACTGTCAGTGCCACCAGGGATGAATATGATCACAATCCTTAACACAGTGCTGGCTAAGAGCAAGTGTCCCTATTTAAGTATAAATGAGTGAATAAAGTACACGTTCCTTCTGAGTTTTTGAGGAAAGAGAGAGAAGATTCTTAGAACGGATCTAAATGGAAGATAGCGTGTTCCAAACCATACTACTTCTTAAAGGTAGAGTAGGTTCATTTAACTAAATGATTCAGGGAAACCAGACATAAAACTTTAGCAACCTCCTTGCTTTTTTAGCAAGTGGCACCCATGTCTGTATCCACTATCTAGTACAAAATCCTGCCAGTGGTAGGTTCTCAGATAACAAGGCCATAATGCAGGCATCTACCATAGCGAAAAGAAGGGTCAGCTGGAGAAATGACTGGGAAAATAGACCCCAAGGGAGACTAAAGAGGGCTATTTGTCCAGCAAATATATGCTTCGGGTACGAGGAAGGGAACTGAGACATCTGAAGAAGTACATTGGCATGACATCATCAAGGGCAGAGCCATGACAATGATACCTTGAATTGGGGGTAATAGTTTGAAAAATATCTTTATGGTTACTCAAAGGATAACCAAACTTATTTGTGCCTTTTCAATTTCAAGCATCCAAGTTATTTTCTCTCTCTAAGATTAAAGCAGTTCTGGGGCCTGGGAGCTGGGTTAGATGTTTCTCCTCTCTACTTTCTCACTGGACTTGTCCACCTTTGCAAATCTGCCTACTCTCGTGGGATGTGAGCTGCTAAGAGCACCCCAGCCCGGTGCCTGGTACATGGCAGGGGGAGTGGATGGAAGCCTCACCAAGTGTATGAAATAAATAAATGGTGGAAGGATTAATGGATAAACGGCTTCTTCACATTTAAAACAAGGAATCTGGTTGTTCCTTCCCTACCAGTTTCTCAGTTAAAGATCCTGACTTCTTGGAGAAAGGGAATAGACAATTTGAGTATCAGCCAGCCCTATTCATTTATCTTTCATCCTTCAAACATTTGTCGATCAATTACTCTCAAATAGGCACTGAAAATATACAGATTGATAAGAAAAAAAATCCTGCCTGTAAGGAGTTTCTGATATAGCAGACAGATGATGTACACAGAGATCAAGTATCATTTAATATCAGCAAATAGTGATGGATCATCTTACTTTCTAAACTCAGGAAAATGGCTTTGTTTACTAAGCTATGAATGATTTGAACATGAGGGTTTTGGCACAAGACCACCTACTGAAGGAAAAAATCTGAGTTTATATGCTTATTTAGCCGTGATGAAGTTTAATTAAAAGGCAAGTATAGAAGATTACTCTTTATGTGATTATTTAGATGTCATGAAATTTAATAAAAAAGCAAGTATAGAAAGTTTTTCTTTCTGCTTGAAGTTTTAGTAAAGGTAATTTTCATCCCTCTAAATCATCATCTAAATCATCTTCCATTTCTGGTAGCTCTTATGATCTATCTTGGGGCAAAATGGAAAGTTCACAAGCAGAAATAGAAATACTAGTCATGTCCCAGGACTGAGAACAACTCAATTCACCTGGCAGCAATAGATTGCCTCTATTGGACAATTAAAGGGGGGGAATTGCACTTATTCCCTTCCTACTGATTTTGTTTCACTATCAAATGGCTGTAGGAGTAGACAAAATAAAAGTCTTATATTTGAGTGTTGGCTCCACAGTTTCACAATGTATCCTCAGGCACATCACTTCTGTGGGATCTCAGGTTCTTCCTTTGTTATGCAAGGCAAACAGGGTAGCTGTGATTTTGAGCACAGAGACCTCAAAGTTTTGCTCAAGCATTATCAGGCTCTGATTCTGAGGGAGGTTAAGAACTCATTTTCTGGGACACAGAATTTTGGGGCTTTATTAAGGCAGGTGGCCCAGTGTCATGAACCTGGGTTTGAATCTGCAAGCTAGAACTTACTAAGCTGGTTGTCTTCAGGGAAGTTATGTACCTAGAATCTGTAAGTGCATCTATAAAATGCAAATGTACCTCATGAAGTTGTCATGAGAATTAGAAGAAAAACAAAACACCACATGCCCCAGTTCTCACTAAATGGTTGAATACTGTACCTCCTCTCTGCAAGTACATCCCTCAGCTAGGACACAGGCAATGAAGATGGGTGCTTGGCAGGGCCAGAGAGTCTCACAGGAAGCTCATAGTTCTCCTATGCCCTAGATCACCAGAAGGCACCTGCCACCAGGGAAATTTATTTTCATGGACTCCAGCAAATCAAAGGTAGGCTTCCCCAAAGTAAGGGCTAGATGAAAAAAAGTCTCAGACAGGGGGGCCGTGGTTGGCTATGCTAATACCCATTTCTAGGCATTTGTGATGCCAGCCATGGCTGCAAGACTTCCTTTTACAAGAGGGAAACTCCCTCTACCATGGCTTAGGGAACAAGTCCAGACTTCACCCTGTCTCTTGCCAGAAAACAAGAAATCTCTGTTTGTGTTTATGAGAAGATTGTCAGTTTCACTCCAGCTGAAAGTAAAAAGAATGTCATCCTCTTCTCAGCCGAGCGGAGCCCACAGAATTTGCTGAAGGCATGGAGAGGTTGTTTCTCCTCCATGTGTCTGTCTGTCCGTGTGTTGGTCGTGGTGGGGCACAGACAGGAGTCATATTGGAGTAACGGTCTCAGAGCTGGGATTCGCCTTGTGCTCTCATACACTGTGTGTGTTGTGCATAAGGGGTTGGAAGTGGAGCCAGAAATAATTCCCTCTTGAGACAGAGCAGGGCAATTCCTGCAGGCTTGGTCAAGGGGGTAGCCCCCCCTTCATCTGTCCTGAAGGAGCCACTATTGACAGATTGCTGGGGTCCTTTTTAGTTTAGACCTCCATGTTGAGAATGTGTAGGGAACCCTGGGGAGGGGAAAAGAAGGCCTGCTGGAATGTGAGGAGGGGCGCATTCCCTCTGTGGGTAGGATACCTGCTGCTACTTGGAGCCTTTGCCAGAAGTCCAGGACCGTCATGGGGGAGCTGGAGGGGGTCCACAGGTATATGTCAGATTCTGACTGGATCTGGCCACAATGGCAGAACTTGTGTGTGGCCCAAATGTATTCATTCTGACTGATCCCTTGTACTTTTCTCCCAGTAGGAATATGGCTGAATAACCCAATTACCCAGAGCGGAGCTGAGGAGACATAATCAGGCCTGTCCCGATAAAACTGTTGACAGCTTCCATTCCTAACTTTTGGGAAAGTGGCTCGAGGAAGACATCATGGAAAGAATAAGCCAGGGGCGCCTGGGTGGCTCAGTCGTTAAGCGTCTGCCTTTGGCTCAGGTCATGATCCCAGGGTTCTGGGATCGAGCCCCGCATCGGGCTCCCTGCTCAGCGGGAAGCCTGCTTCTCCCTCTCCCACTCCCCCTTTTTGTGTTCCCTTTCTTGCTGTCTCTCTCTCTGTCAAATAAATAAATAAATCTTAAAAGAAAATAAAAAGAAAGAATAAGCTGAAGTGAAGACTTGTGGAGTCTCTGGACAAAACAGTTATGACCCCCTGGACCTGATTCTAACTGGGGGTTCTGGGGTAAAAAATGTAGGCTCCATGTTCTACGTTCATTTCTCCCTTCTGTCTTCCAGCAGTTGTGGGGCTGGAGGGCCATCCGTGTCCCTCGTTTTCCACCTCCCGACCTGCCGGATCTCTTGGCGAGGCCAAACTTCACCTAAAAAACAAATGAACTTCCCTGTTGTCATCTTTAGTAATCCTATATCCTTACTAAACGTGAAAGTAGGGAGAATATTATTTGGGGGGAAGAGATGATGAAAATCTATCTTATAAACAACAACAGCAATACTAATAATGATAACAGCCCTCGCATGAGCCAGATTCTCCCTTCTCATTTCTGGGCTACTGTAGCTCTGGTCTGGCTGGCCTCCTTGGCTTGGCGAGCTCGATCCACTTCATCTCCTGCTTCTCCTGTTGGCTGAGCTCCCACCCTCCACTTGGCTCCTGGAGCTCGATTCCTGGCTGGCTATGCTCATCCCACATAATATGTTATGCAAATTTATATGAACCCCGTTACAAAGCTTAGCAAAGAGGCACTGTTTCTTTTCCTTGATAAAATTAATCATTTATAGCTTGGCTGTAAGAAACCAGTCTAGCTTGTGGGTGCTCAGTTTTTACTCAAAAGAAACATTCCCAGCCCCACTCCAAAAGAAAAAGATTTCCCAGTCCCTGTCGTGCCCTGGCCCCCCCAAAGTGCTGTCTACATTGGAAATTCCCACCAGTCTCATTTAGACCCACACTCACAAGTTGCCTGGGAATTTCTCCCAGAAAACTTCTATCTACCCCACCCCTTGGGGTTTGATTTCCCACAGACCCCTGGGTGGTTTAGCTTGTTGTCTATATCAACACCATGATAAACTTATTGTGGCTGCCCAAGCTTCTCCAAAGAGTTGTGGGAATCATTTGTGAATTACTTCTTTGATTTTTCTTAAACGAAATTCTGTTTTTACTCATGGTAAGTGACTGTTCCCAGAGTGCAGCTTTCTGCTGTAGCTCTGTGCATCAAGGAGGAAGATATGCTCCCTGGGTCTAACAGGAACCAACGAAGGCACCAAACTCTGGATTTGCAATTAAGACGATGAAAGTTCAGCCAAAAATCACCTCTGTCATTCCCTGATGCCTCATTAATAAAGAAGGTAACTAATTTTTCACCACTAAAGCGAAAATCTAAGGACTGAGCACATACATACAGCCTCCACACATATTCAAAGAACACAGAATTTCTCTGCTCTTGTTTTCTTTAAGCAAAGAAAAATAGTAGATTGTAGCATCTAGCACCTCAAACTTTTCAACAAGTATGGAGGAGTGGAAAGAGCATCTGTGGATCCAGTCACTTCTCTCAAGCAGCGTGGGTGGTGGTGGGCTTGTGTGTGTGCGCGCGCGTGCATATGTGTGTTTTTCCTGTTAGGTACTACAGAAGGGTTAGTTGACTGTGCTTAGAGCTCCAGCTTTGGGAATATAATTTCTGCCTTCCAGCTAAACAACTAGTTCCCCTTTTTGTAACAAGGAGTCATGATAAACATAGACTCAGGGAACTTTCTCAAGTGGCAGTAAATTGGGGTGAGCACCAATGAGCACCACTTTCCAGGTGAATGACCAGAACCCCAGTAGATCACTTTAAAATAAAACATCCAATGCTCAGAGGCGTGGTCAGATTTGTCTAAGTCACACAGTGACTTAGTAACCGAGATAGGACTAAGGTCTAATTCTTTAAGTTCCTAATCTAGTGTTTTGTTCTTAACTTTACTTACTATCATTCTTTGTCTAAACTGTTTCAGGTAGCATTCTGAATGCTCAAGCTATATATCATAATCCTTACCAAAAGAATTGTATGCCATAGTACTCACAATATATTCATATTATTTACTAAATAGGAAGGGGGTAAATATGTCTAAATTGGCATCTACCAAACGGCCTGATTTTAGTTAATGTATATGAAAGAGTAACTACTTTATATGAGACAAGATAAACACACACACAAGAATCCTAATCAGAACTCAGGAGTCAGTATCTCAAAAAAGGACAGGGTCCCTGTGGCCAGGTTCTACACAGAGTAGGCAGAGCAAAGGTGGACTCCCCTTAAAATGAACTTGAGACGATCATGGCTTTGAACTTTTAAAATAAGATTTTTATTTTAAAAAGCTTAGATTTACAGAAAGGTGGCAAAGAGAGTAGAGTTCCCATATACTTGGCATCCAGGGTGCCCTGTGGTTAATATCTCACATTAATGTTATATATTTGTCACAACTAATGAACCAATATTGATCCATTATTATGCTAACTTATTTTTAACTAAAGTCCAGATTTCTTTTGCTTTTACCTATGGTTCTTTTCTCTACTACACATTCCCATCTCGGTAACATATTACATTTATTAGTCCTATCTCCTTAGGATCCCCTACACTGTGACAGCTTCTCAGACTTACCTAATTTTTGATGACCTGGACAGTTTTGAGGTGGACTGGTAAGGTGTCTGGTAGAATGTCCTTCAGTTTGGGGTGTATGATGTTTGTCTCTTGATTAGAGTGGGGTTGTAAGTTTGGGGGAGGAAGGTGACAGAGTGTGAGTACCATTCTCATCACTATCGAGGGTACATACTATCAGCATGACTTTGTACTGTTGATGTTAACCTTGATCATCCGGCTGGGGTAGTGGCTGTCTGATTTCTTCTACTGTCAAGTTACTCATTTCACTCCTTTTTATGGTATACTCTTGGAAAGATGTCACTATGCATAGACCACACTTAAGAGATGGAGTGTGATACCCTACCTCCTTGAGGGGCTAGTAATTGCAGATTATTTAAAATTTCCCTTTCCTTTTAAAAATTATACTATACAGGTAATCACAAGAAATAGCAACAGCAACAGTAGAACATGAAAAAAAGGTGAAATGTGAAAAGGTCTCAGAAAATACCTAGTTCTGTTTTCCTGATTTAATGAGGACTGTATTGCATAATTTGCATGGTGCACACTTACATGTGGTCAGGTTAAATCGTCAACCTTCATTATTCACTCAACATATGCTTTTTGGGTGCCTCTTCTTTGTTATCTGGGTTCTGTCATTTGAATTTAAAACCACACTGTGTGGCAGGTAAGAAAGATGCCCCCATACTCACTCAGTTTGCAGATGAGAAAGCCAGGGGAGAATGTTTTTCCTGGGTGTTATTGACCGAACTGTAAAGAATACCCAGGTTTCTGAAAAACAAACGTAATGCTTGACTATACCTAACGGTGTGGTCTACCTCCTAACACCACTAAGCAGAACAGAACAGGGTGTTTTTATTAAATATTTCTAAGGGTAATCCTTATTTGCTGAGCCATACCTGCCACTGAGAAATCAAGGATTCAGCTTAAAGTTTTATTTGGCTCATCCTAGGATTCCATCTCTTCCAGCCACAACCTCCTCCCCATCCTTGCCCCCACCTCTGCAAACTATTGCACTGGCTAGGTCTAGGTTCCTGCTACTGAAAATAAGTAGTGTGTGGACTATTTGAGTGCCTGCTATTTAAACATGTTATCAATGTGTTTGCCTGGAATCTGTTGTTGTAGGACTTTGGTGTTCTTATAAAGGTTCAATTTATTCTGGCACTTTACAAAGCGGTCCAGTGGTCTTTTAGGAATGAATGAAAACTACTAGGCACATAGATAACATTGTATTAGACATCACAGAAAATGCCTTCAAACCCAAAAGGAAGAGACTACAACAGGATAGTTGGTACTGGAAGGTTTATGACTGAAAAATTGCCAGAGAATAGGAAAATTCCATGACTTGGAAATGTAATTCTCATAACAAAGAGAAAAAGCTGGTCAAGAGGGATGGGGATTGAAGGTAACACTGAAGTGAACTGAAGAGGTTGGGCTGGAACCAGCTGGAAAGATAGGGTTAAACCGGGGAAGAATGAATCCTTGAAGTTTAAATCTAACTTTTTTACCAATAGGTATGATATTCATTATCGCCCTCGATTTTTTCCCCTTCTCTTCCCTGAGGCTTCTCTGGAATTTTCCTTTATAGTAAACTACTATAAGGTATTCAACACCAGGAATAGTAGTGGTCCCATGCTCCTCTTGGGAGTGGATTAAGGCAAACTGGAAATCTACATTCTTTCTTCAGTTTTAGGAGCAGAAACTACTACTACCTAAACCAGATTTAGCATACATTTATTTCTGATATAGCACATGTTCAGATTTTAGAGAGCAGGCTTAAAGCATCTTATTCTTTTCTTTAGCCCTCCCAATCTTGTTATTTTGGCAGCTTTTGTCACGTTGGACCCCCTAAGGTAGTTCACTTAGTATGCAATTATCCACTGTGAAAACATTTCCCTAATTCTGTAATCATTCTTTTTTTTCCCCTCTGGGTATTGCACTCATTGACCTTGAAGGTGACTAGTTTCATATTGAGAAAGAGAAATCTCTTATCAAGTTTTTGGGATTTTGTCCCATGTGCTATATAATTGGGGGGGGGGGCGGGCAGAGCAATGTAAGCAAACTTCAGAGTAGGAAACACTGTGCTGAACCCACACCCCACCACAAGGCATTTGCATGGCATGAATGGGATCATTTATAGGATTTGTCAGTCAAACTGGGAGTCCTAATGTCACTGTGACTCAGGTCTAGGGAGAGAGAAAAGAGATTTCAGCAAAGAAAAAAGACAATGAAACCAAACAGTATCTGTCCTCTCTCTTTTCATCCACAAATTAGTTTTCCTTATTGGTACCATGTAGTCTATTGTCTAGCCAATGCATGTTAATATCAGACTCACATTCTGGCAAAGTAACTAAGGGGATTTTTCTTTTGTTTTCAGAGTAAGAGTATGTTAGAAAAGCCAAGAAGTTTTAAAAGAAATACTGGTCTCTTTCCTTATGACTGCTGACAAAGAGAAGAGTAAGTCACAGCTTGGGGCTTTCTGATCTACCAGCCAAGCAATTTTAGAGAGATAGGGTATGATTCTCAGGGACGTTCAAACCTCAATCTCTCTACCAACATTATGAGGAATTCTTTCAAAATCAACTCTTTTTATCATCTGGGCTCTATAGTTATTCTAAAAAATTGTCTTTAAGAGAACTTTACAAATTAAAAGGATAAAAATCTATATTTCAAACATAGACAATATGTACATAATGAGCTTGTAAATATGGTTTGCCCAAATGACAAAGATCAACATGATATAAAGGTTTTCAAGCTACTAAATATTATAATGTTTTATCATAAGATAGATTTATATAATTTCCCCCATCTTTCCTGCTCTTCTCTAGAGGGAATGTATAGGGCATATAGGGAATGAGGAAAGGACTCTACCAATATACTATAAATATTAAAAGATTGTGTTTATTATTTATTTATTTATTTATTTATTTAAAGATTTTATTTATTTATTTAAGAGAGAGGGAGAGCAGGAGTGGCGGGGGACATGGGGGGAGGAGCAGAGGGAGGAGATGGAGAAATAGACTCCCTGCTGAGACTCCCAGGACTCTGAGATCATGACCTAAGCCGAAGGCAGACACTTAACCCACCTAGCCACCCAGGTGCCCCAAGATTGTGGTTTTTTTTAAATTATTTCAAAAGATATCATTATTTATTATAATTCTTAGAAAGGTTGATTAAAAAGATTTTACCTCCGCTAGGTCTCCACTTGAGGGAAATGCATTTCTGGCTCCAGGAGGGAGAAAAGAAAGTAGAAATGATAACAAATGCAAGATGCTTTTGTATAATTATCAAGAGCTGAGAGAATAGTAAACTATATTTATCATCTGTCTATCCTTTAGATTATTGTTCTGCCCAAGTACACATAATAGTTTACCCTTGGCAACAACATAAAAATCCCAATAACCGTTCCTGGTTCTTCTTAATATGGCCCCACTATATCAAACCAACCTCATTTTTTTTTCTGGTTGGTACATATATTTATTCTTCTAGATGGATATTTCCACTGTCTTTGCATAAACTACCCCATTCCTTTACTACTGGGCTTCACTGATGTTATTCACACTACCTGGAACACCCCTCCTTCAGTCTTCTGCCTACCTTGATGTTTCAGATATTTTAATATTTAGCCCAAGTGCCTTCTTGAAAACCTCTTCACTTCTTAGACTACTTGAATTGCTTATTTTTACTGAACTTTAAAATATCCACAGGGCACCTGAGTGGCTCAGCTGATTAAGCATCTGCCTTTGGCTCAGGTCATGATCCTAGGGTCTTGGGATTGAGCCCTGCATCAAGCTCCCTCCTCAATGGAGAGCCTGCTTCTCCCTCTCCCTCTGCCCCCCTCCCTGCTCGTGTGCTTTCTCTCTATATATATCAAATAAATAAATAAAATCTTACAAAAAATCTAGACTGTATAATTTACCTCTTAATTGTTTTCTAATAATTTCCACGTGGGTTTGTTAATTTGACTTCTAGGCTATACTATTACATTCTACAAAGAAGGAAGTATATCTTAAATTTCTACTGTACTTAACATGAATCTTAGCACTTCTGGGCTTAAATTTGATTTTGCATAAAATACTGGAAGGTGATTGATTTGGTTTTACCTATTTGATAAAAATTCATGTAAAATCTTCCAATTATTTCAAACATCTGCATGAAATGATTTTGTTGCATCACAACAGAAGGAATAAAATAAAGTGGTTGGAATGGGGTGGGCATTAGTGAATGTGAGCAAGGAAGGGATATAGAGCATGGAGTATAATTCATCTTATTTATTCTTCTCTCTGGATCTGATAATATAGCCACCACTTTAAAGATGAAGAGACTAGTGCTCAGAGAGATTGTATAACTTGCTCAAGTTTGTAAGGCAAATATTTAGCAGAAGCAAGATTGAATCCTTGTCTTTTGACTCAATGCCAAAGTACTCTACTATATTGATGATCAACTTTCTCAACAAGGTGTCATAAAATAGAACATTAAATGAATATGAGTCAATTATTTCATTTAAAAATGAAGTAAATCAGAATAAAATCCATGGTATTGATTTCAGTCCATATTAAACTTGAGGGCATGCTCAGACATTGTAGAGGGAGAGTCAGGGAAAGCCTCACCTATGAAAGGGAGCTGGATCTGGGATTTACAGTTGTAGAGGAGGGAGAGGGCACAAGAATAATAACTGAGGCAGGGATAAGTCTGGTATATTCAAAGACCAGAAAGCCTATTTAGAGCAGGAGATATGTTTCAAGATGAGTAAGATCTGAGGTTAGTGTATCGGTCAGTTTTGCTGCAATGTTGCTGTGTATCAAACCAGCCCCAGTTCTCAGTGGCCTGCACCAACAAACATTTATTTCTTGCTCATGAGTCCACAGGTTAGATATGCCTCTGCTGGGTTTGGCTAAGATTTCCTGGGTTCAGCTGGATTTAGCTCTAGGCTATAAGCCATATTTACTCATCCTAGGACTCATGCTGCAGGATCTCTGACAATTGGCACATGCTCTGTAATGGAAGATGTCAGAAGCTCAGGAGGGCTCAAAGAATCTTGCCATGCCTTTTAAATCTTTGGCTCAGAACTAACAACTTGTCACTTCCATTCACTCCATTTGGCAAAACCGACATATCCAAGCCCAGTGTCAGTAGGGTGGGGAAGTACACCCTGCTCAGAGGGGAGTCATGGCAAGGATGAAGGCATGGGGAGGAGGAACTGTGAACAAATCAAACTGTCAAGTCAGATGGGATAAGTCAAGGGCAGGGGAGTAGGCAGGTGATGGCAGGCCATAAAATTAGAAAGGGGATCACAGGTAAGGAGCCATGCATTATTTTTTGCTAGGAAATGGCAGAAAGAACTCCGTGTTTCAGGAAGTTCAGAATTACAGTAGACTGTAAGGTGGAACAGAGATGGAAAAGAATTACTCACCACAGAGAATAGTGCCTGCTATGGTGACAGAGGTGAAAGCCTTCAAACTATGAGAATTATATGAGTAATATATTTTCTGTATCTCCACCCATCTTCGTGGTGAAAAGATGCTTTCAGACTTAGATTGCCATTTTTCTTTTGTGTACTCCCAAATACATCAGGCAAAATAGGATATTTCTTTGAGACTTAAGAAGATTCCAGTGTGCAAATTCTGACATATGCTACAGCATGGATGAGCCCTGAGGACATTATACTAAGTGGGATAAACCAATTCCAAAAAGACAAATACTCTATGATTCCACGTATATAAGGCATTCAAAATAGTCAAGATCATAGAAGGGTGATTGCCAAGGGCTTGGGCGGTTAATTTTTTTAATGGTTATAAAGTTTCAGCTTTACAAGATTAAAAGCGTTAATGAAGATGAATGGTAGTAATAGCTGCATAACATTATGGATGCATTTAACACCACTGAATTGTATACCTAAAATGGTGAAGAGGTAGGGACGCCTGGGTGGCTCAGTCCGTTGAGCGTCGTCGGACTCTTGATTTGGGCTCAGCTCATGATCTCAGGGTCGTGAGATCAATCCCTACTTAAGATTCTCCCTCTCCCTCTGCCCCTCCCCCCCAAAAAATTTTAAAAAAATGTGAAGAGGTAAATTTTATGTTACATGCATTTTATTACAATAAAACTTTTTTTTTTAAAAAGGAATCCAGTGTGATTGGATGCAAAACTTCCAGAACTATGGTCTTTCTGGTATCCATAGGAAACATGGTAATTACTATGACCGCTGGGTCAGATCGGGCTGAAGAAAGACCTTCAAGAAAAGCTTGCCAGAACACCAGACTGTGTCAAAGTCCTGATGGTCACCACAACCAAGACCCAGTATCATGGGATAAAAATCCCCCTGGACTAGGGTTCAAGGGTCAGGAGGTTTTTCTGACTTTATTAGCCATATGAGTTTGAGGAATCGTTCAGGGCCTTACCCAAATCAGGAGTCACTTTAAGCAATGAGACAGAACATTCGGGGTACCAAAAGACCAGTGAAAAGTTTTTCTTTGACCCTGATTCTCTACTCTAAACATTATTAAACCCATTCAGATATTATCCACACAGATTTCATCCCTCTGCTGAAAAATTTCTCTCATCTCAAGTCCGAGTGGTCCTAGATTCTTCACCATGCCTTTATTCTTATGGATAGAGAACAGAGACAACTGTTGAATTCTTCAAAGTAGTGGTAGAAGTTTGAGTATGTTCTGAGCTCCTGATTATATCTCCCTTGAAGGTAATGGAGGGTCATGATTCTATTACTTACTTGAGGCAGGTTTCATGGGACCTATACTCTCTCTTCTTTAGTAACAACATCAGAAGAATGGAAGAAATATTATAGCTTTTATTTGTTACAATATCTGAAATTTTCTTTCTGGAAAAACAGCACACAGATGCTACTGTGCCTTGCTTCCTGGGTGACCATGGGTGGATCCACACAAGGGAATTCATTCGAAAATCCCCTAGAATCAATCAATAATGCCAATGTTCTCCATGGACCAGTGCCACCCACTGCCAAGTTTTTGTTACATAATATTTTAAAAGAAGCACACTATAGTGTATATAAACATATATACTTATATGTATACATATATATTAAGTAAATAAAAATTTAAATGTATATATATGCCTTTGTATAATTTCTAATTATCTTTTCTTAGGAGAGCTGTCCTTTATCCTAATGCCATGTCCTATTTAACCTTTGGGGTAAAAATGTCCCCTTTTTAATATAAAATTGAAAGGCTAATGCTCGGGGTTGCATGACCCTGAGGTTTGTGGCTTCTAGACTTACATTTTCTGGGTGAGAGCATTGCCTTTGCCCTCTGTTATCTGTGTGGCCTTGGTTAACTTGGTTAACCTTGCTATACATCTCTGCGGGCTGTTGTGGGGATTAAATGAAATTCTTTTTTTTTTTTTTTTAAAGATTTTATTTATTTATTTGAGAGAGAGAGAAAGCATGAGGTGGGGAGGGTCAGAGGGAGAAGCAGACTCCTCGGTGAGCAAGGAGCCCGATGCGGGACTCGATCCCGGGACTCCAGGATCATGACCTGAGCCGAACGCAGTCGCTCAACCAACTGAGCCACGCAGGCGCCCGAAATTCTTTCTTTATTTAACAAATAGCAGTAGTGCTGACTCTAAGCCAGACATTGCTCTGAGCACTTGACAAATATTACCTTGGTGCTCGCAACAAATTTAAGAGTAGGTGCTATTACTTTGATCTTGTAGGTGAGGAAGTAGATGCACCAAGAGGCTAACTGATTTGCCCGGGTCACTTGGCTGCTAAGTGGCAGAACTGGAATTCTCGCCAGGGAAATCCAACTTCACAGCCCGAGGTGAGTGTGTGGTACTGTGTGTGGGGTTGGCCATTATCATAATTATTGATGAGCATTTTTTAAAAATATCCTCATTTGGGCCAAATACTAATTTCTACTCTAAATGGCCTCCTTAGTTTTTTTTTTTTTTTTTTTAAATCGTGATAATCCGTGAAATCGAAACTTCAGGAATTATTCCATTTTATTTCTTTTCTGAGTCTCTAAGTTTCCTCATCCCTAAGGTGAAAATAGTACTTTCTGGCTTCTGTACTGCACTGGATTTCTGTGAAGATTAAATGAGATAAATGAGAGAACATATCTGGAAAATTCGTGACTGTATGGTTCGACCTGGAGAAAGACTTTCCTTTCTGTATGATGTAGGGAGCTCCCGTGAAGGGCAGTGAGGTGAAGAGAGGCACGTTCCCCCGCCACCCACCCCGTGCACACTCGCACACCTCCACACTCTCAGAATGATCAGACCCCTTCAGTGTGGTGGTGTTAATGACGTAGCCAGATTTCGCGCTATTTTATAAAATACAGCAAGAGTCTGAAAATCTTTGGACGTCAGAAGGCGCATGACTGCCCCCTTTTTAACTGGGGGTTAAAAAGTGGCCTGAGAACTAAGGAATCTCAAGTCTGTGTGTGGGACAGTCAGGCTGTGGTGAGCAGAGCATCCAGGCTGCAGATATTTGCACAATTTTACTAGTACAAACACCCAAGCTACCAATGCTTTCATGGAAATTCTGGCTGTGTCACTGTATTAACATTGGCTCAGGCTTGAAGCTATTTTCAGAATCCTTCACAAACTTACAGGAAGTACCTTCCCTTTTTATTTACATTTGGCATTGTTATTTTTAAACATTGCACATGCAGGAAAACTCATTTCCTTTGCCTCTACGAATACTCATGTTTTAAAAAATTACACATGTATGAACAACCATGAAAACATGAAACATTTTAGTTGAGCTAATCTTAAAAACAAAAACAAAAACAAAAACAAAAACCCTGGAACACCCAGCTCTCACCTGATGGAGATGCTAGAACTGACAGCTCTTTCTAGCAAAGCTTCTGCACTCGCCCGTCTTGGTCGAGTAGACGAGCCCTCCCTGGGCTCCAGTGTGAGCTGTGGCAATATCAATAAACAAATAAATAGTAAAGTAAAGGCCAGAGGCCCTGTGGAGAGTTGGGACTCCCTGTCTCTTTTCTGAGTAATGAATGTGGCAACCACAGAAACTGGGAAAGGACTGGGATTCTCAAGTAGGTCAGTGCACTATTACAGGGACTGGGTGGCAGTGGGGGTGGGGGAGCCAAGGAATAACTAAGAAGAGGGGATTCAGGCAGAACAGCAAGGAGCTTAGAAAGGAAGATGTAATAGGGATTGCTGTAAGTCCATCTTCCCTCCCTCCTGAAATGTGTGTGTTAAATGTTGAAGCCCCAGGATCTGTTGTGCAATATGCCTGGATTTCTCAGCCAATCTCTTGAGAAGTAAGATACTTGTGCCCAAAGAGGCCCACCTGATGAGGCCATCTGTCTCAAGACTGTTCACTGTCTTGGGTGGTCCCAGACTCTTGAAAGGGAACATCTTTCTCTTGAGAAATACACATGAAGTCAATAGAACAGAAGCTGGCTCTTAGGCACTGGCCTCCCCACTCCATCCCGAATCCTTCATGTTGTCTTAAATATGGGGGGGCTTTCATGTATCAGTCCCTTATGTGCTTGTTCTTGAATGCCACCAAAGAAAGATGGCAAGAAACTGGAGGGGCCCAGAGAGTATTTGCAGATCCAGACATGAGCAAAACAACTGAGATCATCTTAGCAACTGTGACCGGGCCCCTCACAACCCAATAGTCAATCTTTAAGGTCACGGGAGGTCAGAAAGGTAGAAATGTGGCCCCTAGCTTCATGCAACATGATTGCTATTCCACAATACCATTTTTGTTTTTGTTTTTTTTCTGTGTGTACAGTGAAAGCTATCTTTGGAACACTAATATGAACCTTAATGTATTCACAAATGTATTCATAGGAGTCAAGAAGAACAAAAAAAAAAAAGGATTTTTTTTTTCTCACATTTGTTAAAAAAGGTTCTTGCTCATTCCTATACAGAATGCATGAATGCCTACTCAATGGGTCACTCAACCTACTCTCTCTATGTACAAAGCATATTACAACTTAAAGAAGCTGCCAGTAATTCTTAAGCTGTACTTAAGCTATAATGTAGTTTTCTTTACCTCTTTGGGAGTAACCAGGACTGGCCAGGCCTTTGCTCTGCTCTGGAGGC
The DNA here is from genome assembly GCF_029215605.1 of Mirounga angustirostris. Taxonomy (NCBI): domain Eukaryota; kingdom Metazoa; phylum Chordata; class Mammalia; order Carnivora; family Phocidae; genus Mirounga; species Mirounga angustirostris. Next base: position 77,388,917 of record NW_026991713.1, read on the forward strand.
TTGTTGGGAAGCCTGGAGAATGAAGGAACCTCTGCTTCACTGCACGAGTCATGAAGAGATTTTTCACTTACTCATCTAATTAGAGGAGACCTGGGAGCTTAAGGCATAAAGAAAAGAGATGGAAAAGAAAAGAGTCTTTTAACAACTTCCAAGTCATGAGATTAGAGTGGACAGATGAATATTGGAAACTAAAGAGGAAGAAATGAAATGAAAACCAATCACAGTACAGTGACTCATCTGGCTTTGATTTTTTTTTTCCATTTAAAAATATCAGGGATACAAGTGAATTTCAAACCCTGTCCCATTAAAAAACATGACTTTGTTTTGGCAACTAGTCCCATTTTCTAAGACACTGATTTTCTCACTATAGAAAAAGTGAAATCCACTTTTTAAAAAGTGAAGATATTTTCATGCTATATTAAGGGCAGTGTTCTCCTTCACTCCTGAGAGGGTGGCTGAAAAGAGAGCCCGTACTTGTTTATAAGAAGCAACCAAAAGTTCACATTTTCCATCAAAGGGCTTCCCAACTTCAGGGCTAACAGTGAAGTAAGATCTTTTACAGAGGAGAGAAGTAGGTGTCTGCCCCAGTCATAAAGAAGAAATGCTCTTAAAGGAAGCCCATATGCTGTGTTGGGAAGGGTAGTAAGACTTTATTGTGTGAAAGATGAACGATGTCTGCTTAGAGCCTGAGGGTGATGGGGGAGCACAAACACTGTCTCTTTGCTATCTTAGCACTAAATAGGCACCTGCAAAAGGTGTTACTCACATAATTATTTCATCCATTGATTGCTGAGAATGGAAAATCACTTTAGGAAGTAGAAAGGGACTGAATGAGGGTGCCTGGATGGCTCAGTCGGTTGAGCATCCAACTCTTGATTTTGGTTCAGGATGTAATCTCAGGGTCATGAGATTAAGGCCCGTGTTAGGCTCCGTGCTCAGCACAGAGTCTGCTTGTCCCTCTCCCTCTGCTCTTCCTCTCTCTTCCTCTCTCTCTCTCAAATAAATCAATAAAAATCTTTTAAAAAAAAGAAAAACTGAATGGATCCCTGTAGCCCACAAATACAGAAGTTGCAAGGAAACAACATGACTGGGGTGATGGATAAAAGATCCTCTTTCTCTGATGGTGGAAATGTGTCTATGGAGGGGACAAGAGGAATGGGCAGGGGGCAGGGGCGGGTAAAGGCAATAGATGCCCAATTACAGGGGGAAAAGATGCAAAAATACCATGCTTTAAGATTCACCCCTTGGTCCTCATCATCTCTCAGATCTGAAATGACCCAGAAATCTGCTTCACAGAATCCTGCAGCAGAGGAAGAAGTTACTTTTTTTCTAAAGAAGCAGTTTATAGAGAAATCCATTGGGGGTGCAAAGTGAAAATTAAAATATTGTGATGTGTCTTGGTTTGGAAGCCCTCTCTTCATCAGGAGCAAGGGCGGACTTAAGTGACCATGCAGGTCTTTCTTAGCTCAGGCCAAGTTTAGGAGACAAGGGGGATAAGGTAAAATATTCTGAATATTACTTAATGAGAAGAAGTATATCATAGTGGTTAGGATTACATGTTCTGCCTTTTTAACACGATAATGTATATCTACCAAAATCCTATAACAAACATTTTACTTAAAGGAAAAATACTGAACAGTTATTCACAATATTGGAAATAAGACAAGGTGCTACTTCTTTTCAATACGGTACTAAAAGTCTCAGCCGGTACAATAAGACTATTAGACTAGAAGTGGCTAAACAAACAAACAAAAATAATAAGAAAGTTCTGTTTTTAAAAATTAAGAAACATACGCTTATATATAATGCACAGGTCAAAGAAGACTTTACAACAGAAATTTGAAAATATTATATGCCAAATGATAATAAAAATATAACATATCAAATCTTGTGGGTTAAGCAGTGATTACAAGGGAAATTATAGCCACAAAGTTTCAGAAAGGAAGACTAAAAGCAATACACCCACCTCAAAAAGAAGGAACTAAATATAATGATATAGAAGGAAGAAAATCATAAGTACAGCAGCAAAAACTAATGAAGAAATAAAATGATAAATGTAAAATGTAAAAATGTAAATACAAAAAATGCAAAAAAAAATCAAAGGTTGATTCTTTAAAAAAACACAATACAATTGGCAAATCTGATTGGAGACTAAGAGGACAAAGAGACTGAAAGAGAGAGAGAGAGAAAATTACTAATAGCAGGAATGAAAGAATTGTCACTAAAGTAAATTTTGTAGACGTTACAAAGACAATAATAAGATTTTACTATGAACTTTATGCCAATGAATTTTGAAAAGGTAGATCAAAATGGACAAATTCTTTTTTTTATTCTTAGAAAAACTCAATTTATTTATTTATTTTTACTTATTTTTATGGTTATGTTAGTCACCATACAGTACATCATTAGTTTTTGATGTAGTGTTCCATGATTCATTATTTGCATATAACACCCAGTGCTCATTATAACACATGCCCTCCTTAATACCCATCACCTGGCTACCCCATCCCCCAACCCCTGCTCCCATCTGAAACTCTCAGATTGTTTCCCAGAGTCCATAGTCTCTCATGATTCATCTCCTTCTCTAATTTCCCCCCCTTCAGTCTCAATTTAAAAAAAGAAAGGAAAGAAAGAAAAAACCCAAATGGCCATATAACTGCTAAGCTGAGTGTATAATTAAAAACCTTTCCAAGAAGGAGTATCAAGATCACTCAGATGGCCTCACTAGTGAATTCTACCAAATATTTAAGAACGAAAACATTCCAAAAAAATTGTGAGTAGTAAAATATGGAAAAGATAATACATCATAACCTGGTTGGGTTTATTCAGGAATGCAAGATTATTTAACATTGATAATCAGCCAATATATTTTAACTCATTAAGAGAACAAAACGGAGAAACCACACAATCTCCTCAAAATTATAGAAAGTATGCTTAGCATAGTTTAACAGCAGGTTAAAATTTTCTCAAGAAATAGAAGAATAGATGGGAAATTTTAATCTGATAAAGGGAAGCTATAAAAATGATATAGCTACCACAAAATTAAAGGTGAAAGATTGCAAGCTTGGCCTCGAGATTGGGAATAAAACATGGATGTTCATTAGCATCCCTCTATTCAACATTATACTGAATGAACTTCCAGATAGTTCAGTAAGCAAGGGCAGAATATGAAAATGTATACAAATAGGAAAATAAGAAATAGAATTATTCAGAGGTGACATAATTGTGTAAGTAGAAAATCCATCACCTTTCATAGAGAAACCACATATGAGTCAATTTGGCAAAGTTGCTGGATACAAGATCAATTTGCAAAAATCAGTTGGACTTCAACATACCAGCAACAAGTAGAAAACAAATGTGGGAACTTTGCACTGAAACTAGAAACATTATTGAGAGAAATTAGAGAAGAGCAAGAAGTGGGAGGATATATGATGTTAATAAATTGCAAGATTCAGTGTTTTATTAGAGATGTTAACATTTCCTCTATTAATCCGCAGATTTAACACAGTTTGAAACGGACAGCATATTTTGCTATGAAAATTGATAAAATTATTTTAAAGATTTATCTATTTATTTTAGAGGGGGGAAGGGGCAGAAGGAGAAAATCTTCAAGCAGACTCCCTGCTGAGTGCAGAGCCTGACTCAGGGCTTGATCTCATTACCCATGAGATCATGACCTGACCCGAAACAAGGGTCAGATCCTTAACTAACTGAGCCACCCAGGTGCCCTGATAAAACTATTTTAAAATGAATATAGAAATGCAAAGAACCAAGAATAGTTACTGTCATCTTGAAGAAGGAAAAAAGAATTACACTACTAGATAGCTACAACTTTATAGAGCTACAGTAAATAGTACAGCATGGAATTAACATAAGGATAAATATACTGACCAGTGGAATAGATTAGAGACCAGAAAACAGACCCATACATAAGATCAATGGCAAAGATGACAATGCAGCATGATTGGGAAAGGAATTTTTTTAAATGAATGATACTATGCAAAATGGACACAGATACACATCTGTATTTTAATCTCTATCTAATATCAAAACATAAGTCAGTTCCACATGGATTCCAGATCTAAATATAAAAACTAAAGCAAAAAGGCTAATAGTAGAAAAATGTTACAAGGACTCCAAAAGTCCTAACCATCAAGAAAAAAGTGATAAATGTATTATTATTTTTAAGTTAAAAACTTTTATTCACCAAAAGACATCATCAAGAGAATAAAAAGGCAACCTATAGAGTGGGCAAAGATAATTGCAATACTTCTACCTGACAAAGAAATCATAAGCACATACAGATATTTTCTGAATATATGTCAATGTGTAAAAACTGTTACAAATCAGTAAGACAGACAGACCAATAAAGAAAATGGGTAAAGGCTTGAAAGGGCATTTTGCAAAAGAGGATATCCAACCGGCCAAATTTCTTAGTTATGACAAAAACTTAAATTAGCACCAACATGGCTAAAATGAAAAAGATGGAAAATATCAAGTGTTGACAAGGATGTGGAGCAATTCAAATTTTTGTACACAGCAGAGAGAAATTTTAATTGGCACACCATTTGGAAAACTTTTGTGATACCTGCTAAAGCTGAATGTATGCGTCATCTATGACCCAGCAATTCTATCCTTAGGCGTGTACCCAACTGAAAGGTACATACACCTAAAACTAAAATGTACTAGAATGCATAATGCTGTTCTATTAGTGATAGCCCTTACCTGGAAACTACACAAATGTCCATCAATAAAAGAATGAATAATGAAATTGTGGTATATCTACACAATGGAACACTATATGGCAATGAGAAAGAAAAATCTAGACCTTTGCACAATAGGGATTTATCTCACAAAAATCATGGTGAGCAAAAGAAACCAGATGAAAAAGAGTACTATATAATTCCATCTATACTCATTCTATTTATGTAAAGTTCAGAAATAGGCAAAATTAATCAATGTGGTTTAAAGTCGGAGAAGTGGTTACCTTTGGGGATGGGGCAGATGGTAATGGGGAGGGAGCAAGTGAGGGCCTTCTAGAGTGCTAAGAATCTTTCCTTTCTGGATTTGGACAGCAGTTACATAGATGTGTTCACCTGTAAATATTCACCGAGCTGTATACTTATGGCTTCTGCACTTTTCTATATGTGTATCATACATCATAAAATTAGTGAGTTATTTATACTTCATTCTAAACCCAACATTTTTTTTTCTCCTAGTGTTTTTTGCTAAGCTAACTAAAATACAAGTTGACTGATTTATGCATTAATTTATAAAACCTTTCTGCCACACCGTCAACGGTGAAACCGGTTTCTTTTTTTCTGCCAAAGCAGGATTTTCCATTACTGCCTGCTGCTATTGCCTTAGAAAGTTGCCATTTCAAACACTCCTGGAAGGTTCCATTTCTTCTTGGAGCCTATTTAAATCACACATTTAAAACCTTTTAATTACCACAAAGTCCCCTGTGCCCTTTATAGGCATTTGTCAGTTCTCACTTACCATCTTTAAATGGAGGAACAGTTGTGTCTTAAAGTTTATTTTGGTGGAAAGTGGGCATAGGGTATTAGGGCAAGGAGCTTTTGCACTCACTCATATGTGTGTTATTCCCTAGAATTGTTTCGTGGAATCGCGCATTCTAAGTGAAATCAGGAGAGCTGACAGAATATGAAATGGAGATCAGTTCTCTGAGCCATCTCTGCGTGTGTAACCAAAGCTGCATAGTGAAAAATTGATACCCTCTAGAGGTTGAATTTTATGAAACAAGCAGAATTTACTGAACACACTGGGAAGTTTCTCCTTCTGACCTTCCAAAGGCTGCTACGTCAAGGCCATTCCCATCCAAGAGGCAGTCTTGGCCGAGAAAGGTCAAGTGTAGCTGAAAGCCACCCTCTTGGTGAAGCATTTCCTCATTTCTCTATGCATAATTAATGCCTTCCTCTACTTTAATTCAATATACTTTGTTCATATTCAATTTCATCTTTATATTCAACCAAATGATATTGGCTCCCCCCCAACAAAATGGCCTCATTTTCCCTTTTCATAAAAACTGGGGTGTGTCAAGGATTGTAATAGCATCAGACTGTTACACTTTGTCTAATGTTGCCCAAATTTTCCTTCACCAGCATGTTGCTTCAATTTCCTCTTTTCATTGCTAATAAAGAATTTCCTGGCTCAGATATCTATACACTTATGTTCACAGCAACATTATTCACAATATCTGCAAGAAAGAAGCAACCCAAGTGTCCATTATAAGATGAATAGAGGAACAAAACATGGTATACACATATAATGGGATCTCATTCAGCCCTAAAGAGAAGGAAATTCTGACAAATGCTCCAATGCAGATGAACCTTGATGATGTCATGCTAAGTGAAATAAGCTGGTCACAGAGGAACAAATATGGTATGACTCCATTTATATGAGGTTTCTAGAGCAATCAAACTCATAGGAACAGAAAGAAGAATGATGGTTACCAGGGCTGAGGGGAGGAAGGAATGGGGAGTTATTGTTTACTGGGCACAGGGTTGCAGCTGGAGAAGATGCGAAAGTTCTGGAGACAGATAGTGGTGCTGGTTACACAACAAGGTGAATGTCCCTTATGCCATGGAATTGTATACCCAAAAATAGTTAGAAGGGTAAATTTTACACAATATTTTTAATATGTAGAAATTAAAAAAAAAAAAAAGAATCCTTGGTCCTTTTCCCTCAGCAACTCCTGGTTTGTTGTTTGGTTTATTTTTGTCATTTTTGTGCCCGGTTTTCCATTCTGCCTGTCCCCAGTCTTTCTGTCCCATATACTAACACACATGCTTGTATTTGACTTTAGACAACATTTAGGTATATTCCCAAACACAAAGTGAGAAACGCATTACCTTAGGAATCTAGAAAGGCATTTTCTTTTGTTTAGAGGCAATGTCTCAGAACAGAGAAGTTTAATTTTGTTCTAGCCCCATAAAGAAGCTGTTTTGCCCTGAGGAGTTTTTTCGACAATAGAACAGAATGTGTGGGAACAAAGAAATGGTGATACTAATATTATAGTTGGGGGTCCTATATGGCCACCCAGCTCCCTGCTTTGAAGTCTAGAGCAAATATGTCTGTAGAAATTAAAGGATGCTTCATTTTCTGAATATATATGAATATGTAAAGATAAGGTTGCTTCATGGAAAAGCTCCTCAATTTAAAAATAAATTCCAGTTGAAAGGAAAAAAGAGTAATTTGTACGATATTTTCTAATTTGTCTTCTGTTTTCTATTAAAAAGTAAGCACCATCCGGCTGCTTATTCTGTCTGTTTCTCTCATCCTCACACTTGCTCCTTTTCACACACAGAGTTCCTTAGAACTTACAGAATAAAATCCTAACTCTTTGTCACAAAATACAGGGTTCATCCCAATCCAGCCTCAGACCGTTGCTTTTATTTTATCTCTCCAGGCTGGCCCTTCACACCCCAGATTCACTCCTGCCATAGCACACCACCCATCTCAGAATGGACCGTGGTGCATACATCGTGTGCTGTCCTTTCTTTACACATGCTGTATCCTCTGCTCAGAGGACTTTCCCACCCTTCTCCACGTGACAACTTCCTATTCATCTTTGGAACAGCTCATTCATCACCCTCTCTGTGAAACCTGCTATACTTCCTTTCCTCCTCTGCCTAGCCAGCTACTTGTCCCCCTTCAGAGATCTGCCACGATTCAGGGCCTTCTGCATGGTTCTGCCAGGGTGCTCAGAGCATGGAATAACGTCTACATGTATGTTTCAGCTTTTATTTATTTTTTAAGATTTTATTTACTTATTTTAAAGAGAGAGAGAGAGAGAGAAAGAAAGAGAAGGAGAGCACGAGCAGGGTGAGGGGCAGAGGGAGAAGCAGATTCTCTCCTGAGCAAGGAGCCCAATGCGGGGCTCGATCCTGGGGACTCTGGGATCATGACCTGAGCTGAAGGCAGACGTTTAACCAACTGAGCCACCCAGGTGCCCCTATTTCACCTTTCAGACTACAGGATTCTCCAGAGTGGGGTCATCATTGTATCATAGCACCTGACACAGTCCCTTGGGATCAACTCTCCAATACTTGTTTGGATAAATGAATGAAAAATGAGTGGAGGAATGAGTGAAAATCAAGACATAACAATTCATTGTTATGGAATTCACAGAGAGAACACAGAGGCTTGTATGTCCAGGGGCAGGCATGAAGGTAAAGTTTCTAACAGAGAAGACAGAGTTTTACAGTTACTGGTTGAATGTCAACTTCACCCACAACTAAAAACCACTTGCTCTGCTTTGTATCTGCAGAGTAGGGCATACTAACATTACACCCAGGAGTGCTGTGAAAATCAATTTACATCAGTTAACTGCTTCAAAGTTGAAAGGTAATAAATTGTCTTTATCATATAAATTTAAAATAATCTTATCCTCTAGATTTCTTTTTTTTTTTTTTTAAATAGAAAAGAATTCCTTTCTACACTGAAAACGTGTGGCAGAAAAGTAAGTAGAATTGTTTCCACTTACAATGCTTTCAAGTTATACCCCTGGAGCCATTTGGCCTGAGCTATAAAGGTGGAAAGAAACTGAGTTTTATGCACATGCATGCTCACACACAGTACACTCTCTTATGTAAACCAGGCAGTGACAAGTTACTTGGATGGCTAAATCGAAACTGGTCCACCAAACAAAATTGTGCACTGTGTTGGAGAGCATTAGTGAGGCCGGGTTTTAAGGTTTGCCTTGGCTGGGATTCATTGTAACACCACCCACCTCTCTCCAGTTGCAGTATTCTAACCAGGTCACCTAGATGCTGTGAAACAGATGTTCATTGAAGGGAAAAGGAAGTAGGTGGTGTCCATTGAAAAGTGATAGCCATGGCAGAGGGGAAAATATAGTTTTACCTACAACACAGGCTGAATATTATGGAAAATTATTGGTAGGGGAGACATTCCTAGCTCTCCAGGAATCTGCAGCATTTAATAAGCACTTGAGGATACTGAGAGGTAGGAAAGCAGGGGAAGGAGGTTCTCGGGCTCTGGGGTCAGACTGTCTTTGACTCCCAGCTCTGCAAGCCATGTGCCCTTGGGCAAATTACTTAATCTTTATCTTCAGCTTCTCATCTATAAAACTGGATACGAATACCCACTTCCCATGGTTCTTGTGATGATTACATGTGTTGATCATGTAAAGCACCTCAAATGGTACACAGTGCTGTTGACTATTATGACAAAGATTGTCTTTATGCAGAGGGAACACTACCGTTGATTTGGATTGGCAGCCCACTCAACCTAAAGTTCTAAAAGGGGAGGAACGGTGATCAGAGCTTCACCGATGGGCTAGAAAACAGTCTGTTCTCAGTGCTAACACTTACAAAACTCAGGAAGGAAGATGGCAAAGCTACCAGGTACAGAGCCTCAAGCCTTCCTTTGACATTCCAGCAGCCCCACTTTGCAGAAGTGCGTGGCAGGCTGCAGATGGTTGCAGCCCTCTGCCTCGGAGCTTAGCAGGCATCTTCTTAGCAATCTGGTAGACCTATTACTTGGTAACACTTTGCGTCAGCCTTGGGGCCCCAGAGTCCTTTGTCGAATCTTCCTCCCCTGCACCTGCATGACCTTTCCAAGTTTTCACCCATCTCTTTCCTTCTGAAGGAATTTCTATCAGTGAAGGTCTTCTTACCTGATCAAGTCATCCATCTGTTTTGTGGTTCAGGTTGTGTGTATGTCACACGTACATCTTCTGATGTCACGCTGAGATATTTGGTAAATTGAGGCACTGGTTGGTAGAAGTAAGAATTAGAAATTTAGATTCCAAAACTTCTCTTAAGTTTACAAACTCATTTTTTAATGAATTTTCATTAATATGAACAAAGCTACATGACGGAACGTAGCTTCAGCATTGTCACTAACAGGTAGTAAGAGAAGCTGTGAGTATTTCAGCCTTCGTCTCTGACCTGTTGTTTTGCGTTTGTGCATACTCTTGCATATTTTATGAACAATCTAACTCTGCTATAGCCAATAAATTCAAAAGCAACCAGAGTTTCAAAGTGCTAGGTAGAAGAGGCACTTGAGTTTGATATAAAAAGAAGTGGCCTCTCTGCTTCTGGCTACGATAAGGTAACTGGTGCCAGACTAATTCTTCTCGGTAAACCGCCAGAGCATAGGCACCTCCTAAACTGAGGCAACTGTGTTAAGCCCTTGGACAGCAGGCAGCGCTAGACCCCAATCTTTAAGAGAAAGGAAATCCATGGGGCGAGAGTCCTGATTGCCCTAGCCTTGTGCCTGTGTACAATTTCCAGAGTGCAATGTAGGACTCTGGATCCCAAGTAGACATAGTGGTTCCTCTGGGCTGAGGAGGCAGAGATCAGAGTCTGGAGGATATTGTGGAATCTGAAGGGTAAAGCGCCAACAAGGGAGACCTCAGAAGTCACGTGGGATTCCCAGTGGGTCTTTGGCTGAGTGGGGGGCTGAACAACTACATAGTAAATGTCTTGGTATCTTGTGTCCTTTCCAATTCAGTGTCTTACTAATCTTCGCAAATCTAGGAAATGGTTTGTTGGGAATATTCTCTTATATCTCAGGTCATTCTTCTCAAGTGCGCTAATCTGATTATTGCTTTTAACAGCATGTCATGTTCTCATTTTGTTGAATATGTACCTAGGTCTCATGCGGAATCCTTTCTGTTCATTGCTTATTTTTTAATACCTGATGTTCTATTGAGATCTGCTCTTTGCTCAAGAAGAATGTGGGAAGAGGCAGGGAGGGTGATTCGAATCGGCAGTAGTCTCATCCCAGAACACTTCCTCAGCATATTTGCTGTCTTTCCATGTGGAATGACTGTGTTCATCTTCCAGGAATTCCTTCCACTTGTCCCTTTACACGCTGTGGAGTGGGCAGATTGCTCAGCAGGAGGCCTGAAAACTTAGTTCTGCCCAGTCCTTCTGTTTCTGTTTGGTGGTTTAGTGTTTATTTTCACTATGGTAGCGGATCTAACTCTAGCTGGTTATAGCCTTCCTTCTCTCTTCTACCTGGTTTGGGGTGAGGAGTCTACTGAAGAAAAATCAAAGATGGTGTGACTGTCATACCTCGTTCAGGCCTGTCTTTCTAATACTATGTTTGAGAGTCAAACCTCCACAGAATGTTTTCAGACTTTTTCTCTGGGCCACCCCAAATCCTAGATTCTGTCACAAAAGACAACACAAAGTAACATGTAGGATTCCATATAGGTTCTCACTTGTCCTTTCTCTATTTGGTCCTAATTTTCACAGATTTTTACACATTTTGGAAAATCCATGGTTTGTGGTTGTAGTCATATCCCGCTTGTACTGAAGGAGTAAGCTTTTTAATTTGTTTCTCATTCTTTTAAGTGAGCTGATATGTACTGTTTAGAACTGAAAAATTGGAAGAGTTTTAAGTATGCTATTTAAAATTATAAAGTCAAATGGTAATAGAACTGCTTATCAGGAGAATAAAAGAAATACAAATAAAAGCAAAAACTGGTAAGTGTCTAAAATTTAAATAGGGAGAAGAAGTGGTAAGAGGGAAACTCTAGCATAAAATAATAAGATAGAATATAAAATAAAATCACATATAGTAAAATTGCCAAATATATCTACTCTAGTAAATACAAACTGGATAAACTTTAAAAACAGAGATTCTTAGCTTTAATTAAAAACCCAAACCCAAACATAGACTACTGAAATAGTAAAAAATTAGAAAATATTTAAATAGTGTAATTTATGACAAATAAATAATATCATGTCCTCACTATGAAATATACAGATGTTCATAGGAATTCATATATATGCATGCACACGCACATGACTTATAGTCTACAAACAAGTTGCAAAGCAGTATGAAATGACCTTTGCTTAAGTAAAAAACTTGAATATATGTATTCTAAAGGTATGGAAAACATCTGAAAAGATTTATAATATCTTTCGAGGAGTAAAATTTGTTAGCCTGTAGAAGGAAGAGGGGATTTTATTTCTCACTTTTTATGATTCTCAACAGTTTGTCACAAACATATTTTGATTTTATAATAAAAATGTTTTAAATAGCTATCACATATATTAAAAATGAATTGTCAAGTATCTTGCATGCAAAACTGCATCCTTAGTCTATGCCCCAAATCATTTACTTTTTTTGATTACTAAAAAGGGCATTTTCAAAGTTTTCTATGGCTCAAAAGTATTAACCTGCCACAACTGTGTAAAAGTGGAGATGTGGAAGAAAGTAGATTCTGTTAGGACACTTATGACTGAGGAATACAGTATAACTGGAAAATGAAAAATGAGGCTACAGAGTTCAGCAGGTGCCAAAAGCTGGTGTACTAAGGTATTAGGCATTATGAATAAAGCAACTGAAATGTTTTTTGTTCTTGTTTTGTTTTTTGTTTTTTGAGAGAGAGAGAGAGTGCATGCGGGGGCGGGGTGGGGAGGGGCAGAGGGAGAGGGAAAGAGAGAACCTCAAGCAGGCTCCATGCTCAGTGCAGAACCCCACTGGGGCTCGGTCTCACAACCCTGAGATCATGACCTGAGCTGAAATCAAGAATCCGATGCTTAACGGACTGCGCCACCCGGGTGCCCTGCACCTGAAATGCTTTAAGCAAGGAGTGTAACACCATCAAAGTTGCATTTTCAAGAAATTGCTGGTTGAAGGTTGGAGAAAGAAGTTGGAGAAGGGCAAGAATGGAAACAGGATTCATGACTTAAGGCTGATAATCTTAAATCTTTTGCCTAGCTCAAACACTCAGTTGTGAAACATGACTTATGAGTCTCGCAACTGGAGGACAAAATACCGGCTTTTTTTTTTTTTTTTTAACTGATGAAATTAAATTACATGTTTGCAGCTATGGCTGGACTACCTCATTTTTTCTTCCTCCAACTGGCAGTTAAGACCTTGGATTCGCCGACCCATGTGACAGTTTTAGTCAGCAGAGCTGTATCTGTGTCTTGTTATTCCCAGCAACTAAAAGGAAAAGAGGGAAAGAGGTCTTCAGACATAATCTTTGGAAGGCAGCCTGGATCCAGACTGAGGTCATTTACCTTGGTCTGAAGAGCAGAACAGAATGTACTTGCAATGGGCAGACAGGTACTAAAGGAAAGAATCTCAAAAGTTTGAACCATGAATGCTTCACTCCTTTTCTCTAGGGGTGGGGCCATAAATGAGAGGTCAGAGAGGACAGAATTATTCCTTGCATACTTTTCCCCGTTCTCTGAGAATGTGATGAGTAGGGAGCAAGTGTGACCTTGGAACTGAGGGGCCAGGCACAGCAAGCTTCAATGACGTTTGAGGCTGCAATGTCCTCAGAAGAGTGACAGACTCCTGGGAGCAGAATGGAGCATCTCAGTGTCAGCTGAGTACAGAGGGCTGTTTCTTCAGCTTGGAGCAAGAGTTCCCACAAAGCAGGGAGAGGGTAGTTTACTGGAATGGGAGCACGCACACATAGTTATAAAGCCAAGACTTGATTTTTTGAAAAGAAGTTAAAAATGTTTAGCTATTTCACTCTTAGAGGAGTAAGTTAATGACTTAAGGAATGCATTTCCAAGGTTTCCTGGTTACAGTTTGAGGTTTCCATTTAGAAAAGGCATTCAGCCATATTCTGTGGATTTCTCTTTCCTTCTTTTGTTCCCTTTCCTTTCCTTTCCTTTCCTTCCCTTTCCTTTCCTTCCCCCCCTTCTTCCTTTGCTGTCCACAGGTTTATAAAGAATACTTCCTTTCTTCCAAGCTTTGGGCTACATATCATTTCACCGGTAAGTTCAAAGGCAGTACACACAGCAACTATGGAAAATGCTCCATCAGAGCCACTATTCAACAACATCAAGGAGAAATTTATGGGCATTTGATGAAGGAAGAAGAGAAGAACATTGATAGTTTTCATCTTACAAACTACATTCGAGTGTTTCTTCCAATTTCTAATCGTCCCTCCCTTCTTTCTTTTCTTCTAGCACTCTGAACTATGATGATGCAATTGGAGAATTTCTGGTTCTGCTAATATTATGGATTGGATAATTTGAATATTAACTTGCTACAAACACCCCAAAATACTGGGATAGGGTACAATACTCATTATTTTAAAAACATAGTTATATTAGTAAGAAAGAAAAGAAAATCCATATATGAAAAAAAGTAATCTGAAAATCAAGATAGTGAGCTCATTATCTGACATAGAGTTTGCTAACTAAGGCAAAGAGTGGAGTATATGTGGGGTGTTCTTAATTTTATTTTATTTATTATTATTATTATTCTTTTATTATTATGTTATGTTAATCACCATACATTACACCACCAGTTTTTGATGTAGTGTTCCATGATTCATTGTTTGCATATAACACCCAGTGCTCCATTCAGTACATGCCCTCCTTAATACCCATCACCAGGCTAACCCATTCCCCCTCCCTCCTCCCCTCTAGAATCCTCAGTTTGTTTCTCAGAGTCCATCGTCTCTCATGGTTCATCTCTCCCTCCGATTCCCCCCCTTCATTCTTCCCTTCCTGCTATCTTCTTCTTCTTCTTCTTTTTTTAACATATAATGTATTATTTGTTTCAGAGGTACAGGTCTGTGATTCAACAGTCTTGCACAATTCACAGCACTCATCCACAAGCATGAGTTTCACTCCCTGCACGAGAACAGAAGGTGATGGCCTTGAGGTGGCACAAGGCAGAGAAATGGAACTGGAAAGTAACACAAATCATGACTCTGGAAGGAGAAATTAGAAAAAACATTCTTCTGCTGGCAAAAGTTGTTGACAGGGAAATTTTAGTTCTCTTCAGTATTCATGGGTAAACATAAATACATAATAAAAGGACTTGAGAAACTAGGAATAAAGGGATCATCCCTAACCTGATAAAGGGAATCTAAAAACAAAATACCTAGAACAAACATCAAACTTAATGACGAACTTTTTAAAAAAGATTTTATTTATTTATTTATTTTAAAGAGAGTGTGCGAGAGTGGGGAGGGGTGGAGGGAATGGGAGAGAGTTAATCTCAAGCAGACTCCCTGCTGAGCACAGAGCCTAATGCGGGGCTTGATCTCATAACCCCGAGATCACGACCTGAGCCAAAATCAAGAGTCAGACGCTTTACCTACTGAGCCACCAGACACCCCAATGGTGAAAATTTTTAAAACTTCACTTTAGGAGAAGAATACCAGCTCTCACCACTTATTGTCATCATGAGTCATCACAGTGAGGGAAAAAAGTTATGAGAATTGGAAATGAGGAGGCAACATATTGTTTTTACATTCTGAGATTTCCTTCATAGAAAACATCAAAGGACCTACAGACAAATCACTAGATAAAATAGGGGAATTTAGCAAGGTAGAAGAAACAATAAATAAGAAAAAAAGTCAAAAGAAAAATGGACAGAGGATTTGACTTCTTTACTAGAAGAGGGAAAACAAGTGGCCAATAAATATATTGAAGGATGCTCAAACTTATTAGGAATCAGAAGAATTCAAATTAAGACTATGCTGAATTATGACTTTGCACCCACTGGGCTGGCCAAAAGCAAAAAGTCTGGTAAACTAAAAGAGTCTCCCAAGTAGATTTCTGAAGCTCTTTCTTTTCTCACAGTTCCTTTCTCCCTGCAACTCTGCCCCAGAACTTCCAACCAACTCACTTTCTCTGAGTTGAGTCCCAGTCTGTGCTTCCTTAGTTCAGTGAGATAACCAAATGTTGCTTTCAATAATCCTCCCTGTTGTACAGTAAGGAACATGCTTCCAGGCAGAGAGTAGCTCCTTGTGGCCCTTTTCTTTCTCTCAGGCATCACAGTCTGGGCTGCCTGTTGTCCAATACCTGAAAACAGTTGTTTCACTTATTTTGTTCAGTTTTTCATTTGCTTGCAGTGGGTGGGTAAATCTAGTCCTTCTTACTCTGTCATAGTTGGAAATAGAATTTCCCTGTATCTATGCAAGGCAGAGTTTAGAGAGAAGGGAGCAATGCAGGAAAGGGACTCTAGCAATCTGCACAGAGGTATCCTTGAGTCTTTCCTGACATGAAGATATGCATACATAGGGTAAAACTCCATGTGGTTGGGGAAAAAATGACCAGGGATCATGAACTTCATGCAGGGCATGAAGTTCCAGGCAGTCAAAGTTGCAAGTCCATGCTGATCACTTAGGGCACTTATTAGAGACCCTGTATGGGTCAGACCTTATGAATAAGACTAACTCATCCCATGGGGCACGTGGGTGGCTCAGTTGGTTAAGTGACTGCCTTTGGCTCAGGTCATGATCCTGGAGTTCTGGGATCGAGTCCCACATTGGGCTCCCTGCTCAGCAGGGAGTCTGCTTCTCCCTCTGACCCTCCTCCCTCTCATGCTCTCTGTCTCTCATTCTCTCTCTCACAAATAAATAAAATCTTAAAAAAAAAAAAGACTAACTCATCCCTTGAGATCGTGCCATTTAAGACAACATGGATGGTATTATGCTAAGTAAAGTAAGTCAGAGTAAGGAAGACAAATACCATATGATTTCACTTATAAGTGGAATCTAAAAACAACAACAACAACTGCAACAAAATGAATAAACAAAAAGCAGAATTAGACCTATAAATACAGAGAACAAATTGATGGTTGCCAGAGTGGAAGGGGTGGGGGTAGGAAAAATGGGTGAAGGGGAGTGGGATGAGTTATGGAATGAGTAAGTCACACGAGTAAGAGACACAGCATAAGAAATATAGTCAAGATATTGTAATAGTGATGTATCAGGACAAAAGGCAGCTACACTTGTGATGAGCATAGGATAATGTATAAACTGGTCAAATCACTATATACACCTGAAACTGATGTAACATTGTGTGTCAACTATATTAAAAAGAAAGAAAGAAGAAAGAAAGAAAGAGAGAAAGAAAGAAAGAAAGAAAGAAAGAAAGAAAGAAAGAAAGAAAGAAAGAAAGAAAAAGAAAGAAAGATGAAAGAGCTAAATTATACTTCCAGTAAAGGTTACTCTGAGTTTAAATAAAACTCAAAAAGATCAACCTAACTTGCAATTAATTTTACTACCTTTAAAAACAAAGCCCAGCAGTCTATACAGGAAGTCAACAAAATCCAGACTTCAAAAAAGTATCATTTATAATGTCCAGAATCCAGTGAAAAATTATTAGATCTTTAAAGCAGGAAAATGCGACCCATAATTAGGAGAACCATCACTCAATAGAGAAAGACCAAAATGATGGAAACAGATGGAAATGATGGGATTAGCAGACAAGGATGTTAAAACTATCTTACAGTATATAAAGGAAAATGTGAACTCAGTGAGAGCAATGGAGATATAAAAGAGAACCAAATGAAACCACAGACATGAAAAATAAAATATCTAAAATGAGAAGCTCACTGGATTAGACTAATGGCAGGTTACACTGTGCAGGAGACATAATAATAGAAAGCAACCTCAATGAAGTGTAGAGCTAATAATTTTAGTATATCTCATCTATGTGTATATGTGTATACTAATAATATATTATTATAGGAATAATTTTAAGATCAAATTCAGCAATATAAGTACATATACATATATACATGTACATATATATGTGTGTGTGTATATATATATACACACAAATATATATATATATATATATATATATAATGTGGTGTTTGTCTTGAGACTGCAAGGTTGATTTAACATTTGATAGCCAACCAATGAACTTTACCAAATTAATAAAAGAAATAATACAAGTTATAATGCCATTCCAATAGATGCAAAAAAGTAATAAAAAATTAACCCTCAATCATGATAAGCTTTCAGCAAAAAAACAATAGATCACTTTCTCAACCTGATAAGTGGAATCCATGAAAATCATAAGCTAATTTCATACTTAATGATAAGTAATTGAAATATTTCCCCCTAAGTTCAGAAACAAGCCAAGCATATTAACTCTCAACACTGCCATTCAATGTTGTGTTGGAGGTTCTAGTCAATGCAATAAGGGGGGAAAGGAAAGAATTAAAAAGGCATATCGATTAGGAAGAAGTAAAGAATTAAACGTTTTTATTTGCAGCTGGCATAATCTTTTGTGGAAAAAAAAATGTAAGGGTCTTAAAAAAGCCTACTCAAACTAAAAATGACTTTAGTCGAGTTAAAAGTAACAAGGTCAAAATACAAAGTTCGATTGCGTTTCATTGTATTAGCAATGAACAACTGGAATTTGAAATTAGAAAATCAATATGATTTATATTATAATAGGAAAGCTAACAAATATATGCAAGAAAATTAACGAAATATATGCAATTCTAAAGGAAAAACAGGAGAAAAATCTTGACAAAATTGGGGCAGGTAAATTTTTTTTTTAAAGATTTTATTTATTTATTCGTAAGAGACAGAGATGGAGAGAGGCAGAGGGAGAAGCAGGCTCCCCGCGGAGCAGGGAGCCCGATGCGGGACTCGATCCCAAGACCCTGGGATCATGACCTGAGCCGAAGGCAGACGCTTAACCATCTGAGCCACCCAGGCGCCCAGGGGCAGGCAAATTTTTTAAGTAGAACACAAAACGCATGAAGTGTAAAGAAAAAAAATTGTAACATGGACTTCATCAAAATTCCAAATTTTTGTGCTTTGAAAACACCCTTAAAAATAAAAAAGCAAGTTGAAGAATAAAACATTTGCTTTTTTCCACTATAGATTAAAGGAATTGCATCTTGAATTTATGAAGATCTTACAATTCCTTAATAAGAAGACGAGCAACCCATTTTTAAAAATAATTTAAACAGACACATCAGAAAATAACTACATGAACACTCAATAAGCTCATGAAATGATACTCAATGTCAGTATTCATCAGGAAAATGTAAATTAAATCCACAATGAGATACCACTGCACACCTATTAGAATGGTAAGATTAAAAAGACAGACCATACCAAATTTTGGCAAGAATGTGGAAAAACTGAACTTCTTATTAATTTCTGGTGGAAATACGAAATGGTACAACCACTGTGGAAACAGTTTGGCAGTGCCTTATAAAGTTAAATAACATTTTCCATATGACCCAGTCATTTTTGAAAATATTTTTTTAAAGATTTTATTTATTTGTCAGAGAAAGAGAGAGAATGAGAGCACAAGCAGGAAAGCTAAACCTAATGTATTGTGATAGAAAGATCAGTGGTTGCCTGGAGTCAGGGATGGGCTGGCACTTTACTGGGAAGGGGCCACTGGGGAATCTCTTGAAGGTGATGACAATATTTTATAAATGATTTTGCCGGTGGTTACAAGTACGTACGCTTTTTCTCACTGGGCTGTACACATAATAGGAGTACATCTTATTGTTTTAAAATCAAGTTTTATTGAGGCATAGTTTATAAAGTCTTGATAAAAGCAAGTATAAGAGCTATCTCATAGTTTTGATTTGCATTTCCCCGATAATTTTTGATGTTGAGCCCATTTTCTATACGTGGTGGCCATTTGTATGTCTTCTTTGGAGAGATCTAGTCCAATCCTGTGCTCATTTTTAAAATCATGTTATGAGATAACATCCCCCAACTGTTAGGATGGCTATTATCCAAAAAGAAACAAAAGATACCGAGTGTTGGCAAGAATGTGGAGAAACTGGAGCTCATGTATACTGCTGGTGGGAATGTAAAATGGCTCAGCTCCTATGGAGAACAGAATGCAGGTTCCTCAGAAAAATTAAAATAAAACTACATATAATCCAGCAATTCCACTTCTGTGTAGGCATCCCAAAAACCTGGAATTGGGGTCTCAAAGAGATATCTTCACTCCCATGTTTATTGCAGCATTATTTACAAGAGCCAAGATATGGGAACAACCAAAATGTCCATCAACAGATGAATAGCTAAAGAAAATGTGGTCAGTATATACAATGGAGTATCAGCTTTAAAAAAGAAGAAAATCCTACCATTTGTGGCAACACGGATGAAACTCACACTGAGTGAAATAAGCCAGTCTCAGAAGGCCAAATATTGTGTGATTCTACTTATATGAGGGATCTAAAACAAGCAAACTCAAAAGTAGAGAATAGAATCGTGGTTGCCAGGGATTGCCAGAGGGAGAAGGAAATGGGGAGTTGTGAAAATTAAAGAATCTATTTTAAGCAATTATAACAGTGCCTGGCACATAACAAATACTCCATAGATGTTAGTTTTTATCATTAATATTGTCTTGGCTTTCCAACAAAGAGTGTTGATAAGGGATTACTTTAAGTTGTGAATATGATCTATTCATCATTCAGGTTCAACTCAACTTCAATGCACACACACACATACACACTCAGAGACACACACGTGCAAGCCAGGAAGAGGTGACAATTATGACAGTGCAGTTGTGAGACTCTAGTAAAGGTCTTGTTCATAGAAATGAAGTGGTAGTTTCCAGTTCGGGAGGGATTATTAGCCAAGGAAAATGTCGGGACTTGCCAATGAACCAGAATTACTTTAAGTTATAAGCATTTGGAAGAGAATGTTATGAGTATTGTTTAAATGTGCCACAATTCCTGAATTACAATTCCAGTGAGTCACGCTGCACTGACTGCACCAGGGAGTGGAGGGTGTGACGCCCATTCACATTCTTGTACATACCGGCCTGCTCACTCACAGGGGATGGAGCGTTTATGGACATAACCTCACTCAAGCCTGAGCTCCTTCTTGCACAATTGCAAACATTACACAAATGACCTTCATCCTGCCTCAAACTTGCCTCTAACCTACGTGTGACTTCAAACCCTTCATCATAATCTCCTATTGACCTTGTAGCCAAATGAAGTTCCTGAGTATGTCCGTTACACAGTCACATCTTCTTCACCCTGTACTTATGATTTGGGGGCTTTAGGAAAGGACTCTAATTTCCTCTGATTCTATTTCACTTTGCTGGATTTGGTCCATCACCAGTCCCACAGATTGGTCTGTTTGTTGGGAGCATGCTCTGTCATCTAACAAATTCATCATCCATTTCAGTTTTGGGTCCTCGGGATATCTGGTAAGCATGCATTCTATGACTTCACCCAAGTTATTGATAAAAATATTGAAAAGAATAAGATCAAGGACAGAGCCTTAATACAAGTCATTCTAGAGATCCCTCCAAGTTAAATTTAACAGTGCACTTGACACTAGTATATATACTCTATCAGCTACAGCCATAGGGGCTTCATAGTCAAATATATTCTAGAGATGCTACCTATTGTGGAACTCTTAGAATTTTGCATTACAAGTCAGCATCGTAAAGATTTAGGAAATCCCCCAGTGAAAAGGGACTTACCTGACTATGATGTACTTGTTCATGAGATACACTTAACATTCCAGGCACCTACAGTTATGGAGATTTAGGATCCTGTGAAACCAGGTCTAACACCCAAAGGAGAGGACCTCAACATCACGTGAGTGGAATGCCATTGTGTGGAGGAGCCTAAATCATGTGGGAGGAAAACAAGAGGTCCCGGCTCTGCATGTTCCATTGGGTTTAGTCCACCACACTCGGAGTCTCTGGCAGCTCAGGGCTCTTCCTCACTGGGTCTGCTCATCTCTGCAGAAGACTGTGGGAGCAAAGGGTTGGTAACTATGATTCCAGAGAGAGAGAGAGAGTAAGAGCTCTCATCATTCCTGCCTGGACTGGAATCTCCCTGAGTAGAGACGTTCGGGTGGTTCTCCATGGACAACACTTAGCTGGGAAATATAATGCCTCAAAAAGCTATGAGGCTTGTAACGTGCTTCTCATTTCTGTGGCTGAGTGTCGATCATTCTGTAAGGTGTAGCCACAGTGGCACAGTCTATTTTCTGGAATGAAATGGAACAAAGATAAGCTTCTTATTTTGTG
The DNA here is from genome assembly GCF_029215605.1 of Mirounga angustirostris. NCBI lineage: Eukaryota > Metazoa > Chordata > Mammalia > Carnivora > Phocidae > Mirounga > Mirounga angustirostris. The sequence continues at coordinate 77,410,663 of NW_026991713.1, forward strand.
CATGTATCCCTATGCTCTGAAAGTCCTTTTTCTATCAGTGTCAGGGATAAGAGGAGATGAAGAGGCTGGATTTTGCTTGTTAGCTTTGTGGGAGGAAGAGCCATTGGGGAGAAGCACGGTGCGTACAGAGAAGCAAGGAAGGTCTCTGCTTTACGTAAGCATGGATGGATGACCGCATCTCCATTCCCCTCTCCCTGTGCTAGAACTCGGGGATGATGAAAACATCAAGACATGATTTCAGTTTTCTAATTATCCAGGGGCTATGTCAGCCAGCCAAACAACATGCTTCTGCTCCTGCCTTCTTGCCCGAAAGCTGACCCTGCCTTAGCAGGACCACCCTCTTTCCAGCCTTAAATCAAATCCTCCTATTTGTTCATCCGTGACTTCTCCCACACACTGAAGAGGTCAAATGTATTTAATTACAGAGATTATCTTGTAATCCAGTGGACTACCACCCTACAGAGACTCCCACTGAGATCACAATGTTCATTTCCTTGTCAGAAGTCTGCTGTGATTTTAATTAATGTTGTCTCGGAAGTGAAGAGTTCAAGGTTTTCCTCTTAGCTAAGATATTAGACCAGATGTCACTGATGGGATGCTTTTGGCAACAGCAGGAATCATGTTCCCAGACCCTGAAACAATAACTTTTTAAAGGTTCTTCTAATCTCTAAACACATGAGTACTCCTACCCGTTCCACCTTCTTTGCCTCCTGTTTTTCTTTCTGTTTTTCTTGGCAGGTGTTGGTGTTGGGTAAACAGTCCTTTCATGGAGGTGCTTGTCTGTCAGGTCCCATGGAGAGTAAAGAAAATGGCAAGTTAATGAATTCGGGATTGTGTCTGGAAGAAGGTGTGTTCCAGTCCCACGTGGCATATCAGGCAGCAGGTTAAAGCAAAACAAAACTCTGTAACAATGGAGTAAAACTATAGCACTCAGAAACCTGAGGTTAAAACAGAATTAAATAAATGTCCTAAAGGTAAATGTCCCCAAAGTCAAGAGCATATGATGAAAGCAGAGGAAGGAAGACCAGAAAGGCATGAATTCACAGCAGTCATCATTGGGCAATTTAAAAATTAGTTAAAAAGCAGCAAGATGCCCCCCTCAGTGTCTTGTTCTCTACCACAACACAGCCTCAGCTTTAAAGAAAGTGCAGGACTGGAGTGCCTGGGTGGCTCAGTCAGTTAAGCGTCTGCCTTCGGCTCAGGTCATGATCCCAGCCAGAGTCCTGGGATCGAGTCCCACATCGGGCTCCCTGCTCAGTGGAGAGTCCGCTTCTCCCTCTCCCTCTGCTTCTCCCCCCAGCTTGTGCTCTCTCGCTCACTCACTCTCTCTCAAATAAATAAATGCTTAAAAAAAAAAAGAAAATGCAGGACTCTTGGTTGTTGCCGTTTCAAGTAGGTTTGCAGAATTACTATTTTCTAAGGACTCCATGTGTTTTAAAATGATTCCTGTATCCTTGGTCACAATATCCACTCAGTTAATGAGGGGGGTGGGAAGACAGGTATCTTGTTGGCGCAAAAGCAGAACTTCATGTGCACAATAGCAGAGGACAGACTTATGGAGAAGAAAATGAAGACTTCTTTGGATATGATAGTTTAGATTTTAAACAAAAGTAAAAGAGTGAAACTTTGAAATGACATAAAAACTGATGAAGGAACCAACTTCTTCAACAAAGGGCTGTTGATAGTGGGACAGGCACATCCGAGATTTGTATAAAACGATAAATGCCAGCAAGGTGGTCCCAGCAGAAGATCATAACATTTAAAACTCTAATAAGGTACTACGTCAGGGCTCCATTTAGCAGAGAAGCTTTCCATGGAAAAAAGAAAACATTCTTTCTGAGCATTTGAGGGCCTTATGAGTACAGCACCACGAGCTCTTTAATAGAAGTAAAAGCATCCCTTTCTTGTGAACTCTTCAGGCTAACAGATCAGCCAATCACGTCTAAAGATGTTGCTGGTTGAAAAAGAGAACCATTTCATTCTCGGTACCCCTACAGAGTGGTAGAAGGTTTTGTTTGCCTAGGCCACTAATGAGTCTTTCCCCGCAAAAAGCAAAACAGCAATAACAAAAACTGCAGATGAACAAACAGATCCTCAGTGGTGCAGTGAAACCCGAGAAATCCGAGTGTTCTTTGAGCGCCTTATCATCCCTGACTTTTCAGGCTGTACTTGTACCTCATTCCTCACCTGATGTGAAATACTGAGTCACTTTAACAAAGAAGTATATGCTTAGTGAGCAAACAATAACAGGGGAGAAAACCGCATTAGAGAAAAGGACTCATCTTCCTTGAAGACTCAAAGGTAAGGACACTAACTGAAGGCAAAAATTTCCAGGGGAAGGAAAACTGACATTTTGGTCTTGACAGTTCAAGGTCAAGAGGTCTTATAACATCATTTGTTGGAAAGTTAGAGGGAGTCCCTCTGAAGAGAATACAGAAGACTCCCTTTGTGCCATAATGGACTGATGTTGTGAGTTACTGATCTAGAGACCAAGACTCCTCTAAAGCACCATTAGATAGGGTTCCTGCTAGGCATGTATTATGGAGGGATGCCAGAGGATGAACATAAGTTCCTGTTTCTGGAGGGTGAGAAGGAGGGACCTGTCACAGGTCTGTCTGCAAGGATGCTAGGGAACTGCATAGGAGAAAACCTGACCCCAAGAAGAGAAGAGGACTCACTGGGAAACATTATTCCAGGGACAATAAACTACTGGTAGGACTAAAAGGAGTATGTTGAGAATAGCAGAATATCTGTTGCTCTATTTTTCCAAAACCTTGCAAAGTCTGACACAGTGACTTGGATCAGATACTTGGGGAGAGGTGCTTATAACAGGTAGGACTGTATGGATAAAACTGCTACAAAACATTTGAATCCAAGGCGATGCTCTTTATGTACTATACTAGTTATATATATATATACATATATATATATGTATATATATACACACACATATATTAGTACATGTGTACTATGCTAGTTACATATAAAGGATTTTTCCCTCCCTTTACTGAAGGGGTTCTAGGAGCACACTGGAAAACATAATGGAAGAATGGATGGTCACCACACAAAATGACAGAGAACTTAGAGCCACAGTTGCCTGCATCAGGGTCACATTATTCTGCTCTTCAAAATCCTCCAGTAGATTCCTACCACACTCCAAATAACACTGAAACTCCTTGCCAAGGTGAACAAAATTCTATGTGTTGACCCCTCCCTGCCTTGCTCTCTCTATCCCCTCATGATCTCTCCCTTTCTGCTTCAGCCACTATGAATCTCTTGTTCTTTCTCAGGAAGCCAAATCTACCACAGCCTCGGGGCCTTGCCGTCGCTTTCCTTCTGTCCAGCCTGCTCTCTCCCTAGATCTTCACCTCACTTCCCCTCTCATTGCATGCAGGCTTCTGCTTAAAGGTCACCCTCTTAGAGAGGCCTTTCCTGAATTCTAGAACCGGTGAAGATGAATTTGAGTTGGAGCCAGCTTCCCCTGTTCTGAGGTTGAGGCTGCATGGGATCTTGCTCATTGGTTAACAGTATCCCCATCATGTGCTGAGACTAGTGTGGCCGGGAAACATGGTCATCACAGATCCATCTCAGGTGCAGGCTGTGATACCTTTTTTTTTTTTTTTAACAACACTATTCAGCAACATGTGTTTTGAAGTTTCTTTGAACTACTGGGGATTCTATGTAGAACTGAATGCTGGAAGGTATTCTACCCAAGCTCTTAGCATTCAGAAGTCATACATCAAAACATAGTCAGAAAAAAACCCAAAAAACAAAAAACAAAAAAAAACACATGGTCATCATATCATTCTGAAAATTAAGTTTCTAAGAAATGAGGACCTCTGTCAAGCCACATAAGCCCATCTAATAGTCTTGTGGAGTCACCTTTGCAGACAGAGCAGAGATGGACTCCTCCATGTTGTCTATGAAAGTGTCACCAACACTGAAGACTGCTGAGAGCATGACAAAATGAGCCTAAAGTAAAAATAAGTCATCTGACACCCAAAATTTGACAAATAGGCAACCACGTTTAAATCCCTTTTCTCTGGGATACAAAGTAATAATAAAACTAACAGAAGAGAAAAAGAACCGAGGATGAGGATTTTGAACTCCTTTATTCTCAAGTAGAATGTGTGAATATTGACTGTGAAAAGATTGAATACAAATGAGAGCGTCTTCTGATCAAGTTTTAGTTTTAAAAACATGCTTTTAACTTTGGAATTTTTATAGGTAAGTGTGTTTATCTAAAATAAATCATGCCCCAGTGAAGTTCCTAAAGTTACTCCAATGCTAACTCATTTAGTACCAGGCATGACTAACTCGTATCAGCTTAATAAGTCTTGGCAGCCCCTAGGTGGAAAAGATGGAAAGAGATACTATCACAGTTTATAAACAAAAAAGGGGAACAACTAAAGTTACATGCATCTGTTCACACTTGAGAATGCCAAAAGTTTTTTTAAGTTACAATGCAGATCTTTGTGATAATTAAAAAATAGACACAACTGCCTTAGTTTTCATTCATCGGTACAAATGAGGTGCGGTTTCTGCAAGTACAGGTGTGCATGGCAGGAATATACACATGCCCCACATGTCAGATGCTTGCTCCGCTCATGCAGGTGAGCTGTGTAAGAGGGAAAATATTCTGGGTGCTGTCCTCAAAATTTATGGAACACAGACTCCAGGAAAAGCCTCTATCACCATGAAGTCAGCAGTCCAAATATAGGCCATATGATGGGGTGGACCCCACAATCAGATTCAAAGTAAATTTTAGTGGTTCACCCAGAACTATAGTTTATAATTTAGGAGGAAGTGGAGTGTCTTGGTTTGTCTCAGATCTTTCTTCTGGAACCCCCACCTAAGCAGTGCTGATTCACTGTAATTGTATTGGTCCTGAAATATCTTCCTTGAAAATATACATGACTTGGAGAAAGGGGTGATTCTGAAAATTAGGACAGGGAAAATCCAAGATGAGCCCAGAGCATCTTGTAAATGTAAATAAATAAGGAAAGGAAAATAAAACAAAACAAAAAACAGAAGGAAAGTTTGGTATTGAGTAACCTCTATTCTTAATAGCCCAGGCAAGTCTGAGGTCATTCTGAGCCATATTTTGAAAGCAACAATCGTCCCACTATTTTGCCTTTTGGTAAATAGTTGAGGGGTATGAAATGGTGTTTTTTTCCAAGTTAAAGTCAGATGGACTGCACTACTATGAGCTTCTCAGGTAAGCATGTCCTTACATTGAGCTGAATTGTGTTATTTCTAGACTATTTACACATAAGTGATGCTCCTTGCAGCTTATCAGACTACCGAGTCTATCTTTAGGTAAAGAATGTGCTACTAAGATAAACAGTGGAGACTAATATTTGGCAATGTATGTGTTCCAGGGACATATGGCTATGGTTATGTTCCAGGGACTTCTACAGGAACGTGCTCCTGTCACCCTGGGAGCTATAACCCTACCCTAATAAAGCGAAAGGAGTGAGTGAGCTTACCTTGGCTTTGTTCCATTGTCAAATTTCTCCTTTTGCTGGTTCTGGAATTTTTCTATTTCATGATTTATTCCTTCATTCTAGTAAAGCATATCCCCTTGAAGTCTCTTGAGAAAGAAGGGATGGAAGGTAAATAATTTTTAAACTCAACTGTCTGGAAATAATTTTTCTTGTACCCACATATTTGACAGATAGCTAAAAAATCAATTATTTTAACTTGTAACTACTTAATGATAAGGTTAAAACACACCTCAGAATTTTTAATGCATGACCTTGCTGCCTTTCATCTATTAGTTTTACTAGACTGTAAGCCATGTTATTCCCTCTCTTTTCTCCATGACATAATTATTTCTCTGGAAGTCTTGAGGATCTTCTCTTTATCCCAAGTATTATATAATTCATGTTGTTGGTGTGCCTGGGTGTTGGTCTTTTTCACTTGTTTAGCTGGAATCTCATGCCTTTTGTTCTGGTAAGTTTTCTTCTATTATGTCTTTAATAATAAACTCTATTTTCTCTGCTGTCTTCCAGAATACCTAGTCATTAACTGTTGGGCCTCTAGAAGTGATCCTCTAATTTTCTTACATTTTATCTACAATTTTCCATCTCTCTCTCTTTTTGCCCTACATTTTTTTTAATTTTCAAAAGCTTTTTCTTTTTCTCTGTTCGTTTCTTTTTTATAATACCCTATTCTTTTTGACAGATGCAATATCATCTTTTATTTGTCCAAATATGTTTAACAAAGTTGTAGTTTTAAAGTTATCTTATGTTTTCTGGTTTGTCATATTTCTTTCAAGTTTATTATTTTCTTTTGTTTGTTTTGATATCCACTTTTCATTTTTACTTTTCATAATTAGCCCAAATGGTGAGGTAATCATTTAGAGGACCTCCAAAAATCAGTATCTGTAAGTCTTTTCTTTGGAGCTATTCCTTTTATCCAAAGAAAAAAAATTCACCAATCTTCTGCAGACGGTGAGGTTGGGAATGATGTATCGTTGGCTGCCAGCATCCCCAAAGGGGAAAGATGAGACACCATTTGCTAAAGAACCTTCCACCTCGTCCTTTTTTCGTTTGCACGTGATCCTCTTTCTATTCTTCTTGCTTCTCTCATTCTCTTTGTGTTCTCTGCTTTATATCTTCTTAAAAATTTCTTTACTTTCATGATTTGACCTTGTGGTCATCAACCATGTTTAAGAGTTTTAGCTTCCTCTTGTCCCACAGTGCCTAGACTACAAGAGACTTTCAATAAACGTCAGCTGAATGGGTGACTTAGAATCACAGACATATAAATGTGAAACAACAGGAGGGAACATTCTATTCTTTAAAACTTTTGTTTGCCAAGAAACATCAATTTTTCTTCAAAAATAGTAGCACTTTTCTATTAGAGATGAGTTGTGTTCCTGTCACTTTCTGCACAACAGTTCAAATTTAGAATTTCAGTCATGTCCCCTGATCCCAACCATGGTTAGACTGAGAGCTCCTCGAGGGCAGGCTCATGCTTGGCTTCTCTTTTGGCTTGGCACCTAGTCAGCTCCTAAAAAAAAAAATGAATGAAATTTTCCTTTAGATACAAATGAACCTGGTCTAAACTGTTCTTTTTTTTTTTTTTAAAGATTTTATTTATTTATATAATTGACAGAGAGAAAGAGAGACAGCGAGAGAGGGAACACAAGCAGGGGGAGTGGGAGAGGGAGAAGCAGGTTTCCTGCCGAGCAGGGAGCCTGATTTGGGGCTCGATCCCAGGACCCTGGGATTATGACCTGAGCTGAAGGCAGTCGCTTAACCGACTGAGCCACCCAGGTGCGCCTAAACTGTTCTTAATCAACATCTAGTTCAGTAGCTTGGCAACAAGATAGAAGAATCAGCAACAGAATTGGAGTGACCAGTGGCCCAGGCAGACCAATGAGCAGGCATTTTCAAACTGGTATGTCAGCTCACTTTTATTTGGAAGAGAGGTGAGATTGCACATCAAAGGGTGGGATAAGAGGACCAGGTGGTGGTGCCTTTTTTGGCCCCAAACTTGCAAAAAGAGAATTTGGTAAAAGAGAGAAGCTTTACCAAGCTCCCACTTTGTAAAAAGAGAAGCTCTGCATAAAGAAAGCTTTGCTGTTAACTAGAACCCTTTGTAAATTATTTCAGACACTCTTTATTGCATAAACATGCTCTTATAAGTGGAACAGTGCAGCTGGTGGTGGTGGTGGGAGTTCTTATGGCTTACCCATGTGACTCATTTGGTTCTCTGCCTGAAAAGAGTTCACATATGTTCGATTTTCTCTATCTCATTATGTTTCCAGTCTCTTTTAGATATTCATATCCTGGGTAATTGCTCAACAAGTATTACCCTTAATTCAACTTTAGTCAATGTATATCTGCATTGAATTTTTTTTTCTTTAAGTTGGGAAACTTGTTGGAGAGAAAGAAAGAAAAAAGATGTTTGCCTTCATAATGTTGGTGGGGTCATTTCCACAACAATTCTATCCTTATAGCCTGTCTGGATATAATCTCAGTCTTAACTCAGCTTTCTGGTGACTGGGCAAATACCAATTCAGTATTGTGGTCCTGCTTAGAATGATCCTAGTGGTGTTATCACAAACATTCATGTCTTTGACTTGGTAACCCTTGGCAAAGGCAAACGTTGGCTTACCAAATGAGGTTTCTTTGGCCTAGAGTGGTGGTCAAAAATGAGACCACATTAAGTTAATTAAGCAGCAGCTCTAAAAGTGTTGCATCCAAAGCAGATTTCAGATTTGCCCTTTGAATATTGGACAACTTTGGAAGCAGGGATTTGAAATGTGGAATTTGAAATACATGTGAGTGGTGGTACTGTCTTTCCAACATAATGCTAAACATGGTTTCATTTCATTTTCTTGATATTTTCACCTTCTCTATAGACTTCACACTCCTCATACATGGTGCTTAACCTAAACTACGGTTTGCCTTAAGCACTCACTATCTCAATGTCTGTTCGAGGAACTTGTGGATGTTTAACACCCTTAGATGAATATGGCTATATTTACTTGCACATGAGAATGTGTTATTACTTATTACCTATAATTCTTTTTTCTTTTTCTTTCTTTTTTTTTTTCTTAGAGAGAGAGCGCAAGTGGGGTGTTGGGAGGGGAATGGAGAGGCAGAGGGAGAGAGAGAATCCCAAGCAGACTCCACACCCAGCATGGAGCCCAATGTGGGGCTCAATATTACGACCCTGAGCTCATGACCTGAGCCAAAATCAAGAGTCAGACACTTAAACGACTGAGCCACCCAGGTGCCCCTCTTTTTTTTTTTTTTTTTTTTTTACCCTATCAATTTTCATTACTACTATACCTAAAACCATCTTCTCTGGATGTCTTATTTGTTCTTTTCTTCCTAGAATATGGATCAGTTTAGGTCTTTCAGGGTCTAAATTGCAATAGACCACTCTAGAAGGCAGAAATATTGTGTTTACTATTACTACAACGTCAAAGAGTGATATCTACTTTTCACTTACTTTAAAATTTAACTTAATTAGTTTCATTATTTTACCTTTATTTTTTTCCTTGTAATATAGCTTAATGGAACTGCTACAGACTTTAGAGTGAGACAGAATTGAATTCAATTTGTGAATCTACCATTTGTCCTGGCTTTGTGACCTTGATTGAGCTAATTAGTCCTTCTCAGCTTAAATCTAAGGTATGACCAAAAAAACTGATTTCACAGAATTGTGATAAAGATTATATGATAAAGCAAAACTCATCTTACTAATCTGTAATTAGATTTTGAATATGTTCTATTAAACAGGTTAAGTATTTCTCAGACCTCATTGTACACCGAAATCACCTGGGCACTTTAAAAAAAAAGTACAAATGCTTGAGCCTCAGAGATTCTTATGCAACCAGTCTGGGGTAGGAACTGGACAGTGGTGTTTTTTAAAGCTCCCTAGGGGATCCTAATGTGCAGCCAGTGTTAAAAACTGTTGGATGAGAGCTCAGTGAATGTTAGCGATCATCGTTCTAGAGTGATAATAACTAACTTCTTGGGAAACTTAAAATGAAAACAATGCTTCAGCCACCATGAAGAAGATGAGAGTCCCTGAACTACAAAAATAATCTGTTCATTCTCATTTATCCTTGTGGTTAGCAGTGCTGGAGAAAAGAGAGTCCTATATGGCTTTCCCTCTTTCCTCTGTACCTACAAAAGCCCTTATGGTTTTGTAGGTTCCGCAGAGAGAGTAGAGATCAGTGTTCTTAATATCAGCAAGAATGTTTTTTTTTTTTTTAAAGATTTTATTTATTTATTTGACAGAGAGACCCAGTGAGAGAGGGAACACAAGCAGGGGGAGTGGGAGAAGGAGAAGCAGGCTTCCCGCTGAGCAGGGAGCCCGATGCCGGGCTCAATCCCAGAACCCTGGGATCATGACCTGAGCCGAAGGCAGGCACTTAACGACTGAGCCACCCAGGAGCCCCAAGAATGTTTTTAAAACAAATTTTTTTAGTATTTATTAGAGATATTCTACTATAGTGGTTTAAAAAATCTGATGTAAAATTAAAGGGAAAATCCATTTTAAATTAGTAAAAATAATTATGACATATAAATTTATAGATACATCATACAGAAATTTTTAAACACCTGATTTTTTTAAAAATAAAACTTCAAATGAGAAATAAGTTAGAAAAACTTCGGTATAGGTACCAAAGAAAGTTTAAAGCTATTTTGAGGGCGCCTGGGTGGCTCAGTTGGTTAAGCGACTGCCTTCGGCTCAGGTCATGATCCTGGAGTCCCGGGATCGAGTCCCGCATCGGGCTCCCAGCTCGGCAGGGAGCCTGCTTCTCCCTCTGACCCTATCCCCTCTCATGCTGTTTCTCTCTCTCTCTCAAACAAATAAATAAAATCTTTAAAAAAAAAAAAAAGAAAAAAAAATGTAAAGCTATTTTGAGATAAGTGTAAGTCAAAAGTTCTCTATTATCTTTTTTGGACAAATCTGCAAAATGATGGTTTTTGCTTTTAGCTTTAAAAAAAGTAAAACTTAACTCTCATAGCAGTTTGTTACTAGTATTGGGGGATCCATAATTAAGCTATTCCATACTTAGAAGGTAACTCTAGAAAGTCAGAACAAACATTTTCACATGCTAACAAAACCAGAATAGAGGTAAGGCCACCAGGGATGAACAAAGGTTTGATTTCTTTTGTAGCTTTTCCAGAGGTTTGACTACAAGAACTACTACACAGGACTATGTAGAAGGTAAATACATTATTATTTTCATTATTATCAATAATAATAAATTTATTCATTGCACTGAAGAGACTACATAAACAACCAAAAATAACTAATAACATTTCTGCAATGTTTGGAAATGTAAAATAGAAAGTTTGCAAAGAGATATTTGTTCCAGAGCACACAAATTCACATCAAAGACATATGGTATATTTTTGTGGGTTTTCCATAAAATGCAACTAACATATAGCCCTAAAATATTTGGTCCTCTTATCGAGCACCTAGCACTTGCCAGACTCTGCTAAGTGCACCATCTTATTCAATCCTCACAACAACCTAACTGTTATTATCCCCATCTTACAGATGAGAAAACTGAGGATCAAAGGGTTAAAGTCCCCACTACTCAAAATGTGGTTTGGGCACAGCAGCAATACTACCTGGCTGCCTGTAAGGCATGCACAATGGCAGGCTTTCCCCCACAAACACTGGATCAGCATCAGCATTTTTAAATTTTTATTTATTTATTTATTTATTTATTTATTTATTTATTTATTTATTAAAGATTTTATTTATTTATTTGACAGAGAGCTACACAGCGAGAGAGGGAACACAAGCAGGGGGAGTGGGAGAGGGAGAAGCAGGCTCCGCGCGGAGCAGGGAGCCCGATGTGGGGCTCGATCCCAGGACCCCGGGATCATGACCTGAGCCGAAGGCAGACGCCTAAGGACTGAGCCACCCAGGCGCTCCCAGCATCAGCATTTTAACAGGATCTCTAGGTAATTCTTCCGTAGCAGTAGCACTGGTTTAAGTAGGTTGCGTTCAGATACCAGCCAAGCCAGGACTCAGTTTAGTCAGTGCTAGTATAAAGCAGACTCTACAATGTGTATCCTGGAAAGGCCAATGATAATACTATTTTATAAATTAGAAAAGGAAAGACTGACACACGCATTGTGCAGGGCACACATAGGTCGGCCGAAGTGAGGGAGGGTAACTGGGGTTGCAGGCCCTACACGTGTGAGCAGGAGTGGACTCCGTCCACAGTCACAGCAATGGGGCCCTCCACCCTGACTCTGAGGGGCCGTCCATCCTGATTCCATGCTGTGTCGGTTTTCCGACGGCCCCAAGGGCACCCAGCTCAGTGTCTAACCTCTCTCCACTCCACACAGGTAAGGAGGCACTATCTTTGATGGGCTCAAGGGAGGAAGTGTCCACTTCTCTTTCTGTGGCTACCATTGCCACAGCTGAGACTCTGACAGGAGCCCAGTGGTAGCTCACCTTCTTGTAGTAGGCGAGCACCACTTGTGGCTTTCCTTGGTTCTTGAACACACCTCTCGCTGAAGTTCTCCAAACCCTCACAGAGCCAAAGCCAAAGCCCCCCTTGTTTATGTCTGGGAATCCCCACAGGTATCTCCTGTGTTCAGAGGTGAGTCCTGTCAGCTGCCACTTGGTGCCCTCCTCCAACTTGTCCCCACACCCTGACCCCTTCACTACGTTCAGAGTCTGTTCTTCATCCAGTCACAACTGTGGCTTCCCCTGAAAACTTGTCTTCACCAGGTGGCCTTCAACACAGTGTTCCCAGAAGTTCTTTGGAGCTAAAGGCATGCTATAAGTTGTTCAGTCTGCGAGAAGGACACTGTCCCTCAGGGTCCTCCTCTGCACATGCCTCTGGAGCTGACAAGAAGGTCCAAGTCACATGACCATGTGCCAGCCCAGGTACCCCTCAGCTAAGACTGTACTACTGGGCATGCTCCTCTGCCTGCTCCTTTCTTCCTATACAACACAATTTGTTGACATCACTGCACATGGGGGCCTTGTATTGTGCCCAGGGTGTAACCGATGCTTAATAAATATTGATAGTTTTAAGTGGATGATTAATTCTCTCTCCGTAGTTCCTCATGCAAATTCCGGCAGGTCTGGCCACCAAGTCACCAGACATGTTGGAGTCACGTCAGTGAAGACAACGGAAGCTCTCCACGGGACACCCTTCCCTTAACAAGGAGGATGGATTCTACAAAGATTGGTGTTATTACAAATTGGAGAGGAGGCTGTTGTGCTCCTTCCTCTCCCTGCATACCTGTGTGAGGTATGGCGTTCCCTGCCTCTGTCCCCTGCAGGCCTGTAGCCTGTAGCTCCTAGGAGGCTGCCTCCTCTCCTGAGACACTTCACTTACTGATTCTGAAGCCCCGTGAAATTTAGGCCCATGCCTGGCTTCCTGGCTCCCGGGTGATGTGGTCCTGTGGGGCTTCTCAGGGCTGCCCCAGCCACCTCCTTGCTGCAGAGGCCCCTGACCTGGCACCAAGGAGTTGGGACTTCTCCCAGAGACACTCCATATTTGCCAAGGAATCTCTAATCTCAGGGGATATGTGAATCAAGACACCAGCGAGAGGAGACTACAGTAAGTACTGTAAAATTAATTATTGCATTTAATTTAATCATAACCCCTTTGTGAGATTAAACATTTGCAGATGAAGGAGCTGAGGCTGAGCTAAGCATGTTAATAAGTTAGGTAGCTAAGAAGTAACACAGTTAATATGTGGTACAGACTGGATTAAAATTCATATCTGGCAGCCTCCACATCCGACCAGAGTCTTTTACCAAGTGTAAACATTTGCCTGAAGGGGTGATGGGCTCTATCTCCTGAGATGGCATGTTTGTGAGGACGACTGCACTCTGCCTAAGCCACCAGTCTGTGACTCGGAGCTTAACTCAGGGAAATGAGGTACGCGCTCATTTCCATTACACCTATGGAGGCTGTTCAACAGGTTCCTTTATAGATGGGTGAAGACTAACTCCCACCGAAACGCTCAGCGGGTCCCTGCTGTGGGCAGCACCAGGACGTGGTGCTTCACTGTCTCTACCTGACAGCAAGAGACAACCTGAGAGTGGGCCCTGTGAGTGGTGCTGACAGAGAATGGGCTGCCTCTGCCAAGGGAGGCCCTGCCAGCGAGAACCACCACCACGGCCTGCCTGGGAATCACCCGCCAACAACAGTTGCCCACGCTGAGAACCAATTCCTCTCTAGTGCTCACGGGGCAGCCCCGTCTGTGGGCATCACCCCTGGGAGACAGTCCAAGGCCACCTTTGGGAGCCCAGATAACGTGTAGCCGGGGGAGACCTGGCTCCCTTCACCATTCCCAGTGTGAGTCACATTGGTGAGGGTGAAGTGGTTGATCGTTCAGGAAACTCCTCACTGAGAATGAGAAAGAAATTCCCAAATGAAAAACAGGCAGGGTTAGAGGCACCGACACTGAGGTCTGGGGAGCCTTCTGCTGAGAATTTCAGTTCTGACTGGGTTCCTTGGCTGGGGAGCACCTGGGAAGAGGGGTTACCTACGTGTTATCATTGGCCATTTGCTTTGGGACATCTGGCCAGCAGCTCTTTCCAGAAAGCTCTCATTTAAACTTTGGGGTCATCATCATCATGGTTCAATGACTCCTTCCCTCCGCCCCACCGCTTCGAGCTGCTCTTACCTTTCTGGCACCACCATCTTTCTGATATCTATTTTTGAGGTGTATCCTAATTCCCTCCTGAAATTTCTAGATGTTTCTCTGAGGCTCTCGCCTTGCCCTTTATTTTCAAATACTTTTCTGGGAGTTCTATTTACATGACTGCACCAGGGTCCCCTGACTCCTCTCAATTAACTGCGTCTGCCAGCCCATGCGGGTCATCCTGTCATCCCTGTTTGGGTCTGGTCTTGTCGCTCCCTCCATGTTCCCTTCATGTCCCTGCCACCCAAACACTTCACTCTTCACTCTCACACAGAAACACCCTCAGCAGTGTTGGCATATAATAAGCTACCTTTTTTCCAGGGCTTGAGAAATTCTCTAGGAAAAACTTAGTCATGTGTGGAGGCTTCTTAAACTCTATCATTCTGCTGAGTTTCCAGGTAATTACTGCTAACAGCACTGCTTGTGGCCCAAGAGCAGCCTCAGATTCCCTTCATCAAGCAGGCCAAGAACATTCCCATGGCACTAGGCAGAGTTTCCAAGGGTGGGAGGTCACTGCCAATCCCGTCCTCGATGAAATGTGCCACAAAGTGCTGGTTGTCCCACGGGCTTGATGTGGAGCCTGAGTGACATAATGTGCCAATGCTTTAATGTGTATTAACAAATACAGCACAATGCCTGGCCTCCCTTCCATCTGCATTTTGTGCCTTTAATGCTAAGTATGTTTGTATTCCTCTCAAGTCGTCGTTGACATGCTCACGTGCTTCAACTCCCTTGTGGTCAGGTGGCCCTACAGAAATGATTCTTATGAATTGGATAAATCTTTGCAAAGACTTTTTGCCTTATGGAGAGAGACTATTTTTCCTAACAAATGGCATTTTTAAAGTTTACAAGTACCAGAGTATTCAAGTTTCTGAAGTTTTCTTTTCCTAATTTTTCTTTTTCTTACACAAAAAGATTGCTGGAAATATGTACTGAGTTCTCAGTAAGGGCAACATTCCCCTATATTCTCAGATGAATACGCTACAAATTTAATTACATTTTTTCCAGTAGAATTATTTCAGTGATTTTTTTTAACTAAAATTCTTTTCTTTTTTAAAAGTTTTTATTTTTTTATTTGAGAGAGAGAGAGAGAACAGAGGGAGAGTAAGAAGGAGAAGCAGGCCCAATGTGGGGCTCGATCCCAGGACCCCGAGATCATGAGCTGAGCTGAAGGCAAACGCTTAACCGACTGAGCCACCCGGGCACCCTCCCCCCACCTTTTTAAAAGATTTTGTTTATTTATTTGAACTAAAAATGTTTTCTCATTACCATCATAAAATGTTGTACATACCCTTTCTTTTCTCGTTCAGGTTCACCATTTTGGTTGAGAGTAAAAGACTATATATTTGTGCTTAATGCTGAATATTTTATTGCAGAAATTCCAGACTCAACAGTTTTAATTATTCTTTTTTTGATTCACTTTAAATTTGAAAGTAGAAAACATGTTCTAAACTGAAACAGCAACTGAATATATGCCATAAGAGGGTGCCTGAGAATGCCAAAAATAGCAAAAGAGCCAAGAAGAAGTCTTTATTATTTAATTATTTTAATCATTTAGTCATTTAGTTATAGCAGATATGTATAAGACAATAGGTTATTAGGTTTAGAAATTAATTATTTTTCCCTAAATTGGGACTATTAATTTTTGTCCAGCTTTACTGAGGTATAATTGATACAAGAAATTGGATATATTTAAGGTGTACAACATGACGATTTGATATACATATACATTGTGAAATGATTACCACAAGCAAGTTAATTAGCACACCCATCATGTCACATAGTTAACATTTTTGTGTGTGTAGTGAGAACACAAGATTTACTCTCAGGAAATTTCAAGTATGCAATACTGTATTTTTTTTTACCATAGTTACCGTACTGTACATTAGATACCCAGAACTTATTCATCTTATAACTGGAAGTTTGTACCATTTGGCCAACATTTACCTCCTTCCCCCATCCCCAGCCCCTGGCAACTACCATTCCACCTTCTGCTTCTAAGAAGTTTACTTTTTTGGAATTTCCACATAAGAATGAGATTATACAGTTTTTGTCTTTCTCTGTTTGGCTTATTTCACTTAGCATAATGTCCTACAGTTTCATCCATGTTGTTGCCCATGGCAGGATTTTCTTATTTTTCATGGATAAATTATATTCCGTGTGTGTGTGTGTGTGTGTAATCACATCTTTATCCATTCATCCATCAATAGACACTTAGGTTGTTTCTAGATCTTGGCCATTGTGATAAAGTTATAATGAACATGGGATTGCAGATATCTCTTCGAGACTCTGATATTATTTCCTTTGGATATAAACCTAGAATGGGATTGCTGGATCATATGGTCACTTTATTTTTATTTTTTAAGGAACTTCCATATTGCCCTATTTCCAGACTTCCTAATAAGATGTAACAATTTACATTCTTACCAACAATCTATGAGGGTTCTCTTTTCTC
Organism: Mirounga angustirostris; assembly: GCF_029215605.1. Taxonomy (NCBI): domain Eukaryota; kingdom Metazoa; phylum Chordata; class Mammalia; order Carnivora; family Phocidae; genus Mirounga; species Mirounga angustirostris. Next base: position 77,427,280 of record NW_026991713.1, read on the forward strand.
CATACCCTTGCCAACATTTATTATCTCTTGTCTTTTTGATAAAAGCGATCTTAACAGGTGTGAGGTAATATCTCATTGTAGTTTTGGTTTGCATTTCCCTGTTGATTGGTGATGCTGAGCATCTTTTCATGTCCCTGTTGGCCCTTTTGTTGGCCAAGTACCTGTGTGTCTTCTTTGGAAAAATATCTATTTGGTTCCTTTGTCCACTTTGAAACTGAATTTTATACACATATATAAAATTATAAATCTAATTAAATAAATTATATAAATGTAAATATAATTAAATATAATTATATATATTTGCTATTGAATTGTGTATGTTCCTTATGTCATCAGGATAACCTCTGTGAGATTTGCAAATATTTTCTCCCATTCTATGGGCTTTTTCTTTTTTTTTTTAATTTATTTTTTAAAGGATTTTATTTATTTATTTGAGAGAGAGAGAATGAGAGACAGAAAGCACGAGAGGGAAGAGGGTCAGAGAGAGAAGCAGACTCCCCGCTGAGCAGGGAGCCCGATGTGGGACTCGATCCAGGGACTCCAGGATCATGACCTGAGCCGAAGGCAGCCGCTTAACCAACTGAGCCACCCAGGCACCCCCTATGGGCTTTTTCATTTTGTTGATCCAGAAGCTTTTTACTTTGATGCAGTCCCACTTGCTTCTCGTTGTTTCTGTTGCCTGTGCTTTTGATGTCAGATCCAAAAAAAATCATTGCCAAAGCCAATGTCAAGAAAAATTTTCCCTACGTTTTCTTCTAAGAGTTTTATGGTTCCAGGTCTCATATGTAAGTCTGTAATCCATTTCAAGTTAAATTTTGTGTATAGTGTAAGATAAAGATCTAATTTCATTCTTTTGCATGTGGATATCCATTTTTTCCAATATCATTTATTGGAGAGACTTTTCTTTCCCTATTTTGTATTCTTGGCATCCTTGTCAAAGATCAGTTGACTGTTTAGCAGAGTTGCAGGGTATAAGATCAACAATCAACATACAAAACTCAATTGTATTTTTATATATTAGCAATGAGCAATCCAACAATGAAATTAACAACAAGATTCCATTTATAAAGAATATTCTGGTGAGGACAAGAAAGGGGAGAAGAGGGTGGGGAGAGAGAGAATGAGAATATTCCTCTAAGAACTGAAAGAAGGTTGGGAGAGTGGTTTGAAATAAAGTTATACAGGGCACAGGGGAGTGGGTCACAAATTCCTTGCAAACTATATTAAGAAGTTTGGACCTTAGCCTTTTAGTTAGTAGAAAATATTGGAGGGTTTTATGTTTTTAAACAAGGAAAACAACAGCACTTCTGTTTCAGAAAGATCATCCTGGTCACAGTGTGGACTGGAGAAAGACAGAACTGGATTTAAGGAGATAGTTTGGATGCTGCTGCAGTAATCCAGGCAGAGGCAGAGTTAGAGAAACTGGAAAGAAGTGGTCAGATTTGAGGGCTATTTTGAAAGGTAAGTAACCTGAAAATGATTACGTATAGAAAGCAAAAGTATGGCTCAATGACAAATATTCTCAGTGTTTTTTCATGAATACAGAATTTCCTGAAAAAGCTGCCTAGATGGGCTATGAAAGTTCCAGGCAAGGTCTTATCATGGAAATGTCCTCAATCTAATTTACCTGGCGACTTGCTAAGTACAGTAGATAACTACTACTGTGCAGATACTACTATGGGTATGAAACGCTTCTATCAAGGGGCAAAAACTCCAAGAGCAAGATGAAATTATGAAACTGGGCCATGTTTTTTTAAATTCTTCCTTATTTGCTCATTTATTCATCCCGTAAATATTTATTGTGCACTTACTATGTGCCAGGAATTATTTTAGGCATTTAGGACATAAGAATGAACAAAACAATAAGGTCTTCTCTTTTTTTAAGATTTATTTATTTGAGAGAGAGAGAGCAGGGATGAGGCAGAGGGAGAGGGAGAGAGAGAATCTCAAGCAGACTCCCTGCTGAGCACGGAGCCTGAGGCAAGGCTCCATCCCAGGACCCTGAGATCCTGACCTGAGCCTAAACCAAGAGTCAGTCACTTAACCTACTGAGCCACCCAGGCGCCCTGACAATAAAGTCTTCTTACTGTAATGAAGCATATTCTGGTGGGGACAGAAGCACAATAAATAGGTAAATAAATGAGTAAGGTGATCTTAAAGATTTTGAAGTACTTCAAAGGATACAAAGTTGGAGAGGTAGTTGAGAGAGTGGCTGGGAAGGGGTTCCATGAATAGGGTGATCCACAGAAGCTTCAATGAAAAAATGGCATCTACACTGTGATAAAGGGGCTCACAAGGCATCATTACATTTTCTAGTTGTAACAAATAAAATATTTAAAATATGAAGATGGGTTTATTTTCTACTTAAATCTAAAATAACAGCATGGTGGGCACCTGGGTGGCTCAGTCGGTTGGGTGTCTGACTCTTGATTTCAGCCCAGATCATGATCTCAAGGTCCTGGAATCGATCCCCTTGTTGAGCTCCATGCTCAGCAGGGAGTCTGCTTGAGATTCTCTCCTTCTCCCTTGGTCCCTCCCCCTGCTCACATGTGCTCTCTCTCTCTAAAATAAATAAATGAATCTTTAAAATGAAGAATAAAATAACAGCATGGATAGAACCAGTGAATTATTTGATAAGTTGAAGCAAGCTAGCTGGGATGTTTTTTCTTATCTTGAATTTTTTTCTAAAAATCCCCAAACTGAGAATAATAGAAAGTAAGTACAGCTGACCATATCCATCTTATGATCAATCTCTGTCACTGATGTCTAGCCTATGAAAGAGAAGATCAGATGCTTGAAGGGATGATTTGAGAGTGCCAATAACATAATGAGTTGTAGGTCAAGGGGAGAGTATGCCTCCCTTTCTTGTGGAGTTCGTGGCTTTTGTCAGCAAAGGGTAATTAGAGGTTTTTGCAGGTTATTTTTCAGAAACAACTTTCCAATCTTCTATGTCTCTGTATTTTGGAATCAATAATGTTGGGGTAACTGAGGAGCTATTTTCTGGTTCTGAAAAGTGGAAAAACTAAACAGGAGACACAGAGCCTGTTTGTAGTTTTGTAATCCTGGAATTCATCTCTGTAAAGGGAATGCCCAGGCAGAAAGAGCCCTTTGCCCACAACCATCCCATCTCTCACCTTCTTGGTGTTCATGTTATTTTCCTCAGTCTGGTGGCTGTCCCAGCTCTGGAGTGGTGCCCTGTTTTCTACACCTCTGGTGACTTGTCTCTAGCACCCCTGTGACTCCTCTCATCTGCCTGAGGCTTAGGGTGACTGTTTTCCAAAATGGCTCAACCATTTCGCATGCCCGCCATTAGTGTAGGAGGGTTCTGATTTCTCTGAATCCTTACCAACACTTGTCACTCTGTCTTTTTCAATATAGCAATGCTAATTGTTGTGAAGTATCTCTTTGTGGTTTTGATTTGTATTTCCTTAATGACTAATGATATCACAGATCTTTTCATGTGCTTTTTGTCCATTTGTATTTTTTCTTTGGAGAAATATCTATCCAAATCCTTCATCCATTTTTAAATCGGATTATCTAGGGTTTTGCTATTGTTATTATTGAGTTACAATTGTTTCCTGTGCATTTGCAAGGAATATATGTTCTACTCTTGTTTGGTGGAGTGTATCTGTTCAGTCTAGTTTTTTTATAGTATTGTTCAAGTCTTTTATTTCCTTATTGATTATTGTCCCATTGTTCTATACTTTATTGAAAGTGGGATATTGAACTCTTCAACTATTATTACTGGATTGTCAATTTCTCTCTTCAATTCTTTCAGTCTTTGATTCATGTAATTTAAAGGCTCTCTGGTGAGGTTTATATGTGTTTATAACTGTTATATCTTCTTGAAGTATTGACCCTTTTATCATTATAAAATGTCCTTCTTCATCTCCAGTAACAATTTGTCTTAAAGTCTATTTTTTATAACATTAGCATAGCCACTCCAGCTTCCTTTAGGTTACTGACTGCATGGTATATCTTTTTACATTATTTTGCTTTCAACCTATTTTTGTCTTTGAATATAAAATGTATCTCTTGCAGAGCATATGGTTGAAGCATGGGGTTGGGGAAGGGGAAATTGGGAAAGTTAAAATGCTATGGATACTGTTCTTAATGAGATTCAGCTATTTTTCTTGGATAAATGCTTACTTAATTTCTGTAAGCCTCTGTGGTTAATTTCTAGAGTTCTGAAAAGGTTAATCCTGAATATTTTTGCTATGTTTTCATTTCTTTTGTGGATGAAAAGTTGGGGAAGTTTTATTCCACCATTTTCAGGGATGTAACTGTATAATCTGATATTTTTAAATGATGTAGCAATAAAAGATACTGAGATATTCATAAATGACTATAAACTATAAAAGAGAAACATCAATATCATATTAGAAAGGCAAAAATAATAATTACAAATCCTGCAGGCATGTCTTTTGATGACTACATTATAAAATGTTTGTTGGTTAGTGGTTCAAAATGGAATTATTTTTAGAACAAGGGAAAAAGAATGTCTGCTTGATATATGAGAATATGTGGAATTGTTTCTACACTTTTATTCTTCAGACATACTTTACTTCCTCTGAATGGGCAATTTTATCCTCTTGTTTCTAACTGAGTATACATTTCCCTTTGCTTAGAATGGAATCACTCCTTAATATGCTTGACTATCTCCTCTTTGTTTTAAGAGATCCTTCTATATGCTTCTGTGGCATCCTGATTTTTTTTAAATTTTTTATTGTTATGTTAATCACCATACATTACAGCATTAGTTTTTGATGTAGTGTTCCATGATTCATTGTTTGTGCATAACACCCAGTGCTCCATGCAGAACGTGCCCTCTTTAATACCCATCACCAGGCTAACCCATCCTCCCACCCCCCTCCCCTCTAGAACCCTCAGTTTGTCTTTCAGAGTCCATCATCTCTCATGGTTTGTCTCCGCCTCCAATTTCCACCCCTTCTTTCTTCCCCTCCTGCTATCTTCTTCTTTTTTTTCCTCAACATATATTGCATTATTTGTTTCAGAGGTACAGATCTGTGATTCAACAGTCTTGCACAATTCACAGCACTCACCATAGCATAGCACCATACCCTCCCCAATGTCTATCACCCAGCCACCCCATCCCTTGCACCCCCCACCACTCCAGCAACCCTCAGTTTGTTTCCTGAGATTAAGAATTCCTCATATCAGTGAGGTCATATGATACATGTCTTTCTCTAATTGACTTATTTTGCTCAGCATAACACCCTCCAGTTCCATCCATGTCATTGCAAGTGGCAAGATCTCATTCCTTTTGATGGCTGCATAATATTTCATTGTATATATATACCACATCTTCTTTATCCATTAATCTGTCGATGGACATCTTGGCTCTTTCCATAGTTTGGCTATTGTGGACACTGCTGCTATAAACATTGGGATGCACGTATCCCTTCGGATCACTACATTTGTATCTTTGGGGTAAATACCCAGTAGTGCAATTGCTGGATCATACAGTAGCTCTATTTTCAACTTTTTGAGGATCCTCCATACTGTTTTCCAGAGTGGCTACACCAGCTTGCATTCCCATCAACAGTGTAGGAGGGTTCCCCTTTCTCCGCATCCCCGCCAACATCTGTCGTTTCCTGACTTGTTAATTGTAGCCATTCTGACTGGTTCGAGGTGGTATCTCATTGAGGTTTTGATTTGGATTTCCCCGATGCTGAGCGATATCGAGCACTTTTTCATGTGTCTGTTGGCCATTTAGATGTCTTCTTTGGAAAAATGTCTGTTCATGTCTTCTGCCCATTTCTTGATTGGATTCTTTGTTCTTTGGGTGTTGAGTTTGATAAGTTCTTTATAGATTTTGGATACTAGCCCTTTATCTGATATGTCATTTGCAAATATCGTCTCCCATTCTGTCGGCTGTCTTTTGGTTTTGTTGACTGTTTCTTTTGCTGTGCAAAAGCTTTTTATCTTGATGAGGTCCCAATAGTTCATTTTTGGCCTTGCTTCCCTTGCCTTTGGCGATGTTTCTAGGAAGAAGTTGCTGCGGCTGAGGTCGAAGAGGTTGCTGCCTGTGTTCTCCTTTAGGATTTTGATGGATTCCTCTCTCACATTGAGGTCTTTCAACCATTTTGAGTCTATTTTTGTGTGTGGTGTAAGGAAATGGTCCAGTTTAATTCTTCTGCATGTGGCTGTCCAATTTTCCCAACACCATTTCTTGAAGAGACTGTCTTTTCCACTGGATATTCTTTCCTGCTTTGTCGAAGATTAGTTGACCATAGAGTTGAGGGTCCATTTCTGGGATCCCTATTCTGTTCCATTGATCTATGTGTCTGTTTTTGTGCCAGTACCGTACTCTCTTGATGATTACATCTTTGTAATAGAGCTGGAAGTCCGGAATTATGATGCCGCCGGCTTTGCTTTTCTTTTTCAACATTCCTCTGGCTATTCAGGGTCTTTTCTGGTTCCATACAAATTTTAGGATCATTTGTTCCATTTCTTTGAAAAAAGTGGATGGTATTTTGATGGGGATTGCATTGAATGTGTAGATTGCTCTAGGTAGCATTGACATCTTCACAATATTTGCTCTTCCAATCCATGAACATGGAACGTTTTTCCAGTTCTTTGTGTCTTCCTCAATTTCTTTCATGAGTATTTTATAGTTTTCTGAGTACAAATCCTTTGCCTCTTTTGTTAGATTTATTCCTAGGTATCTTATGGTTTTGGGTGCAATTGTAAATGGGATCGACTCCTTAATTTCTCTTTCTTCTGTCTTGTTGTTGGTGTATAGGAATGCCACCGATTTCTGTGCATTGATTTTATATCCTGCCACTTTACTGAATTCCTGTATGAGTTCTAGCAGTTTTGGGGTGGAGTCTTTTGGGTTTTCCACATAAAGTATCATATCATCTGCAAACAGTGAGAGTTTGACTTCTTTGCCGATTCGGATGCCTTTGATTTCTTTTTGTTGTCTGATTGCTGTGGCTAGGACTTCTAATACTATGTTGAATAGCAGTGGTGATAGTGGACATCCCTGCTGTGTTCCTGACCTTAGAGGGAAAGCTCTCAGTTTTTCCCCATTGAGAATGATATTTGCTGTAGGTTTTTCATAGATGGCTTTTATGATATTGAGGTATGTACCCTCTATGCCTATACTCTGAAGAGTTTTGATCAAGAAAGGATGCTGTACTTTGTCAAATGCTTTTTCTGCATCTATTGAGAGGATCATATGGTTCTTGTTCTTTCTTTTATTAATGTATTGTATCACATTGATTGATTTGTGGATGTTGAACCAACCCTGCAGCCCAGGGATAAATCCCACTTGATCATGGTGAATAATCCTTTTAATGTACTGTTGGATCCTATTGGCTAGTATTTTGGTGAGAATTTTTGCATCCATGTTCATCAAGGATATTGGTCTGTAATTCTCCTTTTTGATGGGGTCTTTGTCTGGTTTTGGGATCAAGGTAATGGTGGCCTCATGAAACGAGTTTGGAAGCTCTCCTTCCATTTCTCTTTTTTGGGACAGTTTCAGAAGAATAGGTATTAATTCTTCTTGAAATGTTTGGTAGAATTCCCCTTGGAAGCCATCTGGCCCTGGGCTCTTGTTTGTTGGGAGATTTTTGATGACTGCTTCAATTTCCTTAGTGGTTATAGGTCTGTTCAGGTTTTCTATTTCTTCCTGGTTCAGTTTTGGTAGTTGATACATCTCTAGGAATGCATGTATTTCTTCCAGATTATCTAATTTGCTGGCATAGAGTTGCTCATAATATGTTCTTATAATTGTTTGTATTTCTTTGGTGTTGGTTGTGATCACTCCTCTTTCATTCATGATTTTGTTGATTTGGGTCCTTTCTCTTTTCTTTTTGATAAGTCTGGCCAGGGGTTTATCAATCTTGTTAATTCTTTCAAAGAACCAGCTCCTAGTTTCATTGATCTGTTCTACTGTTCTTTTGGTTTCTATTTCATTGATTTCTGCTCTGATCTTTATTATTTCTCTTTTCCTGCTGGGTTTAGGCTTTATTTGCTGTTTTTTCTCTAGCTCCTTTAGGTGTAGGGTTAGGTTGTATATTTGAGACCTTCCTTGTTTCTTGAGAAAGTCTTGTATTGCTATATACTTTCCTCTTAGGACTGCTTTTGCTGCATCCCAAAGATTTTGAACTGTTGTGTTTTCATTTTCATTGGTTTCCATGAATTTTTTTAATTCTTCTTTAATTTCCTGGTTGACCCATTCATTCTTTAGTAGGATGCTCTTTAGCCTGCATGTATTTGAGTTTTTTCCAAATTTCCTCTTGTGATTGAGTTCTAGTTTCAAAGCATTGTGGTCTGAAAATATGCAGGGAATATTCCCAATCTTTTGGTACCGATTGAGACCTGATCTGTGACCTAGGATGTGATCTATTCTGGAGAATGTTCCATGGGCACTAGAGAAGAATGTGTATTCCGTTGCTTTGGGATGGAATGTTCTGAATATGTCTGTGAAGTCCATTTGGTCCAGTGTGTCATTTAAAATCTTTATTTCCGGGCGCCTGGGTGGCTCAGATGGTTAAGCGTCTGCCTTCAGCTCAGGTCATGATCTCAGGGTCCTGGGATCAAGTCCCGCATTGGGCTCCCTGCTCCTTGGGAACCTGCTTCTCCCTCTGCCTCTCTCTCTCTGTCTCTAATGAATAAATAAATAAAATCTTAAAAAAAAAAATTAAAAAAAAATAATAAAGTCTTTATTTCCTTTTTGATCTTTTGCTTAGATGATCTGTCCCTTTCAGTGAGGGGGTGTTAAAGTCCCCCACTATTATTGTATTGTTGTCAATGTGTTTCTTTGCTTTTGTTATTAATTGCCTTATATAATTGGCTGCTCCCATGTTAGGGGCATAGATATTTACAATTGTTAGATCTTCTTGTTGGATAGACCCTTTAAGTAGGATATAGTGTCCTTCCTCATCTCTTATTACAGTCTTTGGTTTAAAATCGAATTTGTCTGATATAAGGATTGCCACCCAGCTTTTTTTGGTGTCCATTAGCATGGTAAATGGTTTTCCACCCCCTCACTTTCAAGCTGGCGTGTCTTTGGGTCTAAAATGAGTCTCTTGCAGACAGCATATCGATGGGTCTTGTTTTTTAATCCAATCTGATAGCCTGTGTCTTTTGATTGGGGCATTGAGCCCATTTACATTCAGGGTAACTACTGAAAGATAGGAATTTAGTGCCATTGTATTGCCTGTAAGGTGACTGTTACTGTATATTGTCTGTGTTCCTTTCTGGTCTATGTTGCTTTTAGGCTTTGCTTAGAGGACCCCTTTCAAGATTTCTTGTAGGGCTGGTTTCATGTTTGCAAATTCCTTTAGTTTTTGTTTTTCCTGGAAGCTTTTTATCTCTCCTTCTATTTTCAGTGACAGCCTAGCTGGATATAGTATTCTTGGCTGCATATTTTTCTCATTTAGTGCTCTGAATATATCCTGCCAGTCCTTTCTGGCCTGCCAGGTCTCTGTGGATAGGTCTGTTGCCAATCTAATGTTTCTACCATCGTAGGTTACAGACCTCTTGTCCCGAGCTGCTTTCAGGATTTTCTCTTTGTCTCTGAGACTCGTAAGTTTTACTATTAGATGTTGCGGTGTTGACCTATTTTTATTGATTTTGAGAGGAGTTCTCTGTGCTTCCTGGATTTTGATGCTTGTTTCCTTCCCCAAATTAGGGAAGTTCTATGCTATAATTTGCTCCAATATACCTTCTGCCCCTCTCTCTCTTTCTTCTTCTGGAATCCTAATTATTCTAATGTTTCATTTTATGTTATCGCTTGTCTCTCGAATTCTGCCCTCGGGATCCAGTAGTTGTTTATCTCTCTTTTTCTCAGCTTCTTTATTTTCCATCATTTGGTCTTCTATATCACTGATTCTCTCTTCTGCCTCATTTATCCTAGCAGTTAGCGCCCGCATTTTTGATTGCAGCTCATTAATAGCCTTTTTGATTTCGACTTGGTTAGATTTTAGTTCTTTTATTTCTCCAGAAAGGGTTTCTCTAATAACTTCCATGCTTTTTTTAAGCCCAGCTAGTATCTTTAAAGTGATGATTCTGAACTCTAGGTCTGACATCATACTAATGTCTGTATTGAGTAGGTCCCTGGCAGTCGGTACTACCTCTTGTTCTTCTTGTTGAGGTGATTTTTTCCATCTTGTCATTTTGTCCAGAGGAGAACAGATGAGTGAGAGAACAAAATGCTAACAGGGTAAAATGTCCCCAGAAAATATACTCTAAACAAATCAGAAAAGATCTGAAACCAGGGGAAAAGAAAGGCAAAGAAAGAAAAAAGAAAAAGATAAAGATAAAAACAAACAAAAACAGAACAAAACAAAAAAACAGAATATGATCAAATATGATCAGGCTGGTGCATAGATCAGTGCCACACACTGGATTTGGGTGTATTTCGGTCTGTTAGAAGAAAGTGCCTCCCAAAATTTTAAAGAAAGAAAAACTTATATATTACAATAATAAGCATTAATACGATGAAGGGATGGAATGTAAAGATGAAAATTATAAAAAATTTTGTAAGAGGAATTGATAAGAAGTTGTTTGAAAAAAGAAAGAAGAGGTTTTTTAAAAAAAAAAGGAAAAAAAAGGGAGAGAATGTGATCAGGCAGGAGACTAGAACAAAGCCATACGCTAGAGATTTAGGGTATATTTTGATCTGTTAGAAGAAACTGATACTCCAAATTTTAAAGAGAGAGCAACTTATATATATATGCCAAAAATAAGGGTAACTACTATGAAGGGATAGAATATGACTCTAAAAATGAAAAATAAAAAATTTTTTTTTTAAAAAAGGGATTGATAAGATGTTGGTTGAAAAAGGGAAAAAGAAAAATAAAAAAAAAAAAAACAGTTAAAAAAAATTAACTCTTAAAGACTAAAGAATCAGGGGGAAAAATGCCATGGATTCTATGTGCATTACTCCCCTAGTGCTGGAGTTCTGCTGTTCTCATTGATCGGTAAACTTGGTCTTGGCTGGCTGTTCTCGCTGATCTTCTGGGGGAGGGGCCTGTTGCCGTGGTTTCCAAATGTCTTTGCCGGAGGTGGAATTGGCCCGCCCTTGCCAGTCTGGGCTAAGTAATATGCTCGGGTTTGCTCTCGGGAGCTTTTGTTCCCTGCAAGCTTTCCGTACAGCTTTGGAGGCCAAGAGTGAAAATGGCGGCCTCCCAATCTTTGCCCCAGAGGAGCCAAGAACTCGGGCCCCGCTCCTCAGTGTGCCCCCAGAGAAAAGCAGTCAATCACTCCCGCCTCGCCAGTCTCTGGCCGCACTCCATGCTCACCCAGCCTGTGACCAAGCGTTTCTATCTCTGGCACCCGACCCCGTGTGGTCTCCAAACCCAGCAGATCCCTGTGGTGCGCTCCCGTGCTGCTCCTCCTGGGGGAGGAAGGGGAGTCTCCCTGGATCTGCTGCTTGTTGGGTCCCTGCTGGAGGAGCAGTGGCCCAACTGTGCCGCGGATCACAGTTTATGGCAACCCCAAGCTGAAAGCCTGCGCCTCAGCTCCGTCTCTGCAGCCAGCTTCCCCGCTCCGATACCTGGGAGCTCTGCCGTACTCAGGCACCCCCAGTCTTTCTGTGACCCTGAGGGTCCTGAGACCACACTGTCCCAGTGAGGGTTCCACCCCCCACTTAGCCATTGGAGCAACATCCCTCAGTGGAGCCGACTTCTAAAAGTTCCGATTTTGTGCTCTGCTGCTCTATCACTTGCCAGAAGCGGCTGACGGAGGCCCCCTCCCCCGCCATTTATCCTCCCAAATATCGCCTCAGATTCACTTCCCTCTCATGTCCTACCTTCCAGAAAGTGGTCGCTTTTCTGTTCATAGAGTTGCTGCTCTTTTCTTTGATCTCCTGTTGAGTTCGTAGGTGTTCAGAATGGTTTGATCCCTATGCAGCTGAATTCCTGGGACCAGGCGAAATCCAGGTCTCCTACTCCTCCACCATCTTGCTCTGCCCCCTCGGCATCCTGATCTTATAGTCACAACATCAATCACATTAAATTGCAATTGTCTCTTAAATGTCTATCTTTCCCAATAAAAGTTAAGTTTTTGTGAGAGCAGAGCAAAGGTTACTATATTTCTAACACTTAGAAGACAACTCAATACATATTAACTAAATTAAAATGATATAAGTTGGATCATATTAGAGCAAAAAAGATTCAAAAACCCATTTTAAAATTCTACCTCCCTACCATCTTTTACATCTCTTTCTTCTTTCTCACTTATTTAATGGCAATTGGTTAATAATTCCTGAGAAAGTCCTTAAATGCTAAAATTAACACTTGACCCTTTGCTAGAAAACAATATTGCATTATTTTATTCTGATATAATTAACATCACTGGAAACATTTGAAAAAGAAAAACTGTTATCTGTGTAGGATATTGTAGAAGTACTCTAAACAGGAAATTATTTGGAGCATTATTCCCAAAAAGATCCTTATTATAATACACAATTATACTGTATTGCAGAAAAGGCCACATGCTCTTGTGCACTTGAGGCCTCTGAAAAGCATCTATACTAGAAAGTTTCATTTGCTGAAGATCACTGAAAAAAATTACACATTAAAAAGTAGCTATTTTTACTATTTAGAAAGTGACTTTCTATCATCATCTCTGTGAAGAATCAAAAAATTAAGAGATCTCTCAAACCTTCCTAGAGGCAAACTTTAACCATGGAGTTTAATCATTTCAATTACTTTTTATTTATTCAAACAATGAGTTTGTTCATTGATTCATAGATTTATTTATTAAATAACAGTCCAGGTACTGTCCTTACACCCTTAGATTATAAAGATGAATGAGGTTTCTTCCCCTGAGAAATTTACATTCTAGGGGGAAAGACAGATATGGAAAAATATAATTACTGTATGATGTGATAATTGCTCTGATGAATTTATATACCAGAGGCTATAGAATGGAGACATCATATAACTCCAGTTGGGATGAAGGGTGAGAAGAGATCTCATTAGAAATGTAATTAAATCATCTTGAAATAAAAGTATGAGTTATTTGGATGGATGAAGGAAGGAAATATATTGTAAGGGACGACAATGGGATGGAAGTTAACAGGTTAATAAATGTTAACTAATGTTAATGTTCAAATGGGATCTTTTCTAATCTGGAGTTTTGGATGATGCTTCCAAGCTGATGATAATAGATGTCAAAAGCCTGCACATTCTAAGATAGGTGTTAGATCATCTATTAGTGCCCACAAAAAACCATTTGTATAGCCATTATTAGTATTTCTGGTAGAGGCTATTAGTGGTCTTCTCCTCCCTAGACAATGGAAAGATAAAATCTTCATACAGATTGGATGAGAATATTTAATATCTGAAACTGAGAATATTTGTTGATTTAGGAATGGCCTGAATAAACTAAGGAGTCAGCTCAAGATTTTACCTAAGTACATTCAAGAACAACTCAATTGAATGGTTTTTAAAGGGAAATGGTGGCAAAGAATAATTGTACTTTCTGCTTGTACCTTAATAAGTTAATGCCTTTAATCAACTAGTTACAGCAATCTGAGAGAGTTTGGTGTGCACAGGGATTGCAAATAATTTGTCAGATTGAAAGCCATAGGCCAGGTCATAGAAAGCCCCATATACATTACTAAGGTGTATAGAGGTGGTGGTGGAGTATCTGATCAGATTTGCCTTTTAGGAAGTCATTTCTCTAGTAATATGGAATCATATTGGAATGAATTAAATATTGAAGTGGCATGACCATTCCATAGGCAATTATGATCTTCTAAGCAAGAGCTATAAGGACCAAAACTAAAGCAAAAAAGAAAAGAAAAGGAAAAAAAAGAAATAGAGCTCAAGAGATATTTGGGAGACATAATACATGACTTGGTTATCAATTACATATAATATATATAATTACATATATATATTTCCCTTTGTCATTTCCCCTTTCCTCTTCCTACCTGCAATGAGATCATGAGGCTTGAAGGTACAAAAGCCATATGAATCCGTTGGCAACTGCATAAGGACAATACCTGCAAGCTAGGGAATAGGGAGTAGAAAGTTAGAGTCAGGATTCCTCTTAGCATCACTAAAATACCCTGGACTCCTGTATTTCTTCTTCCATGAGATAAATAAACCCATAAATATTTAATCTATTACTAATGAGTTAAATAAATTAAGAGTTAAATACTGTCAAAACTGATACAGGAGTCATTCACTCTTACAAGGTAGTTGAATAAGAGACTATTAATGCCCAAGGTACTCAAGTATTTGGGAGCTAATCTGTGTTTTGACCATGTGCATACATTGAGTTGCCACACAAGCCAAAAAAAAAAAGAGAAGAAGAAGAGCTATGTAGAAAGGAGCAAGGGAACAATTGAAGCAGATAAGCCTGAGAAGTCAAGTAAAACGGACCTAGTATTTCAGTTGTTTACTAATTTAATTCTATAGCTATGTGTCAGGCACTCACGTATCAGTGAGTAGCTTCCTTGGGGGCAGCTAAAATGGGTAGAGATTTTCCTACATGGTTTCTTAATGATTGCAGTTGCCTTCTTGATGGTTGTCCTGAAATCTAGTCTTACTTTTCATCTTTGTATTTATTTCAGTCCCTTAACTGCCTAACTTCTGGGGAATCTCTACTCTTGGACTGAATCCCCATTTCCATGTGTGCTTGAGAATCACACAAACATCGTGAACTCTCTGTTTATATAACAAAAGGGGTCTGTTGTGGATTGAATTGTGTCCCCTCCCCACAAATTCATACGTGGAAATCTTAGGGTCACTGCCAATGTAATTAGATAAGATGAGATCATAATGGAGCATGAGGGACCCCCTAATCTAATGTGAATGGTGTCCTTGTAAAAAGGGGAAATTTAGACATAGACACACACACAAGAAGAACACCATGCAAAGATAAAGGCAGAGATCAGGATAATGTTTCCATACACCAAGGAATGATGAAGATTACCAGAAAAACCACCAGAACTGATTCTTCCTTACAGCCCTCAGAAGGAACAAATCTAAGATCTCAGACTTCTAGCCTCCAGAACTGTGAAACAATAAATTTCTGTTGTTTAAGGCAATCAATTTTGTGGTCTTTGTTATGCAGCCTTAGCAAAGTAATGCGTAGGCTTTAGTTTCTTTCTCTTGGTATTCCAATAAAAAGAATTCTTCTTGTTATTATTCTTTTTTTTTCCTTTTCCTTTTCTCCTCAGACAGTCAAATCCAGGACCTCTTGGGACCTCTCTTTCGAATCAGTCTAAAGGGATATTCTTTATGATACATTCTTGAGGAAGTGCTTGTTGCACTTATATTTCAAAACCAAACAGTTATTAATGGTCTTCCTCTTGATGATTGTGTGGGAAAGTTTGATTGATTCCATCCTTTAAGGTGTGATTTTAACATTCATTTATCTCCTTATTTATCCTACTGGATTGGCAAAGAGATGTGAAAATGAACTGCCATGGAGATTTTACGGTTTTGATGAAACATTTGTATTCGGAATTAAAATGCTTAGTTTCAATGCCATCTCCTTCGGATTTAGAATAAGTGACACAGTTTAGTCACCTTCAACTTAAGCTGAATAGAGGGTACGTTCTCAAAGAGACCCAGTAGAAGGATGTGGGAGAGAAAATTTGTGTTATATTTCAGAGTTTATGATGAATACTGTTTTAGATCATAGAGAGCTAGATAAAATTTGGAAGGGATGAGGGAAAAAAAAGTTAAAAGGTAGAATATTACTGTACTTTATTCCAAGAAAAGATATTCTATTCCCTTTGGAGAGCAGCATGATTCAAAGAGAGGTTCAGCCAATGGCCATCTGCATTAGACCAATACCCCAAGCACCCTGGACTTCCATACCCTGTGCAGTGCCCTGCCAGGCCACAAAGTCATTTTGGCCTATTTTCATATGGATGCTTCAGTCATGCACAGAGAGTTGCATTAGAGGAGAGTGAAGGACAAGCCCTTTTCGCTGTAATTCAACCTAATTCAAGCCACATTTATCAAATACACCAATGTGGCATGTACTGTGCTAAGATGATTTGGGCTATGCCTTATTCCATTGCTCAGTCTGGTGAGGGAGATCAAAGACTTCATGCAATATGTCAGACTTGTAAATACATCAAGAACAGAGATCAAGTCACACTCTTCTTTGTATCTCCACAGTGCTTCACATATAATAGATCTTTGGTAGAAATGGAATAATACAGATACTTATAAGGAAGCTACAGAGACCCAGGAAGAAGGACAATTAATTCTACCAGGAGACATTAAAGAGAGGCTCATAAAGGAAGCTATAATTAGACTGGGACTTAAAAGATGCTTAGAACTTCCCTTGGTTAGAAAAAACTAGGAAAAAGCCATTTCTGGCTGAGAGACTAAAATTAATAAAGGCAAGAAGGAAGGCAAGCATGACTTGATGAAAACAAAAGTAACAATGTCAACTAAACACAGAATTCATTCTACATTTTTTTTCAAGAACATAAAGCCTTTATTAAACTTGTCTACCCAGCCTGAGGGTCTGAGGGGTGATGAAGGGAAGGGATCCATCCTCTTTACTGATAAGAAAGCCTACAGTGAAGTTCCTGCCATGCCCAGCCCTCTCTACTGAGGTATCATGTGAGCCCTGACCTTTGAAGGAACCATTACCTGTAAGGGCTATGTCTTCTCCAGCTGCTTGAACAAAGCTCAAATCTCCTCCCTGAAGGAGAGTGCTGGATATCTTCAGGGGTAAGTAGTGTGGGTGGTGCAGGGAACAAAAGCCCCAGGTCTTACTAGCCGATCCTTTTCCAGATAGCTAATGTTTTGGTAAAGGCTGGGAAAGGAGGAGCTGGGGAAGGTCCTGCTGGGATGGGGACTTCTGAAGGGTGGCTTCTTAGTTCCTAGAAGATGACATATAGACTGCCTCCATACTCTGGTTATGGTTTGACTGATGATCATGGGCAGCGACCAGTCCCGTTTTCAAAAGACATTCACTTCATGCCCATTCTCATGGAGATTCTGAATTAGGTGACATTATTTCCAGTGGCTCGGGCTGGGCGGGGTGGGACAGCTCCACCAGGCTCACATCCTTGTCCTTGGATTCTGGGGCGCTTTCAAGCCTGCAGGCTACTCCTCCTTGGGAAGGGAGAATGGTATCTTGGGGGTAAGGGAGAGGGCATCCAGTTCCCCACATCCTGGGCCACAGAAGTTTTCCTGCATCTTTTTTTTTTTTTAAGATTTATTTATTTATTTGAGAGAGTGAGTGTACACACCCAGGGGGAGAGGGAGAGGAAGAGGAAAAGGGAGAAGTAGAAGCAGACTCCCTGCTGAGCAGGGTGACGGATGCAGGGCTCGATCCCAGGACCCTGGGCTGAAGGCAGACATTCAACTGACTGAGCCACCCAGGTGCTTCAGTTTCCCTGCATCCTTAAAGCCATTCTGATCTTCTTTGGAGAGGGGGTTCCCCATAAGCCGGTTTGTCAGCTAAGAAGTCAACTCAGAGCTGTCTTGGAAGAAATGAGCCTGTTCTATTCTTCATTTTATTCTTGTAACCATACCGTAGGAAAGTATCATTACACCTAGTCCACAGATGATGGTCACAAGTATCGGAGCCTGGATTTGAACCATTAACCCTCCACTAGCCAATCTTCCCTGGGAAAAAAAGGGCAAGAGGATTCTGATAGTTTTTAATCAGGGAAATGGCATGTTTTCGTTTGTTTTCAGCCAGGTAGAACAAGGATCTGGAAGTTGGCAACTTTCTGCCAAGATTACCTAAGCCAAATTCAATAAGCAACTTAGGAAACACATGCCTCTGATGTTCTCTAAGTGCCCTTTTTTTTTTAAAGGTGGGTCTAATAGGTAAAATTTTCAAAGTATGCAACCTTAAACACAACTTTAAACCTTGACTTGAAGGCACTCAGTTTATAAATTCTAAACATATAAGCTTTTAGTGCCATTGAAGCTAGAAATATTCCATGGTAAATTTATATATATAGTAAGCATTTTAAATTAACATAGGTCCCATGGACATACATTTGGAAGTAGGATTTTTAATATATCTTCCTTGTTTCGTGCCTTTATCTTACAGAGCCTAATTTCAAAGTCAGGCAGCCAAATACATAAGGACTCAAGTGCCATTTTTTTTTTTTAATGGCAGGTCTAATAAGAGGTAGAATTTTCAAAGTCCACATCCTCAACCATAGCATTTTACCTTCCAAAGAAGTCTAAACTTTAATGTCCTAAATGCAACTTTGAAATAATTACTCTCCTCTGCTTTTGTTAAAACATCCAAATGCTTGTATTTTTAAGCAGCAATTCCAGAGGACATTTGGCTCCTGGATGTCAAGAGTTTCAGAAAGAACATATGGTGGCGTGCTTTCAGAATTCCAGTAATGAAGTAACTATTATCACTTCCCTCTCTGCCTGTCACCTTCAGCTCACCATGAAGTAAATTTTATTATTTCTGCTGAGCAGCTTCCTCCAAGTCGTTATGGCTTATTCAGACCCTCAGCGATAGTAAGGACACAAGAAGAATTAGAAATAATTGGAGGTGAAGAAAATGAGAAGTCTGTTCAAACATACCGGTAGTAACACAATAACCAAAGTGGTGACTAGCTCTTACCAAGAGGCAAATTTTATTGTTTTAGTTACTTCTTAAACTGTCTTCTTTCAGGTATTATTTTTATATTCTCACTATATTCTTTCCAGGGAGAAGAAAAGAATACTATATGGGAACTTCTATCACATAGTGTCCATTCACCACTAAGACAGTTGATTTTAAAGCTGTATTATTACTTTTCATATTGTTGCTGTTACTCTTGTTATTGATAATCTGATACCCTTTAAAATCACACCTGATAGTCAGACACGTATGGGAAGAAAAAATGGCTCAAAAGTTCTAAGGCTGAGTGGTAAACACTAGGAATTCCAAATCAGGGGATTGGTGGGTGAATGGAGGGACTTAGAATGAGCTCTGGGTTATCTATTATTTTTTCCCTAGGAGAAAGAGGCAATCTAAATCATGAAAAGAATGGCAGTTACGTGTTATTTTTCGTGTCAGTTTAATAGTATTTTGGCCAAGTGAAGAAAATTGTGGCCATTTATGTTTCATTTCCCCAAAAGGAAAGATAGCATTTCCTGGGGCATGGATTGCAGAAAAATAGTTCCTTTTAACAATAATAGGTGTTACAAGAAAAAAGGAAAAGATAAGATAAGTTTTTATAAAGGTTTAAACAAAGTTAAATGGGCCTTTTTGGAACAGGACTTCTTGGAGTTTTTAATACACTAACATGCATTGTGATAATGAAAATTTATCTTACTTTTTTATGGAAAAAGTTTTAGGACTTCAAAATACTTTAGAATTCATAGAAAACGATACTTAACTTTCATATAAGAAATGGCTTCATGCTATCTCATGAAATAAAAGGTGTTCACCTTTGGTATTATTTAGAAAAATTACTTTGGCTGTTAGCATACAACCTTTTTTTTTTTTTTTTTTTTAATGTTCCCTTCAGTATCTTGAGGGACTACATCTCATTCAAATTCAGAGGGCAGAAGATATGGCAGCTGGCTGGTGCTTTATTTAGCTGACCTCACCAAAAGTTTTATTGTATCTACAAACATAGTTTATAACTATCTAAAAGGTTGCTATGGTCTTTTGCTAGCAATGGCCCCTGAGGGAAGGACAAGAAATAATTAAAGCAGGAGGTTTAGGAAAAATCATTTTAAAAGGCAGATTGGTTTACTGAAGAACCATGTGTACTCTGTGAGTATGAGAGGTTTGTCCTTAACTTACTTTTACTGAGATCTCACAAGTGACCATACACTATATTTTTATTTTTTATTTTTTCGTACACTATATTTTTAGATGTGAGTTTTCTGTTGGGTGGTGTGTTTAAACAGAAAATATAGGACGAGTGGCAACTGCTCCAAATCTGTGAACAGGAAGGCTGCCAGTCTCGTAGAAGTTCCTACCAGTAATTTGGAACCCCAGTCATGCCAAACACAGAAATCATTCTGTCAAAATAAATGAGAAGACTTGTTTTTGAGGACCATTTCTCTTAGAACTTCATTAAAAATATATCTCATTTTTTCAGCTTTCAAGGAGGTGATATGAATATTATCAAAATCATTATGATTTCAGAAGTTGATCCATTCCCAAGTAGTAACTGAATTTCCCAAAGAAATACTCCCAGAGTAAACATCTCTTGTTACTCAATACATTTCACAAAGCATCTTCAGAGGCTTTTAAAATTTGATACCAAGGTCCTTGATGGAATAGCCATGCGTAGTGTTCAAATCAGTTTGGTAGGGTGAAAGCCTAAGGAATAATCTTATCTTATGATCCAGAACTCCTGGGCATGAGTATTTGGATAATATAGTCTTCTTTATTCTTCCAGGGTAGTTTATTGCTTTTAATGTATTTTGAAAAGTATGTGAAGGACTTAAACCCCTTCTAAAATTTATTAATCCTCTTCTTTCATACTACATGCATTTGAGAAGAAAGACATTCAACATTCTTCTCTGCTTTTTCAACATCTTATACTCATAAAATATATATATTATGCTCAATTTCTACCTAGCAACTTTATATGGCCACTGGCTTCTAATTTGTCACTGGCTTTCCAATACTGGTTGTATTATTACTCTATCTCAACCATGCTTACTAGACACCTGTTTCTATGTCTGCCCAGTTTTTGTTGTTCATGACTATTCTTTGATGGTCTAGATGAGCTATATGATCATGAACACCAATTTAGCTCAACAACTTATAGTCATCAAATGTGTGAGAAACAATCCAGGCCTTTGGATGATCCTGTAGTAAACCATTCTTTGCAAACATAAATGCAAGAGAATTACAAAGCTATATCACAGACTTACTAAAGGAAATAGTAGTAAACACAACAACCAAAAATTAGGCTCAGAGTTTTAGAATGTTAGAGCTAGAAGGCAAGTTAGATATTATGTAGATCAACTATCATTTTGCAGCAAGAAAACTGAGTCCTCCTGAGATTAAATGACTCTAGCAAACGTTATGCAGTTAGTTGCAGAGGTCTCTTATTTCTCAGTCTAGTGAATTTTCTGTATGTCATTTGACTTGCTATAGTTTATTTGCTATAAAACTACACTACCAGGGCAACTGGGTGGCTCAGTTGGTTAAGCTTCTGACTCTTGATTTTGGCTCAGGTCATGATCTCAGGATCATGGGATTGAGCCCATCATCAGGATCCCCACTCAGCAGGGAGTCTGCTTGAGATTTTCTCCCTCTCATTCTCCCTCTGCTCCTCCCCCCACTTGAGTGTGTGCTATCTCTCTTTCTCAAATGAATAATCTTTAAAAAAATAAATAAAAATAAAACTACTCTACCTATGGTTCTCTACTCTACTCCCAAATTCCTAGAAATACTCAATAACTCTATTTAGTTTTTAAATTAATATTATACCATGGGCCTGTTAACATAGATTTATATTCTGCTTATGTTATCCTGATTAAGTTTAAAGGGATCAGCCTGGGGGCACCTGGGTTGCTCAGTCAGTTAAGCGTCTCCCTTTGGCTTAGATCAGGATTCTGGAGTCCTGGGATGGAGCCTCGCATCAGACTCCTTGCTTGGCAGGGAGTCTGCTTCTCCCTCTCTCTCTCTTTGCCCCTTTCCCCTGCTTGTGTGCTTTCTCTCTCTCTCTGTCTCTCTCTCTCGCTCTCTCAAACAAATCAATAAAATCTTAAAAAAAAAAAGGTACCAGCCTATACAAAGTTATGCCATATACAAGAACAGGCTCTTTTTTTTGTTTTTTTTGAGTTTTTATGTTATGTTAATCACCATACATGCTCTTGTTATGAATCATCCTGAGTTCTTCTTACTCTGCCTTTATGTTCTGGTCAATAGAATCCTGAGAAGTGTTGTTTGACTCACTTAAATTCAGTGTGATTAGGTTTTCAAGACTTATGTGAATTGAAAAAGGACTAAAGTAGGGACTTTTGGGTGGCTCAGTCAGTTAGGTGTCCAACTCTTGATTTTAGCTCAGATCATGATCTCAGTGTAGTTAGATGGAGCCCCTCACCCCCTGCTTTCTCTTTTTTTTTTCTCTAAAAAAAAAATAAAGAAAAAGGACTAAAGTAATATTATGGAATATTCTACTGTTAACCTAAACATACATATATAATATATACGATAGCTGGGGCACCTGGGTGGCTCAGTCTGTTGGGCGTCTGCCTTTGGCTCGGGCCGTGGTCCCGGAGTCCTGGGATTGAGCCCCGTGTTGGGCTCCTTGCTCAGCGGGGAGCCTGCTTCTCCCTCTCCCTATGCCCCCCCCCCACTTGCTTGCTCACTCTCTCTCTCTCCCAAATAAATAAACAAAAATCTTTAAAAAAATAATATATACGATAGCTATAGGTAATGTATGAATATATATATATATATAATATATATACATAATATATCACTGGCATGTGAGTCTCTATATCACCATCAATTCCATCTCACTAGAGAAGATGAAATATTGCAGTAGGAATGGGAAAATGTATCTCCAAGTTTGAGTTAAAGTCGTCTTCATTTCTCATGCTGATTCTTTTTATTCACAGATTCCCTTCTAATGCCACATATTTTGAGTCTCACTGAGTCACAGCATTAGATACCAGATCTGCCATCATTCCCATGCTCAATAAAGATTTAATGGGTGCCCATATGTCCTGAAATTGGACCAGGCAAAGGAGATAATATGGTGAACACATCAGACATTGTCCTTACTCTCATGGCACACACATTCTAGTGACTATCCTTTTCTGACATACAGATTGTAGAGAAGTACTGAATTTTATGTCCATAGCATTTCTCAATGTTTGGTTATCATCAGCTCTTTTTGTGTTGTTCCAAATATTTTTATTCTTTTTTTTTTTTTTAAGATTTTATTTATTTTTTTGACAGAGAGAGACATAACGAGAGCAGGAACACAAGCAGGGGGAGTGGGAGAGGGAGAAGCAGGCTTCCCACAGAGCAGGGACCCCGATGTGGGACTCGATCCCAGGACCCTGGGATCATGACCTGAGCCAAAGGCAGACGCTTAACGACTGAGCCACCCAGGCGCCCCCAAATATTTTTATTCTTACTTCATACACTACAGGCACATTTAACATTGAAATACTGAAGGTTTACTCTTTCCTTGAGGAAATGTATTCATATAATTTTTGTGACCAAATCATTCATTTATTGGATTACTGAAATGAATAGGGCTTTACAGATCTTCCTGACTTTTAGCAGGAAGAGAACCCAAGTTGGATGCACCTTGACTCATATCCTTCCCTACTCCATGTAAGTCCTTTATATTATGGTTATCTTCTGTTTCCTAATATTATGTGTCTTCTTGATTGCAGATAAGGTAAGAGTCGAGTACTTGCTTCTTATTAAATTTGTTATTTAAAAATATTATTCTATGTATCACTGGTATCTACACATAGTCAACACCCAGTCTAACCCATCACTCACCAAAAAAACAATCAAAGAACTCATTCAACAAAGATGTTTATGAGAGTTTGTGGTTTGAGAAAAACATTGAACCAAACTGAAGGTTTGTCTCTAAATGTGGAATGGAATCACAATTTTCCTTATAGAGACTGCTATGAATGTTATATTTGGTTTCTCAGGGTGCTAATTAATGTTATCTATTAGGCATGTTTTATATTAAACAGGGCAATAAAAACAGCAACTAGCAGGCCCTAAAATACCACCAGTATGTTTATTTTAAAACAAGGACTATAAAAGCCCAGAGGTACCATTTTTGCATAATAGTGGTCTGGGGCAAAGCTTATCCATCTTGGAGCTTTCATAACTAGTACAAGCAAACAAGACATTTCCATTTATCATGCAAATGAGTACTAAGCTTGTTCATGCATGCTCACAATTTAAAATTTTATATAAATTTATGTGTAAATTAAGTGTGGCCCTCAGGCCTCTGGCAAGTTGCCATTGTAGCCATTGGAAGTATAGAACTTGTGTAGCTCACAATTTATAGGTTTTTCCACTGAGGTCTGCTTCACTGACTTTTGCTTTTTTGTGGTCTGCTGGGGACTTGATGCCTGATTCTAAAATGTACGTTTATGATCTTATCTCTCCACTTGGGACACTCAATGAATGAAATGACAAAAACAAGTGAATTAAATATTTAATTTGGAAGAAATATTGTTAGCTCATTTTTCCAATTTCAAGACTTTCTGTTAAGTTCATTGAAAACCTTCATTTGTTAGTAATTATGTAAACAGAACAGTAAGTGTTGGACAAGTTCTCTTGTTTTTAGCTGCCTCCTATTAAGTTACCTTTCAAAATGGTTGATCTTGTGAATGTAAAATTGGCGCTCACTTATTCAAAGGTCATTTACCCAGTAAACTGCTAGCTAGTTTCCAAGTATCTGGAAGAATGCCTACAAAAACATTCAAAATGGATTTTGCAGTCTCTGTGCCAAAGGTCATGTACTACAACCATAAAAGAGACTCTCTGACAATTAATGAAAGTACAACCATTGTACTCATGCTTTGTCCTTAATTCTAATATATTTAATTAGTTTGTTTCCTGGTCTGCACCAGTTTGGATACAGAAATTCCAAAGAAGCAACTGTAGTTATGTCCCCTGACTCTAAGAAGCAGTAACATTTGACAGTTCAATAATACAATGGGAGAAGGAGACCCAAAACCCAAAACAAAACAAAACAAACAAAACAAAATAAAACAAAAAACTGGTTTAACAATGTCAAATTAAGGGCATTTGCTATGTGGTTAAAAGCTCAATTCACTTTAACAGCCAATGAGGTTATCATGGCCTTAGTGCACAACTAAGAGGTAGATTAATTAATTCAATACACATTTGTTAAGAACTTAATACATAGCTGGGGTTGGGGAAGCAAAGACAAATAAAGGGTAGTTCATGTCCTTGAAAATATCACAGTTTAGCTGGGAAAGCAGAAACATAAGCAATTATGATAGAAAAAGAAAGTGCAATGGAAAGAGAGAGAAGGGAAAAACTGATTTGTCTTGAAGGCTTAATGGATAAGTAATATTCAAAGTGGGACTTAAAAACCAATCAACGGCTTTCCAAACTAATAATGGAGGAATGGCTATAATAGAAAGAAATGATAGTATAGGGCGCCTGGGTGGCTCAGTTGGTTAAGCAACTGCCTTCGGCTCAGGTCATGATCTCGGAGTCCCAGGGTTGAGTCCTGCATCGGGCTCCCTGCTCAGCAGGGAGTCTGCTTCTCCCTCTGACCCTACTCCCTCTTGTGCTCTCTCTCAAAATAAATAAATAAAATCTTAAAAAAAAAAAAAAGAAATGGCAGTATATCCAACAGGCATGGAGTAGTGAAAAAGCATGTGTATGGCAGGCAGAATTCTAATTTGGCCCCCCAGATTCCCACCCCTGCTGTATATGCCCTGTATAATCTCTTCTCCTTGAGTCTGAGCAGAACAAGCCGGCGAATATGAGGGGATATCACTCACATGATTATGTTGTATTAATTGTCAAAAGGGACTGTACATATGGAATTAAGGTTTCTAATCAGTTGACTTTGAGTTAATAAAAATGGAGATTCTCTTGGGTGGGTCTAACTTAATTGAGTGAGCCCTTAAAAGAAGTGAAGAGATTCAAAGAGAGAGAAATCCTCCCACTGGCCTTGAGGGAGCAAAGCTCCCCATTGTGGATAGGGCCTATGTAGGGATCTGAGAGTAATCTCTAGGTGCTGAGAGTGGCCCTTAATTAGAGTGGGCCCTACAACAGCTAGTAATAAAACAGCTACCTCAGTCATATGGCCTGCAAGTAAATAAATTCTACACACAGCCTGAAGGTGTTTAGAAATGGATTGCTCCCTAGTAAAGCTTCCATATGACTCAAACAGGTGTCTGACACCTTGATTTCACCTTAGTGGGACCCTGAGTGGAGAATCCAGCTAAAATGTGCCAGAGTTCTGATTCACCGAAACTTGTGAGATAATGAGTTGCTTAACCAACTGAGCCACCCAGGCGCCCTATACTATCATTTCTTTCTATTATAGCCATTCCTCCATTTCTGGTAATTTGTTCCACACCAATAAAGAAAAATAATGAATACAACATTTCTGGGGACTAAAAGTTTAAGATTTCTGGATTATGAGGTTGATGAACTAGACAGCAAGAGAAATGTAAACAAGGGAAAAACTAATTAAATGTCTGATACATAATGAAAGGAAGTCTGAATTTATCCTTTGGGTCACAGGGAGTCATTAAAAGTAGATAGTGTAAAGGGTGCCAATACCATATTTGTGTTTTAGAAAATTAATGTTGGCCCATACAGTAAAGATGGATTGAACAGGAGAGATGATGGAAGAATCGACTCAGACTGTACTGAAATAATCCAGTAAGTGGTTATGTAAGTTTATTAAAAGGCAAGACAGTAGTGAATAAGTGAAAGAAGAAGATTAGAAAAATAGTTATAAGACTGACATAATGACCAGTACGAGACCAACAACATGAAAGAAAAAGATTAAAGGAGAATGATTCCAGACTTCTTTGCCCCAATGACATGAGAATAAGGAAAGATAAACAATTAGAGAGAAAGGTCATTTTGGATTTTGAAAATGTCATGGTTTAGCTGCCTAAAGGATTTCCAAATGATTAAAAGGGAGAACTCCCAGTCGGTAAAAAATAGAGTTCTGGACTCTAGAACAGGGTCGAGGCTGGTGATTTATCTGGGAAGTTATCAGTACAGTTGAAGACATGGGAATACATGAGATTGTTCAAGAAGGATATGTACTCTGGAAAGATGATGGCAGATTAAACTAGGGAACATCAACATTTGAGTGAAGGTAGAATAAGAGGAACAGAAGAGGTAAATAAGGAATTGTTATTATATTAGGAGTAAAATCTGAAGAAAATGGTATCATAGAAGCTAAAGAGGAGAATTTTTCAAAGAAATGAAGATTGAACATTGCCAAATGTCAAATGACAAATAGGGCATTAAGGAAAAGCCTCTGGATTTTGTTGGCTCTAATCAGAGCAACTTGTCCTTAATAAGAGGGTTTCAAAGGAATGGAGGGCGTTGGAACCACACCATGGTAGATTTTAAGAATAAATGGGAATCAAGACATAGTGGCCTACAAGGAACGTCTTTCAAGTAGCTGGGCAACAAAAGAAGGAAATTAAGGGGAAAGGACCCCATCAAAAAAGTACAAGGACAACCCATAGAGTGGGAGAAAATATTTGCAAACCATATATCCAATAAGGGACTTGCCAGATTTATATATAAAATAAATAAAGAACCCTTACAACTCAATAGTAAAAAGACAACCCAGTTTAAAGTGGGCAAAGGATCTGCATAGACATTTCTCCAAAGAAGATACACAAATGGCCAATAGGCACAGGAAACGAGGCTCAACATCATTAGTCATCAGGGAAACACAAATCAAAATCACAATGAGATACCACTTTACACCCACTAGAATGGCTGGATCAAAAAGTCAGATAACAGGATTTGACAAGGATGTGGAGAAAATGGAACTCTCATATACTGCTGGGAGGGAGACACAATGATGCAGCCACGTTGGGAAACAGTCTGGCAATTCCTTAAATGATTAAATATAGAATTTCCATATGACCCAACAATTTTATTCCTAGGTATATACTCCAGAGAAATAAAAACATATGTCCACAAAAACTTGTGCACAAATGTTTACAGCAGCATTCTTCAAAAAAGTCAAAGGTAGAAACAAACCAAAATGTCCATCAACAAACAAGTGGACTGAAATACCTGGTATATCCATCTACACAATGGAGTATTATTTGACCATAAAAAAGAATGAAGTATTGATATATATGCAACAATGTGGATGTACCTTGAAAACATTGTGCTAAGTGAAAGAAGCCAGTCACAAAAGACTTTGTACTATATGATTCCACCATCTGAAAGTCTAGAAGAGGGAAGTCTAGAGATGGAAAGTAGAGTAGTATTGCTTTGGGCTGGAGGGGGTGGGAGTGGTAGTAAAGGATGGGGAGGATGAGAGCTAAAGGGTACAAGTAATGGTTGCATGTACCTGTGAATATACTAAAACCATTAATTGTACACTGTAAATGGGTGAAATATATGGTATTTGTATTATATCTCAATAAAGCTGTTTAAAAAAAAGAAAGTAAATGGAGTAATTCAAGGTAGATAGGGTCAAAGGAATGTTTCTTTTAGCTCATGAGAGATTCCAGTATATTTGCACTCTGAGGGAAGGAGTTGGTGGCTATTCATAGTGACTGATACTCATGATGATAACTCTGAATCATCAGAAAAGGTTAGATCCTGTTCAATATGTAATATCTTTTAGGAAGAGTTCCAGCAAAGATATCAAACATAAATTTCCTCCTTTAAACACTCAACTTGCTTTCTCTTATTGGAAAATTAATTTGTGAAGAACATGCATTCCCTCATTGATGATGGACAAACGAGGTGTTACTCAAACTAGAGGAATCATGGTTACCAAAAAAGTGTCTTTTTAAAGAATATTTTTTGTTTCTGAAGTTTCGAGGCAATTTTTGGGCTATGAAAAAAGGAAAGTAAAAATATACCACATCTCATGATTCCCATACAACTGTTAATAAGATCTGTATTGACCTTTAGCTGTCTGGCTCATAAGCAGTAAAGGGGTATAGTCAGGCTTCATACCTGTCACACTGCTCTGGAGTAAGAATGAAAGTGCTATCATAACTCAGCTAGCCAGCTGACAGATACTCAACCAGAATAACTTCTAGTACTCCTTGTGTTTTGGCCAAAGTGTCATGTTTCTCTTTTGAAATTGTGTTCTGCATTATTATTGCTCTTATTTATTTTTTACAGAGTACTTCATTACTCTTCAATGTCTGCCATTGTAGGATATTGCCTGGCTATTAAAAACAGATTGTTAAAGACTTGCTGGCAAAACCCCAGAGGATCTGTGTGGATTTATTTGTTTTAAAATTTATTAAAATTCTCTGGATACAGATGAATTTTTGCTTGCTCAATTTTTTTTTTTATTGTTTCACCTGCTATTGAGTAGAAATTGCAACTGGGAAGGTGTTTGTTTTGTTTTGTTTTGTTTAAGTTACCAAGTTCTATCAGAATTGTTTGAAAGTGCCTAAATATTTTTTACTGGAATGATCCACTTTCAAACAACCCACCACCCTTAGGAGGGGGTTACTCACACAAGGTATCCAGATGTCTTGAGTAAGAGCAAATATTCAACATCTTTAAGAAAGGGTGAGAGAACTTTGAAACTTGGCAGGAGCTCAGCACCATTAAGAGAAGTGACTCCCCATTTCTCCGTTGATGACCAAGGAAAATGGTCTGCTGGATTCTGAGTGTGAGAAAAGGCAGCTGAGAACTTCTATTGATGGAATAAGCCAGGCAAAACAACTTGCCCGGTGCTGTGAGGGTGAGCCAGATCAGAGCGTCCTGTGAAAGCAAGTCCGAGAGGGATGGAGATTCATTTCTGGGAAGAACATAATGAGAGCAAAATGCATAATAAATAATAGCTTGTTTTTCTCTTGACTTGGATTTGAGCTTCGATATAGAGATCAAGTGGTTTTACGGAAAGAAAAAAAGGGTCTCTGGTTTAAATAAAAGTGATGAGTTTCCATTTTGTACCTATTTAGTGAAGAAGGAGTCAGAGAGAAAAAAATTCTTAGGGCTTTTCTGTAATTTTATGTCAAGTATGAAAATGCGCCTATTTCTTTCTTTTTTTTTTTTAAGATTTTATTTATTTATTTGACAGAGAGAGACACAATGAGAGAGGGAACACAAGCAGTGGGAGTGGGAGAGAGAGAAGCAGACTCCCCGCAGAGCAGAGAGCCCAATGTGGGGCTCAATTCCAGGACCCTGGGATCATGACCTGAGCCGAAGGCAGATGCTTAATGACTGAGCCACCCAGGCACCCTGAAAATGGGCCCATTTCTGCTCTGCCTCCAAAATGGATCACATACAATAATCTCCTCTTATCTGCAGGGGATGTGTTCCAAGACCCCCAGCAGTTGCCTGAAACCATAGACAGTACCAAACCCTATATATACCATGTCCCATACTTGCATACCTATGATAAAGTTTAATTTATAAATTAGGGATGGTAAGAGATGAACAACAATAATAATAAGATAGAACAATTATAAAATATACTATAATAAAAATTATGTGAATGTGGTCTCTTTCTCAAAATATCTTCTTGCATGGTATTCACCCTTCCTCTTGCGATGAGGCATGATGATAAAATGTCTACATGATATGAAGTGAGGTGAAAGACCTAGGCACTGTGATGTAGTGTTAGGTTACTTTTGACCTTCTGACAACATATCAGAAGGAAGATCATCTGCTTCTCAGTTGAACAAGGGTAACTGAACCCATGGAAAGTAAAACAACAGATAAGGGGGGACTACTCCTACCTTTCTATCCTGAGACCAGAAACTCCAAATAAGCTCCTTTTTGTGTCTTCAGAGGTCAGAACAGTGAATAAGGACTAAAAGAGGCCTGAATTCTAGAAACAATGTTGTTACCCAAAGGCACAGATCCATTGGCCAGCATCTGTATGCTGTCAGTAAATTCATGAGAATGGGAAAGACATAGACTTTGGCCTCCAAAAACTTTGGTTTGAACTTCTATGCCTTCATTTAGTAGCTGAGTGACCTCTTTAAGCCTAATTGTCTTATTTTTACCTCTCTGTTTTCTTATCCATAAATTGGGGATAATAATACTATCTAACATTGTTTGGCAATCAACAGATATATATGA
Source organism: Mirounga angustirostris (assembly GCF_029215605.1). Classification (NCBI taxonomy): domain Eukaryota; kingdom Metazoa; phylum Chordata; class Mammalia; order Carnivora; family Phocidae; genus Mirounga; species Mirounga angustirostris. The sequence goes on from NW_026991713.1 coordinate 77,457,967, forward strand.
AAACCCTTTTGTAGGTTGTAAAGCGTAATACTTATGTTAATTGGAAAATATCCTTGAACATTTTTCATCTAACCTTACAAAGCCAGGGTTTGAACTAGATGAGCTATATGACTCCAAAGCTTATTTTTTCCCTAAAATTGCCTTGTTAGTCAACTATAAATTAGTAAATATTTATAAATAATATTTAACAATATCTTTATAAATATTTTCAACATGTAGGGCATTTTTCTTTAAGAGATACCCAAAAAGAATCAGACATAAATACTGTTTTCAAGGAGCTAATAGTTTATTATGAAAGACAAGACATGGATATAAATATTTACCCTCATGAGTTAGAAAATGAATCTTAAGAGATGTTCATTCAACTAATTGATAATTACCTATTGAGCATCTACAATATGACAGGTGTTGTGCTAGACCTGAGCTCCAGAATGATAAGCAAAAATAGACATGATTCCTGTCCTTTTGGAGCTTATTGTCTAAAAGGAGAAGAAAGATTGAATAAAAGAAAAAATCAAAACATTTACAAAGGTTTCAAAGTAGAGATACTAATAAAGTGCGAGATGATTTAGAGAGAAAGACTACTTCCAATGGTGTAGAGAAATGCTTAAAAAAAGGGTTCATTGGAGCTCAGTTTTTGAAGACAGAGAGGATTTGGATGTACTATATAAGAGGGAAAGTTGTCTCAGGAACAGACAGCGTGACCAGAGGAACAAGGTTAATGAAGGTGTGAGTATTCCGAAGTGTTTGGAGGAATTGAAAGTAAATCCATTTGTTTAATATAAGGGAAGATGGTTAGAAAAATAAAAATTGACAGGTGTGTCAAAGTCATACTGTGAGAGTTCTGACTGCCAGGTTAAAGAGTTCAAATATTATTCTGTGATCCATAAAGAATCTCTGGAGGCTTATGAGCAGTAGGGATGTGAACGGGTCTGTACTCAATAAAATAATCTGCCAGGGCGATGGAGCCTATATTGGGGGTGGGTGAGGAGGTTAGAAGAATAGATATCATTTAAGGGGCGCCTGGGTGGCTCAGTTGGTTAAGCGTCTGCGTTCAGTTCAGGTCATGATCCCAGGGTGTTGGGATCGAGCCCTGCGTCAGGCTCCCTGCTCAGCGAGAGCCTGCTTCTCCCTCTCCCTCTGCCTGCTGCTCTGCCTACTTGTGCTCTCTCTCTGTCAAATAAATAAATAAATAGTCTTAAAAAAAAAAAAAGAACAGATGCCATTTAAGAAGCTCCTTCAGCAATGAGTTACTCGAGGACTGAGGCAAAGAAGGTCCAAATCAGGCAGTTAGCCATGAGAATGCAAAGGGTCCTGCTGTCAAAATATTGACACAACTTGATTGGGAAAGACAAGGACAATAAAGAATCATTAATAAGTATGTGGAAAAGAAAAAAAAAATCAGCTGCTGCAAATTGGCAGAACTCTTTTTTTTTTTTTTTTTCTAAATGGAACCCTTATACTACTATTGCATATATGTTAATGCAAAACTTTCGGACTTCAATTTATCTATAAAATAGGGTGGATAATAATCACTGAGATGGAACAGTCACTTTGTTCAGTAAAGCCAATCAATACATTGATGCCCTTTGTGGAAATTAGATGACCTAGATTCACCTATTCAAGTAGAAAATGTCAGGGCTCTGGGGCTCCTGGGTGGCTCAGTTGGTTAAGCGACTGCCTTCGGCTCAGGTCATGATCCTGGAGTCCCGGGATCGAGTCCTGCATCAGGCTCCCTGCTCGGCGGGGGGTCTGCTTCTCCCTCTGCCCTCTTCCCTCTCCTTTTCTCTCTCATTCTCTCTCTCTCAAATAAACAAATAAAATCGTTAAAAAAAGAAAAAAGAAAAAAAGAAAATGTCAGGGCTCGAGAGAAGCTCAGTGACCAGAATGACCAGAATGAGCACTGGGTTTCACAAGCGAGGAAGCTGAAGTCTGCAGAGATTAAAGGACTTAAGTGAGGCCAAACAACTAATAAGAGGCAGAGTCCAGATATCCTCTTCCCAGGCCAGGGCTTTTTCACTACTTCACGGAGCTCTTACTTTTAACACTGATGTTTATTTAGGAAAACGATACTCTCCTTGCAGCTGGGTTTGCCCAACCCATAACGGTTGCACACTGTTTCAGAGAGGCAGTCAAGGAGAGAGCCCTTCTTACTTTGGATGAGAACAGCTGGGTGTAGGCTAATACAGCAGGGCTTGCACCAGATTCTCTGTTGTGTCCATCCTAGGATTCTGTCCTGAATCTGAGAAAATTAAATAACTGATGGGAAGAGCCACAGAGGACTGAGAAGCCGCTCAGGAAAGACCTCACTCCAAGGCAAAAAGAAGCCAACAGGCACTGACTTGGATCGAGTCAGAGACCAGGTCTGGGAGAGAGAACATTGCCTGGGGCCTTGTCACTGTTGTCTTCCATTTGAGTTGCAGGGTAAAGGGACCGCACCAAAAAGCCAATAAAACGTAAAAAGTGATTTCTCCCCCGTCTCTGTGAGATATTGGGAATGCAAGGTGAAAATGGCAGGGATGTCAGCAAAAGAGGTACGGGCAGCCTCGAGGGCAGTGGGTTGCCCGCTGTGGCAGCCGTAGTCCGTGTTGTGTTGACCAGATTGACGACGCCTACTTGCAGACATCAGCTCTCTTGGTTTTAGGCATTGACTCATCGATGCAAGGAGCAGCGGCAGCAAATACGCCTTTACTTGGCACTTAGTAGCTCAGTTGTCACTTTTACATTGGTAACATTCTGGGAAAGAAGTGGATACAAATGTGGAAGTACCAAGGGTATTCGTGGGAATCATCTAGGGAACTCCCAGAATTCCTAATGTGGAAATTCAGGGGGTTGAAATTCCTCTAGTACGAAGTGGCGTGAACAGGTAAATTCTATTTACCTAACATTTCTTCCATAGGTAAAAAATAAAACCAAATTTCAGCCTATTTTTATTATTATTATGGTTGTTATTTTGAAATAGTCTTAGGATCTGAAACATTGTTGGGAGCTTGGCGGGTTTATATTTCTGAGTACTCATGGGTTCTGTAGAAATCGACCTCTGAAGAGTTGACCCTTTCTGTCATGAAATCTACTGGTGAGTTTTGTGGAAAAAGTAAAAGGCCATTTGAATTGACTATTTTTCTTTTGCTAGATCTCAAACAAGCTCTTGTTCCATGTGTTGACCCGTAAAAAGAGCACAAGATTAAGAGTTAGAGACCTGACTTTTAGACTTATTGTGCAATAGGAATTTAGGAAAGTTATTTACTTTTTCTGTCTGACAGTTTTAGCTTTAAAAATAGAGATCTTTCTGGAACTTTCGTGAAATTCTGTTCAGTAAAATAGGATTTGTTTTAAATTGTATTCAACTACAGGAAATCTAACTTTCCATGGTATTATTTCATAGCCTTTGCAGTATTGTTTTCGAAACTGTGTTCATGATAATACTAATACTCGTAAGATTCCTTCAATAAATCAGTAGGCAAATGCTAGATTAAACAAAGTTAAATAAGTCTCATTACTAAGGGACTTCTCTGAAACTTTAAAATACCCTTTGTCAGTATCCAAAGAGGGAAAATATATTATATAGAATTTCTCAACTAACTAAAGTGTTTCAGAGAATACAAATGTAGGAAAATCTGTGTGTAGTATTATTTGGATTTTTTGAAACATGCTAATGGACAATTTGATTAGGATTCTTTTTCTTTTTTTTTTTTTAAGATTTTATTTATTTATTTGTCAGAGAGTGACTGAGTATAAGCAGGGGAGTGGCAGGCAGAGGGGGAAGCAGACTCTCCGCTGAGCAAAGAGCCTGATATGGGACTCAATTCCAGGACCCTGGGATCATGACCTGGGCTGAAGGTAGACAATTACCTGACTGAGCCACCCAGGCATCCCTCCTTTTTGTTTTTGTCAAAAAAAAAAAAAAGGCATTTATTAGTCTGAATCAAACCTAATGATGAATATATTTGAATGATGAGAATTTTCAATGCCTTTTCTGATAATAGGGAATTGGAATATATTGGTATTTTTAAATTGTCATTAATTTTTCAAGAGTTGACTCAAGAATTCAGGAGCAAGTGAAGGAAGAGAAGTGGCTTCCCTACTGGTTTTGGCTGAACTGGGCTTGAGACTTAAGGCAAGGCAACAAATAAATAAGGTACTCCTATCTACATTCCTGAGTTTTGAACATTTGCATTCCACAGCCAAAGCATTTTGAGCTTCTTAGATACTGGGTGATTCATTATAATCCATGGATGTGTTTTCAACTCTTAGTGGAGACCTAACGCATGTCTACCACATACTGGGTAGATAGCCTAGCAGTTTTCTATAAAAGTGCATATAAGGCAGGGAGCCTCTGGAAGCATCAATTTGTACAACATGGCACTGGCCCCTCAGACACAGATGATTGGTCCAGAATATGAATCCATGACCTAATCTAAGCTAATGAGAATCCCTTTTCTAAAAATTTTGAAATGGAATGAGAGGATTCTGGGCTTAGGTTTGGCTCATCTTTTAATTGCTATAGTAAGCAGACACCTGTTCATGACCAATTGCACTGGAATGCAAGGAAAAGTTGTCTGCAGAGCATGGTAAGGATGAAGCTGACATCTAAGAGAGGAAGAGCTGAGAGGTAGGAAGACACCCCAGCTCTCCAGTCCTTGGTTCTCTCTCCTCCTGAGAGCTGTGCATTTTTTATCTTGGGTACAACAAACCATCTCTATATTCTATCATTTTCCCTCTCAAAATAACCCGAGTTTGTTTCTATTTTTCTGAACAATGAGCAAATGATGTTGTTCAGTACAAAACAATACAAAGGGAATGATACCGTTCCAAATACTGAATGTATGGTTGATAAAACAGAAGGATCAGGTTGAGACGAAGTATAACATAGTAGGAAATGCATAGTCTTGGGTGATACACACTTGAGTTTGAATCCTGGCCCTTCCAACTGTAGGAGCCCACTGACAAAGGGCAACATTACCCTCTCTGAGCCTCATCTCCTAATCTATAAAATGGGTATAATAAAAATACTTCAAAGAGTTTGAGTGAGGATCCAATAGATGACACATAAAATGCTGAAAAAGCATTTGGCACATAATGAGAATTCAATAAATTTTATAGCCGTTATTAACCATTTTCTCATGGAAATAACTTTAATCAGCTTGTCACCCTCATAATTGTCAAAGATTGAAGGAAAGGAATGGGAAAGGTGGGAAAGGAAAACAGAAAAAAGTGAGGAAAATGATCCAGACTAGGCCTGGGAAAGATGTCCTGCCATCCCAATTGTCCCTGAAAATCATTCCAGTGCCCTTCTCGCTCAGAGCGCTTTGCACACATTTACACCAAGGGGTCAAATCATCCCTTTCAGTTCATTCTCCACGCTAAGTAAGCTGTCTTTAGGATTATTTGCATGACCACTCCTTTCTTCTTCGCAAGGACAAGAGGCCCATGAATTACCCCCAAGTAAAATTGGCCTCATGAACAAACTGCATTTCTGCAGACAAGGATCTCTGGAGCTAATGAAGAGTGCAGAAAAAGCCATAGGTTCTCTTCCACATGCTCACTGGCCTGGGGATGAAAAGTGCGCAGGTCCCATCCTCCAGTGCCCAGCCTACCATGCTGCTCATTGAGAAGATTCAGTAACCCTCCCCTTGCCTTGCTCTACTGCATGTTTTGAAAAGCAAAGGCAACACTGTTAACCATGAGTGTAAAAAATACCATTTTATTTTTGACTTTTTCCTAACAGGAAAATGGACTATTGTCAGTATATATCTTTCTTTCTTATTGGTCATTTTCAATGACTTTGTTTCTGTATCCTTTTTTCATATTGCCTCCTTGCTCCCTGTAGGATTAGATGTTCTGTTGGCAAAGGTAATAATGTAAATGAAAATATTTCTATCTCTGTGGAGGCAAAAAAAAAAAAAAGACTTAAGTGAACTTGTTTGGGGTAGTGCTTAAGCTGGGGAAAATTCTCTGGGTTAAAACAAGGAGGGGGAGGAAAGGAAGACCAATCGGGGGCTCAGAATTAGATTAGGCACAGAGGGGTTTGGCTCAGGGTGTGAGGGAAAGGGTAACTGTAGACTGACCTGAGTGGGCTCATGTCTCTCACGGATGGAAGCTGGTAAAGACCACAGCCTAGAACATTCCATTATTAAATTCTGCTGTTTTTCAAGGTTGGCACAAGAAATATGTCTTCTGCCTGCCATGACATGACTGTTATTCTGTGTAAGACATGCAGAGACTTTTTTTAGAGATGCCACAGGTTACATTCCCTGGCTGGATATTATTTCCTATCATAAAAATAAAAATATGCCCCAAATCTTGATTAAAAGCCTGAATTATTTTTTGATAATATATTTTAATGCAATCACTCATCTTTTTTGGCTCATTCCCTATAAATCTAGGGAAGTCAGTCTCAGGTGGTTTCCTTGCTATGACTCTCACCTTAGCCTCACTTTCATAGGTTAATTAGGTCTGTCTGGATTTTTTTTTTTTAATTCCTAAGGTCCTTTAAAGATGTTAATGAAGACTGGTCAATTATTCAGCTCTGGGTCTTTAAATTACTTTCTCAGCCCTGTAATTTCGAGCCAAATGGAATCCATTAGCACCTGTTGGCTATGTAGCTGCTTTATCAGTAATATGGGATTTAGTTCATAAGGTTTTGGGGGAAAAACGATAAAATAATGGAATAAAGGAAATTCTCCTATCCCCACAACTTATTTTTGATATTGAATGGTAACCCCATGCTTCCCAATAGGCAGAAAAAAACCCCACACCATATGTAAAAGCAGGCTTTGGACATGTTAATGTAATGATTGATTAACAAGTGATCTTGTTAACCAAATTAATAAATTTGGGAATGAGTTCAAGAAGGTGAGGAAAAGGAATGTGTTCTGAAGAAATTGGGTTCATGAGAATGATGGAGATGGGTAGAAAAGGTTTGGGCCTGCAGAGCAGCGGCTTGGGGAAGTCTCTTTTAGACAACAAGGGCTGAAGAAGCTTAATTTCACCTTCTTGTGGAGCTTTCTTAAATAATTGTCTCTTTTCACTTATATAAAATTATTTCCCATTATGCTCTACTGGAACCATAGAAGGCAGAGCTCCTACCCACTATCTAAATAAAGCAAGATAAACAGATTAAATACAAGTACCACAAGGCAGTCATTTGCATACTTAAAGAAAGAAAAAGCCCCTGGAGAAGACCATTCCAACAGGAAAGAATGAAGACCTATGATTTGGAACACTAGAAGTCTTGAGTTGATTTTTTTGTTGTTGTTGTTTTGTTTTTTTTTTTAGAGGTCTAGCCAAAGATTGTAGTGTTGCACTTCTATAGAATGTATTCATTCATTCATTCCGCAGACTCACCAACTCCCAAATGGCAGGCATTGTGGTAGATGCTGGAGGTATAAAATAAATCAGACACATTTGCACATTTCAAGGATTTAGCAAACCTCGGTGGGAGAGTTACATGTAAGCAATTTAATACAATAATCATATGGCAAAAATTGGTAATAGTGGTATAGAAAATTAAAAGGAGATTCAAGGGAAGTCTCTACTAGTTCAGAGATGTCGGTATCACTTTATAGAGGTGCCAACAGTTGAATTGTAATTCAAGAGATAAGCAGGAGTTCACCGGGTGGAAAGGGGAGGGTGCCTGTTCTGGTGAAGAGAAGGGCATAAAAGAATGGCAAGCACATGAATGAGTTTCATGTGATATGGCAAAGTTGTGGCTGAAGTGTGGAGTGAATGGGAATGTAAGTGGAGGATGGTAAAGGGAGTTGAAGCATCGGTCAACACCAGATTGTGAATGGATTTTTCTGCTGTCTTCTGTAAGTTAAGAATTTTGGAATTTATGTCTTATACAACAGGATCTACTGTCTGGTTTTATTTGTACATTTTGTAGCAGAGAAACTTGAAAAAATGTGTCTTAAAGTGTTAACACTTGTACGACATATAGAATGGATTGCAGAGAGGATAGGCAGTGATAGAAGAAGACCAATTTATTGTAATAATCTTAAATGAGAAATAGAACTTGAACTAAGGTGGCAAAAATAGAGAAAGAAAAGAAGGAGTCAAGATATACTGATGGAATACAATTATTAATAAGAATTTGTGTCTGATTGGATCTGGCTGTTGGGGGTCAAAACATTCAGAAATAACCCAAAGATTTCTAGCCTAAGCAACTGGATGATGTCACCCACTGCTCTGGAATGTAGGAAGGCAGCAAGTCATGCAAGAATGCAGTAAATTCAGTTTTGAACATGTTGAATTGGAGGTTCCTATAGGGTAGTCAGGATGACCTGTTCTCTAGGCAACTAGAAATATGGGATTAAGATTTAGGAAAGCTAAAAGGACTAGGAATATTGTTTTGGTGGTCACTAGAATTTAGGGGAAAATTGAAGTCACAGGTGTGGATAAGATCACCCCAGCAAGAGCACAGAAAGGGAGAAAATGTAGTCTACACATGTGGGAGGGAAGCCAGGAAAGGAGATGGAAGAAGAGAAGTCGTGGGGATAGAAGAACCAGAGAAGAGCCGAGGAAAAAGTAATTTCAAGGAGGTGGGAGCAAGCAACAGTATTTCATTACTCAGAGGCATCCTATAAAAATACATTCTCTTTTGAGATGCCTGGGTGGCAGAGCTAGTTAAGCGTCTGGTTCTTGGTTTCAGCTCAGGTCGTGATCTCAGGGTTGTGAGACTGAGCCGCAGGTCAGGTCTGGCTCTGCGCTCAGTGGGGAGTCTGCTTGAGATTCTCCCTTTCCCTCTGCCCCTCCCGCTCGTGCTCATTCTTTCTCTCAAATAAATAAATAAATCTTTTTAAAAAGTGCAGTCTCTTTTGAACTTGGTAATTACGAGTGATCTCAGTAAATTCAGTATCATGGTAGTGATGGGGCAAAAACCAGATTATAGTGGGTTGAAGAGTGCATGGAAGGTGGCAGCGGGTTGCGGGGGGGAAGAAAGAATCAGTGATTTGGAGATTAATGAAAAGAGAGCAGAATCAAGGAAGGAGTATATTTAAAAAGAGAGAGAGACGTGCTTATAGACTTAAGACAAAGCCCAGAGGAGAGAGGACTGTTGAAGATTCGAGACAAAGTAGCAACACCGATGGAGCAGAACCCATTCTGTATCCTCACATGCTTTAAACTTATATCTCCCAGCCTAAACTGCAGTTGTGTGGGGATCTGAATAGTAGCCAATTAAATGTGAAATGAATCTATAGCAAGATCTACCTGGGTGGGGATAGTATATTTTGTTTTTAGAACCAAAACAAAAATAATTGCGAACTTATGAACCATTTATAGTCCTTTTTTTTTTTCTTCCACAAACTATTCAAGTTAACAGGGGAAAAATAAAGTTTCTAAATAAAGTCTTCTTCTAGGATTGCATTTTTGACTTGCCAAGCCAAACGAACCAAATCTTTTGTTTCTCTAGCAATCTTGCCTCCCAAGAAAAATACACCTGCAAGTATCGGGGGCCAGGTTTTCCCTACCCACAGCCAATTTTTTTCCCCCTCAAGCAACATTAGAGGGCACTTCTACATTGTGCTATGCTATCCTTCAGCCAAGAAGGTTAAGCAAGTGTAAGTTAAGGCAATCAAATCCCTCTCTTTATTTTGGAGGTAAAGTAATTGCCCCCTCATTTGCTCCTGCAGATGCTCCGGCTATGAAGTGATTCCTTCAGTGTATTCCAGGGACAGTTTGAGGATTCTTGACAGTTCTGGCGCGGTAGCAGGCAAGTTACCATGTGTTAGTGCTTGTGATAATAGCTATTGTCTGTACCATCTAATTATCTCGTCTGGCATTCGACAATCAGTCATTCTTCCGTGGCTTGAGGAGAAGCAAACTCCATATTTTATGTGCATCATGGAGACACTGATTCCCTAAGTGCAAAACCCAGACACTTTATGTGAAGTCCTGGCATGTAGACAGGCTTTGTAAAACTCCAAACTATGGAAACTTTTCCCAGTGTATTTTATTTTGGAAGTTTGGGGTTTTGAAAAAATGAAAGCAAAAGACAGTCGTTCTTGAGATTCTTCTGGTAGCTAGAAATTCTCATACACCTAGACAGTGGTTTGTTTCTCCACTTATTAAGGGGAGAGAAGGGAAGTGAACAAGTTTTGAATGCTTACTATATGCTAGGCACTGTGAGAAGTGCATCCTTTGCCTTATTTATTTCTCACAACAATCCTGAGAGAAAGAGAGAGAGAGAACAAGAGCGGGAGCGAGCGAGAGAGGAGCTCCCCTCATTATATACATCTAGAAATACAGACTTAAGTTAAATAGTTTGTTTCAGGTACCACATTTAGTGAAGGGTAGAGCTGACAGCTAATTCCATGTCTGCCTAACAATTCCTAGTACCTTCTTTTAAGTATCCTTTTAAGGCATTTTTTGATTTTACAAGCAACAAAAGTTTGGCTTTACACAGAAGTAGAAAGTAGTAGCCAAAAAGAACCATCAATGGATCTTATTATGGACCACCATAATAAATGGACCACCTTCTGCGTCAATATGGTAGATCTCTTCGCTGACCCTGACATAAGCCACGTACTTAGGCACATTTGGAATGCCTTCTCTTCTCTCCCTCTATCCAAATCCCCCCTTCTGAACCCAGTTCATCTCTCTGTTTTTCCTTGAAGTCAGCTGTGAGTGCACAAGCCTCCAATGGGCCTCTCTTTTTTTGATCTCTTGTTTTACTCTAAAGAGCTTCAGACAGTTTAATTTATTTAAATTTATACTGCTATATACTTTTACCCAGAGTCTTATTTGCCTTGTCTCCTTACTAACCTTTCTTATTTTTTTTCTTTAACACTGTCCAGTACTTGACATGAATAAGGCCTATAGCAAGGAAAAAGTGATGGGTAATACTTGGATGAGTAGAAGTCCTTTTGATTTGATGAGTAAAAGTCTATCGTTGAAGTGCATGGGATGGAGGAAGGGAGACAGAAGACTATGTAGGAAAAAATGTAACATTTTTGAATTGTGAGGTTAAGGCAAGCTCCATGGGTGTGCCATTTAATGTGGACGCAAACATACGTTTTTTGACAAGCTAAGACTTCCTTTCTTTGGACTACGGGAAACAATTGCTTTTCATCTACCCCATCAGCTTGTGTGGAAGCCCAGCACATGCCACCAAAACAACAACCATGAAGAAGGCAATGGCAAGCAGACATCCCAGAGAGGAGTTTGCTGGAAATTGTCCACTGCCCTTCCGCACCCATTGGCACCTATTGGCACCCTATTCGCTCTGATACCTCAGAGACTAGAAACCTTAGAGATGCATTTCTCTAGACCCTCTCAACAGAAGACTTTTGTGACCCTTTAGTGCTAACTAACTCAGAAAGAGGCATGTGGGCTGTTTTGACAGCAGAGCGCTTTCCCGAAGTTTCGTGACCTTTGGCTGCAGAGGCATATTTTCTGGGTACTTTGCACCAGAGAGGAAGGTCAGTTGGTCCTCTCCCAATCCCTTCCAACAGTTTTCTAAACACATGTTGTCCTTTATGACAACCGTTTTCAATTTCAAATACCTGGAATGATTTCCATTTTCTTGATGATACAGAAAAGGACTTGAGCTCAGACCAGAATCCTAACTCCACCCTCAATGACAAAGGTTAAGAACAAGAAGCAGTAACAACTAAGGGTATCTGGCTTTTCCTTTCTAGTTTTGTGCTGAGCCCTTTTCTCTGTTATACAACTGCTCTGGACTGACTGTGCTCCCCCCCTTCACACACACACACACACACACACACACACACACACACACACACTTACATGTTGGAACCCCCTAGACCCCAGTGTGATATTTAGAGATGAAGCCCTTTGGGAAGTAACTAAGGTTAGATGAGGTCATGAGGGTGGGCCCTCATGAAGGGATTAGTCAGTGGCTTTATAATAAGAGGAAGAGCGAGATCTCTCTCCACCACGTGAGGACACCGCAGAAGGCAGCTGTCGACAAGCCAGGAGGAGAGCTCTCACTAACAACCGAATTGGCCAGCATCTTGATCTTGGATGTTCAGCCTCCGGAACTGTAGAATAAGTGAGTGTTGTTTAAGCCACCCAGGTTATGGTATTTTGCTATAGCAGCCTGAGCAGATTAATACAACAAGGATTACAATTTGTAATGTACTAAACCTATTTCCCTGCTGTCGCCCCATTTCTTCCTATTACCATGGCGCCTCTGACACCTGCATTTTATCACTCACCAGCTAGACCAGAACAGCTACCAGGAGGGGCCTGAGCCTTTTTAGCACATGGATTCGGGCTATGTTCTGAAATTCTTGAGTGACCTCAGAGTCTGACCCAGGCTGGTTCACTACCGCATTCGCAGACAATTAGGAAGATTGCTGGAGGCTTGCCCTGACACTGGGAACAGCCAAACACCCACCCTCAAGTGATTATTACTCTGCTCTATCCTCTGTTTCTTCTTAAGCTTGGGCTAAGGGTGGACATCATTCTTGAAGATACCATAAAGAGCCATGACTTCTGTAAATATTGCCTTTGCTTTTGCAAGAGAGGTATATCCGCAAAGCTAGAGAAGTATCTCCTGAGCCCTGGAAATGGAGCAACCTGGGACTCCCAACCCTCCTAGAGAATAAACTTTCTACCTTTGGTAATCCCCTCACTGGTACCTAATCCTGAAAGAATGGGCCAAATCCCCAAAGAATCCGATGTTTTTCAACTCTGGCCCCTTTAGACATTCCACTTAAGCCTCAGGGAAAACACTGCCTAGATTTACTTCTTGCAAGCACCCCTTAAACTTGAAGGATGAGGAGGTGTTTCTTTACCCGAATGATCCAAAATTATCTTCGTAGGAGAAAAGTAGAGTGTTCCTTTGGAAATATTGGAAAAGCTAACTGATAGAATGTTGCAACAAAAAATCAGGAGTATTATACTCAACCTGCAGCTCTGAAAGTAGAAATCCTCTCTGCTGATGGGGTTAAGTTTTTGGTCATGCCTGACACATAACTGGTATTAAAAATGGAATGAATCGATCATTGAGACAGACGAACTAGAGAGAAAGGGGGTCACACTGTACTATGGTCTTTCTTGAAGTCAAAACCACAGAAAACATGAACAGTTGAATGAGGATGACACAAATTCTACTGTGGGAGTCTGTATTCTACATTTGCTTGAAACACTAGTTGTTGGTTGTGACGGGATGTAGAATTACTTGGGCTGAATCCAAAATTATTGAGCAGCTCCAACCACTTCCACCGGGATCCCCAAACCCACTCTACATAAGGTACACTCTGCATTGCTGCGTATGGCTCTGGTGAACTGTACTAGATCCCAGAGGAAGCATTAGACCTCACATTCTCTTTTAATGGAAGGGCTTATGGAGGAGAGTGAGGATTGGGAGCTGGGTAGTCATACTTAATGTGGTTCCAGATAAAAGAGAGGGAAGACCCTATTCAAAACTCTGGATACCAACCGTTCCTCGCCAGTAGGGGTAGCTGCTGAGCTGCCAAAAGATGACATGTTAGTAGAGCAGTTCTTTCAGGCCTGGTGGGAGCGTCAAGACCTGGTCCAAATTTTCCAGTTTATTTCTGGCCACTGCCCCTAAAACATCATATCTTCCGGCCATGCAGAAGTATTCATTATTGCTTTACCACACCCAAATTTGCTTTTGTTCATGTTTTTCTCTCTGCCAGGAATGTTATCTCCTTCCCATTCTTCGAAGCTAGATCAGATACGACCTTTTCTGACCAACCATCTCAGAACCCCTAGGTAGAACAAATCCTCCCCTAGATGATGTGTTCTTCCTACCTACCTACCTACCTACCTTCCTGCCTACATACTGTTCACACTATTTTGCAATTGTTTCTTTACCAATCTATTCTCCATCTGGAATGTGCAGTGTCTGAGGGCAAATTCATGTGGTGCTCACTTTTTATTAGTACCTGGTATAGTCATGCTACACAGACACTTCCCTGGGCAAGGAAGAAAACACCATTGAGAAATCATATCAGGGGCACCTGGGTGGCTCAGTTGGTTAAGCGACTGCCTTCGGCTCAGGTCATGATCCTGGAGTCCCGGGATCGAGTCCCACATCGGGCTCCCTGCTCAGCAGGGAGTCTGCTTTCTCCCTCTGACCCTCCTCCCTCTCCTGCTCTCTGTCTCTCATTCTCTCTCTCTCAAATAAATAAATAAAATCTTAAAAAAAAAAAAAGAGAAATCATATCAGGATTGCTCAAAGAGTCCATGTTCCCAAAGACACCATGATTACTCGTGGCTGAAAGGATTTTTATGTTTAACTCTCCATCTAAGACATTAGAAACTCACTTCCCACTAGACTCCATAAGCAAGCATATTGGTAAGTGTGAGGTGAGTGATTTCTGTGTGAATTGGTGTCCTCACTTTGAGGGATGTATTGTTCCTAGGATAGGATGGGCAGGGGAAATTGAACAGTTAACATTATTAGAAACACGTAGAAGAGAAGTACGTGAGGTACCCAGGACATGCCTTGGACAGACAGCGCATGCATGTCTGGAGCGCTTGAGGGTCGTTAGCCCTGGCGAGGGGAGTCTGAGCCCATCTTCTCAGTCATCACCCCCAACAACAGAGCCAATTTCACCTGCAGGCTAATCTGAGTGTTGTTTAAGGGATTGTTCCCCACTGACTTCTTTCACCACCAGGTAGTTTTAGGAGATGAGGGAGAAAGAGTGAGAGGAAAAGGGAGATTCAAGAATCAGAATTCTTTTTTTATTTTTTTTAATTTTTTTTTATTCTTATGTTAATCCCCATACATTACATCATTAGTTTTAGATGAAGTGTTCCATGATTCGTTGTTTGTGCACAACACCCAGTGCTCCATGCAGAACGTGCCCTCCTCAATACCCACCACCAGGCCAACCCATCCTCCCACCCCCCTCCCCTCTAGAACCCCGTTTGCTTTTCAGAGTCCACAGTCTCTCATGGTTCGTCTACCCCTCTGAAGAATCAGAATTCTTATAACAAGGAAGAATTTCCACATCAAAACCTAGATCTGTTTGTGCCAAGTGTGAAAAGGCATGAAATAGCTAGGCATGAGCTATTCCCCAAAGACTTGTCTTTTACTAGAAAGAACTTTGTAAATGTTAATAGGTATTAGACTGGCTGGAAGCGGATTTGCTCTGGGCCCAGAGACATAAAATAATCATCACTTTGTTTGTCTGATTCTAAATGGGCTTAGTATTGATTTGCATTATAAGAATTCCAAATTCCCACTACTCTGGGAAAGTAATCCAAACCCACTACTTTTTATTCCTGGTTGTTTCCTACACATGAAACTTCTTTGAAATTCTGCACCAAATGTGGAGAAGAATACATATGAGAAAAAGCCTGACCAAATATTGCATCTGTTCCCCTTGCTTGGTTCCATCCCAAACACATGAGGCTGGGTTGCATTTCAGCTGGTTCTCAAGGGTGTGGCTTGAGTTCCGGTTAATATAGTTCTAAGAAAGCTTGAGAGAATAGCTGTAGTGTGTACCAGAGGGCTCACCTCTTCTCCATGGGACTTAGGAACACACGAAAATACCACATTACATGTCATTAAAAAATTGGAGGTTAGAGTTTTACAGTGAAAGGGACTTTAGAGTTATTTCTCCCTACTTTACATTGAAGGATCAGAACAGTAAGTTGGCAACACTGAGACTAGAAACCTGTCTGCTGACTTCCACAGCCATACTTCTTCCACTCTGCCGTGAACTCTCTCCAGTAGAGAACATTCTAACTTGCAAATCCATCATGGGCACCATGTGAACTTAATGCATATAGCAAGTCTATTCATTTGCTCATGAATTTAACAAATAGTAATCGTCGATTATGTGCCAGGACTCTTCTAGCAGCTGCGTGCGATATTTCAGAGAACAAAACGGACTGAAGTCAGTATACTTGCAGGGTTTATAATTCTAATGGGTTACGTAAGACATGCGTACTAAGGCTCATCTGACAGATCAGGAAATGGAGCCTCAAAAAAAAAATGGCTTAGGAAACAAGCTAATTAATGACAGATTTGGCACTATGATTTAGACTTCTTGCCCTAGGTCTTCCCTAGCATGGATATAAATCCATGGTTCCATCTCAAAAGGTGTTCAGAGCCTGAGGATGTGAAAAATTCTGTTCACACAATCCCTCTTATTTAAGTCAGGCAAAAATCTATCTAAGGACGGAAGCTATATGAGGAGGGAGAGCTAGAAAGGTTTCATTTAAAGAACGCAGATGTATTAGGTTTGCTTTTAAGTCTCCATGACATTTTGTTTTCTTGGTGCTTGTTATGGGTTGAGTTGTTTCCCCCCAAAAAAGATATGTTGAAGTCCCAGGTACCTCATGTGATCTTATTTGGAAGTAGAGTCTTTACAGATATAATCAAGTTAAAATGAGATCAGCAGAGTGGACCCTAATCCAATAAGACTAGTGTCCTTATAAAAAGGGGAAATTTGGACACAGAGACAGATACTCATAGAGGAAGATGATGTGAAGACACAGGGAGAATGCCCCTTATCAGCCAGGGAATGTCTGATGCTACCGAAAGTGAGGAGAGAGGCACAGGGCAGATTCCTCCTCACAGCTCTCAGAAGTAACCCATCCAGCCGACAGCTTGATTTTGGACTTCTAGCCTCCAGAACTATGTGGCAATACTTTTCTGTTGTTTGAGGCATCCAGTTTGTGGCACTTTGTTATGGCAGCTCTCGGAAACTCATGCTGGAATCCTAGCACATCCATTTATTTCATGTTCTTATAAAATAAAGCACCTTTTTCTTTTTTTCATGAGGAAAGTCTTCCCATTCCTGCTGAATTCTCCCACATTTCTCCGGTCAGGGACACAGATATGCTGAGGTTAGAGGTGGAAGATAAACAGATCTCAGACAAGTATTATAGTGATAGAGACTGAGTGAAAGTCTTCCCCACCCACCTCCCCCAGCTGGCCACTCAAACAACATTTCATAGCTCTGGGCAACTGTCTGTAAGTGACGGGAGACCCAGCCCCAAAGATAAAGGAGGTCTGTTCTCTTACTATTTATTGTTAAGTCAGAAATTTTCAAAAGTTTTAACCATATGACTCATGCAATGAACAAACCCACACAGTGTGATATTCTGATATCATTTGTACCAAAAAAAACCCTTCTAATTGATTATGAATCATAGAAGAAAAAATATATGAATTTTCCTTCCTAGTGCACTATCTTTGAAACTCACAGAGAGAGAGTTTTGCTTACATGTTCTCAGATACCACCAGTCGAACCGAAGTACTTTATTTATAGTTGTAAGTCAGTGTCAAATTTACGGATAGCTAAGTTTGAGCACTAAAAGGATGAAAACTATATCAACCTGCTGGACTGAGGAAACTTCTTGATGACAGGAAATCTCTGGGACACTAAAGCAGGTGCCCATGATAATGTTTGTTGAGTTGGAGTAAATGAAAAGCTAAGGAACAAGTGGAATAGAGACCTCTTTATTATCCATTGGAAAGGTATGGGGGACTGAGGGGAAACAAGGGAGGTGAGGTGTGCTATGTTTACTGCGCCTGTTCTAGGACCATTACAGTCTACGTTATAATGTGTTTCCCCGCACGGGGTTGTTTATTATCATCTCTGTACATGTGATTATTTACATATATAGATGTCCTCAGGAGAGCACTTGAAAATGTTCAGTTACATAATAGTACCTAGCAGAGGTTCAGTTTTAACCCATTCAAGTGACTGTATTTGAACCATCACATTCCATTCCCCTTGCGCATCTCATTATTGCCACAAAATGGGCTTTGATACCTCAGTCCTGGTCTCTTCTCTTAGTGCACTCACTGTAACACAGTGAACTTAAGGGTCCAAAGCACCTGCTTAGTGCTTAGCAGTTTTGTACTCACTACAAGAACACAGCAAAAACAAAGTAAGGAGATAAGTGATTTTTATTGTAGTTGTGCCTGATTGATGTACTCTCCGAGGAAAAATTGACCTAGCAGTCTATTGGAAAACTTTCCATATCTTAATGCCATCGCTATGGCACCATCTTTTTTCTTAGTTTCCACCTTTGTCCTCAGAACATGAGGCTCTTAAGAGCACAGACTTTGGAGCCAGAATGTTCAAGTTCAAATCCAAGCTCTGCCACTCATTAGCTCTGTTACCTGGGAAAAGCCATTTAACCTTTCTATCCTCGATTTCCTTGTGTGTCAAATACGGATAATAACAACACCTGTGTCGTGAGGTTGATTTAAGCGTTAAGTGTGTTAGTATACATAAAGTGCTTAGAACAGTTTCTGCTACGTAGTATATACTGCATAAACATTTCCATCAGTTATTACTGTCCTGGCTCACTAGATAATATATAAGAGGTGGAAGAAGGCGATCAGCCATACAGAACAACATTAGTAGAGGCTTAGAAGTCTTCCCGTTGCCAATTAAAAGGAAAAGAAAATGGACAGATATTGGAGATTCAGAAGAGAAGGTAATTTTGTGGCAAAACGCACCGGTCTTTACCAAGGAAAAGGGGGCAAAGTATTTGTATTATTTTAAATAGCAGGCTCTTGCTGAACACGGTTCTACAGTTCAGCACTTGAGGCAGATGGTAAAAGCCACATGCTTGTGGATTTTCCCACTTTTTCCACACTCACACAGACTCACAACCACTTTCGGTGCCCGTGGTTTAACCTCTGTTTCTCTAACTCCTGTTTATGAGTCAAGCGGTTTCATGTCATCAGATTGATGAGGAAAGTGTGAACAGGGGATAAGGATGTGGAAGCAGTTTCCACACTGGGCAGGACCACAATGTGCCAATGCTAAGAAGGAAAAAAGAATTCAAAGTCTTCAGGCTTTGAGGGATTGGGTTTAGTTAACTTTGAGAGCTTGCATGCAATCAAAGTAGCTATCAGAGCCTACAAAAGGCATTTTTTTTTTTAATTGGAGCATAAATAAAGGTCTCAGTGTTGGAGGAGGCGAGGCAGAGGCGATGGTGGCAGCCAAGCAGGGTGGGACTGGGGTCAGAGACAGGCAACCAGATTCTTGATAATCTCTCTCCCTTTCTGCTTGGAAAGGGCATAGGTCAAAGTCCACCGATGATGGTGGCATCCTGTGTGGTCACAGCAAAGTTCAGTAATGAGGGCAGCAGGGCACTGTGATGTGAGCCTCACTAAGCTGTTTGTTTCATCTGGTGTGCTTCTGTAACAATTTGCTGATGGAAGCTGCTGAAGAAAAATCCTATTCCTTTATTCTTCGCTCCTGCTTACCCCCAGGAATTGTCTCAGAATCCCATGGAGTCAACAGATGATCAGAACTCCCTAAGCCCTCAGAGATTCCCCATGCCTCCATCCCCACCTAATGCCAGGGACGAAGAAACAAAGCTTAAAGAGGTTAAGTGACTAACCATCAGCTAGTGAAAGAGCCGGGACTGGACTTTTCTGTCCCCTAAAGAGGAGGTCTTTTGCATTTTCCACTGTCCCATCCAGACCTCACTGGATTCTGGTGGTCATCTGCTGCAGAATTCTTGAAAGAACAGAATAGTTTTAGTCTCTAAATTACCCTCAAAGATGGTTGGCAGCAATTCCAGGGTCAAAGACACAGTTCCTTTATGGGCATGTGGCTAGGTCCTTTCTCATTGACCCGATTACTTGTGTTATATCTAAAGACAATTAAGCAAACTTTCTTTGTCCGGAAGACTGAAGAGCAAAGCAGTATTGAGGGGAAGGGTGGTTTATGAGAAACTTCCATTTAGAAAAATTTTCTTAACCTCCCTAAGTATTTCCCACACTTAACTAAAGTAATTAATGGATCTTTCAAAAAAAAAAATCTGGCTTTGCCATAGTTAAAAATGACTTTCCTCTAGTTTACCTCATTTCATCTTCTTCCTAACCTAGCACTATTTCTCCTTTTGCTGAATAAGTCTCATTTTTCTTTCCATTTTCCTTTACAGACCATGGTTTCTAGAATTCCCATCATTTTAAGTAGTTTCCATTGTAACCTCTCCAGTATATCCACATCCTTCTTAAATTGTATTACTCCTAACCAGACATAAAATTCCATTTGAAGAGTTCCCAGGAAGGAAGTGAGACAGTAAGAATATAATAATTATTCATGTGCATTATATAACATACAAATACAAGTAAAATACATTTGGCAGTTTCCCGCTTCTGAGGTGGGGGCATATCAGGACTTTGGCTGAACTCCGTATGAACAGCTTCTGTCAGTTTTCCCCTCACAGCTCAAATGCTATTAATTCATTTTTTCAATCCACTCTTTAATATCTTAATTCCAGAAATAATTTAAAAGATTTCCATAATGGACATAACCTTTGAAAAAAATAAATAAAAATTCAATAGCTGAAAGGTTGAGATAATTATTTTTAAATCTTAGATAGTAATACAATTAAGCATAAATTTAGCTCAGAATTTCCTGGAAGCAAGGCAAAAAGAGAAAATGTTCTACTTTAAGTCATTTTAAAGATTACTTTGCTTCAGAGGAGCAAACAAGATAAAAGCTTCTCTGCTCATAGCTCTTTGCTGGCATTTCTCAGCTAGTGATTCAGCACTTAAATAATTTCTACTCCTCAAAGGCTGTGGGCTTCTTGAACATAGGTTTTATTTCTTATAATACAGTTTGTACTTGAGTAATGCTTGTTGAATGAACGAATATTACTTTTTCCGATTTCCCAGGAACCTTTTATCAGGGTCTCAAGTTCTCCTAAAATATCAACTAACTACATTAATGTTTTACTGTCTAGACTTCTTTTTTTTTTTTTTTTAAAGATTTATTTGTTTATTTGTCAGAGGGATAGAGAGAGAGAGAACACAAGCAGGGGCAGTAGCAGTGGCAGGCAGAGGGAGAAGCAAGCTCCCTGCTGAGCGAGGAGCCTGATGTGGGACTCAATACCAGGACCGTGGGATCATGACCTGAGTCGAAGGCAGACGCTTAACCAACTGAGCCACCCAGGCATCCCTGCTGTCTAGACTTCTTACAGTTGAGTGTCGGACACCTTTTGGTTAGTCAAGTGGGCTTTGAATATATTTATGTATTTTTAAATTTCATTTCGTAAAGGGGTTTCTAAGGGCACTTGCTTTGAGTGGTTTATCCAAAGATTATGCATAACCCTACCCTGACCTAATCCATGTCTTCCATAGCAGGTAAGGATCAGGATGACATGGAGCAAGGCCACTGGTGAGCTCTAACTCTGACGTGATGGCAATGGTCTTGCATATTAATCAGTCATTTTAAAAAATCTTGATGCTTAATTGCTTTGTTTTTTAAGCCAAATAATATACCCTTTCTCAAAAAATTTGATATCAAGGGAGCTTCTTTAGACACCTGTAATAGTCCTAACATGAGGAAGCACTTAAACATCAGCATGCCCAATTTACATAATCTCTTAGAATCTCATTTTATTTTCATTAATACTTGATCCTAAGCCCACTAATCAATCTAGTTTTTTCATCCTCTTATCCATATAGCAATAATAAATAAAATGTTTTAAAAGAGACAACTAAAAAGACACAGCATGCTCAAAGGCAAAATAAACTTTTTAGGAAACTAAAAACAGAATTGAGAGGCAAAGCAATAAGCATGATGAAAGTCACAACCTTGCTGCTCTCCCTGCCCAACAGTAGGCATGGGTAAGCAAGTCTTGGCTTCTCAAGGAAAACTGATACTAAAAGTCCTCCCTGCAAGATGGAGGACCAGATCCGGACTTACTGCTTGAAATCAGTGCCTGGAGAGACGCTCCCCTATATGTCAAGATATGTTTTAAAAATAACTGTCAACCCGTTGCTTGGGTTGTGGCTTTGGAATGGGTTGTAGGTCTAGGAGACAGAAATACTAAGACAGTTTTGTGACCAGGAACTAAGCCAGACTGCTCACCAGCCTGATGACTGTATCTAGAATAGTCTAACGTCATTGCTGGACAGGAGCCTCCAAATACCATTAGAGGACCTGGTTCTAAGCAGGGAGCCCAGAGGAACTGGCCCACATCCATACAAAATGAGAAAACTGCTAAGGTGTGAGGAGAGACAGGAAATTTAACAAAGAGGAAAACAAGAAGGAAAAAATGACAAAAGAACAAAAACAGACTTTCTCATTGAAAATGATTCTGCCAATTGCAAATCCATAATGGAACACTAATAAAATTGGTGAGAGGGTGGAGGGAGGCAGTGAAGAGATAATGACTGAGAATTAGTCTTCACTGAAGAGACACAGGAGTCTTTACGCTGAAAAAGCTTCCAAGTACTCACAGGAAACATTTAAAACAAACGCGGACAAACACACACTTTTGTGAAACTAAAGAATGCAGAGAACAAAGACAAAACTGTAAAAGCTACAGAGAGAGGAGACATTGACACAAGAAGAAAAACTGAGGGCACTTTCTTAAAAGAAAAAAAAGAGAGAGAGAGAGACAAAATAAATAAGTGCTGAAATTAAGAAATAAGATAGAAAGGGATGCCTGAGTGACTCAGTCGGTTGAGCGTCTGACTCTTGGTTTTGACTCAGGTCATGATCTCAGGGTCCTGGGATCCAGGCCTATGTCCCTCTGTCTGCGCTCTGTGCTCAGCAGGGAGTCTGCTTGTGGGTTCTCTCTCTCCCTCTGCCCCTCCCCCTGCTTGTGCCCGCTCTCACTCTCAAATAAATAAATAAATAAATCTTAAAAAAAAAAAAGGAAATAAGAAAGAAACACAACACACCTAAAAGAACTAGATGGAAGGAAACAATAAAGATAAGGGCAGACATCAGATGAATTAGAAAAAAAAGACACAGCAGATAAGATCAATAAAAAATCAACAGGTAGTTATTAGCAAACTGCTATATGATGCAAAACTTAATAAGACTGATAAAAAAGAAGAGTCATGAATCAACAATACTAGGACCATAAAGCAATAATAACTAAATATAAGTTGAGATTTTAAAAATAATACATTATCAATAGCTCTGTCAATATATTTGCAGACCAGTTTATATGAATACCACTAAATTAAATCAATTATTAAATAAGCTGAATTGATGATCAAAAGTTTCCTCCCATAAGAGATAATAGGCTCAGAAAGTTTTACAGGTGAATTTTCCCAAGCAATCATGAGATAAATCATTTCTATCTTATACAAACTGTTCCAGGTACAGAAAGAGGAGAAACACGTAGCATTTGATATGATTAATATAATACTGGCACCAAAACTAGAAAGGGAAAGTACAAGGAAACAAAATTATAGACCTTTTTTATTTGCAATACACCTGCAAAAACCCCAAAGAAAATATCACTAAGTAGAATTCATCAGTGAATATAAAAACATGAAATCATATTCAAATAGAATTACTCTCAGAAATCTAAGGATGGTTCAACATCAACAAATCTAATAATGTAATAAATCATAATTATAAATTAAAAGAGAAAAATTTGATTCGCTCGATAAATGCAAACATTTGAAAGTTCAACATACATGTGTGATATAAGCACTTCGCCTACTTAGTGTGGAAAGAAATTCTCTTCATCTGATGACTGTATCCATTAAAGACCTGCAATAAGGGGGCGCTTGGGTGGTTCAGTCATTAAGCATCTGCCTTTGGCTCAGGTCATGGTCCCAGGGTCCTGGGATCGAGCCCCGCATTGGGCTCCCTGTTCAGCGGGAAGCCTGCTTCTCCCTCTCCCACTCCCCCTGCTTGTGTTCCCTCTCTCGCTCTATCTCTGCCAAATGAATAAATAAAATCTTAAAAAAAAAAAAAACACCTGCAATAAGAATCGTATTTAATGATGAAATTTTAGAAACATTTCCTACAAAGTTAGGAACAAAGTAGGATGCTCAGCTTTGCCACGTGTATGCAACATTCTACTGCACTTTCTATCTAATGCAGGAAGACAAGAAGAGGCATAAAATGAATAGAAATTAGAAAAGAAAGGTCAAAGTGTCTTTATTTGTAGTTAATATGATTGTCTATATGGAGTATACAAAAGAATCTGCCAATAAATTTTTAAGAACTAAGACACTTCCACACTGCTACTCAGTAAAAGATCAACATAAAGAATCATTATTCAAAAATGCAATGGGAAAACGAAATCCATTCACAAGTGCGACAAAAACTTAAGGTATCTAAAAATAAGTAACGAGACATATGAAATCTTTATAGGGAAAATCACGAAACATTACTGAAGACCATGAAAAGAAGTGAAGAGATGGACAGATGTAATAGTTTCACGAGTGGGACAAGTCATGATTGTGAAGATGTAATTTTGGCAATTTCAATAAAGAACAAAGTAAAAGGATTTGCCTTATCTAAAATCAACACTTTGTGTAAAATAATAGTGTGATAACCTGCCATCAGCCCAGGTATAGACAAATAGACAACTAGATCAGAATTAAAATCCTAAAGGAGACTCACACATTAAAAAATGATTTTGGATAAAAGCAAAAAAATAGAGCTCCAACTACGCAAATCCCAGAGTCTCCATAACATGATTAAAATGCCAAAATTCACAGTTTTACATACAGGAAAAATATATCTTCTTTATTCTTTTTGGAACCTCAGAGGAATAATGGCATCAATCCTCCCCAAGCTTGCCTCCCCCGAATTATTATGACCCTGTTAAGAACATCTCCTGCTTGAAACTGTCTCTTCTCCTTTGACTTCCATGACACTGTACTTCCTGGCTCCTAGTTCTTGATTTGTTTTACTGGATATTTTTAATCATCTACCTCCTAAAACAGGTGTCCTCAGGATTCTAGCTTCAGGAACGTTCTTTCCTTCGACTAAATTCTTTACTGTTAGAGCTTCAGCACCTAGTGTTAATGACTATCAGGATCCTTTGCTTTCCATAAAATTGAAGAACTAATCACGTTATTAGCAGACGGTTACTAAAAAGCATTTCTATGATATATCACCATGTGATATTTGGCATCAAACTCAGAAGTTCAAAAGGAGTGATGTTGCTATAACAAAAGCCCTTCATTTGCTTTTTTTATGAGAACAAGTTTTCTTAGCACTTATGGTTATCACAATAAAAAAAATAGGGATAGGAGTGATGCTGAACACTGCTCATTTTTACAATAAACAATAGCTGGACATATGAACCCACTGAAAAAACAAAAGCCCCACCCATCTTAAATAGAAATAACTTTCTGGGGCACCTGCGTGGCTCAGTCAGTTTAAGTGTCCAACTCCTGATTTCAGGTGGCTCAGGTCATGATCTCAGGGTCGTGCAATTGAGCCCCATATGGGCTCAGTGCTGAACATGGTGTCTGCTTGAGATTCTCTGTCTCCCTCTCTCTCCGCCCCTCCCCTACCTGTGCTCGCTCACGCTCTCTCTCGCTCTCTAATTAGTAAATAAATAAAATCTTTAAAAAAGAAATAACTTTCCAATGAAATTTTATTTTAATATTTAATAATTTTTCTAAAATTTATATAGTTTTATCAGTTTTGTAATAATAATTATACTCAATCCAAAAATAAATATTTTGAATTTACAATCTTATATCAAAGTAATTTAAAAAAAAATAGATTTATATACTTTTTTAGTTGTGAGAAATAAGATGACATGAGCAATAAAATAGTTTCAAGTCTAAAAACATTGCATTAGAAAACAAATATTGTGAGTAAAGTGGAACAGAAATGTAATTGGAAAATTCTATTGAAAATCAGCTTATTCATTTAAAAAAGAAAAGCTTTAGCAGATGAATGTTTATCAACCTACTACACTATTTAGATGCCATTTGATTAACTTAAAAGTCATCTGAAACATCAGTGTTATAAACTATAATAAATTACATTTTTTAAAGGTTTATTTATTTATTTTAGAGAGAGCGTGAGCACATGCATGAGCAGAGGGGAGGGGCGGAGGGAGAGAGAAACTTTAGCAGACTCTGTGATGAGTGTGGACCCCACACGGGGCTCGACCACAGGACCCTGAGATCAGGACTGAGCCGAAACCAAGAGTCAGTGCTTAACCGACTGTGCCGCCCAGGTGCCCTATAAATTACATCTTTGCAACTATTTAAACTTATTTTGAAATTTTTTGGGTGTCAACTTGAAAATATGTCAAAGAGGACATGGTTTTCCCAAATATTTTTAGGGTGTCTAAGAGAAAAATGCCTTGAAGAGTACTGCTTTACTTCACGGGCCCAATGACTGCTGGTGTGCCTAGTCTTCAGTGTATCCTTACTAATTTTAAATCTATATTAGAAAAGCTTTTTACATTAAAATTTTTAATTCTTTTCAATATAGATTTAAACTGTTCTCTTCAAACCAAGAGAAATATCCACATCACACATTTCCTACAATGAATTCTAGCTTTCCATGCTTTATTCTCTTTTATGCAAATATTCATATTTAAAATTGTAAGACTGTAAATTCACAGAAAATAGGTATCTCCATCAAAGCACATACACCCTTTCAAGCTCTGTCTATATGATGATTCATAGCAAGCATATGCTTGTTCGTCAATATGCTCTGCTAGCTTCTGGTTTCTGCAGCCTCAACTAGTTCTGCAGGCACCAGTGTCCTGTTGTTCCGCCATGAAAAGCCTTTTCCTGCGCTCTCAGGCAGACTGGATCACTTCCTCTGAGGTGCTTCCAAAGTACATGGAACCCCCATCCATTGTGCTCAGGTCCAGAGCAGTGAACATATATATAGCTGGTCAAAATCACTTCAGCTGTGAGTTCAAAGCCAACTGGAACCGTAAACTGGAGGTAAGAGCCCGAGAGGCAAAGACCACAATCCTGGACATGACACAACAAAGAGTGGCCACTGACGTAGGCTCAGGAGATCCTGGAATTGTCACATCGGACAACTTTTCCCATTGTGCTCATATCTAGACAGGAGTTGGAGCTCTCGGAGAGAAGGGGAATAAAGTAAAAGGAATAGGAGCAGAACAAAGTAAAGGGTCAGTCATTTTTCTATGCAAGGCAATCGTACAGATGCTGGAGGAGCCATTAGCCTACTTCATCTTGTAAAGTTGTGTTTATTTACTCAGAGCTGGCAGCTTTGAACCCTTGCCGAAGTCTGGTTTAGAAACGCAAACCCATAGAGAAACTTTCCATCTTGTTACACATCCCATCATAAGACTGACATTTTCTGTTCTGTTTGTTATGGGCTGGTGGGTGACTTTAATTTGGTTTTCCCTCCAGTCCCCAAGTCCCAATCTTTGCCAAATCAAGAAGCAGGCAGGGAGGGGAAAAGAGGGAAAAATACATATGCATTTGCATTCACCAAGTGATCTCAGAAGTAACTTAATACTGGTTCAGGTTGTCCATGTCTTACAAATCAGTTTCATTCTGTGGATTGTTTATATACCACTTCTAGTATGTCTCTAATAAATTAAAATCTTGCTGAAATGGTAAAATATGCTGAAGATATAGTGAATGGTCTACAAGCTACACAGAGGGGCCATTATTCTAAGAGGAAATAGGAAAAGCAATCATAAAATTTTGAAAAATTATGCAATAACTTTGTACTTATTGCCCATTTGTATTCATTACAATGACCTACTTCATAGACATATAAATAGAATGGGAAAGTAACAGATCTACAGTGTACTCTAGACATGGCTTTCAACTTCAGTCAATGAAATTCAATTAGTCTTTAATAAAGAAAACTCCCCAAACGCCAAGCATTTGTCTGCATATTTCTCCATGCAGTCCTGAAGTTACTCACTTAACTTCCTTTCAGTTCTTTCCCTTTCTCTTCTCAGAAAGTCTCTTTTGTGGAGACACGGGAAGGCACATTTGCTCGGGTTTGCCGGGCGGTGTGGGCACATCAGTGGCATCGTTCTCCATGGGCATTGAGCTCTCTCTACCACATCTTCCATAAGCAATTAGTTGCACTCCAGCAGGACAAGATCATGCTGAAAGTTCTCGAAAGGGAAGGACCACACAGATAAGACCGTGATTGCCAGGGACTCGGAACAGGTTTTACAACAGGCAGGCCGATCAAAGGGGCTTAACCAAGATGGTTTTTAATCATGTTTGGGCACTGGAGAGTTCTCAGGTTCAAAGTAATGGTTCTGTGTTTTGTTTAGTTTTGGCAAACCTCTCTTTTCTTCAATAACCTCGGAAAAACAAAGCCAACAGAGTGAGGCCATGCTCGATTTTGTTTCCCCGTTCAAGCAAAATATACCACCTTGAGGAGGTCTTTTTCTTATAATCAGTTCTGTATATTTTTAAGACTATTTTGAATAGGACGTGCTCATTTGAACATTTACCCTTTTGAAACTAAACCACTTTTAAACTGTGCTGGGAACCATACAAATTAACTGTTGTGGAAAAAAAAATGTTCTAGTTGTGTCTTTTATTGTTTTGCAAAGCTCAATGTCAAAAGATTCAGCATCACCGTTTTTTGGTTTTGTTTTTGTTTTTTTTAATCCCCAATACAAAAGAAGTAGCTATAATGGGAAGCAATAATGTGGCCCAGAACAAGATGAGAAATTGACCACCTTTGTAATCCAGGGGCCAAATGAAGGAAGATCTTAGGCTAACTCAGGCTCACTGAATACACAACTGCTTTCTTACCTTCTCCTTCTTGCTTCTTTTTCTCTCTCTTCTTCTTTTCCTCATTCTCCATTTCCTCCTCCCATTCCTCCCGCTCCTTTCTCCCCCTGTTTGCCAGTCAGCAAACCTGTGCAAACTTAAGAAACTCTGCCTAATTCCCTGGTAGAGTGGGCAGAGGGTGACTTCGTGGAGGAAAGAGCTTCCTTTTGTTTACTTACAAAAGTACTGATCTTTGAGAACAATATCCCATTGTGCACTTCTAAAGATTTTGTCAAATCTTTAAAAAGGAAGGAGGAACAAATCTCTAATTTTCAAATACCTCTTTTTATTTTTTTTGTAGAAAAATAAAAAATGAATATGCAGAAATAGTAAAAATATGTTAGGCAGCTGGAGTTGCAAGAACATTATGTAGCACATCACTTAATCACAGAAACCACAATGCAGGGGAAAAAACCCTAACCCAAATGTGCTGTTTAATAATCACCGAGGGTCAGAAGGAACCCACAAGCATCCCAGAATCTGTGTCCTTAGCTTACCTCCAATTTGGAAGGGGGTGGGGAGATAATGGAGAAGGAAGCCCATTATGTGTTCCTAATTGCTGTTTACAGGTCCCTGCACAGCTTTTAGTCATGAAGCCAATTAAGAAAGGAGCTGGAGTCTGGACCCCTTTCCTAGTTTGGTAGATCTGTAGTAGGTCCCTGAATGGTTGGTTTTTGTTTAGTTTTGTTTTGCTTCACTTTACCCAGAACTCTGAGAGTTAGTCTTGGAAAGAGGTAAATACTGAGGGAACATTTGAATGAGGGGGGAAAAAGAGGAAAGTTTCAAAATATGTGTTTGTAGAACTCATCTTGGAGATTCTGTGGTGGACCGGGAATGGGGCAGGGTGAGCATGAGGCTTGCCGGAGGTGAATGAGCTGCAAGGCAGCGGGTGCCTAAAGCCAGAATATTAATTTCATCCAGCCCCAGAGAAACCTTTTAAAAAGAATCAGGGGGAAGCATCCCCAAACAGGAAGACTTAGAGGACATTTGAAAATCAGAGATGGGGGAGCAGTCCAATCTGGCAGATGGAAACCCAGGAGCAGAAGTTGGCAGGGCGTGGATGGGCGTAGGGATGAGAAGTCTGGGGGGCAAAGAGATGCTCACAGGGAGATGTTTATTGCCTTCTTGCCATTGTAAATGTTCAATGCTCTCAAGCCAAATTTCAGAATTTCTAGGGTTTATCATGTAAAAGTAGACTTGCGGCAAACATGATGACATTCTCGTATATTCATTCACCAAAATGTCTGCCTCCTTTGAGATCATTTTAACTGGGATAGGTCAGTAGTGGGCCCTGTTCTGCTCCTATAAGGATCCTGCAGAGTAACTCTGATGACCTCATTCAAACTAATAAGCATCATATTCTTCCTCTCTCTCTTTTTTTTTTAAAGATTTTATTTATTTATTTGAGAGAGAGAGAATGAGAGAGAGCACATGAGAGGGGGGAGGGTCAGAGGGAGAAGCAGACTCCCTGCTGAGCAGGGAGCCCGATGTGGGACTCAATCCAGGGACTCCAGGATCATGACCTGAGCCGAAGGCAGTCACTTAACCAACTAAGCCACCCAGGCGCCCATATTCTTCCTCTCTTAAATCCACATCACTCACCTCTTAAACATCACGGAAAGAGAATGCGACATTTTAGAAGGTGTTGTGCTGACCCACAAACCGGGGCTCCATCTAACTGAAAAGGAAAGCTTGTCATTAGGAAAGCTATAGTCATTAAATGAAAATGTTCTCTCTCCAGTGTCCTCTGTAAGTTACTTAACCCAGACAGGCTGGCATCGTGAAATAATTTAAATGCATTCAGTATTAGTAAAATACAGATTGCATTGTAGGGATTCTTCCCCTCTTTAAGTTTTTGTCCATGAATTGCTTGAGGGCAAAGGCATCGTCTTACTCTTCTTGGAGGAAGATAATTGTACTGCCTGCGGAAAAGACAGTATCTACGACAGTGCTTTAGAACATAATAGGTTCTCATTAATTGCTTACTGGACGGATGGAAATTACTTGGCTCCTGGAACTGAGTTTCAGGATACAAAATTCTATCAGTGGAAAACTTCAGAGTAGAAATGTTTTATTAGGCCTGAGTAATTGTTTTTCTTTCTTTGAGGAGTACTATCAGGTACCCCAATCCCTGCCTCTGAATTTCCAGAATTCTTTGGTACAAAGCTGTTATCATTATTTGGGTACTCGATCAACGCCTCATAATAGCAATTAAAGATTCGTGGTTCTCTCTCCCTCTCTCTCTTTCTTTTTTTTACCTGCCTTTGGTTTTTCTCCACATCCTAGTGACTTGACACAACGGCCTGAGAGAAAGAACCTATTCCAAACCTGGCCAGGGAGTGGGAATGCTGGCTTGCTGCATCTCAAGTCAGGTCTCAGAACTGAGTAGGGACAAAAGCCTCACTCCATGATGGAGGGCACATCTTCCACATCTAAAAATATGAATACTGCACGAATTGGCATGTCATCCTTACACAGAGGTCATGCTAATCTTCTCTGTATCATTTCAACTTTAGTATATGTGCTGCCGAAGTGAGCATCATAGTTCTCTTTTATATATGTGTTTAATCAGACAGGTCCTCAGGCTTTTCTCCTGACAGCCTTTGGAACAAGCCAAATCAAAAGCAAGTGTGTAATACTGTAACAGAAGTTTCTATATCATACTAAATCTTTATGTACCTTTATATTGCAATTATTTCTCTTTGCTATATTTTTGTGATAGATTTCAATTTTATATAGTCAAATACATTGCTCTTCATTGTGTGGTTTATGTCTTTGGTGCTCTGTTTAGGAAGGTTTAAATGCCATAAATTTATATACATATTAAATGATGGTTATTTTATTGTTTTTATTATTTCACATTTTACATTCAATTTATTTGGAACTGAATTTGATGGGAAAATACAATTTTATATCTGTTTTCCCCAAACAGCCAATTGTCCTGAAACTATGTATTAAAGAATTCAATCTTTATCATTTACTAACCTCTTATCTGTATTTGAGTCTACTTCTGACCTACTTTATATTTCACTATAATAAGATTCTTAAGAGTGGGAACATTGTCTTATAATTTCTTTGTACTTCTAGAAACTGCAGCAGTGCTTAGTTCTCAATAATTATTGAATCAATGGATCAATTCTCCAATTCACTTAATTGATCCATCAGACTTGCTAATTTTACTGTATAAATATTTCTGGAATCATTCCTCATCCTTTTTTTACCCACACTGCCTGCCCTACTTCAGGCCCTAATAATTACAGAGTTTTTCCAATGCATCTTACACACAAACAGAATAAAGTTCTAAAATGCAAATCTGATCAAATAACCTCCCTGATTAAAATCTGTGAATTTCATTTCATGTTCCATACCTTTGAGGGTCACCAAGGCCCTGAGCTCAACCAAGTGAAACTACTTTTAGTTTTCCAAACATGCCTGGTTGGTTTTTATTTTGTTTTGTTTTAAATCTTTGCCTTTGTAAAAGTTGTACAGCTTGGTAAGTGCTGTGATAGAGGTTTTGACAAAGTGGATTAGGATAAGGAGAGGGGATTCTTGAGAATAGAAAGGTAAGTGAGTTTTGACCAGGATGAACAAAGGTACAGAGGTGTGGAAGAGCGTCCACGCTGTCCCAGGACCAAAGTCGTTGAGAATGACTGGGGGGTGGCTGAAGGTGAAGACACAATGGGGGCCAGATCATGAATGCTCTTGCATGTCATAACCATGGACTTTGAGTTTTTCCTACAGGAATGTGGAGTCAAATTTAAATGGGGAAGTAGCTTGATTACAATTTATTTTTTTAGGGGGGAGGTAAAGTTGATAGCAGCCTGAAAGATGGATTGACAGAGAATGAGTCTAAAAGTCAGAAACCAGGTTAATAATAGATTCTTCAATAATACAGGTGACATAGGATAAGGCCAATAGTTTTGAGAATGAGAAGAAGGGGCGCATATGATGTTAATGTAGAAAATTCTGTAAGATTTTGTGACTGCTTAGGCAGGAGGGTGAATAAAAGAAATAACTAGTGAGTGACCCCCTCACACCCCAAATCTTGCACCTACTGCCATTTCTGTCTTGGACTAATTGGGTAGATGGTGATGTTCTTTACCAAGATGGGAAATTCAGGAAGAAGACTTGTTTAGAGGATTGTGGGCAGTGGGGAAGAAAGGAGAGACAATATACTTAATATTGGACACATGGAGAGTTTCCAGAAGGAGGAAGCTGTTAAGAGTGTCAAATGCTGCAGACAGGACAAGTCAGATGCAGACAGAAAGTGCCCATTTGGACTGAGCAGTGAGAAGGTTTGAGTGTTCCTCCTAGAAGCTGAGAAGTAAGAAAGCAGAGACTGTCAGTACAAACTTCTCTGGAAATGAGCTTAGCTGCAAAGGGAAATAAACATGTCGATCCGTGGCTATAGGAGGCACCTGCCCTACACCTTTTATTTTACCATGGGATTCATGGGAGCTAATATTGTCTCCACGCTGGAGTGTAACCTCTTTGAGGCCAGAGACTGTGTCGTGGTTTCCTGGATGACCACTTGGTTCTCAAAGCCGTAACATCTTACGAGTTTCTAATCCTCTGCAGTGTCTATAATTATCTTGGTACTTGGGCAGGAGCATTCAATTACATGGTTGCTGAACTGAATACTGTGGATGGGTGACTCACAGCCCTGAACTGGATTATTCAAAATGTCAGTGCCTCAATTTCCTCCTCATCAACAGCAATTACTATTGGAGTTCTTTTAATAATAAATTGAACATGGAAACATTGTCCTTGCTGTCAAGAAGTGTTCACATTCATCTACTTAATGAGAAGGCCAGTCTTCCTTCCTTCCTAGAAATATGATGAGAAGTAGTGGATATATGAAGGCGAACGCACGCATAGTGCGCTAAGACATGGCTAAGCCATAAAATCTCTTTTCATACGTTATGCGCTCTGGGTAGGTACAACCACGAGTCAGCTAACCACACGAGATGCTTTTAGGTCTGGCAAGTGGGATGGAAAGCTCGCTGCATCAGTCTCCTCTGTGAGTGCCTGCACGCTTTCTGGTTTCAGGCTGGCAACGTCCTGTGGTGTGTCTGGCCTGGCCAAACCCAGGAAGTACTGAACTTATTAAAATTTAAAAACAAACCAAAGATGTTTGGAACCTCCCAAAACACTCACGTTGTGTCTGAGGGTGAGGGCTTGGATTCAGTTCTTATTCGACATGAGCACCATATATCAGGAAAACACAAACAGTGCAGGGCAATTTTATGAAAGGGCTACACCCTTGCATTCGGTCTTATGACAGTCTCAAAAAGCAGCTCCTGTCCAGGGCCTAGGGGAATTTGGTGAAGCATTCTGTCTTTTTTCGATTCCTTTTTGTTAGGCTGCCATAGGAATTTGTGCCTGGGAACACACTTTTAAGCAGTTGGACATGAATGTTCTGAAGCATTGCTGGAGGTACCTTGCCGTGGGCTCTACCAACCTGCCGAGACTGGCATGGTCCTGGCTCTGTATTTGGATGAATCTGGCCTATGGTGGGCCCTGGGGCAGCCCCCAATCTAATCTATTGCTTATGAAGAGCCAGACCACCCATGGATTATCCACAAGCATCTGTGAATGGGTAATCAGGAGTTGGCTAAATCAAGCTGATGACCAAGAATGAACCTGATGGTCAGAAATGAAGCTTCCGGAACAACACGCAAGGGTGTGTTTGCCTACAAATTATGTTTAGGTCATCAAAAAGAATTATAGCATTATCTAGAGCTGGAAGTAACCAGAAAAACTTTTAGCTCCATCCCTCCATTTTTTTGCATGAAGGAAGTGA
Organism: Mirounga angustirostris; assembly: GCF_029215605.1. Classification (NCBI taxonomy): domain Eukaryota; kingdom Metazoa; phylum Chordata; class Mammalia; order Carnivora; family Phocidae; genus Mirounga; species Mirounga angustirostris. The sequence goes on from NW_026991713.1 coordinate 77,492,211, forward strand.
GGCACGGAGATTTTTATGTGAGTCATCCAAAGTCAACAGCAGTTAGTGATGCAGCCAGAACTAAGAACCCTGAGCTGACCTCTTCTCTCTTTTTCAGTGCTAAAACACACACACACACTCCACACAAGTTATTTTTAAAATAATCTGTAGTTCCTTAGAGATTTACAGAAATCAGCTCTTTTATAAAAGGATATTTAGTGTATGGATGACCTCTTTAACTTAATTCTGACACAAAAACTTGTATATAGAGTTTGGAAGTTGTAAGAAGCAAAATAAATTATTTCACATAAGATAATAGAGGCATTCTAAGGAGGAAAAGGACCGAGACCCTTACCTTTTAAATTAAAAGGAATTCAATCATATTGGTTCACCTGAAGTAGCCCTGTTCAAGGTAAGCAGAAAAGGAGATGAAGACTAAGCCTGGGTGGCTTAGTTGGTTAAACACCCGACTCTTGATTTCAGCTCCAGTCACGATCTCAGGGTTGTGAGATCAAGCCCTGTGTCTGGCTCTGTGCTCAGCTGAGTCTATTAGAGATTCTCTCACTCTCTTCCTCTGCCCCTCCCTCCTGTGCTCTCTGTTTCTCTAATAAATATAAATAAATCTCTTAAAAAAAGGAGATGAAGTTATTGATATAGAGTTTACCTGAGACAAAATTTACCATGATGGTGTACCAGTAGATAAGCCTGGCACCCAAGGACTGGGAAGAAAACAGCTGTCCATACCAACATACCTGACCAAGACATTCTAGAATCAACTTGTGTTGGGGATGTGGCTGTCCTGATGTCTTCATGGAACCTAGGACAATTTTGATTCAGAATGTTCTTAGCTTAGCATACCACAGAGAAAATAAGCCACCTTCTAAACACTGTAAGGAAGTGATACATTCTGAGCAAAGACGTATTTCAGCAGCAGTGACCTGAGCACAGGACTGCTATCAAGCCACATTTCTGAGGGCAGCCAAGGTTAGAGCCAAGGTTAGAGTTGTATTCACAACTGCAGCAAGTGGGTGCCAGGGGCATTCTGAGTTTGTAGCTGCAGGCCAAAGGCTGCTAGGCTTTTAGGAGGTGGCAACAACAAACTCTGGCTTTTGGTGTGCCTGTAATGATGCCACAGTTCTTTAGACTATGGGGTTTAATAGTGTCCTCTGGCCTCTGGCTTTAGTGTCAGCAATTACAGTAGGGCAGGATATAATGATTACCTAGTCGGGGCAGGGAATATGGATTCCTTCAACCTTTGCATCTTCTTTGCATCTCATCTGATTAGGGGTCAGCAGTCAAAGTTGGCTCTTTGGACATGAGTAAGCTTCCATACTTTCATCAGTTTTCTAAACTTGTTGTTCCTACAATACTGCAATTGATTTTATGGCTCTGAGTCTTTGCACCCTCTGTTTCCTCAGATTTGAATGTCCTCCTTCCAACCCCTTTTATATCCTACTACACTGCTTCCTAGTCTGACAAGATTGAGATCTAGCAATATTGCATTTACCTGTCCATTCATTCACTCAACAAATGTATTTCAAGTATCTATTATTCCCCAAAAAGAATGCAGAGGTGAATTAGGTCCTCTGCCCTTGAGCATCTTTCATTATAGGAAAGAGATAAAGACATGCAAATCAATATATTCAGTAAAGTCTTAGAGAAACTGAGATGAGGTCAGGTTCAAATGTAAGCCAAAAAGAGGGAACAATTAATGTGTCTGGGGGATTGGGAAGAGAAAAGATGAAAAAAATGAGGTATTGCATCTGAAAATGGATGAATTTATCAAACAGACTTTGGGGAATTTAAGAGGAGAAAATTCAGACAGAGAAGACATTAAGAGCAACAGGAGCGATATAAGGAATTAAGTATTATAAGTATTAAGTAACATAAGTCTTAAGGAGAGATATAAAATATTATCTTCAGGTCTTGGTGATTGGAAAATATGAGAAGTTATGTGGAGCTTAGGTCTGTGTCGTAGGCACTTGAATCGATGGTCACACCATTCACTTACTGAACTAGGTAACACAGCAAATTTAGTATGAGAAGGGATTGACACCTTTAGTTTGGGACATGTTGGGGTGAAATTAGCACATTAAACTGAAGATTCCAGCTATAGATACTGTCTAAAGCTCAGAAGAGAGATTTCTGCTAGAAATAAAATATTGAGAGTCATCAACATATAGGTAGCATTTTACACCATGGCAGTAGATGATACTGAGTAGGGAAGTTTATAGAATGAGAATAGAAAACAGTCTAGTCAGAGTCCTAGGGCCACTGTTATCTAAAAAGCAGACAGAGAGGGTGCCTGGGTGGCTCAGTTGGTTAAGCGACTGCCTTTGGCTCAGGTCATGATCCTGGAGTCCTGGGATCGAGTCCCACATTGGGCTCCCTGCTCAGCGGGGGGTCTGCTTCTCCCTCTGCCCTCTTCCCTCTCATGCTCTCTGTCTCTCATTCTCTCTCTCTCAAATAAATAAATAAAATCTTTAAAAAAATAAAAATAAAAAAAATAAAATAAAAAGCAGACAGAGAAAGAGAGGGCATCAAAAGACACTTAAAATAAATATAGAGAAATAGGAGAACCAAGTGGAAGAGTAGCTCATAAGCTACAGGAGGAAAACCACTTAGAAAATCAATATTACTAATATCACAAATGAAAGAAGAAACATTACCACTGATCTTACAGAAATATGGAATATGATAAACAATTATATGTCAAGAAATTGGATATCTTTGATAAAATGGATAAAGTTATAGAAAGACAAAATTATTAAAAAAGACTCAACAAGAAATAGAAATTTGAATAGGCCTATAACAAGTAGCCATATTGTGTTAGTAATCACAAATCTTCCCATAAAGAAAAGCCCAGGAACAGATTACATCACTGGTGAATGTTATCAAATGCTTATAGAAGAATAAATGTCAATTCTTCACAAACTCTTCCAAAAAGAAGAGACAGGGTAACACTTCCTAACTTATTCTATTGTTAGTATTATTCTGATGCCAAAAACAGATACCACATAAAAGAAAACTATAGACCAATATCCTTTATGAATATAGATGCAAGAATCCTCAACATGATATATGCAAAGTGAATCCAACAGCACAGAAAAAGGATTATATGCCCTGACCAAGTGAGCTTTATCCCAGGAATGCAAGGTTGGTTCAACATATGAAAATCAATCAAAGCAACTACTCCATATTAAGATAACATCAAACACCATATGATATCTCAATAGATACAGAAGAAGCATTTGACAAAATCTAGCACCCTTTCATGACAAAAATATGCAACAATGAATCACTAAATTCTACCCCTGAAACTAATAATACAGTATATGTTAACTACACTGAATTTAAAAAAAGAATTTAAAAAAAAAGAAAGACAAGAAAAAAATATACAACAAACTGGGAATAGAAGGAAATTTCCTCAACCTGAGAAAGGACATCTTTGAAAAACCCACAACTAATGTCATACTTAGTAGTGGAGACTGAAAGCTTTCCCCCTAAGAACAGGAACAAGACAAGGTTGTCTGTTCTTACCACTTTTTTTTCAAACTTGTACTGGAGGTTCTAGCCAAGGCAGTTAAGCAATAAAAAGAAATAAACAGCATCAGGATCAAAGGAAGGAGTAAACTATCTCTATTTGAGGATGACATGATAATATATATCCTAAAGAAACCACAGAAAAACTATTACACCTAGAAAGTCCAGCATGTGTAGGCTATAAGATCAAAACACACACACAAAAATTTATATTTTTATTTACTAGCTATAAATAATCTGAAATGAAATTAAGAAAACAATTCCATTTATAATAATATCAAAAATAATATAATACTTAGGAATAAATTTAACTAAGAAGTATAAGACTTATGCATTGAAAACTACAAAATATCATTGAAGGAAATTAAGTAAGACCTTAATCAGTGGAGAGACATTCATGTTTGTGAATTGGAAAACATTGTTAAGATGTCAATACTCCCCAACTTTATCTGCATATTCAACACAATCCCTACCAAAATTTCAACTGCTGTTTTTTTACAGAGATGAACAAATTCATCTTTTTTTTTTAATTTTTTTTATTCTTATGTTAATCCCCATACATCATTAGTTTTAGATGTAGTGTTCCATGATTCATTGTTTGTGCATAACACCCAGTGCTCCATGCAGAATGTGCCCTCCTCAATACCCACCACCAGGCTAACCCATCCTCCCACCCCCCTCCCCTCTAGAACCCTCAGTTTGTTTTTCAGAGTCCATTGTCTCTCATGGCTCATCTACCCCTCCGATTTCCCCCGCTTCATTCTTCCCCTCCTGCTACCTTCTTCTTCTTCTTTTTTTTTTCTTAACATATATTGCATTATTTGTTTCAGAGGTACAGATCTGAGATTCAACAGTCTTGCACAATTCACAGCGCTTACCAGAGCACATACCCTCCCCAGTGTCTATCACCCAGTCACCCCATCCCTCCCACCCCACCCCCCACTCCAGCAACCCTCAGTTTGTTTCCTGCAATTAAGAATTCCTCATATCAGTGAGATCATATGATACATGTCTTTCTCTGTTTGACTTATTTCACTCAACATAATACCCTCCAGTTCCATCCACGTCATTGCAAATGGCAAGATCTCATTCCTTTTGATGGCTGCATAATATTCCATTATATATATATACCACATCTTCTTTATCCATTCATCTGTCGATGGACATCTTGGCTCTTTCCACAGTTTGGCTATTGTGGACATTGCTGCTATAAGCATCAGGGTGCACGTACCCCTTCGGATCCCTACTTTTGTATCTTTGGGGTAAATACCCAGTAGTACAATTGCTGGATCATATGGTAGCTCTATTTTCAACGTTTTGAGGAACCTCCATACTGTTTTCCAGAGTGGCTGCACCAGCTTGCATCCCCACCTACAGTGTAGGAGGGTTCCCCTTTCTCCACATCCCTGCCAACATCTGTCGTTTCCTGACTTGTTAATTTTAGCCATTCTAACTGGTGTGAGGTGGTATCTCATTGAGATTTGGATTTGGATTTCCCTGATGCCGAGCGATATTGAGCACTTTTTCATGTGTCTGTTGGCCATTTGGATGTCTTCTTTGGAAAAATGTCTGTTCATGTCTTCTGCCCATTTCTTGATTGGATTCTTTGTTCTTTGGGTGTTGAGTTTGATGAGTTCTTTATAGATTTTGGATACTAGCCCTTTATCTGATATGTCATTTGCAAATATCGTCTCCCATTCTGTCGGTTGTCTTTTGGTTTTGTTGACTGTTTCCTCTGCTTTGCAAAAGCTTTTTATCTTGATAAAGTCCCAATAGTTCATTTTTGCCCTTGCTTCCCTTGCCTTTGGCGATATTTCTAGGAAGAAGTTGCTTCGGCTGAGGTCAAAGAGGTTGCTGCCTGTGTTCTCCTCTAGGATTTTGATGGACTCCTGTCTCACATTGAGGTCTTTCAACCATTTGGAGTCTATTTTTGTGTGTGGTGTAAGGAAATGATCCAGTTTCATTCTTCTGCATGTGGCTATCCAATTTTCCCAACACCATTTGTTCAAGAGACTGTCTTTTTTCCATTGGACATTCTTTCCTGCTTTGTCAAAGATGAGTTGACCATAGAGTTGAGGGTCCATTTCTGGGCTCTCTATTCTGTTCCATTGATCTATGTGTCTGTTTTTGTGCCAGTACCATGCTGTCTTGATGATGACAGCTTTGTAATAGAGCTGGAAGTCCGGAATTGTGATGCCGCCGGCTTTGCTTTTCTCTTTCAACATTCCTCTGGCTATGCGGGGTCTTTTTTAGTTCCATACAAATTTTAGGATTATTTGTGAGATGAACAAATTCATCTTAAAATTGGTATGAAATTATAAGGGGCCCAGAATAACCAAACAACCTAACTAACACACACTTCCCAGTTTCAAAACCTACTAAAAAGCTACTGTAATCAAGAGCGTGTTGGGCTAAAGTAGTAATAGACATATAGATCAATGAAAGAGAATTGAGAGTCCAAAGATAAACCATTAATCTATGGTCACCTGATTTTTACAAGTATGCCAAGAGCACTCAATGGTGAAAGAATAGTCTTTTCAACAAAATGTTGTGGGGTGGGGGGAACTGGTTATTCACATGCAAAAAAAGTAAGTTGGACTCTCACTTCACACTTTATACAAAAATTAACAAAGTGGCTAATGGCCCAAATGTAGAGATAAAACTTTTATAATAAAACATAAGTGTAAATCTTCATGATCTTGGATTAGGCAATGGTTTCTCATATATAAAATCAAAAGCATAAGGGACCAGGGAGAAAAAATGGGTAAATTTAATTTCATCAATTAAAAACCTTTGTTCTCAAGTAATGCTCTCAAGAAAGTGAAGAGACAATCCATATTATGGGAAAAAATATTTGCAAATAATATATATATTTAGTAATATATATTTGCAAATCATATATATATTTAGTAGTAGTTATATATTTGCAAATCATATATATATTTAGTAGTGTATACATGTATTTAACAAATATATATTTGAAAATCATATATATGTAGTATATATCATATATATTTAGTAGTATATGTGTGTATATATATGTGTGTGTATATGTGTGTATATATATATAGTACTCTTACAAAATGTAAAAAATATTCTTACACCTCAACAATAACAGGACAAATAACCCAATTTAAAATGGGCAGAGGATTGAATAGACATTTTTCCAAAGATGTTCCAATGGCCAATAAACACTTGAAAAGATGACCAACATTATTAGTTGTTGGTGAAATGCAAATCAAAACCACAATGCTATACTACTTCACACTCACTAGAATGCCTATATTTTTTAACAAAAGAAACAAAAAAATTAAACTTGTTGGCAAGCATGCAGAGAAGTTGGTACCCTAATATACTGTCAATGGAAATGAAAATGATGCAGCTGCTGTGGAAAACAGTTTAGCAGTTCCTAAAAAAGATAAATCTAGAGTTACCATATGATCAAAAAATTTTACTTCTAGGTATATATGCAGAAGAATTGAAAACATATATTCATACAAAAACTTGTACATGAATATTTTTAGCAGCATTATTCATAACAGCCCCAAAGTGGAAACAACCCACATGTCTATAGCTGATGAATGGATAAACAAATATGGTATTTCCATGAATTACTCAGTCATAAAGAGGAATAAAGCAACACATCCTACAAAAAAAAGCCAGTCACAAAAGGCCATATAATTCCATTTATATAAAAGATCCATAATAGGTAAATCCATAGAGAAAGAAAGTAGATCAGTGGTTGCCAGGGGGGATGGGAAGAGGAGCGAATGGGGAATGACTGCTAATTGGTATGGGATTTCTTTTTGGAATGAGGACAATATTCTGGGGTTAGATACTAGTAATGTTATCCAGCCTTGTGAAGATACTAAAAAACCACTGAATTGTACAATTTAAAACTATGAGTTTTGTATTATGTAAATTGTATCACACTAAAAATTGCATTTTTCTAATGACTAGTGATGTTGAACATCTTTTCATTGTGTTTGTTTGCCTTAAGTATACCTTCTTTGATGAAGTGCTTGTTCAAATCTTTTGACCAGCTTTTATTGAGTTGTTGGTCCTCTTATTGAGTTGTGTTATGTATTTGGAATTTTGAAGTTTTTAACAGATGCATGTTTTAGAATTATTTCTTCTCAGTTCCTGTCTCCTACTATTAATCATCAGGTATTTGCTCATTCCCTTAAGAGAGACTGCTTATCTCTTCTGCTGACTCCATTTTTCTCACAAGTGTATGGTAGAGATTCCATGTAAAAGAGGTTATGAGTGAGTGCTAAGCTCCTTCATGCTTGAAACTCCCAGATATTACAAACAAATATGCTGTCCCACTCTGTCTTTACAAGTGTGTTAACATTTTAGCAGAGTTCTTCTTACCAATTTGGATTATATTCCTTGCTAAAAGGGAGTTGGTCATTATATTTCTCCTTGATAGGTCTTGTCACTCTAGAATTCAGATCAGTTGAGTGCCATTAAAACTCAGGCCTCTGATGGGCTCAAGAAAATATATTATTCAAGTATTTTATTTTTATTTATTTTGTAGATTATCCCAGATTTTCCAAGTGTTAGAGTAGGAGTGATGTTCACCTGAGACTTTCTATATCTTATACAGAAACATAACCTTCCATTTCTTATGTTAATTTCAGTAATTTATGTCTTTGAAAGAGTTTGTCCATTTCAGCTGTTTTCAGATTTATTGGCACAAAGCTCTTCATAATATTTTTGAACATCTTCTGTCTGTAGGGTATGTAGTGATAATCCCTCTTTCATTTCTGCTTCTGGTAATTTTTGCTTCCCTATTTTTTTAATCAGCCTACTTACCAATTTTGGCAATATTGTACAAGAGCAACTATTTTTTTATTGTTTTTCATCTATTGTGTCCTTTTTATTAATTGATAGTATGTTTATATATTCATCTACTGAAATTATATTTATTATGACATTCCTTCTACTTTGCAGTTAACTTGATTTTTTTTCTTATTTCTCAGATTACTTATATAGAATTTTCCTCTTTTCTAAAATGAATATTTAAAATCATAAATTTTCCTCTAAATATTTTGTTAAGTAGTGTGTAATTTGCATTCAATCAAGATATTTTCTAATTTTTTTGTGCTTTCTTCTTTGACTCATGGGTAGAGAAGTTCTTTTGTATATCAAAATATTTGAGGTTATTTCAGATATTGTTATGTTATTTATTTCTAATGTAATTCCATAGAGATGACATGAAAAAGTATCTGATTTCAATTCTTCTAAATTTATTACTATTTGCTTTAAAGTCCAGCGTATGGATTACCTTGGTGAAAAATCCATATGTGCTTCAAAAGGATGTGTATTTTGCAGCTGCTGGATATAGTTTCCAGAAGTATCAGTTGGGAAAAGATGTTGATAGCATTTTTCAATGCTTCTAAATTCTGATTTTATGCCTAGTTTCTCTACCAGTACCTACGAGGAGAGTATTTGTGTCCCCTTTCAGTTCTCAGTTCTTGCTTCATCTATTTGAAAGATTTATAACTAGATACATATACAGTTAACACTAATTATGTCTTCTGAATTAACTGACCTCTTTATAATGATAAAGGGTTCCTCCTGATCCTTCGTAATATTCCTTGTTCTCAATGCTAATTTTTCTGATGTTAATATTGTCATTGCAGCTTTCATATAATTAATGTTTTCATAGTATGTAATTTTCCACTTTCCTTCTAAGTTATCTATGTCTTTATATTTAAAGTGGGTTTCTTATAGGCAACGCATAATTGGATCTTGCTTTTCTATTCAGTCTCATGATATCTGGTCTCTAAAGTTTTTATGGTTTATATTTAATGTAATTATTGATACGATCAGTTTTAAATCTATCATCTTACTAGTTTATTTCCACTTGTTCCATTTGTTCTTTGTCTTTTTTCTCCCTCTTCTTCTTCCTTCTTTTGAATTTATTAGCTTATCTTTATTCTTCTACTTTATGTTCATTATCGGTATATCATCTGTACATCTTTTTGTTGTTATTGGTTGCTGCTTGGTTTGAAAAATGAACCTTTAAAACATCCCAGTCTGCCATTAACTAATACTATTTCACTTCATCTACAATGCAACTATATTTCTACTTATTTTCTTTCCATTCTTTGTGCTAATTTTTGACATAATTTATTGTTACCTAAAAATGCCATAATTCATTGTTAATATTTTTGTTTTAGTCAATTATATTTTAGAGAAAAAAATTTTTTTTAAGATTTTATTTATTCATCTGAGACACAGAGATACAGAGAGAGAGAGAGCATGAGCAGGGAAAGAGGCAGAGGGAGGGGGAGAAGCAGGCTCCCTGCTGAGCCAGGAGCCTGATGTGGGGCTCGATCCCAGGACCCTGGGATCATGACCTGAGCTGAAGGCAGACACTTAACCATCTGAGCCACCCAGGCGCCCCTAGAGAAATTTTTTTAAATGAGATAATATTTTTTACATTTACCCACATATTTACTATTTCCACTGCTCTTCTTTTTTGTATATAAATTTCCAGTTAGTACCATTTTCTTCATACCTGAAATACTTCATTTAATATTTTTTATAGTGTGAGTCTACCAGGGATGATATTCCTAACTTGCTAAAATCTGCCAAATTATGTATTTTACCTTTAATTATTAAAATATATTGTTACTGGCTGTAGAATTCTAGGTTAACTTTAATTTTTTGATAATTTTAAAGATGTCATTCCACTGTCTTCTGTATTGCATAGTTTCAGGCAAGAAATGTGCTATAATTCTTATCCTTACTCTTCTGTATATAATGTGTCTTTTATTCTCCTCTGGTAGCTTTAAAATTTTTTTCTTTAATTAGTAGTTTTCAAAATTCTGTACTTATCCTTCTTGTTTTTTTTTGAGAATCTTAGATCTGTAAGTTTATAATTTTCATTAAATTTGGAAGATTTTTACCTACTGCATCTTCAAATACTTTTTCTCTCTCCTCTCTTTTGGGCTTCTAATTACATGTATTTTCTCCAACAGGTCACAGAGGTTCTATTACAAGTTTTAGCCCATTTTTCCTCTTTACTTTGTCATGGATAATTTGTACTGCTATATTTTCAAGTTCACTGACCATTCCTTTCACAATTTCTAACTGCTTTTAATCTCTTAAAATGAATTTTTAATTTGAGATATTGTATTTTTCATCTCTAGAAGTTCCATTTGGAACTTCTTTTTTTAGAGAGAGAGAGAGAGCACAGATAAGCATGGGGAAGAGGGGGAGGGGATGAGGGAGAGGAGAAAGAGAATCTTAAGTAGAATCTTGACATGGAGCCAAGACGGGGCTTAAGACCCTGAGATCATGACCTGAGCCAAAACCCAGCATTGGCTGCTTAACTGACTGAGCCACCCAGGCGCCTCTCCATTTGGAACTTTAAAAAATATCTTCCATTTTTCTATTCATTAGCTCATGCTTTCTTTTAAATTCTTTTTTTTTTTTAAGATTTTATTTATTTTTCAACAGAGAGAGAGAGACAGCGAGAGAGGGAACACAAGCAGTGGGAGTGGGAGAGGGAGAAGCAGGCTTCCCGCTGAGCAGGGAGCCCGATGTGAGACTTGATCCCAGGACCCTGGGATCATGACCTGAGCCGAAGGCAGATGCTTAATGACTGAGCCACCCAGGCACCCGCTTTCTTTTAAATTCTTGAACATTTTTAGTATTTTAATTTTTTAAAAAGATGTTATTTATTTATTTATTCATTTGAGAAGGAGAGTGAGACTGAGAGAGAGAGCATGAGAGGGAGTGAGGGAGGAGCAGAGGGAGAGGGACAAGCAGACTTCTGGCTGAGCAGAATCCGACACAGGGCTCGATCCCAGGACCCTGGCACACTGACCTGAGCTGAAGGCAGATGCTCAACCAACTGAGCCACCCAGGTGCCCCAATTCTTGAACATTTTAAAAAGAGATCTATTAGATGTTTTAAACTTCTTTTCTGTTAATTCCATCATCTCTGTCATTTCTGGATATGTTTTTCTTGACTGGTAATATGTTACATTATTTCTAATTTTTCCTGTTAATGTGTCACATTTTCTGCTTCTTTGTATGTGTAGAAATTTTTATTAGATTGTGATTTTTTATGTTTTCAAGTACTAGATTTTATTGTATTCCTCAAAGACTGTTGGCTTTTGTTCTAACAGATAGTAAATTACTGTGATCAATGTATCCTTTGAGGCTTGTTTTCAAGCTTTTTAAAAAAGAGAATCTAGAGTAGCTTTAATCTAACAGAAACTTAGCTCCGCTACTAAAGCGTGATTTTTCTGGGGTCTCTACCAATAATTCAACTGTTGAACAAGGACTGTCTACTCTGGGTGGTTAGAACGTGAATGTTTCCCATATCTGTGTGAACTCTAGAAACTACTTATCTTATGGCTCTGCAATCTTTTTTTTTTTGGCCTAGCCTCATAGAGTTCTATACTATGCACATGCATAATATTCAGCTGCCATCTAAAAGAGAATCTTATGCAGATTGTTGGAGCTTTCTCTCTATGTATATCCCTTTTCTTGAATAGTCTTCCCTAAAATTGCCAGGCATTTCAGCTTCTCTGAACTCTATCTTGTTAATTCAGCAAGTCTGCGTGGTTTATTTGGAATAGCCCCGTCTGGTCCCTGCCCCCATAGAGTTCCAGAAAAGCCTGTAAACAGCCAGAGCAATTGCAGGGTTCCTCTCTCATTTGTCTTCTTCTGGGGATCAGAGCCCTCTGCTTTCTGTTATCCAATGTATGAAAACCATTGCCACATATATTTTTTCAGTTTTCTTGTTGTTTACTATGGAACAATAATCTCAATACCAATTATTCAATCATAGCTGAAACTCAGTAATTAAATTTTAAAGTTTTCTTTTGATTATAAACCATAAAGCATGTTGTTGGAAGATAATATTCCATGAGTCCCTGATATTCCTATATATCTTGTGAGCAAGGAATGGATTGCCCATGTTCCCCACTATATTTTTAAGGGTGTTTGTATAGCGATCTTGAGAGATGGAGTTAAGGTCCTTCGGAATTAAGGGTAGGTTTCTTATAGCTTTGGAAAAAAGCTCCCTATAGAACAAACAACAGATACACTTACTTTTTTTTTTTTTTTTTTAGATTTTATTTATTTATTTGACAGAGAGAGACACACCAAGAGAGGGAACACAAGCAGGGGGAGTGGGAGAGGGAGAAGCAGGCTTCCCGCGGAGTAGGGAGCCCGATGCGGGGCTCGATCCCAGGACCCTGGGATCATGACCTGAGCCGAAGGCAGATGCTTAACTGACTGAGCCACCCAGGCTCCCCTACACTAACTTGTTTTAAAAAGAACTAGTTCCTTAAGCTCAGGGCTCCCACCCTGTAAAGTAACTCACTGTTTTTACAGACATCTTCCAGACCTCTTCACTGTGGGAATTGGGCTTGAAGAACTGATACCAAAAGGTTGATATTCTGTCTACTGTCATTGCTATTGGCAATAAATTGTCTTTTGTTTCTGATCCAGGAGTATTCTGTCTACTATTAATATCTATGAAACTGTGGTAGGCTAAATTGTTAGCTTGAAAGTAGGGTAAATCTCAGACCCTTCACAATTTTTAATACATACTTTCAGAATATACCATTTATATTGATGGAGATAAAAATTGAATATATGACAACTTATAATAGCTACTATTTGTTCAAGGAATACTTGCAAAAGATGCTTTTATATAAAGTCATTCAAAACCCCAGCAAAGTTAAGTTTTCATTCCCATTTTTCACATGAGAAACAGAGGTTCAGAGAGGATGTGACTTGGGCAGAGCCAAATGGATAGTTAATAGTAAGCCAACATTCGACATTAAGCTTTTCTGTTCCCCTTCCAATGTCATGAAAGCTCCTCGCACTACACAATTAAAACAATATTAACATAAGAAAGCATATAATTGAGGTTTAAATTATGTGGTAGACTAAAATAACTATAGAAATTCAGCAGAAAGGCAGCATGGTGCCAGTTAAATTTCTGAGAAAAGACTGGAGGAAGAGGGACCAAGTGACCGAAGCTCATGCTCAAAGCTGAACACTCTTAGGCTTTCTGGTGAAGGTTTCTGTAAATCTTGCAGTCTGCACAGGAGCTGTGCTATTTCCTGCTTTGCAAGTGAGGTATAAGCGAGAGCATGTCCATGAAACATGTTGACGCTAATTCCTTCCCCTGCACATACACAACTCTCACTGACCTACCCGGCTGCTCATGCTTAGATGTCAAGCTGACAGAGGAGGTTTCAGGGGTTACGGGCACGGTGGGATGTACCTCAGTCTCCAAAGGTACTGTAGGGATGTGGGCTGTTTCTTGGCAAAGGATTTGACAAAATTTGTTTTTAATTCTTACCCTGAAAAGTAAATAAATGAAAATACTCGTTACCAATGAAGTACTTCATTGTACTTTAATATACTTTAATAATCCATTTATAAAATCTTAATAAGGCATTTAAAGGTCATTGTGTATACCAGAACATTGAAAATAAAGCTTTCCCTCCAAAATTCTCTGTCCTCCAAAATCCTAAATCTAAAATGATAGGACCTGAGAAGGAACACAGGAGCCAATAGGTCCTATCATCATTGGTGTTAGAGGGGTAAAGAAATTGACCCATAGCAACTGTCCTTCGAACATGTTCAAAAATTAGTCTTAACACCTTTCTTTTTTAAGATTTACTTATTTGAGAGAGAGAGTGTGAGCAGGGAGAGGGGCAGAGGGAAAGGGAGAGAGAGAAAAAGAGAGAGAGAAGATCTCAAGCAGACTCCCTGCTGAGTGTGGAGCCCTACACAGGGCTCCATCCCAGGACCCTGAGATCATGACCTGAACCAAAATCAAGAGTCGGATGCTTAACTGACTGAGCCACCCAGGCATCCCCAAAAATCAGTCTTAAAATGCTATTCTAAATCTGACTTTTTCCTCCAGTGGGCCAAGTGAAAAAGAGGAGAATAATATGGTCAAACTTGCAAGTTCTAATGCAATTAGAACATGCAACAATTTACACGAACACCACATTTGACTAGAAGAGAAAAAAAGGATATTATCTTGAACAGGATTCTGTAACCAGAAGCTTCTTATATTTGGCCTTGAATCTCTGGAAATCTGCTAGGGAGAAACAAATTGGATTCTTTCACAAGTTAAAAAATGACACTTTAAATACTTTTTAGCGACTAGAAGAAATACTTCTTACATTCTTTCTAATACAACAAATATTTATTGAGGGGTATTTTGCAGCTACAGGAGACATGTAATAATAGTAATATTATAATAGTAATAGTAATAAATGCATTTGAATAAGTGTATGGAGTCAGGGCTTAAAAAGGAGGTAAGTGAAGTGGACATAAGAGAATGAAAAAGGAGAGCTAGTGTTTAGTGACAGATGAGGTACAAAGAGCCATTCCTGGGGACATGGGAGTTGTAGGAAATCTGAGGCTGGAGTTACAGTGGAGTACTTGAGGTCAAGATCTTAAAGACCTTCTCTCGCCCTCATGGAAATGATCCCTCAGAGAGTACAGATAGCAGAAGGAGGTATGATAAGCATGATTGCACCTGGAAGAAAAGCAATAATATTAAGACAGTGACATAGCAGTCTGAGATTTCAATATATTAAATTGGAATCTATTCTAATTTTTTTTAAAAAGCCAGCAATAAAATGTTCCTAAAATTTAAACAATGAAATCATAAACCAAAAAAGTAAACTATTTAACCACAAAATGAGATAGATTGAATTTCATTTCACCCTTGAGAATAGTTGATGGGTCTAAATGTAGTCAGTAGGCACTAGACTATGGCCATTTTTAGGAAAATATTGTGATAAAATATTTAGAAAAGGGAAGTGTGGGCCTGAGGACATGGATTAGATATTCCCGACAATGGGAAAATGAACTACTCTGTCCAAGAAGTCAACTAGACCTAGCTGAGGAAAACAGAAGAGAAAATAAAATATAGGCCAGAGTGGTGGGTAGCTGGAACCTCAGTTGGTGGAGAGGGCCAAGGGGGTTTTTGAAGAACAGGGCAGTCTAATATACAGTTTGAAATGGACTGTGGGATCATTCCCTATCCTTTTACCACTGCCTGCAGATCTCTAGTGAAGGCACATAGCTGTGGCATGAGAGTGGTCTTCAGGAGGGAGGGAATGGGAGCGGAAGGGGCTCTGCGGGGAGACAGAACTGCCCAGCTGCCAGAGGCAGATCAGACAACATGGGTGGGTGACAGAAACTGGAGCCAGATGGGTCAGATGTAGCTGAAAGAAACCAAACACCTACAAATTAAAGGAATTTGGGGAAGGCACTGGACTTCTTAAGGGCAAGGTGACCCAAGCTGACATCTGGGTAACATGGGTAAGAAAGCACTCTTGTTAAGCATTGCCTAATCTGTGCCTTTTTTCTGTTTTAGAAGATTTTATTTATTTATTTGACAGAGAGAGAGAGAGAGCGACAGCAGGAACACAAGCAGGGGGAGTGGGAGAGGGGGAAGCAGGCTTCCCGCTGAGCAGGGAGCCCGATGCGGGGCTCAATCCCAGAACCCTGAGATCATGACCCGAACCGAAGGCAGACACTTAACGACTGAGCCACCCAGGTGCCCCTCCTAATCTGTGTCTTAAAATGGCGAGGCAGTGATTGCCCCGAGGAAAAAGTTTAGATGTATTCAGTTTGGCAAACTTTAAGACAAAGTGTACAATTTAGCCATTCATGTGGACTTTAAGAGGTTTACTGGATGAAGATTTGTAGGAATATCAAATAGCAGTATATATTTTCCAACAAAAAATCATTTCAGGGGTGCCTGTGTGGCTCAGTTGGTTAAGCGTGGATTCTTGATTTCGGCTCAAGTCATGATGTCAGGGTCCTGGGTTTGAGTCCTGCACTCAGTGGGGAATCTGCTTGAGGATTTCTCTCCCTCTCCCTCTTCCCCTCCTCTCTCTCCTCCTTCCCTCTTAAATAAATAAATAAATAAATCCTTAAAAACATTAATTTCATTATTGTTTTTATGTCCTATTAGACAAGTATATATGCAGACTAAAAATCATTCCACTAGTATCTTTATTTATTTATTTTTTTATTTTTAAATTTTTTTTTAAAGATTTTATTTATTTATTTGAGAGAGAGAGAATGAGAGACAGAGAGCATGAGAGGGAGGAGGGTTAGAGGGAGAAGCAGACTCCCCGCTGAGCAAGGAGCCCGATGCGGGACTCAATCCCGGGACTCCAGGATCATGACCTGAGCCGAAGGCAGCCGCTTAACCAACTGAGCCACCCAGGCGCCCTCCACTAGTATCTTTAAACAATAATTATACTGAGTGATTAACACATACTAGGCTCTTTTCTAGTGACAGTTTTTATTATGTGACTAGTTAGGCTGAGTAGAACAGAGACTCGAAGAAACATAGCTCAAAGAAGATCAGTTTGTTTCTCTTGTCCTATATAAATTCAAACTTCTAAGGCAGCTCTGCTCTGCAATGGTGTCAGGATCCAGGCTCCCCTGACTTGTTGCTCCACCACATCCGGGGTGTTTCCCTTTCTACAACATCCAAATGGCTCACCACCAGATCTTCATTATGCCAGCAGGAAGGGGCAAAGGGAAACACAAAGGGGACACCGTACAAGAACACATCCCAGATGTTATACATGCCTATTTCTTGTATATTTTGCTAGCTAATTTTAGGCTCAGGAGCACACCAGCTGCTAAAGAAGAACTGCTAGAATAGCCACATTGACAGATGAGGATGAGCCTAGCTAAAAGAGGAATTTCCATTGCTCTGGATGAGAAGCAATATAGGGGACAACTAGCGATCTCTGACTCCCTCACTAGACTGTGGGAGTCCCCAGCGGGAAATAGGGAATTTCTATGCCCTCTGCATCAGGATAAAAGTGCACTTGTTTGGAAATAGATGAAATTAAGGCCACTTGTGGGTGTTCTTTAATAACCATCACGGAAGTTACCACAAAATCTTCCCAGCCACCGCAGAATCTTTCTATTTGCTTACCGAATTGGAAAGTGGAGTACATCCCGTGGAAAGCCAACTCATCTCAGAAATGTCTATAATGAATTTGGAAGGGTGGCAATCCTTGTTGAGCTCTCCACAGAGCATGGCCTTATTCCTTGTTTTGTAAGTGATCAAACCGTGGCTGACAACAGCTACATTCTCGAAAGCCTGGTGAATGGAAATTCAAAGGCCGACTTACTAAGTTATGGTAAAAACCACAAACCTGCGAGGTGACCTCTGGGTGCTGCTCTAATATTCTCTCCCAATCCCTGCGTGCTGACTTGTAACTGACTCTCAGACTCTTGCAGCTCTGTCAGCTGTGTCCTAGAGCAAAGACAAGACGTACACCCCTCACTTTCTTCTCCAAAGCACAGCACCCATGGTGCGCTCATGTTGACAAACTTTATTAATGGTAGAGAATCATACGAAAAAATCACAGTGGGGAAGAGGAAACAGTAAAATGGTAAGCACTCATTGCTTCGCCTACCAGGGTTAATGCCTTCTAGGGGATTCCTATGGCTGCTTCTCTCTTCAGCCCCTTTCCAGAGGCTGTCAGGTAATAAGGTCTCCCCATCTCCTCTCTCAAGAATCCTCTTTTTCCCTTAGTCTAGGTCCCTGATCTCTTGACTGGTATCCAGCTTCCCTTGCTGGGAAAAATATCAGTTGATGTTTTAAGAATCTCAGTAGTGATGCACTCAGCTCACACTGAAAGCAGTTTTCCCTGTTACTCAATAAAAGACTACTATCCTCATGCATCAGTATTGTGCTAGTTGTCCCGTTCAGAACTTCTGAAGGAAGAACAGGTGGGTCTTTGCTATAAGCTGCATGATTATAAAGCTTTCTGATACAAGACTTTTTAAAACTCAGGTACTTGCCAGCCCCCCCACAGGGACTGATTTTGCTTCCATCCTAGGGTTTAAAAACTCCTACGGTTTTTATCTTTAATAGAAGCTTCTTTGTTGTAGACACCCACCATTCTTGTGAAGATCCAGATTATTAGCCCTATGTACTGCACTGACTGATGAGTATTGAGCCATCACAGAGTGTGTATGTGGTCATTAATTATGAGCATGTCTTACTTCTTTTTTTAGATGGTAAGCTTGCAGTGTCTCCAAGGTAGGAATATTCATCTCTGTAACCCCACTGCATATAACATGATGCTTTGTGCACACAAGGAGAGGAATGACTATTTTACATGATAAAGTTAAGCAAAAGAGCTATGCAGATTCCGATATGGGGAATACAACCTAAACACCACTGTCAATAGAACTTTCTGTGAGGATGGAAATGTTCTGTATCTGTCTTAATTTGCTAGTCACTAAGGTACAAGCCATTGAGCACTTGACTTGTGGCGAATGTGACTAAGGAATTGAATGTCTAATTTTAGTTAGTTTTCATTAATTTCAATTTGAACATAACTAGCTGCAGTGGCTAGTGAGTACTTCATTAGATCAGACAAATAGAATATCCAGAAAAAATCTCTACCTCCTTCATTTTTTGAATCATGTTTTTCTCTCTACTAGTGTAGAGAAAATGAGTAGTGTTCTCGGGAATAACTCTGTTCTGGATGCCAGGCTTGGCTTTGGGAGCCAGGCTCTGTGCTAACTCTACTTTTATTGAGGATTCACACCTCACGACAACCCTGTGTGGCAGATTATGTCCTTCTCCACATCTGACCAAAGCATGGAGATGTGAAGTCATTGCCCCTGGTCATCATTTAGCTGGAGCTTCTTTCCAAAAAAAAAAAAAATGAATGAATCGGTGAGTGGGTGAATGAATGGGTTGAGATTGGTGTCTCAGACATGGTAACATGGTGCCAGGTCTGAGTGAACACACTTTCCAGCAGTCGGGGTCCTTGGCTCTGGGTGAGAAGATGAATTCTAGAGCTCCCACGTGCCTGAACACAGAATGTGAGTCACGGCCTGGCCCCTGACTTTTTCCACGCTGCAGACCTCAGTCTGGCTTCACTTGGGGGGCACTTTGCAAGCACTCAAGGACGAGAAAGCTGGAGCAGGATTTTTTCCTACATTCAGGTCTTGAAGAACAGCAATTAGAAAACAGTCTTCCTTTTTTTTTTTTTTTTTTTTTCTTTTTAGGGAACTAAACTGACTGGTAAAAAATGTTTGCTTGGGAAACTGCTTCCACAGACACAAAAGATTGTATGGGTTTTTTGTTGTTGTTGTTTGGTTTGGTTTTCTGTTTGTTGGTTTGTTTGTTTTTTGGTGGAAAAAAGAATCTAGGACGGGGAGAAGGGGGCTCCAAGGGACCTTTTCTTTTTTTTTAATTTTTATTTATTTATTTTATTTATTTATTTGACAGAGAGAGACACAGCGAGAGAGGGAACACAAGCAGGGGGAGTGGGAGAGGGAGAAGCAGGCTTCCCGCTGAGCAGGGAGCCCAATGCGGGGCTCGATCCCAGGACTCTGGGATCATGACCTGAGCCGAAGGCAGACGCTCAATGACTGAGCCACCCAGGCGCCCCTCCAAGGGACCTTTTCTTAACACATAGAATGTTCCGAGGGTTTCTGTTTGGGCCCTGTGCGTGTGTTTATTTGCTTTTTGTTTCTGAAAGTCAGAACCCAGTGTCTAAGGTCTCACAGACTTCAAGTTCAGTAAAGGCCAGAAAGGGGCATTCCTTCCTCTTGCACACAGTAAGGGTTGCTAAGGTTAGTGCTTAAAGAACACATTAAATCATGCTGGGTGGCAAGATCTGGGGTGGGAAGATCTGGGATGAGAAATTCATAACACGAATTGCTCGTTACGTAGGATATACAATGAGACAAAAATATCCACCCCCAAACTGGATCACACAAGATCTTTTGAGGTTAACAAAAGGCATGCCATGGTAGAAATGATGGAAATATGCAAGAATGAAGTCCTTGGAGCCAATCCTGTCATTCTCCCTGCTTTCATTTCCCCTAAAATTGGCTCATCACGCTACTAGAAAAAAATACACCACAGAATGAAGTTATGTTCCAAAAAAACAAAGAAAAAAGTATTGCCTTGAGCGTTCTCTATACAGGGATATTATTTTCCTTTATGATATTGAACATGTATGTAGTTAAGTCAGCCTAGCAATTAGTTGGGTTGATGCAAATATTTGTCCTGTTCTTGTTAAAAGATGACTCTGTGATTTTGTTTAAATGTGTCTATATAAAAATATGTTTTCCTCTCTAACTGTTGATATCTATTTGGATAGGCTGCTGTAAGCATCCACTACACTCTGTGACTTCCATTATGATGGTATTTGTTATTATATATTGCACAACAAGCAGGTGGGGATGATAATAATATTCTTGAAAGAAGACCTATATTCTCATGGCAACAATTTGCAATAGTGCTGTAGGGGTAAACAGGGGAGCCAAGATGGGAGTTGCTTTTAACACTTGGGTTTGCACACCTGTATTAATGACACCCACATACAGAGGAAAAAAAAGGGCGACACTCCTCTAGGCTCCTGGCAATCTCTAAACGTAAGTACAAGAGCTACTTACTGAAACCCTACTATGTGCATGTGTGCAAATCAATGAATGCATCAGGCTCTATCACGGGGATGAAGCTATGACGTGATATCTGCTATAGAAACATCTGCTCTTTTTGCCCAGCATCTGGTGTCGGTTTGATTGGATACAACATTGATTTCACTTTGGGAAGATCCCCCACAGTCAGGGTACATGTTTACATGCTAGAATCCTTGGCTCCCAGTTTGGTTTCTTGACCCAAGGCTGGCTAACGAGTCGGAGTGTTTAGTTCACGGGGGGCACATGACCAAATCCTGGGCCAATGA
The DNA here is from genome assembly GCF_029215605.1 of Mirounga angustirostris. Classification (NCBI taxonomy): domain Eukaryota; kingdom Metazoa; phylum Chordata; class Mammalia; order Carnivora; family Phocidae; genus Mirounga; species Mirounga angustirostris. Next base: position 77,513,488 of record NW_026991713.1, read on the forward strand.
AGAGCCAAATTGTTGTAGAGCCAGTGAAGAAGAGGCACTTAATTTCACAGGAGGTTGCAAAACTGGGATTTACATCTGGATGTCTTACCACAGCATGAAAAGCATCTGCCTGAGAATAAAGACAATAGAAAGAGACATAGCTGGGAGAGAGAAAGAGACCTATATTCTTTGAAGGTCTAAATCCATCTATGCTTGAAGTTCAGCTCCTTGAACTTCCCAATTCCATGGGTCAGTGGATGTTCTTTTTTTTACTTCAGCCACTTAAATGTGAGTGGTGTTTCTGTGACTTGCAATGAGAAGAGTCCATCCTAACTAATACTTCTCTCTCTGGGAAACTGTTTATTTAAAAAAAGAAAAACTAACACTTATTGACCCTTACCATCTTCCAGGTATTTAGGCACATGTTCTCATGTAAGTTTACAATGGTAGGGCATCATATTTCCACTTTATATATGGTAGTATCCCTCTGTCGGTGGCGGATACGTTCCAAGACTCCCAGTGGATGCCTGAAACCACAGATAGTACTGAACCCTTATATTTACTATGTTTTTTTTCTATATGTACCTATGATAAAGTTTAATTTATAAATTTGGCACAGTTAAGAGATTAACTTGACACAGTAAGAGATTAACGAGAATAACATAATAAAATAGAACAATAAATACAGTATATTGTTATAATATACTGTAATAAAAGTTATGTGAATGTGCTCTCTCTCTCCCTCAAAATAGCTACTTACTGCACTCACCCTTCTTGTGGGGAGATGAAGTGAGGTGAATAACATAGGCATTGTGACATAGCATTAGGCTACTCTCGCCCTTCTAAAGATAATGTCAGTAGGAGGATCATCTGCTTCTGGACCATGATTGACCGTAGGTAACAAATCAGGGAAAGCAAAACCTTGGATAAGGGGAAATCACCATCTTAACTGGTGTTCTTTCAGGTGGCTGCACTGTAATTTGGTTACCATATTCACACAGTTTCATTTAGATTGCCTTAGGTGCTCTCATCACCCCAGAATAGGGTAACTATGTGAGGAGATAATGTTAATTAGCTTGACTATAGTAACTATTTCACTCTATGTATATCAAGTCATCATGTTGTACACTTTAAATATATACAAATGTTATATTAAAACTAAAATTAAAGAAGATAAACAATACCCAATCCAAAGATCTATTTTAATTTATGTAATTCACACAATCATTTGCCTTAAAAAATAAATAAATGCCTACGCAATTATAAGAAGGCAAACTGAACAGTATGACCAAAATGATGGAGGCGTGTTTCTAGGCATTAACCTTGACTGTGGTTCACAGTCATTTGAGCTATGTTTTGAAATTAATGATAAACTTTTATTTTAGTGACAAAATAAGTGCTAAGGGGGAATTTAAGTCTACTTTAAATGAGGTTGTGAAAAAGAAACATTCTTTTAAAAAGAAATGTGATAGCCCTCAGGTAACATAAGCATTCAAATTCATAAGTGAACTGCTCCCTGTTGACATATATAATGGCTTTCCACGTGTTATCCAATAAATACGTGTACATTTACAGCTCTTTTGATCCCCAGATTCAATGAAGAAATTTCCTTTAAAATGTAATTAGATTAAAATAGATGTGGCAAAGAAAACCAAACTTGCATATCTTGCCATTAAGCCCAGTTACCATGTCAAATCTGCAGATTGCCCCACAAGCAAAATTTCCACTTTGAGAATTTTATTTTGCTCAAACACAAAGTGAAATCATTTTGTATGTTATAGAAAGCTCAAACAATTTGGCAAGGACTGGGAAAAATTCCATGTTTTACTATTTTATCAGATTCGTTTACCCAAATATAAAAGAACGATTTTTCTTATTCGGGAACGATATTTCCATAAAAGTCCTGGAATTAATGTGATGGCCTGCCAGGTGAAAGATTTTGTTTTCCTCCTTTCTGAGAATCAGCAGACCTGTTGATAAGATCATTATCACACCCACCAAAAGTGCTGAGTCCAAAAAAGCAAAAAGCTCTGTTTTTAAGAACTGGTAAGTTATTTGTGATTGTACATTAGTGGAAACTAGATAGTATATATTTCTAAAATTGTGTTAATCTGATTGTATTTGATATTTTACTAGGTGAGGAAAGTATTCAAACATAATTGTATGAAAAGAGATATAAAAATTATTTCAACCATTTTATTCAAGCAAAATACAGGTAACTTTTGTTCCTAAGCATATGATTTTTGAGAAACTTGACCACTGTTAATAATAGTAATAATAATCATCATCATCCAAGTCCTTATAAGCTTATTATTATTATTTTTTTGCAGTTGAAAACTCTTTCAATTTTTAGAGTTTTTGAAGATATGATTTCAGAATTTTCCTCCCAGTTCTTACATTGTTACCAATCTCTTCCATGGAGCTATTTTCAAAGTATAATATAATATCAAAATGGAAAGTCTATGTAAAATAACAATTCTCACCTAAATTTAGAAGAAAGAAAACTTTTAAAATTTGGCAGCTCAGAGTAAAAGAAATAAGGATAAATATGGCTTATAATGTATGAACAGCTATTTGAATCTGTTATAACTTGTAAAGACTATCGCCCTATAAACTGTCTACTTTAGTCAACTGAAATCTTTGGAAGAATGATCTTAATTGTCCTTATCATTTATGCTAGGATTCACAAGGGAATAAAGAAAGATTAAAATGGGATACTCGGGGGGAAAAAAGAAGAAATTTTTTAAGTGAGCTTCCCATTTTTTTTTCTGCAGTTATCCGGGAGATGAGTTTGCATTTACAGTTTTCTCTTAGCAATTACTTGCTAAAAAATGATCAATGAGAAAGTGTTTATATGTCAGAGGGCTTAAATGTATTTTAGTGTTTTAGAGTGTGTACGAGAACATCTGAGCCGCCATTTATTTCTTCAGCTGCCTAAGTTCTTACAACACGAATACTTCTAATTTGGCCTAATACAGAGTGAGCGTAAATTACATTATGTGGGACATTCTATTAATCATAATAGGGATCTAGGACTTGCAACTGACACCTAGGAAGAAAGGCAAAAATGAAACAAACAAACAAACCTACAAACAATAACATCACCAACAAAAACCAGTTATCCAATTTAGTCGCTTTGTTTGTGATTCTGGGTTTTATTTACCATAACAAAGGAAACTTCTAGAAGATGACGAAGTAAGTACATGTTAGAAGCAGTGATTAGTGCTGCTGGTTAAGTGGAAAAGATCACTTTTGTAGGAAGGGGGGATGTAATCAGAGCTGGATTTTATTCAGTAACTGTAGCTTTTATAGCTATATCCTTGTGGTTTTAAAAAAAACCCCACCTTTATTAAAATTTCTGCATGAAAAACAACCTTTGACTGGGACTCTGAAACTCTCTAGCTTCTATCCATTTGTACTTTACTGAAACAATGAGTTTGTTGGGCTTTTTGGCTGTTTGCTTTTTTTAGTAAAACAAAATTTATTAAGATGTCAAATATTGGGTTAGAATAGGACAAACTGTATTTAAAACAATAAAAAAAATTGAAGCAATCTCTTGCCAGTGTTATGATCATGCCCAATAACTTACAATTGTGAGGATGAGAAAAGTCATTTGATAACTGTTGAAATTCTAAAATGCCTCTTATTAATCCAAAAGAATTAGAAGCCTGCCTCAAGACATTTGAAAACATTTAACAATAACTACTTTTGAGTTTGTTAAGTTCTTCAAACAAGTCTACAGGGAACAATATCCTATCAACATGAGCAGTGGATGAGTGAAGAAATTAAGCGACTATTAAGTATTGTGTGAGCTGTTGAGAGGGGGCTCGTGTGGTGGCGGAGCTCCCACTCTGGTGGCCAACCACCTGCCAACAAGTCCCAGCCCTGCTGTTACCACCATGTGATCCTGGGAGGCTTCTTTACCTTCCCAAGCCTCAGTTTCCTAGTTTGTCTGAAATGACAGCATGGTTAGGAGAATGAACCTAAAGATGTCAACAGTGGGGACACCTGAGACTCTGAGTGGAGTCCGGACACTGAAACTGTTCTCATAATAATGCTAAAACGTCATTCGCTCTTCCCTCTCGTTCTCTCTTGAGGGTCCAGTGGAGTTTTTCCGAGGCTACATCATGTGAGATATCACAACAGATTGAGTGAATGCAGACCAGAGATGAAAATCCAGCTGCCTCCTATTAAGCCAGACAGGAAAGAGATATACAGAAATGGGAAAGAGTGCCTCTCCTCTCCCTGAATCGTTTTTGTTTTCAAAAACATCGTTATTGTTCATGAGACTGTGCTCTTGGTGTGAGCATGTATGGGGTTTCTTAATGTTATTTTTATTTTTATTTATTTTTTTAAAGATTTTTATTTTTTATTTTTTTTTAATTTATTTGAGACAGAGAGAATGAGAGAGAGAGAGCACATGAGAGGGGGGAGGGTCAGAGGGAGAAGCAGGTTCCTTGCCGAGCAGGGAGCCCGATGCGGGACTCGATCCCGGGACTCCAGGATCATGACCTGAGCCGAAGGCAGTCGCATAACCAACTGAGCCACCCAGGCGCCCCTCTTAATGTTATTTTTAAATGAATTAATATAAAATACATTTATAGTTTCTCAGTCTTAATTTCTAAAACAGTAATACTGTAAATATGCATAGATAGAACCCACATAATAAACAACAGCTCTTTGAATCCTCGGTAATATGTAACAGAATAATAGGTCCTGAGACCAAAAAGCTGAGAACTCTTTGTTTAAATCAGTTGCCTGACAAAAAGTTTTTCCCCATAACTAAATTCACAAGTTGGAAAATAATTCTCTGTTAAGCTCTATAGCCTAAATTTGCTTACAGAATATGTAGTGAGTATTGCTGTATTATTTCTCTACTTTTTTAATAAATTGTTGAAAGCAGTGGTTCTCAACTCTAGCTGCACATTAGAATCCTCTGTGAATTTTTTTAAAAATAAAATACTATTTTTGGGGGGGCTCACAGCCTGTCAATGATATTTTATAAAAGCTCTTTGTGTCTGTGGATTAATTTCATCATTTGGATAATAGCTTTAAGAATGACCTTATCTAAGTAGATATTTCATCCCCCAACCCAAAATGCACCAGATTTTATTACAGCTGTTTAGGTTCACGCCTACCTTTGCAGCAACTCCAGGTCAGCTTCCCTGTGTGAAGTGTTTTTCCCTCTGGCCCCCTTGGAATATAGCAGAGTATATAGATGTTAAATTAATGTCAACTGGATAAATGACCGAATAGGAGAAGACCTAACTGTAGACTTCTCCTCACTTTGTAGAGCAAACAAAATGCCCCAAGTGGCCCTCAGGGTGCGGTATTCAATGCCTCCCATTTCACTAGGAAAAGCAAAGAGAAACCTATTCTGACCCCCTTCACGTCCCCATCCATCCAGGGAGCCCCATAGTTTGTGAGGGTCCTTTGGGGAAGACCTCCAGCTCTCAGCCATTGTGCTGACTCTTTGAACCCCGAGGCACCAGTGGCCCTGCAGAAACCAGCATTGTGAGTCATGTCAAAATATGGAATGGGGACCAAATAAGGGCCACACCATTGAGGGGCCTTGTCTTTTTGGCAGCCTTTCTTCAAAGACAGGAGACCCACTGCTACTGAGCTTGATGAGAAGATTTAGAAATATGACCTCTCAAGAACAATATAGCAGAGGCACCGTTGTGGGAGAGGATGCAGCTCATGGGGTGAAGCCCAGCTGTGTCAGTAGTCAGCCCCAGAGGCTGCACCCAGAGGACTGCTCTAGCTACAGACCTATTGCCCCACTGCCTCTTGCATGGGGCCAGAGCAGAGCCTCTCTCTATAGGTAACTCCTCAGTGAGACTTGGCACTCTCTGATGAACTTGAGCCTTAAAGTTTACAACTCTTGGTCAAAGTTTCTTGAATTCACATGTGCTGCAACCTCATGCCAACATACCTTAGAAAGCCAATCCTGAGGTCCCACCACACAGACCCCCAGATACCAACCCTTTCCTCCCAGAAGCCAACACTTTATTGAGGGGCTAGAGATGTGTTTTGTTTTTAAATAATAGCTTTATTGAGATATAATTTACATAGCATAAATTCACCCATTTAAATTGTATAAGTCAACAGTTTTTAATATATAAACCTCCTATACACATTAGCAGTCACTCCCATTAACCGCAACCCTCTCAACCCCCAGTCCTAGGCAACCTTAACTACTTCCTATCTCTATGGATTTGCCAATTCTGGATATTTCATGTAAATATAATCATACAGAATGTGATCTGCTATGCCTGACTTTATTTAGAATGTTTTGAAGATTCATCCATATTATAACATATATCAGTACTTCATTTCTCTTCATTGCTCAATAATATTGCATCATACAGGTATACCACATGTAATTCATTCATTCAGTAAATGGACTGTTAGGTTGTTTCACTTTTTGGCTATTGTGGATAATGTGGAAACTTATTCTGAAGCTACTAAAAACACAACAAATTTTCCTTACATCCTTCTCCCTGACTGATAGGTGGATGCAATCAAAAGATTGTTTCCCTGGTTGGGAGGAGCATAGTGGTGAAGATAACATTTCTACTTTTGTCTAAAACTTGAAACGGTTAACAATTTCTCTAATAATGAGAGAAAAAAATGCAAGTAATGCACAGGAATATAAATTGGATTTGCCAAGTTCAGTCACAGAGTCATAGAATGTTCAATGAAAAGAAGCTGAGAGGAGAGCTAATCTATTTTACAAGTAAGGGAACTTGAGTTCCAGAAAACTTAAATGACTTGCTCACAGTTGCATGTCTTTCTTGACTTCTGATGCTGATGGGTTAAAATGTTATGCTGTCAAGCTAAAAAAACTACTACTAATAAAGCTCAAAAGCCTCACCAAGAAATAAAAAATGTATTTATTTGAGATTTTAAAAAGAAACACTTGAAAGCTATTTAATTGCCTTCCTTGCCAGCTTGAGGAGACACACCCTGGTGGTGATAAAAGAGGTTACATAATTCCGGCCCGGATGAGATTTTGCACCTTCCCCTCCCAGGCTGTGGCTCACCCCACTGTGGTGACAGAAGAGCCAAGTGTTCCCTGGTGATAGGCTAGTGAGCTAATGCCACAGCTCTGGGGTCCAAACTGGAAAGCAGACACACAGCACTGGCAGTCCCTTCCATCCCCGAGACCCACCAGCCAGTGAATGCAGGGATGACTTCACCTGCCCCACCCACCCCCGCCAGGCACTTAGGGGCCAGTACGAACCACAAAACATCAGCATTCTGAAAGCCCAGACCTTTGTTGTCCTCAGATAGTGGCATTAAGTCCCAGAAGCGCATTTGGGGGTGAAATTCAGTTCCTGGGGAACAGTGACAGCAATGCTATAAATAGCCAGCTGTGTTTAGAGTACAAACTGCCCTGCTTTGTGCTCAGCTAACAGAGGACTTCTACTACTAGACCACTTCTGCTGGGTGCATTTTTTTAAGTGCTCTTGGCCACCAAACCCCAGTTTCTCCTATCCTCCAAGAGAGGCTTTTCTTTTCTTCCTGAGTCAGCTGGAGGTGGTTTCTGTTACTTATAATTAAGAATCCTGACACCAAAAGAACAAGTAATCCAATTAAGAAATGGGCAGAAGACATGAACAGACATTTCTCCAAAGAAGACATCCAAATGGCCAACAGACACATGAAAAGATGTTCAACATCACTCGGCATCAGGGAAATACAAATCAAAACTACAATGAGAAACCACCTCACACCAGTCAGAATGGCTAAAATTAATAAATCAGGAAACGGCAAATGTTGGTGAGGATGTGGAGAAAAGGAAACCTGTTTTGCACTGTTGGTGGGAATGCAAACTGGTGCACTGGAAAACAGGATGTAGGTTCTTCAAAAAGTTGAAAATAGAGCTACAGCAATTGCACTACTAGGTATTTACCCCAAAGATACAAATGTAGTGATCTGAAGGGGCACCTGCAACCCAATGTTTATAGCAGCAGTGTCCACAATAGTCAAACTATGGAAGGAGCCCAGATGTCCATTGAATGGATAAAGAAGATGTGGTATATATATTCAATGGAATACTACTCAGCCATCAAAAAATGAAATCTTGCCATTTACAATGGTGTGGATGGAACTGGAGGGTATTATGCTAGGCAGAATAAGTCAATTAGAGAAAGACAACTATCATGATCTCACTTATATGTAGAATTTAAGAAACAAAACAGAGGATCATAGGGGAAGAGAGGAAAAAATAAGACAAAATCAGAGAGGGAGACAAACCATAAGAGACTCTTAATCATAGGAAACAAACTGAGGGTTGCTAGAGGGGAGGGGGTGCCGGGAAGGGGTGACTGAGTGATGGATATTAAGGAGGGTACGTGATGTAATGAGCACTGGGTATTATATAAGACTGATGAATCACGGACCTCTACCTCTGAAACCAATAATGAATTATATGTTAATTAATTGAATTTAGATAAAAATAAATTAAAAAAAAAAGAATCCTGACTGACACTCTAGCTAAGCCAGATACAGTAACCCTACTGCCCTCAAATCCTCCACTGGTTACTTGCAACTTTAAGCCATGTGTTTAGGAGTTCACTGCATTTATTAAGCATGGAGAGTGCCTCGATTTCCGATTTTGTGAAATGAAGATGCTAGTGCTCCAATACTTGCTTCCTATTCTCCTCCTTCTTCTAAAATAAAAATATTTCTTTTTCATTCTATATTATGGTTGTCTTTTGTGCTTTGATTATAAGTTGATTCTAGAAGTTGAAAACCAATTAACAACCTTTACATGGTGCCCACATAAAAATTACCCAACTCTGAAAGCATAGTGATCTATATTTACAATTCTTTGCTATATGTCTCATATATACCATAATTAAATATCATAATCCCTATGACACTTAAATAAAAATGATCCTGCAATCAACTTGGAATGAATTCTCTTTGTTTTTATAATCTGTCTTTTGCCACTAACAGAACCTCAAATTTTTCCCAGCCATAGATAGAGAGATTTATCCTTCTGTTCCAATCTGAATTTTCTAAGGCAGCTACAATTCAATGAATCTGGGATAAAATGCCACTTTTTTTCCTGCTTCTAATTCAGTGGTTCCTAGAAACCACATCTTGCTTTTCTTGATTTACTCCCTCATTTTACTGGTGTGATACGGTATACTAAGATACACACACACATATACATGTGTATGTATATATATGTGTGTGTATATATATACATGTATATATATGTATATATACGTGTATATATATATATAGTCTTCGTACATAATTCATCGTCATTTCTGACACAGGTCATCCCAAATGCTTGGAATTTCTTGAGCAATAAGAGTTATAATATTTGGTCTTTTATCCTCAGTTTCTGAAATCCCTTCAGAGCCATAAAAGTGAAATGTGTGTCTTGTTATTCATAACAAATCCCTTTCTACCACAATAGGGTTTATGTTAATGAGGTGATTTCTGGAAAGCACCTAAGGATGGGGGCTGGTTCACAAGGGAACTAACTATAAATAGAGGATTGGAACTTTCACCTCCTGATTTCCAGGAAAGGGACAGGGCTTAAGGGTTGAATCAGTCATCAATGACCAATGTAAGGAAGCCTTCACAAAAACCCCAAAGGAAGGTGTTTGGACAACTTCCAGGTTGGGGAAATAGAAGACTTCCATGTGCCACCATGCTGGGACCCAACTTCACTAGAACAGAAGTTCCTTTGTTTAAGACTTCACCCTACGTGTGTATTCATTTGACTCTTGATTCTTAACCTTCAATATCCTTTGTAATAAACTGGTAATCTAGTAAGCAAATGGATTTCTTGAGTTCTGTGAGCTGCTCTAGCAAATTAATGAAACCCAAGGAGGGAGTCGTGGGAACCTCTGATTTACAGCCTATTGGCCAGAGGTACATGGAACAACCTAGGTTTGAAATAGGCACCTGAAATGGGGGAGAGAGAGAACTGTATTGTAGGACTGACCTTTAATCTATGGAATCTGATGTCATCTCCTGGTAGATACTGCCAGAATTAAGTTGGATTGCAGGACATTCAGGTGGTATCCCAGAATTGTTTGGTGGCATGGGAAACCATTCCCCAGCCCCTCCCCATCACCACCAGAATTGGGAATTGGGTGCAGAACTGCTTTAATAGGCATATATGTCCAGGACCTTTCTAAGAAATGGTCTGTGGAAGCTTAACTTTTGGGGTCCTTGTCTTGTTTGTCTGAAAAAAAACTTTCATTATGTCCTTCCGTTTGACTGATAGTTTGGCTAAATACAAAATTCTGAGCTAAAAATAGGTCTCATACAGAAGTCTGAAGATCTTTATTCATTGCTTCCGATGAGCTATCTGGTACTTAATGAAATCCTGTTTCTTTCTTTTTGGTCACTGTTTCTGAAGGAATAAATGATACAGTTTGAAGGGGGGGATGGGGTGAGGTAGGGGAAGGTAGACAATAAGAAAGGTTCCGAGCAAGAGGTAGTGTCCAAAAATCCTGATTGGAGACATTGTACTGGTGCTGAAGTTAGTGTGTTATTTTTGGCAGCTCGGATAGTAGGGGAGAATTTTCTAAAGGAAAGAAGATTGAGTGGGACTGCAAATAAACTCCTCTCCTTGACAGTTGCTTAGTTACTCTGGATTCCTCCTGGACAGTAAACTCCATAAAGATGGCTGTTCTTTGGGGACCCTGGGTTGCTCAGTCATTAAGCGTCTGCCTTCGGCTCAGGTCATGGTCCCGGGGTTCTGGGATCGAGCCCCGCATTGGGCTCCCTGCCTGGTGGGAAGCCTGCTTCTCCCTCTCCCACTCCCCCTGCTTGTGTTCCTGCTCTTGCTATCTCTCTCTCTCTGTCAAATAAATAAATAAAATCTTAAAAAAAAAAAAGATGGCTGTTCTTTTAGAAATGATTCTTTTAGAGAAATTGCCGATTAAAAATCAATAGGGCAAAAGTCTTTTTCCCCTCCAAAACACACATGCATATGACATATAGTAGTACTGAGTTTTTTGCCTCTTCGGAAGAAAGGAGGTAGCAAATCAGAATATAATATGGATATCTTGCATCTTGAATGGCACAGTGAAGAGAAAACTTCCTGAATTACCAATGCAGTATATTGTCATTGGAACATTTTCTTCTCCTGAAAATACATACTCACATACCAAGTATAACTCACCCGATTGATTATTCGAAATTTATTTTGCTTTATGAACCATGTAAAATGAAAAGCATTCATGTTGTAATATGGTACCTTGTGACATGATAACGCCTACTACCATTACAATTTCAACAAACTTGAACTGGGATTCAAATGAGTAGCATGACTCCAAAGGAAATGGTTTCATAATGGCATGCGTGTTCTCAATTAACACAGGAAAGATTAATGGCTTTTTTTCTTCCCTTTGGTGGTCTCTGTTGAGGAGGAAAAAACATTCGTTGCCATTTGATTTTCCACTCAATTGCATTTACCAACTGGCAGACAGACCAACCGGGAAAGTTCCTCCATCTAGGAGCTGGATTCACCATGGGTGTGGCCCAGGAATGTTACCACAGCTGATTCTCCATAATGTGAAGAGTCCACAGTTAGTAACTCTCACCAAGGGAAAACTCTAAAACTGAAATGGTGGGAAATACCTCACCTGTACATAATTCTTAAGGATAATCCCCCTTCTCTTCTATTTGTCTTAACTCTCTAATTAGACATCTCTTCACCCTCAAGAACATCCCAAATCTATGGGTAGTCATCTCCCAGAAGGGAGCGAACTGCATATCCAAATGGATTTGCTGTTTCTCAGTAAACTGGCAAATCAGCTGAAGAGTGAGTAAAATGAAAATATTAGGACTATCATCCTGCAAAAAAAAAAAAAAAAGGCAATGACTGCTACAGGTTGGAAGAGTTATGATCTGTCAGAATCTTCTGTTGCAAGGAACAGCTTAACCATACACCAATGCTCCATGGCTGCTGCAGTCAAGAATCCGAACACAGCCTGGAATTCTCTGAGGATGTTATTCATAAAGGCACAGTTAATCAGACTCAGACCTCTCTTCAAAATCTCACTGTACAAGCCAAACTTATTGCCAGCAGAAGGAAGGTGCCAGACCAGAGAAGGTAAGCTAAAATCTGTGTGCCCTGGCTTCAGAACCATGAGGTCTCAACCCATTTTAAAAAGTAAGAAAAGTTTTGTGTGTGTATGTGTGTGTTTACATTGATCAAACAGCTAGCTTTCTACCCATACAATCAGAGCTTTGTACTTATCCAAGGATTTTCAACCTACATAAGTAGATATTCTTGTTTATTTTAATTTAATTTACCAAAAAGGAAAAAAATCCCTCCTTCTCTCTCTCTCCCTTGGTCTTTAGAGGAATTTAGAAAGGAAAAGTTGGAGCCAAAATCACTTCTGGGTAGAGTCCACGGTTACCAAGCTGAAAGAGCAGGCAGTTTTCTGGGTAAATGGTCTTGCCTCAAATGCCAGATGCCTGCTAAAAGTATCACAGGCTCTCAGAAGCTTTCTGTGCCTCCCCTGCCATCACAAACACAAATGGTGGATCTTTCAACAGAGATGCTGGCGTCTTCGCCAATTACACCCTTGGGTTCTACGAAGAATGGTTTTCTTTATTCTTGGCATAAGGAAATCTCTATGCCAAAGGTGGAGGCACTTGATTTTGGTTGTTTAGAATTAACTCAGAGTGATTAGAGGGTCTAAAACATGGTCATGCTCTGGCCATTGAAGGGAAAGAATAAACATAAGGAGATTTGGGTTCTCCGCACAAGTCCTCTTCAGGTTTACACGCTGACTCTTGGCTGAACATTGTTTTTGTTTATTGTTGGTTTGTTTGTTTTTTCCCTCCAAACTCAAGGACAAATTTGTCCAAGGTCTTTGAATGTGAATGGGAAGGGAAAGTGTAAATAAGTGTGCGTGGGTTTCTTCCACATGCACAGGTGGGGGGTCATGAGCTCCATCTTTGAGTCACAGATCTGGGTTCGCCTTTAGCTGTGTTCTACATCTCTGATTCTTCAACTGGAAAATGCAAAAGGAAAAGTCCTACCTCATATTGTTGTTGAACTTTTTTTTTTCATGAGTAGACTTTATTCTTAGGGCACTTTTAGGTTTACAGAAACATTGAGCAGAGAGTATAGAGTTCCTATATACTCCCTCTCCCTCAGCTCTTGGCTTCACCTATTATTAATATCTTGCATTGGTGTGGTGGGTTGTTGAATTTTTAATTATTACATATCACGTAAAAAACACGGCCTTTCAAATGTTAAGAGGTACTTACAGGTGTGAACTATTATTATCATAATTGCAGACTCTCTCATTCACTAATACACAAAGCTTTCATTTCTTTGATGACATTTTGTGTGCCACCCTTATCAAAAATCTCCCCGAAATCCCTACCAGACAACCATACAGTTTGTGAACTATCATCTATGGAAATCTGTTTCTTTAAATTTAAGATCTGTTTCTCTAATGATACTTCCTTGAATTGCAAATAGTCCTGAAAAGAAAGATTATTATTGCTCTTTTCCTCCCCGGCTGCTTGAAGCTAGGCCGCCATCATGAATGACACAGTAACTATCCGGACCAGGAAGTTCATGACTAACCGACTACTTCAGCGGAAACAGATGGTCATTGATGTTCTTCACCCCGGAAAGGCAACAGTACCTAAGACAGAAATTCGGGAAAAACTAGCCAAAATGTACAAGACCACACCAGATGTCATATTTGTGTTTGGATTCAGAACCCATTTTGGTGGTGGCAAGACAACTGGCTTTGGCATGATATATGATTCCTTGGATTATGCAAAGAAAAATGAACCCAAACACAGACTTGCAAGACATGGTCTGTATGAGAAGAAAAAGACATCAAGAAAACAGCGAAAGGAACGCAAGAACAGAATGAAGAAAGTCAGGGGGACTGCAAAAGCCAATGTTGGTGCTGGCAAAAAGTGAGCTGGAGATTGGACAACAGAAGGAGTAAAGATGCTACAGTGGCTTTATCTGGTTGTGCAGATTTTTCATGAGAGGATCAATAAACTAAGAATGTTTAAAAAAAAAAGATTATTATTATCATAGATAATTTTATTATTGAGGAACAAAAGACACGATTCTAATTTAGACTCCAAAAAGATATTGACCATTAGTTGTTTTAATAAGAAAGATGAGGAGAAGGATCCAGGTTCTTAAGTATGGCATATCTTGACAGGAGGACTAGAGGACAAATCTTGACAGGAGGACTGGAATAAGACAGGAGGTCTTATATGGTTCCATGAACTCAGAAAAAGAAATTATGGCATGGGAAAGGAGAAGAAAGTCAATTCTGAAAGAAGGAAGTCTTGATTCAGAGCCTTTCTCAAGATAGACAGAACCAACCTCTGAGCAGATTGGCAAGGGATCTCCCAGTCTGCCCCAAGGGAGTTCACGATGGAATGTTGTTCACTGCCTTGACATTGGATGAACATCAATAGGACCAGGGGCAAGAGCTTCAAAATAGTGTCAAGAGCGTGGTTATAGGAAAAATGAACGTTGAAATGAAGGTTGGAGGTCAGGAGTGACAGAGAAGCAAGCTTAACGTGAATGATACATTGAATCCATTTTGGAGCTGAATCCCTGATGAGTATAATTGTAGCTGGTTGTAATTGAGGAGAAAAGATAAGAGAAGTATGCATATTGCTTAGACTTCAAAAACAGGTACGAGGCTCTCAATGGGTCCTCAGCCATGGTTGACTATTAAACTCCTGCAGAGGTCTTATAAATACAAATAGCTGGGCTCTATTCCTAGTAGACTCTGATGGTGGGGAGGGTCAGGTAAATATCTTTGTTTAAGCCACTTACGCGCATCTTAACTAATCATTCTCCTTATTAGAAGTGTTGTTCAGGGGGGCGCCTGGGTGGCTCAGTTGGTTGGACGACTGCCTTCGGCTCGGGTCATGATTCTGGAGTCCCAGGATCGAGTCCCGCATCGGGCTCCCTGCTCAGCGGGGAGTCTGCTTCTCCCTCTGACCCTCCCTCCTCTCATGCTCTATCTCATTCTCTCTCTCAAATAAATAAATAAAATCTTTTAAAAAAAAGAAGTGTTCAGTTACTAGAGTCTGGTATATTGCTCAGGTGACCCAGATAGTTCTAGGCACTGCTGACTAAAACCTAGACCAGACCGAGTAATTCCCTTCCCAGGAATCTACCATAAGAAGGGGGCGAAATCAGAGGGGGAGATGAACCATGAGAGATGATGGACTCTGAAAAACAAACTGAGGGTTCTAGAGGGGAGGCGGGTGGGAGGATGGGTTAGCCGGGTGATGGGTATTAAAGAGGGCATGTTCTGCCCTCTTTAATGGAGCACTGGGTGTTATGCACAAACAATGAATCATGGAACACTACATCAAAAACTAATGATGTAATGTATGGTGATTAACATAACAATAAATTTTTTTTTAAAAAGAAGATATAGTCACTATTTAAAAAAAAAGAAAATAATCAGAAATGAGGCCAAATTTTGCTTTCAAAGATGTTCATCAAACCTTTATGTATGCTAGTAAAAACTAAAAATAACCTCAAGTCAAATAATAGAGAAATGGCATATTTATATTATGAAGTATTAAACAGTATTTAAAATTATTTTCTGATGAGTGTATGATAAGGAAAAATACACACAATATAATGCTAAGTATAAAAAAAGAAAAAAAAAACCATGAAGACAACTCTGTATATATGATATGATCTCCAAAATCTTGAGCACCACCACTTATGCACTAGATACAATACTCCTAGAAACAGCAAAATGTTGACCATGGTGTGTTGCATTAGTCAGAGCTCGCCAGAGAAATAAAACCAATAGGATATTATAGGAAGAGATTCATTATAAAATATTGGCTTATGAGATGACGGAGGCTAAGAAGTCTAAAATCTGCAGAGCCCATGTCCAAGTTTGAGTCTGAAGGACAGAAGCTGCTGCAGAACCAGGAAGAGCTATAATGTCCCAGTTCACTGCGAAAGAATTTCCTTTTATTTGGGGGAGGGTCGGTCTTTTGTTCCACTCAGGTCTTCGAGTGATTAGATGAGGCCCACTCATATTATGGAGGGCAATCCACTTTACTCAGTCTGTCGACTTACATGTTAATCTCATCCAGAAACACCCCCATACAAACACTCAGATCAGTGTTTGCCTAAATATCTGTGTATCTCATGGCCCAGTCAAACTGACACATAAAATTAACAGTTACGTGTACTGTCACTGGTCTGCAAATTTAATTACAGTAGGGACCATATTTTTTAGCATGAATTATTATGTTAATGATTTATAATGTATTAGCCAACCTGAACTCACTCCTAATATTCAAGAAAACTAAATCGTGTCTTCACTGATGTATTACCCGAAGCAGTGACATTTTTCCATTGAAATTTGTTTACTTTTGTTAGAATGTGAAGAGCAATTAAATTAGTGAAATCTCAGAGGTCACTTAGTGTGCCTGAAAATAAATCCAAGCTGAAACAGTTGCAAATGATTTACATAAGCATTTAATATCCCCAAATATTTATGTGGCACAATTCAGTTATAAAGCGTGTCTTATTATTGCTTGTATTTGAATATATTGCACAAAAATCATGTGCACGCTTTTTACTTTCCAAAGAATATTATAACTTGATACTGTGCAGTAACTTCTGCCTCAGCTCAGAATTATAGATAATTTTTCATTCCTCTCAAGGCAAAAATGTTCTTCCTTAAAAAATTATCTCTATAGGGGCTAACTTCTAGGTGTATGTTGCTGATTGTGATGGTTAGGTGGGTTGGAAGGACTAGGGAGAGGAGGGGAGGAAAATATTAACTTTTCCAATGAACTTTTATCCAAAGGATAAATTTTAAGAAGAAAGGTAATTTCTCCCTCTTAAAAAACACACACAAAAACTGATCAAAATAGCCTACTAGAGTAACAAGAAAAACAAAAAAGCAGCAATTGGTACTTCTATTCCATTTTCCTTCCCAGTAGTATTCACTCCGTTCTCCACACTAGAGACCTAAGATGGAACCTTTCCCATACTGATTTGTTCAGTTTAGGCTTCCACATACTATCCTCTGCTCAGTCACCCAGTCATTATGCATCTCACAAGGAGGTAAGTTCTGTTTCTTGGGATTGCCCACTTGCCTGGAGCATCCTTTGACAGCCCCAACTAAAATCTATTCTTGTGTAATGCAATTAAATTTAAGAAGGGGTAAGAGGAACTATCTCATTAGATTAGGAATTTAGTGATGTCCAAACCATAGCTAATACTTAGGAATGAACCCCTCATGGGTCTTGATCCTGTGAAAAAGTTGGAAATGAACTCACTTCTTTAAGACCCTGTTTTCTTCTTCAGCTATGATGCTAAGCTAAGAACCTCCCCTAAATCTGGGTTCCAGGAGGCTCACTCCAAGACAGACCTCACTCCTAAACTGTCTAGGTAGCACCCACCCATCCCAGCATGAGTCCTCAGGTCAGGTCCTATCAAACTATCTCACCTTGAAATGGCTCTGTTTTCTTCCATTAAACCCAGATCCAAACCTAGAAAACATAAGTGGGGGTAAGAACGTAGTCCTCCTGTGCAGCCACTCTGGGACACAAGATAAAGCACCTCAAAGCAGGGTGGTGTGTGAAAAATCTTCCAATCTAAACCTAGGTCTACAGGAAAATCACTAAAGCTCCTACTTACATTGTTCACACAGGGCTTTCATCATCCGGGCCATCAACGGAGTGAATACAGGGGGAAAGCTTTTTGTAAACCCTAAAGTCCAAAACACATATATTACCAATGTCGAATGTAACTAGACAATCTGTGAGTCTGAACGCGAGTTCCAGGTAAGCTTTAGTGATTTTCCTGTAGACCTAGGTAGTCCATGCCCACTCTTCCAGTAGTCCTCCAACGCCTTCCACTGTGCTGGTTACTTGAGGTGTGAGGGGAGGCTATTACCAAATAAGAGAAGACAGTCTTCCCTTCATGGGTTGCTCCCAAGCAAATTAGGAAGAATGGCATTTACAGACCTTTGAATCAGTTATTATATATTTGCTAAATTAACCTCCACAACCATACCACACTGTATCCTTCTCTCTGCTATCAGGTCGGGAAACTGAAGAACAAAGAAATGCTTAATCTGGTTGACCAAACATGCAGCTACAAAAACAACAGCCTAAAAAGGGAATCTAACTTCTTCACCACTTTGTTATACTGTGTCTATTATATCAATGAGACAACAGTTGGAACTGTATCATGACATACCGTAAAATACTTAATAGGATGATCAAGACAGTCATGGAAATGACTACACAATTATTGTGTTGTGGCAGAAGCATCAAGAATAAAATGAAGTTGAGAAGTAGCTGGGGTTCCCAGAGAAGGCTTGTCTTCTTTCCCCTCCTTCTGAGGGTGGTGGTTAAGCCCACAGGGGTTAGAAGCTCTGCTTTCTTCTCCACCATTTCGCTCTGCCCTCCCTTTGCATTGCTACCCCCATTGCTCTGTTGATGCAGCTCAGAACAGTGGCTGCCTAATCCCTGCTTCCAGAGATTTTGCTTTTCAGCCTCAGCCATCCTGACACGGTGAGCCACTACTCCTCTATGAGGATCAGGCCTCTCTGAAGTTGCTCTGCTGGTTCTCTTCCCCAGCGTTGCTCGTGGATTTTTGCATTAATTTTGTGTTTTAAATATTGTATTAAATATTAAAATATTACTTATGTCGATTACTGACTTCTTTGGCATCCCTCTAAATTATGCACCCAAGGGGAGTGTTTCATTTTTTCACCCTGATTGTAGCCCTGTTCAACATCAACCACTCAGCCCCAGCCGACTGAAGTTGCCATGGCCATCTGACTCAGGGCAGCCCGTATGTGAGATTGGTATTTGTTGACTTTATTTCACCATTAAGGAAACTGCCATGGAAAATACATTCTAGAAAGTCCCTCAGCCATCATACAAACCTTCACACACAGAGTGACATCATCCCTTCCCCCCTCATTTCTCTCCCATTCTTACTGTGTGACCAAGGCGTCTCCTGTGGAAGGGAGGGGTGAGGGAGGGGATGGGAGGGAGCATTCCCAGGCAGTCTGGAAGGGAAAAGGACCTGGGAACCCGATACAGAAGTGGACTTGGTTAAGATAATGAGGAAACCTAGACCTTGTGATGTGGGGGGTTATGCAACTTATTTTTCCTGTCCAGTTTTCTTCTGTTTTGCCTTAATTTTATACAAAATGCCCTTCATTGCAAAGCACAGTGGGCCATGCTCCAAGGCCCCGATCCTTTGATGAATCTTGCCTAACCACTGTGATGCTCTTTGATCTCCTTTTGTGCTCACTGTTGTACCAATAGCCTGTCTCTCGAGACTACATTGGGATCCCTCATACTTTGTCACCTTGGGGAGCTTCCGAGCTACCTCTCCCAGCCCCTTAGGATGGATTTCTGGGGTCCATCTCAGGAGTCAGAAATGTGAAACCCTTCAGTGACCTTCTCCACCAAAGAACATAACCACACTAGCCACATATTACCTACAAGGAAAAACTATGCTTTTAATGTTACAAGTTTTAATGAGTTACACATTGTAATAAATGACCATTGACACTATCAATTTAAGAGCATTCACCATTGGCAATTTGTATGACCCCACCGACATTATTAAAAGAATATCTTTTTTCCTCACCCTTCTTCCTCTGTGCCAGGAAGCATAGCTGTATTCATTCCCTTCCTCACAATCATAAACTCAGCTTATCTCCTGGGAACCAGAGCTTCTCCTGGAGTGGACCTGAATCTCCCATGGCCATAAACACATGAAGTTTTAATGCTGTTGGGAGGAAATATTCACTCCTAGCAAGCTGGTGGAAATTTCTCATGTAGGCCAGGTTTTGGAACCTTTCCCCCAATAGCTATGGAATCCAGAAACCTATCTTTACTACTGCAACACATGTTTCAATTGTATGCTTGACCTCCCCAAATAAACTGTAAGTTCCTTCTTGGAAGGGCCATGTGTTAAATGACTTCTGCTCCCCAGAGTGCCCAACACAAATTACTACATAAAGAACTTTGTAAAGACTAAGAACTCAGACAATTTTGAGCATTGCTGCCTCAGTTAACATTTGCCACACCCCTACTGGGGCCAGGCAAAGGGTGACATGTTACTTAGGTGAAGTTCTGGCTAGTCCGTAGGGCCTTGGAAGACAGAGGGAAAGAGAAGCTTTGAGGGCTGATCTCTGCAGAGTCAGGACTACCCAGCAGCAACAGTGCAGGGAGGAAGGAGGCATCTGAGCCATGCACAACAGGACTGGTTAAGTAGGATACCCATTCAAGATATCCTGTCAGATGCACATTCAGAAGGACCACCTTCATTAGGAGGGCAAACAGGTGCGGTCCAGGAAAAAAAGAAAAAAAGAAAAAAGGCTGGAGGTCTCAGAATCAGTAGGGCAGTCCTGCACTATTCACATAACACAGATGATCCCGATCTGCAAGAAGGAGGAGCTGCTGCAACACCTGGGTGGCTCGGTTGGTTAAGCGTCTGCCTTCGGCTCAGGTCATGATCCCAGGGTCCTGGGATCGAGTCCTCCATCGGGCTCCTTGCTCAGCAGGGAGCCTGCTTC
Source organism: Mirounga angustirostris (assembly GCF_029215605.1). Classification (NCBI taxonomy): domain Eukaryota; kingdom Metazoa; phylum Chordata; class Mammalia; order Carnivora; family Phocidae; genus Mirounga; species Mirounga angustirostris. The sequence continues at coordinate 77,534,040 of NW_026991713.1, forward strand.
TCCCTCTGCCTGCCACTCCTCCTGCTTGTGCTCTCTCTCTCTCTTTTTCTGACAAATAAATAAAATCTTTTTTTTTTAAAGATTTTATTTATTTATTTGACAGAGAGAGACACAGTGAGAGCAGGATCACAAGCAGGGGGAGTGGGAGAGGGAGAAACAGGCTTCCCATGGAGCAGGGAGCCCGATGCAGGGGCTCGATCCCAGGACCCTGGGATCATGACCTGAGCCAAAGGCAGACGCTTAACAACTGAGCCACCCAGGCGCCCCTAAACAAAATCTTAAAAAAAAAAAAAAAAGGAGCAGCTGCTTTGTACATGGCAAGCTGGATGGTTGGAGTAGAGACAGGAAAATGTGGCAGGAGTTGAAAACTAGAGGACACTCTGATAAATAGAAAACTGATTTGGGATTATTTCATAAATTCAGCCCATCTACAATGGCATCCTCCTTATAAGGGCTTTCCTAGGCTTGCCTCAGGGAGCTTATTAAATTCCCCAAAGTCACACAGTTAGAAAATTGTAGAACTGGATTTTGGAATCTATCTAGGCAGTAGGATGGACTTTGGAGTCTGCCCTCTTAACCACTATGCATACTGCCTCCAAAGATGACAAATTGCTTTTTTTGCTAGAAGGTAAAAAATGAAAATAATGAATTTTCATTATATTGTCTGAAGGTATGTTTCCAGTAAAATACAGCACCTAATTTTTCCTCTTTAGGAATCTGACTGAATGGAAATGTGTGTTATTTGTTTGAGAAAGGAATATTAGTATGAACATGAAAAGCCTGAAAACTTAAACTTCTGCACACATGAATCAACCTCACATGCAGGTGGTGTTAAGATTGTGACACAAAGTCATGATATGATGCTCTAGACAGAACGTCTGTGTCCCTGTGAGCATACGTTGAAACCTAACGAACCCCGACTGCAATGGCACTAGGAGGAGGGGCCTTCGGGAGGTGGCTGGGTGGTAGGGTGGAACCCTCACCAATGGCATTCGTGCCCTCATAAAAGATCCACTAGAGGGCGCCTGGGTGGCTCAGTTGGTTAAGCGACAGCCTTTGGCTCAGGTCATGATCCTGGAGTCTCTGGATCGAGTCCCGCATCGGGCTCCCTGCTCGGCGGGGAGTCTGTTTCTCCCTCTGACCCTCCCCCTCTCATGCTCTCTCTCTCTCTCTCATTCTCTCTCTCAAATAAAATAAATAAAATCTTAAAAAAAAAAAAAGATCCGCTAGAGAACCCCCTCACTCCTCTGTCTTGTGAGGACATGGGGAGATGAGGACCATCTGTGAACTGGAAGGAGGTCTCTCACCAGGCACGGAACTTGCCTGCATCTTGATCTTGGGCTTTCCAGCCTCCAGAGCTGTAAGAAATGCTTTTCTGTAGGGGCGCCTGGGTGGCTCAGTCGTTGGGCGTCTGCCTTCAGCTCAGGTCATGATCCCAGGGTCCTGGGATCGAGCCCCACATCGGGCTCCCTGCTCAGTGGGAAGCCTGCTTCTCCCTCTCCCACTCCCCCTGCTTGTGTCTTGTGTTCCCTCTCTCGCTGTGTCTCTCTCTGTCAAATAAATAAATAAAATCTTTAAAAAAAAAAAAAAAGAAAGAAAGACTTTTCTGTAACATATAAGCCAGCCAGTCTATAGTATTTATTATAGCAGCCCTAACAGATGAAGACATAGGACTTCTTCAGGGAGGAGTTTTTCAACACACCAGTAACTGTGAAAAATGTTCCCAGCCATGGCCAAAGTCAGAGAACGGAAAGTGCCAAACTTCATATCCTGATGGGACAACAGCATCATCCAATAGAAATTTCTATGATGGTGGAAATGTCCTATATCCTGGGCTATTCAGTATAGTTGCCACTAGCCCACATGGATATTGAACACTGGAAATGTGCCTAGGGCAACTGAAGACTGTTTTTAAGATTTTTATTTTATTTAAAGAGTATTTATTTATTTTAGAGAGAGAGAGAGCAGGGGGAGGGGCAGGGGAAGAGGGAGAGAAGCCGACTCCCTCCTGAGTGCAGAGCCTGACGTGAGGCTCCATCTCAGGACTCCAAGATCATGACCTGAGCCAAAATCAAGAGTCAGACGCTTAACTGACTGAGCCACCCAGGTGCCCCGAATTTTTATTTTATTTAAATTGACATTGCCACGTGTGGCTGGTACTATTAGATAGTACAGCTGAGAATGTAGCAAAGATGTTCCTATTTCCTTACTTGCCCATGCTTGAGGAAAGGGCAAAAAATAAGTTCTTTGAAGGGAATAGTTTGCATGAAGAATGGGGGTGGGGAGGGGACCACATTCAGAATCTCAGTTGTATCCATTGTACGCTTCTCAGGTTCAGTTTGCAGACCAATAAAACCCAGCCCAAACCTCACTATGGTTTTCCTGTGAGAGGCAGGCCGCAGTGTGAACAGACCATTTGACAGGGTGGTAGCTGATCTGGAACTTGGTCTGGGTGTTCTGTTACCTGAACGGGCCCTTGTCCCTCAGAACTTCAGTTTTCTTAGCTGCAAAATGAAACGGTTGAACTCAACAAACCCTAAGGCATCACCTGGCCAGAACGTTTTACCTTCCATTTCAGCTGACGAGACACTATGAAAGCATTTTTAAAAAATCAGTATTATTGCTTGACAGAGATAGAAACAAAAATCTTAGAAACCTACTGATTTCAAATAAAGCTTCGAGAAAGTGCCAGAAAGGCTTTGAATTTCCTGCAGGAAAGATTTTGTGACAGATTAGAAATATAATATTGGCCCAAATGTGTGCTTTCCTAGGAGACTAGAAGCGGGCCATAAAGGTTACTTGTATGCTTACAGCTACCCCACTTATTCCCACAAGTTCCATTTCTTCGTGCATAGAACAACCATAACAGATCTGCAAAATTGTCTCGGCACTGGGCTCTGCACAGCAGAGGCAATGTTTATGCAACGCGGTTAGCTATCGTGCTGGGAGAGGCCTCTAAATCAAATTTGCACATACAAGCGAGGGTTTGCGAGGACTAATCGGATAATTATACCCCAGGCAACCAATTTGCATGGCAAGTGGGGCAGAGTTTTATTTTATTTGCTTTACATTTCGGCCTTGGTAAAATGAGGTAGCACGTAAAATCTCAACTTGCGTGGTGTTTTGCTTGTAATTACTCGTGTTTGCTAAAACAGGTTATGAGTTTATTAGGATCACGTTGTGCCGCGTGACTTGAAATGTGAAATGACCTCCCACGGTAGCCACCAGCGCGGTCCTCTGTCGTCCGGAGCTGTTTCTCTCCAGGCCCCTCCTCCAAGATAAAGCTAAGGTTCCTACATTGCTTTGAAAGATAGACAAGGAAACTCCATCTCTGGCCTCCAAGGCTTATTATTCTATCTTCCGATGTGTGGTTTGTCACATAAAAAAGTATGTAAGCCAGTCTACACCTAATATTTTAATAGCGAGATGACCAGTTGAAACTTTAAATGTCTAACACTCTTCTCCCTGCCTTTTAGCAAACTCTCTATATAGTTCTAATGGGCTCTTAAAATATGAGGTAACCACCAGAAATAGCTGCTTTATTTTAAAAAGCTCACTGTTAAGGTGCTTTTGCTAATCTGACATCAGGGAAAACGCAAGTTCAAATTTCATGTTTTGGAACGCAATAAAAATCACCACCTGGAAATCCAGAGGCACAGGCAAAGTGATATTCAAAGCAGGTGTGTCAGCCTCATAGAAACATGGCAGAAGTCATTCAGTGGTTCTGGAAGGAAGGTTAGGGTCCCAGCAGGGCAGCAACATCCTGGAGGGCCTTTGCTGTGGGAGTTCTAGCTGGGCATGTCATGGGCATCCACTGTCTAGCAAAGAAAAATCCTTTAGTTGTGCCTGGGAGGGGAATAAGTGAGTTAAACTGACCGGCTCAAACCGTTGCGTTCAAATGAAAGAACTGAAAACAACAGACCCCACATGTTTATGAGCTCAAATACCAGAGGGCATTTCTATAAATCTTTTCCATTTTTGTTCCTTCTTGGCTCAAGGCTGGATCATGAAAAAGAAACGCTATACACCGCCAGAAAGAATATTTGCAGAGCTTTCAGCCCTGTCTTGCTAAGTCCTCTGGTTCAGATCACACTGGAATAATTGCTGGACTTCCAGGTGTTTAATATTTACTGACCACTAACACTATTCTGAAAAAACAAAACAAAACAAAAAAACCCAGAGCGTTTGATGTAGTCATTAGTTAGGAACTCAAAAAAGGTATGAAGAGACAGGGTAAGGAACGTGAACTCATTAATTCTCTAAGCTTCTAATGAGTACATATTGTGGTAGGCTGCATTAGCATTTCTAGTTTCTGACTCTATTTTGTGGCCAGGCCTTTCGTCACGTGGCTTTAAAGTTTCTTCTGCTAGATGTGGAATTTCCCCACTCAATTAGTGTTGAGCTTGATCATCTGACTTGGTCTGACCAATAAAATACTAATAGACATGACATAATCAAACGTTTGAAAATGTGTGTGTGGTTAGGTTAGCCCTGCCCCCGCCCCTCCCCCCGCCCCCCGCCCCTTGCTCCTGCCTCTGCCATGGGAACATTTTTTTTTTTCTGATTAGCTCCTGTCCTTTCAGCTTGGGTCCCAGGAACAGACCGGAGCACAGCCTTCGGCAAGGAGCCAAGCCAACTGGACACACAGCTTGAAAAGAATCTCTAAGCTGAGCTTAACCTGGGTCTTCTGATCCACAGTTAACATTGGAACCATGCTCTAAAGTACAAAGGCTAACTGGTGTGATGCAGAGTTTTAGTGGGCAGTTCTAGAGCATTTTTACAGTAATTGTTGACAAAGATATTTTGTATGTGCTAGGCATTATGCTAGGCCCTGGGGACCTCAAGATGAACTAGAGAGAGCTCCTGCCTTTAAGGAACTCTGGGTCTAATAGCAGAGATGCTTACATAAACTATAATGTTCATAGTGCTATGAGAGGTCTGGACCAGGTACTCTAGAAAAAAAGAAACAAATTGAAGAAATGGTGGATAGGCACCAAAATAGAATTCCACTGCCCTGAGTTCATGCTAGTCCTTTCTTTAGCCTTAAAGTTGTTAAGAAAATGGACCTTTTACATAAGTAATCAAATCCCAGTTCCTGCTGGTTAATAACTTGTGTGTTTGTAACTTGCGTGTTTAAAATTTTCTCCTCTATACATATATCCATATATATATATTTACATTTACTCCAAAATTATAGCTGATCCACAATTAAACTTAAGCTATATCTCTAACATGAGTTAAGTTCTGTTTTTATTTATTGGCCCTATGAGAAGCTTATCATTCTACCCACCAAAGAAAATATCTGAACCATCTGGGAATGGACAACAAGATATGTTCTTTCTCCATATCTAAATTCAAGTCAGATGGAAATGCAAGGTGTCAAGTTTGGTCTGCCCAAGAGACATTTTCACACCTACAAATTCTTCCCGACCATTTGGGACATCCAGCATGAATCCCACCATTTGTTTGTATTAAAGAAAGAATCCCATCTTTTTTCTGCAGAGGGATTACTTAGGATTGTTCCCAAAGACTTCTAAAATTCTGGAGACAGCAAACAAGGAAGTGAGGAGTGGGAGAATAGATATTAAAATTGTTGAAATCAGTTGGGGAAAAGCTTATGCTATCGGTCTTGTCAATGAGAGGCATGGTTGCATCTGCCCCCAGTCTATCCTACCCTGCTAGGCATCTTGAGTAAGGTATCTAGGCATTATATTAAAAAATGTAAATATCCCTCTAGGTTCGGTAACTCAGGAATTCTATAGGATTCATGCTATTGAGATCAGCAGACACTCAGCACGAATGCTTATACTTCAGACTTCCAAGCTCTTGGCAATCATTAACAATCAATTGTGGAATTCTTTCCTATTGAGATTTTCAAAGTTTACTAAAAATAATGTTGCAAAAAACCACTATAGTTTGAAGCTAAAGCACATGAGCTTTGGAGCCAAACAACCTAGGTCCAAATATTCCATCTACTTCCTAGAGGTGTTATTTGGGAAAATCGTATCAGTTCCCGATACAGTAAAATTCCATTAAACTAAGCAGAGGTAAACCACTTTATCTTGGAGGGAGAATTTGATAACAGTTGATCAAACCTGGGAAGAGGGCTTTGTGCAGCCCATAATGTAGAATCACAACCAAGGTGCACAGAGGGGTCAGGCCAACCAGGACCATTGCTATGGCCTCCCGATAGCACTCCCCTTTCTTCCGGCACATTAATGGTTGGAAGGACTTTGGAAGAAAAGTAGAAGCACGGCAGATATCTCTTTCCCACACTTTAACTTCTCTTTTGCAGAGGAATCTATGGGGTGAGACCCTCAGCAGTTGCTTGTTCACAGCAACGTTACCAAAGGATTTAATAATGCTTCTGCCTCTGCAGATGATAATTAATATTCTAGCAGGGGCTAGATTTTACCATGGGGGCTAATTTAGCTCTTCTGTGGGCATGGGGTGCCTTTCCAACTCCACTACATCCATGCTACTTTGCACAATGCAAAAACTCCTCTCCACCCCTAAAGGGCGAGCCGTGCACACACATGTCCCCCAGCAAGGACTCACATGACTTTTCCTTGTGACAGATCTATTAGGTAAACAAAGATTAAGCTCCCTTTGTCAGTGAGAAAACTGGAATGTCGACCAGTTTTGAGGATTGCTGAGGATAAGAAGAACAGAACAAAGACTCCCTCCCCAACTTCGACATGCTAATGCCTTGTTTTTGAGGAATGATGAGCGTGTGCCATTCTGGTATGGGTGCCCTGTGTCAGTGTTCTTGGCTGCTACTCGGCACCAAGGCAAGGGAGTGGATGCCAAAGACTCTTCTATATATTTTTTCTCCCCAAAGAAGAGAGCTCAAGAAAAACTCATTTTGACAAGTGATTTAAAACAGATAACATATACCTTCCTTTCTGAACTCCAGGTTGGTGTGGTGTTCCCCTCGGCCTCCGTGCTCAGATCTGAGTGCTCTCGGGAGAGGCCAAGTGTTGACATTCAGTTCTGTGTTTCTAAGTATTAACACACGTGGTGGGGAGCCTTTACAACTACTCACTCACGCTGAAGCCATGGGCGGCCCATTCGAGTCGTTCTGTTCTCTCCCCGATGCCCCATCAAGCTGCCATGAACTGGCATGGATGTTGTTGTCACGTTGGCAGGAAACCTGCCCCACTGGAACCCTCACAGAAGAGAGAAAAATGTAAAGATGAGCGAATAAAATGGGAATGTAAATGACCAGTTAGAAATATTCTTAATTGCACAAGGAGAGATCCGAATGCCTAAAAACTCGACCCCTCCAACTCTGAGTTGATGGTTTGGGGCCAAGGGCATCACCAAGTGGCCAGGGGCTCCCCTCATCCATCTCTTCATTCTCCCTGTTCCCTCAAACCTCACACAGGAGGGAAACCCCCCACAATTTCTGTGTGACCCGAAGGACTGAATCCTGTCAAGTCAGTTCCATTTTCCTAATAGGGAGTTGTTATAATAAGTTTAAGAGGCCACCCGAGCCCTTTGAGTTAGGAACAAATCGCAAATCATCATAACACTACACCTATTCCTGTTTTATGACAGCAATAAATCAAAAGCAGCCTCGCAGTGCGAAAACTAGCTATGGCAGGCACGAGTGCCAGGTTCTCAGAGATGCCAATGCCCAAACGGCTTTAGCTTTGCCGTGTATGTTTTGGCTCCTGGAGGCTCCATTTTTCAATTAAGGATTAAAAAAAAAAAAAAAAAGTGTGTGTGTGTGTGTGTGTGTGAAAGGGAGAGAGAACAGCTTCAGGTAAATTTGCCAGGCCAGACAATGAGGCTCTTGTTCTTTATGAATTTTATTTATTTATGTTAGCTTTACTTTTGTGTTCATATGACTTTTGAAAGGAGTATGGGATATGGAGTCGAGCCAGAGAGTTTACACAAAATTTAATGTGACCTAGATTGTAAATGAAACGCGAGTCTCCTGAAGATGTTACATGGGTTCATACCATCAAGGACTTTTTAAAAGCCTGCTCAGGTTTCACCTACAAGTCCTGCTTCCCAGGTATTAGTTAGAACTCCCGGTGGCTTTGCGAAATATTTCCTATACGATTCTAGGCAGTTAGAATAACTTCAGAAGAGACGTGGTGCGTGCCCATCACTTCAAGTTGCTCTTTCCTGGTAACAAGTGCATTTTTTCAGATGCCATTACTGTGACCTACGAAGCTGAGCATCCTATTTCAGACACCATTTTTTAGCTTTATACTTGCTTCCCGAAATAATGTCAGTAATCAGCTACTACTAATCAATAAAAAAGCAACGGAGCTAAGGTTTTGAAACAATGAAATTGCTCTTAGAGTCAAGAGTACGTCTAGGTGCTAACCTTTTCTTTGAGTTCATGCTAACAAATGTTTTGAAAAAAATGACCTGACTTTTTTTTAAATAAAATTATATTATAATTATTTCACAACTTTAATTTAGGGACCACTGAAAAATTGTATTAAATTTATAACTCCGGGTGCCTGGGTGGCTCAGTCAGTTAAGTGTCTGCCTTTGGCTCAGGTCATGATCTTGGGGACCTGGGATCGAGTCCCGTGTCGGGCTCCCCGCTCAGCGGGGAGCCTGCTTCTCCCTCTCCCTTGCCTTCCCCACTGCTCATACTCTCTCTCTCTGTCGAATAAATAAATAACATCTTTAAAATAAAATAAAATAAATAAATATATAACTGAATATAGATCCTATCAGATTAACCTCACTCCAGTGTCCATAATCAAAACCAAAGACTCATCTCCGGTGGCTGCTTCCTCTGCATATCCGTATCCATGGTAGCAGTCAGTTTCTTCCTTCACCGGGTCTTACCACCACCCTCTTTCTGTTTGGGAGTCCAGGCCCTTAGTCATTCGGGGCAAAATTTTCACAGCCACCTCACTGAATCCCTTTTGTCTTTCAAAACCCATTAACCCTTCAGTCATGGCGATGTCAGATTAACCTTTCTAAGCCTCCATTTTTACACTCTTACTTCTCTAATGATTTAAGAAGCTCCAGTGACTATCTATTGCTTGCCACATGGAAGCATCCCATAGCTTAAGTGGCACAGCTGTATGAGTCAAAAATTAACCATCCCGGGAGCACTCACAGACAGAGCCGCAAGCACAGACACGCCTCGGAGAGGTTACATCCTCCCGGGCTCATTGTGATGAAAGGCTGGTCTTTGATGTGTTTTTAGATACATTATATTTATTAGACTTCCCACTTGGTCCTGGAAAATTGATTCATTCTAATAACCACCCAAAGACAGTTATAAACCAGGGCACAGTTTATTCATCTGCCATGGGCCAACCACCAGCAGGCCTGGGAACAGGACTGGTCAGATGTGAGCCAGGCACTCCCTTCCTGGTGAGTTGCACCCCTCGGAGACGAGACTGTTTATCAGAGGGTGTGTGGGGAGCGCAGATTGGAAAAAGGAAATTGATTGTTGCCTGAAGGAAATGTGCGTCACACTCATACAACCCAACGTTGACCTACTCCACCCAAGGGATAGTTCAAGCTAAGAAGGAAATAGAACTATCCTTATCATCTAAATCAAAACACCAATCTCCCTAAAGAGTGATGCATAAAAAAGGATGAGGTTTTTGAAAATTGTTATTATTTATTTGTGTTAGCTTCCTCTACAGGGAGAGAGAGAAAAAATGCTTCTTGGTTTCTGGATTTTATGTTGTGATAGTGTCTCTTTATGACGTATTATTGCATATATCCTTCCTTTCAATTTAGGTTCTCTTCATAATGAAGTAAGAGTTCACAAATGAGCTATTCCTATATTGCAATACAGTATGAGATAAAATTACATGAATTCCAGCCATTGCTGAACTATAGTTAGTTCATTGTTCCCATTTCATGGAGTCTGACTTCTCAAACTTGACTCCAAATATAGGTATTTATCCGACTTTTTTAAAAAAGATTTTATTTATTTATTTGAGACAGAGAGAATGAGTGAGAGAGAGAGAGAGCATAAGGAGAGGGGAGGGGGAAGCAGACTCCCCGCTGAGCAGTGACCTCGATGAGGGGCTTGATCCCAGAACACTGAGATCACAACCTGAGCTGAAAGCAGACGCCCAACCGGCTGAGCCACCCAGGTGCCCTGGTATTTATCTGACTTTCACTCATTTTCCCTATCATATCATAAAATGGCCCTCAAATTCACTTCCCCATTATAAACCCTTTACCCTGCTAATAAAACCCTACCAAAATTCTGTCTACCTCCTCCGCATTTGTTAATTCAACAATTTTTCATTCAGAGCTTGCTTTTTGGCAAACACAAAGACCTTCCTCCCCTGGAATGAAGGTGTCAGACTACTATACAAATAATACAGAACAATTTGCTAAAAGCTGTAATAAGAGGTCGTCACTATGTGTGGAAGAAATGCTGAGAAGGACTTGATTCACTTTATCCTGGAGAGTCACCGTATGCTCACAGAAGAGGTCATACCTACATGTGACCTGCGAGGGTATGGTAGTAGAATAATGCCTTCCAAAGAGAATTACACCCTAGTCCCTGGAACCTGTGAATGGGTCATACTACGTGGAAAAGAAAAATTAAGAGTGAAGATGAAATGAAGATTGGTAATTCAGCTGACTCTGAGATGGGGAGAAAATCTTGTATTATGAGTGGGCCCAATGTCAGCACAAGGATCCTTAAGAGTGGGAGCAGAAAATGAGTCCGTGTCAGAGTGATGAGCTATAAGACTCATCTTGCTGAATTTAAAAATGGAGGGGGAAGTGGAGATGACCAGTGTAGGAAGCCTCTAGAAGCTTCTAGAAGGCAAAGAAACAGATTCTTTCCTCCAGAAAAGGATACTGCTCTGATTTTAGTTGACACCTTGATTTTAGCTCAGAGAAACCCATTTGGAACTTCTGATCTCTAGAACGATAAGAAAATAAATTGATATTGTGTTAATCGGTGGCATTTCCGGGCATTGTTTTACAGCAGCAATAGCAAACCGATAGAAAGAGTAAGCAGGATTTCACCAGAGGAAGGGGCTGAGGAGGGACTTGCGGTCAGGGAACATTACAGTGAGTTGAGTACTTGTTGTGGTGAGGCACTCGGTCAAGTGCTTTTCATGCATCATGACACAAGAGAAGAGGGGCTTTTGTATAGCAAATGACGATTCAATAGACTATCGATAAAGGCTTTTAGTGATCGAGACTAGAAATGTTGCTTTGGGATCCGCTGAGCAACAGTACCAACAGGAAGGTTGTTACAGATGCATTGAAGAGATCATGTTTGTCAAATTCTGGGAAATCAAGCACTGGGATACAGTGAACCAATCTGTAAAATCACCCCCCCAACCTACAATTCTAACTGCCGTCTTGACATTCACACCAAGAGGTTGCACGGACACCTCATGGTTACTAGCTTTTAGATTAAACCCATTCCAAGCCTCCTGCAGAATCTAGTCATTCTTCGTAGTTCCCCGTTCCTGGCACCATGTATTGCTCATCACTCAGGCTTAAAAGTTCCAAATCCTCGGTCTCCCCACCTCCCTGCACCCAACCAATATCATGTCAGAAAGCCTTCATCACCATGATTCTCTAATACCTCTCTCCTCTTTCACCTTCCTGACGTCACCCCTATGTGAGCCATTTTAACCTCAAACTATGATTTATGTTCTTTTCCCAATGAGTCATAAATTTCACTTCCCCTCATCATACCTCCTTTATAAAGTTTCCTTGCACTTTCCCTTCTCTAAACTCCTGCAAGGTGAATTGTTCTTCAAAACACTTAAAACTTCTTGAGAGAATGTCTCTACTCATGTTTCCCCATGCCCTTTCTTACTCCTCAGCTCCCGACTGCTGACCTCACTACTGTTGGCCGTTCTATTGAAATGGTTCTCCCTGAAGTCACAAGTGACCTTCTATTTATCAAATTTCAGGATCTATTTTGAGCCACCCTCAACTTGACCTCTCTGTGACATTGACATCATTGACTACTCTTTTATTTCTGAAACTCTTTTCTGCCTTGGATTCTGAACGAAACTATTTCCAGTCTCCCCTTTTATTGTCTTACTAGTTCCTTTAAATCTCCTCTAACGAGTATTCAGCCTCTTCTGTCCCACCAATGCTGCTGCTTCCTACAGTCCTAACCTAAGTCCTCATCGCTTTTCCCCATATACTATACATCTCTTCTCCAGGTATTGGATATAAGTGTCGTTTGGAAAATGGAAAAGAACACTAAGATTTCTTAACTCTGATCATTTGAATTCTGTCTTTCTAAATAGTTTTTGAGTACCTGCTTTATGCTCAGTGATGAAGATATAGTTTCTATCTTCTGAAAATTGATAGTCAATTTAGAGAGAGACAGCATATACACATAAACATTTTGAGAAGCAATCCAAGGCGGCATTTTTTCATTCTCCAACAGACAATGACCACTATACAACACCAGCTGAGTGTAGGTACTAAATAAATGGCAATAAAGGAATGTCTCTTCTTTTATGGGTAAAAAGGACAAACACTGAGCCCCCAGACAAATAGCTTTTCCCTTTCTGTCCTTGAATTGAGGCACTAAGAGGAAGTTATATGAAGAGAATGCCATTTCCCAAGTTGTATCCCACCTTGAATGCTACCTCCTTTTTGTGGTTTCCACAGTTCCTTATCTGCAATAGATGTAACTTACATTAAATCTATTTTTCTGGTTTGTTAAAATATTTTAAAACCTATCATCCTTATATTTTTTAAAAAAGAGGAAACCTATCTGAGGAATTATAGCAAGGAAAATATTTCCTAGGTAAATTAGAATGGGACCTTCAAGATTGTCCAAGCTCTTCTCAGTGAACTATTTATTTACTCATTTGTAACTACAAATCAGACACTTGCATTTTCAGCCATTTCTTTCTCTAGTAAAATAGCCTCAAGTATCTTATCAGATAACAAATTTTAAACATTGCTTTATACTAGATGTAGACTGTACCATCTCTGGTGTATAACCAGTCCTGGCAGACAATATGCAATAAAAAACTTTTTGGGTTCTGGCCTGAATTAGAATCAGATTAACTCGGGCATATCATGATGAAAATTTCCCTTTCTGGTCCATTAGGCTGCAATTTCAAATGGTCTGGAAAATTTGGAGTGACATTCTTTAAACCTGATTCTCCATCTGGAAATTCAGAGCCCACATTTCTTACTATTCTTACCAATAAGAAAGTTTTTGTTTTTACACAAAACAATAATTATTCTATTATATAAGTCTTGGTCACAGTGAAAGGAAACAAATCTATACACTGGTGCCTACCTAAATCCTGGTATGAAAACTATCAAAAGCTATAATACACATCAGATATCATCCTAGTAATAGATATAATCACTGAAGCTTTGTGGATTAAATTGAAAGAGAAATTTTGAGCTGCAAATACTTTAAAAATAGTTTGCCCAATACACTAAACCAGAAAAAATAATTTATTTTGATCCGTAGTCAGTCAAAAAATAGTATGAAGTAAACTTTTGCCCTGTTTCAAAGCCATATTCTCTGCTAAAAATTCACTTCGCATGAGAATCTGCAGGTTCATCCAACTTAATCTTTACCACATTTCTCTAGGCACACAAACAGGACTAGATATTAACTCTCAAAGTGAAGACAAAACTAGGCTATAATATTTTCAAGATTATATCAAAAATAGTATAGAAACAGACTGATGCATACATGGCTTTCTGATTTATGACAAAAATGAGACCATATCACAGTAAGAAAAGGATGATCTTCTCAATAAATGCTACTTGGTTAATTGGATACCTATAAGGGAACCGTACACTTTGATTGCTATCTCAATCTTTTCACAAATATAGGTTCCAAATGAGTTATGATTTACAGATAAGAGATAAAATAATGGTATTAGAAAAAGATATAACTAAATATCTTTATGCTCTTGGGGTAAGTGAGACTATTTTAATAGACACAGAAAATATTAAACATAAAGAAAAATCAATAACCGGACTATATTAAAATTAAAAGGTTTTGTTTTGCAAGAGACATCATTGAAGGATAAATAGGTAGCTCACAGAGGAGAAGAAGCTATTCACAAGGCATATATTCAACAAGACTCATATCTAGAAACATAAAAATCTATACATCAATAAGAAGACTGACAACCCAAAAGGAAAATGGGAAAGACTTGAGCAGCCATGTCATAGAAGATACCCAAATGGCCCATAAGAATCTGAAAGGTACCGAACTTCATTTAGTGTAATACCCTGCAAGCATGGCTCACTTCTTCCATCCCTGTCTCTATTCCCTTTGCCATGTGACTTTGTAGTACTGACTGACTCTGAATCTGAGCTAGGCTGTGTGACTCACTTTGACCAATGGAATATTAGCAAAGGTCATGCAAACAAAGTTTTGAAAAGCACTTGCACAATTGGGCTTGTTTGCTTCTGCACCTGTGCCATATCCATGAGAATCCTGGGGCTAGCCTGCTGGATGGAGAGTGAGAGATGTGTAGAAGAGAGATGAGTAATCCTGGTCTCTCCAGCTGCAGCCAGTCTAAAGCAGATGATAGTCAGCTGATACCCACAGGTATGTGAACAATCCCAGCCAAGAACAGCAGACCTGCCAAACCAGCCCCCCAGCTGACTCTATACTTGGGATCAGCACATGCTTACTGTGAAATGCCACTGACATTTTGTGGTTGCTTTTTATGTAACACTATTGTGGCAATAGATAGTCATAAGAAAGATGCAAATAAAAACTCAGAGCAATACTTCTAAATACACATCAAGATTTCTGAAATGAAAAAGAAGGAAAATCTCAAGTGTTAGTAAGAATTTAGAGCAGTCAAAACCTTCACACGTTGTTGGTGGGAGTGCAACTTGGTTCAGTCACTTTGGAAAACTGTTTGCAATATCTTTTATAGTTGAACCTATGTGTACCCGGTGATTCCACTCCTAGGTATATACCAGAAGGAGATGTGTATGCCCGTTCATCAAGAGACATGTATGAAAATGTTTATAATGGAACTGTTTGTAGTAATCAAAAAATTAGAAACTACTCAAATATCCATCAAATGTGGAATGGATAAATAAGGTGTGGTATAATCACACAATGAAACACTATCTAGCAGTGGGAATGAATTATCACACCTACATCCTACCATATGGATAAAATTCACAAACATAATATTGAACACAAGAAGCCAGATATAAGAGACCACTCATTGTGTGAACACATTTGTCTAATAAATTAAAGCAAGAAAAGGTAATCAATGCAATTAGAAATCAGGAAAGTGGTTATTCATAAGTGAGGATAGCTATTGGAAGGCAGAGTGGGGCATTTTAGGGTGCTGGAAATATTCTATTTCTTATTTAGCTACTGGTTATGCTGCTGTGTTCAGTTTGTAAAAATTCATTGAACCATAAACATGACATATACACCTCTACATGTATAGTACATCTCATTAAAAAGGTAAAAAAAAAAAAAATCACAGGTTTATACCAAAGAGGGGGAGTAGAAACTGGATATAAGATATATTACATAGAAATTCTCCTAGAGTTTAGTTGCATTTGACAGAAAAGTCAAAATAGCATTAGCAAAACCACAGTAGTTTATTTCTCCTTCACACATATGAAATTCAATGAGAGGTAGTCCAAAAATTAGCATGATTGGCTCCATAAATCAGAGTCTTTTCTCCTGCTGTGTCACTATTTCTGGGTTTCATGGTCCCAGATGGCTGTTCAAGTTCAAGCCACCATAACTGCACTGTAACCAGCAGGGTCCATAAAGGATCTATAAACCATCCATAAAGAAGGATCCATTCTGTCCTTTATGGAAACTTCCAAAAAGTGCACATAATACTTCTGCTTACATCCCGTTGGCCAGATCTGAAATGCAAGGTCATCTCTGTCTGCAAAGAAGACTGGGAAATGCAGTCTATATTCCAGGTGATTCATGCCCAACTGCAAATGGGGTGTATTTTTCAAAGAAAAGAGTACAAAGTGAATCTTGGGGGTCAACTGGGAAGCTTTGATATACCCTTCCACAGAAATCCTTTAATGGCTATCTCTTTCTTTAGCTCTGGGTGTAATAGGAACTCGTTTTCCTTCCTGAGCAATGGCTGACAAACGTTTTTTGTAATATATTTGTAAAATATTGTAGGTTTTGCCAACCCAATGGTTGAATTACAGCTATTCGATTTGGCTATAGTAGCACAAACGCAGCCATATACATTTTGTAACTGAATGAGCATGACTCTGTTCCAACAAAACTTTATTTCCAAGATACTGCAATGGGCCAGATCCATCCCATGGGCTGTAGTTTGCTGACTTTTGCTCTAGATGCTCCAGAAAGCCAGTAAGCCCCATGAAGACAGAGACAACATTTGACTTATTCTCCACTGTGTTCCCAGGTCCTGGCATATAGTCCTTGATCCAAAAATACTGATTATGGGCACCTGGGTGGCTCAGTCAGTTAAGCATCTGCCTTTGGCTCAGGTCATGATCTCGGGGTCCTGGGATGGAGCCCCACATAGGGCTCCCTGCTCAGTAGGGAGTTTGCTTCTCCCTCTCCCTCTGCCCTCCACTCATGCTCACTCTCTTTCTCTCAAATAAATAAAAAAAATCTTTAAAAAATTTTTGATTAAAAACTATGGGTAACTATTTAAATGTAACTTCTTCAAGATATTACAGTTTTCGCACTGAAGTTTATTTAAAGATAGAAAAGGAGTTGAGGGATGCCTGGGTGGCTTTGGCTCAGGTCATGATGCCAGGGTCCTGGGATCGAGTCCCGCATCAGGCTCCTTGCTCAGCAGGAGGGCTGCTTCTCCCTCTGCCTGAACCTCCCCCTGCTTGTGCTTTCTCTCTCTCTCTCTCTCTCTCTGACAAATGAGTAAATAAAATCTTTAAAAAAAAAAGAAAGAAAGAAAAGGAGTTGAGTTGAATTTCACCAAGAGATGGTACAACATTCAAGGCAAATCGAGAGGACAGGACATGTGTGTTTGGAGGGGAAATGAAAAAAACAACCCAGGAAGAATAATTTATAAGCCTGCTAGGGTCATGAGGACTTTATAGTTAGTAAGCAAACAAACAAACAAAATCTCCTCCACTTGCCATGTTCTTTTGGATACTTTTCATTTAAGAGGAATGGTACTGAAGGTCTAGGAAAGGTGTTGTTTTTCACGAATAGAGGATCTAAATGTGCTGTAAACCTGGAGAAGCATTATTTCTTCAAGTTGAGTGACTCTTTTCTTCCGGGGTCTACTCCCTTACCCCATTCATCCTTCTCTCTCTGAAAATGATCCAGGGAAACTCTGTGTGCTCCTTCTCTTGGCATTCCACAAATAGAACACAGCAAGACATTAATAAAGAGAGAAAACAGTTTTCCATTTATTTTGCTTTCAGAAACATACTTGGAATGGCCTGTGCCAGAGTTGTGCTATATCAAAGGAACCATAATCCAGAAGACTAACCTTTTTAAGATGATAACCAACTGTATTTTGTATTTTCATAGAATTACTTTATTTCCATAAAAACAGCATTTCCATTTTCCCAATCAAGGAGCTGAGTTTCTAAAGCTTCCTGTGGTCTATTTACATTTCCTACAGTAACCTTCTTAAGCAACAGACCAAGGAAAATATGAAACTTATTTTTTTATTTCATTTTCCCTTTTTAAAGGAGCCTCTATATTTTCCTGACCTCATTAAAGACCTCAGAGACAGCATCAATTTCCAAATGTAAGTTAGCAGCAAATTAGCAGATGCCTCTTTATTACAAAAATTATCAACTGTGTTCAGTTATACATCACCTCTGGCTATGTCTCATGCATGAGATACTGTTCCTTTCCCTCTTTTCTCCCAAGAGCAATGAGTTAGAAAAGAAGGATAGTAAGATGAATCTAAATTTCTATGAGCTGAAGAGAAGGGTTTTTTAAGAGAATGGGCAGATACTATTAAAGAGCGGCTTATCGCTAAACAAGATAAAGAGGACAAGAAATCAAGACTTTAGAAGGTTGTATTTATTCATTTGTTTAAGCCATATTGGCTGAGGACTTCTATTTGACCATCATGGTGTTTGGTGCTGATGGAAGGAAAGAGAAAGTGTTGCCAGTCATGATGTTGCAGACCTGTAAGCAGGTCTCTGTAAGCTGCTCTCCAGGCTTTGGGGTTATTGCAGAAGAAATTATTACAATAAGAAGAAACCTGGAACTTCATCAAACAAATTATTTTGAGAATGTTCTTGACTTTCCCACATCCTTTGTGGAGCAACAGAGCAGGACCACTCTTTAAAGCATGAAGATTTTAAATAGTTGTGTGAATGTCATTGAACCTAAGAATCCTGCTGCTTTCTTCATCTGTTATTGTATTCTCTGTTGCCTATTCAAGTCAACACAAAACAATCCTTTCAAACTCACAGCTTGGGCTGACATTGTTCATTGGGGAATACTTCTTTCCCCTTTGGAGAAAACCCCAATAGGCACAGCACTTCTAGACCTTTTTGGCTCCCACCATGAGTCCTGCCCAAGCTAGATGGAATTAATTACCTGAAAGGTAAATGTGGAAAGAAAAAGGAAGCAGATTCCTTCCTTCTTCCTTTCGCTTGAATGCAAGCTGCCCGTAGGGAGCAGGGGTTCTAGGCTGATAAGAATGCCTAAGTTTGGGACTCTATACTAGGAAACTCACAGCCTCTGATCTGATCTTTCATAGCAACAAAAAGAAAACGTTGGTCTCCACATGTCAACTTCCTTGTTTTATTTCTCAAGTGGTTCAGAACTTGGATAGGGAGAAAGGATGTTATTACTGGTCTCTCCCATCATGATCCTAATATCTGGTGCAATCGACCATGGATTTTGAGAAAAAGAAGACAGGAAATAGAATTGTAGATGAAGACAAAAAATAACAACAAAAGACATGCTTAGAGGCATTTGATGGAGCCAGGATGCATAATTTCAGCCTTGGGCTTTAGCAAGGGACATGTCCATCTTTGACCTTGACTACTTTCTTTAGTTCTTTTGAAAGTTCACTTCAGAATAGCTTCTGTGTTCTAGTTGTCCAGGCATTAGAACAGGGGGTGGCAAACCATGGCCCACAGGTCAAATATGGCCTGCCTCCTGTTTTTGTTAAAAAAAAAAGTCTTTTTTTTTTTTTTTTTTTTTTATTTATTTGAGACAGAGAGAATGAGAGACAGAGAGCATGAGAGGGAGGAGGGTCAGAGGGAGAAGCAGACTCCCTGCCGAGCAGGGAGCCCGATGCGGGACTCGATCCAGGGACTCCAGGATCATGACCTGAGGCGAAGGCAGTCGCTTAACCAACTGAGCCACCCAGGCGCCCTAAAAAAAAAAGTCTTATTGGAGCACAGCTAAGCCTATTCATTTACGTATAAGCTATCACCACTTTCATACTACAACGGCAAATTTGAGTGCTTGTAGTAAAGACCATAAGGCCCACAAGCCTAAAATATTTACTATTTGGCCTTTTATAGAGAAGTTTACCAACCCATGTATTAGTGAGTTAATAGTCTGCTACCCTCTGCTGTGCTTCTCAGCCAGTTCTGTAAACCAATAGGGGAATATTGGAATATTCAGACAATATATATAAATTGATATAAAAATGGAATATAAAGAAATATACAGTCTTGGAATATTAAGTATGGACCTTCATCTTGGGCCAAAGCAGGATTGATCCCAAAATTGAGTGGCTCGTCTGCCTTTGATCCACCATGTGTTAATTACACTTGTGAATCTTGGTCATCTATATTTCAACTTTACCCACAGAAAAGAAGAGGACTTTATTATGGAACAAATAACAAGAAATGAAGGCCTCACCCATATTGTAGGTATAATCTGCATTTGGACAAGGGTAGAAGGAATGCTAGCTGAAATCCTCATTAAAACAAAGGCCAAAAATCTGTTAAGAGAGCTGATACAAGTGATGCCTACCCCTTGAGAATTATGCTGACAAAGAAATAGTACAAATACTTAGGGGATCAGATAGAGACCTTGTGGAAAGCTTTGAGATTAAGACTTCAGTATTTTTTAAAAAGTTTCCCCCCCTAGAAATGGCAGAAAACATATAGCTAGGATGTGATTTGATTTAAATATTTCTGAAAATGTGGCTGGAAAAGGACATGGAAGAGTGGCTACCCAGATAGGAAAGTAAGTGAGACTCAGTGAACCACAAGAGAAGAAAAGTGGGATTGAACCTTAAGAGAGAACTTGTTGAAAGAGAAGAACAAGAAAATCCAGAGGGACTCCTAATTTGAGCCTCAGATGGTAAAGCAAGTGTGCCTGAGTGAGAGTGAGAGGTCACACTTTGTTTTGTAAACAAAAATGGGACATGCTACAAAGGGAGAAGGCTGAGCCTTGCCAGACATGAGAAGGTCAGAAAGACATTGCCACCGGACCAAGTTAACTATGCTCCAGAATCTGGGTTGGCCAAAATATATACCAGCACCAAGAAAGATAACTTGGCCAGCAGCCTTACTGTGTCCAAATGGAGGAAGAACTATTGGCAGGTATCCAGGTTACATGGAGCTCATCTGAGTGAGCCAGATGGAGTGCAGCAGTCCTGTCCAGTTCATCCATTTATATAATCCCA
The DNA here is from genome assembly GCF_029215605.1 of Mirounga angustirostris. NCBI lineage: Eukaryota > Metazoa > Chordata > Mammalia > Carnivora > Phocidae > Mirounga > Mirounga angustirostris. The sequence goes on from NW_026991713.1 coordinate 77,554,571, forward strand.
GTTCAAAGACCCAGGATACTCATAAGCCCCAACACATAGAAGGCAAGATGGTACCCACACCTGATCAATGTGAGAGCAGATAAATTAACTCAAGTTTGCCCACATAACTGGAACAGTGAATTTCTTGATGACAACATTTGAAGTCAAAAGACTTTGGTTTAAATTCTGTTTTCATCAAATGCACTTATGAAAAAGGTTTTACATTTTCTAAGAGTTTCCTCATTTAAATGGAAAAACACCTACTCACAGTGTTCTTGTCAAGATTAAATGTGAAATTGTATGTGACGATGCCTTGAGCCATATTTGGCATATATGACGTATTCAATATTCAGGAAATGCCATTTCCTTTACACCTTTTTAAAATCAAAGAAGACAGAAAAAAGTGATAGACACAAGTCTGAATTCAATACAAAAGGCATCTAAAAGGTCAACATCCTCTCCTAATCCCAAAGCCCTTCATTAAAACCAAAAAAGAGGTTAAGGTTTATAAGTTAAGATAGTAGCAGACGTTATGTCTAATAAAGCCTTTTTGAATTTCCCATTAAATTAAAATAACCAGGACTTTAAACAAAAAGACAAAGTAATGACAGTTTTGTAAATAAAAAATAAGAGAAGACCATAGCCCAAAGTGCAAGGAGAATTTCCACTGAATGAATCACCCATGAGAATGGGATGAAATGCATGTTCTTGGATTACACAACATATACTCCATCCTCTGAATCAGAACTGGACTGAAGGCCCCAAGGAAGATAACAAAAACCTTCCCCAATCCAGAGGGTGAAAATGTGTACTACTCAGGAAGAGAGGAGTCCATTCAACAAATGCTTAGGAACTGTGGGTCAGGCAAAATCATTGCCATTTTCTGCTCTCCCATCCCATTCAGCTTTTCTCCCACACTGGCAACCTTTTTTGTTATCTCCATTTAGAGACTAACATTCCTGGACATCATTGCAAGAAGTTGAGTAGCATGTGCAGGTATAGAACGTTTATATCCTGGGTAATTTAGTCACCTAAGGGAAAGTATTGTAAGCAGGGGCATAACAAAAAAGCATACTGGGCATAGCAGGTGCTGGGAGTGACAGTTTTCATGTACTATATTGTACAAAGGAACCCTATAATCTGTATTAAAATCTCTGCTATCATAAGACCAGAGAATCTGAGCAAGAAAAGATCCCTACCTAGGATCTGCAGAGTCACAATACATGAACAATTATGGGGCATCACATTCAACAGGTTGTGAAGACCAACTTTAATTCAGGAAATAGGCTGCAGTGGGAATAGATGGAGCTTCAAACACTTATGGGAATAGAGAACTGATTTAGAGCATTTGTCCACTCTCAGAGCAAATCCCAGGACCTGGAGGGACCTCTTCCCGAGAAAGAGATGGTAAACAAAATTAAGAAAATAAATAAAGCCTGTAAAAAGTCAACACAAAGTAAATGGAATAGGGTCCTTAAAAGTAAAAGAAATGTTTTTAACTTATTTCTTATATTTCAAAATACATAAAAATAATAAGCATAGTGTATTAGTTATTTATTGCTATATAACAATATTACCACAAACTCAGTAGCTTAAATAAACACACATTTGTTAGCTCATACTTTTTATGGGCCAGGAGTTCAGACATGACTTAGGTAGGTCCTCTGCTCTGTGTCTCACAAGACCACAATCAAGGTATCATCCAGAGCTGTGCTTTCATCTGAGACTTATCTTGGGAAGGATCCATTTCTAAGCTCACTCAGGTTGTTGACAAGATTCAATTCCTTGTGGTTGTAGGATTGAGAGATTCAGCTTCTTGCTGTCTCTTGGACAGAAGCCACTCTTCACTTTTCATGGCTATCTGCTGTTCCTGCCATGTCAAGTTCTCCAAAATGGCTGCTTGCTTCACAAAGTCAGCAAGGGAGAGAAAGGTCCCAACAAGATGAGAGCTATTATCTTGTATAATGTAATCACATAATCATGTACATGCAGTCACATGCATCCTTCATCCTTGCCATATTCTATAGGTTAGAAGCAAGTTACAGTTCCTGTCTACATTTAAAAGGGCATCACACAAAGGCATAAACATTAGGAAGTGGGGATATGGAGAGCCATCTTACAAGGCAGTCTGCTACAGTCTGCCCTCTGGTCCCTAGAGATTCTTTTTCCTGCCACCGGTAAAATAAATTCACTCTTTTCCAAGGACCCCCTCTCCTCCAGATATTGTCTCATTACAATATCTATTCAGAAGCCATAATCTCTAGGTCAAGGAATGGATGAGACTCCTTGAGACTCTATGAGATTCTATAAAGCCTTTTGATCTGTGGATTTGTAAAACTAAATAGATAAATTATCTGTCCCCTACAATATTTAATGGTTAGACAGGAATAGGATAGTAGCTATAGACATTCCCATTTCATAAGGTGAAATAGAAGATACAAAGAAGTCACTGCTCCATAGCAATTCTGAAATCTAGCCAAGCAAATACTGAGTTTCTTAATTAAATTTCAGTGCCTGGGAATAATTCCTTTGTGGCTCTTGATTCCTTCCTCTGGGCCTTTCGCTCTGTTTTCAGTCACCAGTCCTTTTCCATGAAAGCTATCATGGGTTTACAGCTGAGTAGTTTGTTAGTCTACTTCCTGCCAGTAGAATTTTGTGTGCCCCGTAGCCTTTCATTTTGCACTCTCTCTCCTTTGTGGGCTTTGCAGAGGCAAGAGGACATCCTGGGGAACCTGACATGATCAGAATTGTGAGTGGTAACTAGGAGTTGAGCATGGCTCCTGGCCAACAGCCAACAGGAAATTGAAGCCCTCAATCCTACAACCACAAGGAACAAAATTCTGTCAACAATCTGAGTAAGCTTAGAAGCAGACTCTTCCTTCCCTGAATCTCAGATGAGAGCACAACCTTGATTGACATTTTGATTGCAGCGCATGAGACACAAAGTAGGGGACCTATCTAACCTAGACTCCTGGAACACAGAAAATGTGAGATAATAGTTGAGTGCGCTTTTAATCCACTAAGTTTGTAGTGATACTGTTATATAACAATAGAAAACTAATACAGACAGAATTAACAAATCAGATTTAACAATTATTAACACATGACTGATTCTTTTCTTTTTATCTATGCCTTCTACCCATTTTCCTCAACCCCACTAGACTATTTTGAAGCAAATCTTAGATACCATATCGTTTTATCCATAAATGGTTCAGTGCATATCTCTAAAATATGAGCTCTTTTGTAAAGTATAATTACATATTATTACAGCTAAATTATTACACCTAAATTTTTTATTATCACCAAATATCCAATGTTCCAGTTTCCCTGTCTCTCAAGTATTTTATTTTTTACAATTTTTTTTTCAAATCAAGTTCAAAATAAAGTCTATTCATTGAAACTGGTTGACATGTCTCTTATTTCTTTCAATCTGTAAGTATAATCTCTCTCTTTCCTTCCCTCTCTCCCTTCTTCCCTTATTTTTCTTTTTCCTTTGCAATCTCCTCATGTCATACGTTGAATTTCCTGTTTTCTAGATTTTGCTGACTGCATTTCTGTAGCATCATTTAACACATTCCTTTCTCCCCTATATTACCTAGAACAGAATTTCTCAACCTAGGCACTATTGACATTTTAGATCAGATAATTCTTTGTTGAGGAACTGTCCTGTGCATTATAGGATGTTGAGCAGCATCCCTGGTCCCTATCCACCAGGTGCCAGCAGCACCCCATCCCAGGTGTGACAACCAAAAATGCCTTCAGATAATGCTAAATGCCCCAGGGAGGAAAGGAGATCTCACCATTGGGGGAGAACAATGACCTGGAAAAGCACACTTCTGGCACTCACTTGGTAAGACATATTTTTAAAAAATGACAAGGCATTTTCTTTGTGACCTAAAAATACACATTAAGAAACTGGGTCAGGATCCATAAAGAGCAAATATATTGAAATAATAGCACATACAGAAGCACTTTAACTTTTTAACTTTAAAAAAAAACAGAATGTAAAGAAACCCCAATTTCAATAGCAAAATTAAAATCTGCCTTGGATCAGCAAGCTAGAACATACATTTGAGAACCTTCCAGAATTTAGAGTTAACAACCAAAAAGATTAATTTTTTGTACAACAAATGTTTATTTCATGAGCTTTGACTATATGCTAGGCACTGTAATAGACACTGGAGATATAAGAATAAAGAAGACAGATTTGGTTCCAATCATGGTGCTTACATTCTAATGAGAGAGTAGACAATTATAAGAAAACAAATAATAGACAAAAAATTGCTGGGTGTTATCCGCAAACAAAGAATCATGGAACACTACATCAAAAACTAATCATGTAATGTATGGTGACTAACATAACATAATTTAAAAAAAAGAATGGGCAATCATGACAATTAGAATGTGTTTCAATTTTATTTCAAAGCTAATCTAAGACATATTTTTAGATAAGAAAAAAGTCTTTGAAACTCTGTGTGTTTTGGGGCAAAAAGCACAGCAAAACTTAATATATGTATAAATTGTGGGTTTTATAAGTTTGTAGCTACTTAATTTTTACAGCGCTGTAGCTCTATTTGGGCATATACATAGGTGAATATACTAATTGTTTGCTCCCATCAAGGATTAGCTATGTATATACATGTGTACATTAACTTTTATCCCACAAATTCCTTGAACACATTTCATCGATGAATCTATCACCAGCCCCTCACAGAGTGTCTCATACACAATGGAAGTGAAATGTCTATGGTTTTTAATTAAACTTTTGACAAACTAAAAAAAACAAAACAAAACAAAAACTAATGATGTAATGTATGGTGATTAACATAACATAATACAAAAAATGTCAAAAAAAATTGCTGGTTTTTAGAAGTGCCATGGGGGAAATAAATCAGATGTTGTAGTAGAGAATATTTGGGCAGGGGAGAAGCTAAGACAGATAGGATAGTCAGGGAAGACCTCTCTGAGAATAGCCTCTATGATGGGAATAAGACAAAAGATCCACATAAAGAATAAGAAAAGATCATGTAAGGCACAGATAATAGCAACTGCAGTCTGTCAGGCACACATCCCCCTCCTTCATAAATTTTGATCTAGGAGTAATTGTGAAGGCACGTAAGCAGAGCATGATGTGAGAGAAGGAAAGACATTGACATAAAATAAAGTTGAAAATGCATATAGGAGTCAAATCCTGTGGAGCCTTCAAAGGCCATCATAAAATATAAAGGTAATTATCATAAGTGCAACAGGGAGTTTTTGAAGGACTGAAACATACCAATATACATACATATAATAGAAGTCCCAGAAAGAGATATGAGAGAGAAAGGGGCAGAAAAGTTATTTGAGGAAATAATGACTGAAAACATCTCAGTGCAATGCCAAATACTAATTTAAGCATTAAAAGGCACGATGAACTCAAAGTAGGAGAAATGCAAAGGGATCCACTCCTAGATACATCAGAGTCCAGCTGTTAAAAGCCAAAGACTAAGAGGAAATCATGAAAGAAGCAAGGCAAAAAAACAAAAAACAAAAAACAAAAACAAAAACAAAAAACCCATCTCATAAATGTGACTGGAAAATCTAAATCTATTATCAATCTCTTCACTCAATAAAGGGAATGATAGTCAATAGATTACACAACAAGCAGGGGCAGAGAATAGTGTAGGTGGACAATCTAAGTTTCAAGGAAGAGATTTTTGTTTAGCCTGTTTTTTTTTTAGTCTTTGCATCCGTGGAAAGGAAACTATTGGTGATGCCACCTTAAGATGAACTGGCCACGGTTCCTCTAAAGCCCGTGGATATGAGACATCTGATGTCTTAACTCTCTGAGACCTTCGGCCCTCATGCCACTGATGACTTAAGGTGATGACACAAACAGACACACTGATCTTTTAAAACCAGAACCAAATATTGTATTTTTACATAAGCTTACTGAAAACTGGTCTCAGATTGCAGGTCACGCGTGCCAACAGTGGATAAGACATGTGCCAATGTCTACAGACTTCTGGCTCTACAGTGCTGATTCCTTCAACTCAGGAGAAAAAATTTGACACCTCTGAAGCAGCATATTTGACAACTGCCTACTTGTTCCATCATCTCAGCCATTCAATTCCACTTCAAAGCCTCTCGGTCAGCAATAGCCACACCATCTTTGGGGCAGCTCTTTCTTCACTCTGATGTGCTCTCGCATATGCACTTCCTGGTATCACTGTTAAACTTTTCATTTCTTTGTCCACATTCACTATATAGAAGAAGTTATTCTCTTCAGCTGCCTCTTCAAATTGTCTGGGAATACTTTTAACAGCTCCCCAAATTGTAGAATAATGCCATCCTAACACAGTCATAAAACAGACCTGAAATCCAGAGTGAAAAAGCATGAATTTTGTCTCCAATATTTATTTTGTTGGAGGACATTTTCTTTTTTAGGTTTAGGAAGGAGCGCCTTGCTAATTTGGGTTATAAGAAATACCTCCATTTACAAATATCTTTGTTTTGAGGCCCCCTCCTAAAATAATACTTTGGATATGAGGTTATGGAGTATTTGATCAAGTTATTTTTGTATACGTATTCTTATCTCTGTGATTCTAAGGTTCTCTTTCAAAGCTGACCTTCAGGAATGGTGCAATGTCAAATCAGTTTTGAACAACTCATAAAATATGACAATACCACCATCAAAATGTCAATTTAGGACATCTTAAGCACTAATCAGATTAATTAAGTGATGGTTATCATCACCAAAAAAGTGCAACTGAAGGTTTTATTTTATTTATTTATTTATTTTTTTAAAGATTTTTTTTATTTATTTGAGACAGAGAGAATGAGAGAGCGAGAGCACATGAGAGGGGGGAGGGTCAGAGGCAGAAGCAGGCTCCCTGCCGAGCAGGGAGCCCGATGCGGGACTCGATCCTGGGACTCCAGGATCATGACCTGAGCCGAAGGCAGTCGCTTAACCAACTGAGCCACCCAGGCGCCCTATTTATTTATTTTTTTTAAAGATTTTATTTGTTTGACAGAAAGAGACACAGCAAGAGAGGGAACACAAGCAGGGGGAGTGGGAGAGGGAGAAGCAGGCTTCCCGCGGAGCAGGGAGCCCCATGCGGGGCTCGATCCCAGGACCCTGGGATCATGACCTGAGCCGAAGGCAGACGCTTAACGACTGAGTCACCCAGGTGCCCCTGAAGGTTTTATTTTTTATTAGATAGCTCTAAACTTTTTATAGAGTGATTTAAAGTGATAAGTTCCTTTTTAGGGGATCCACATGAAAGTGTCTGACTATAGTTTGAAAGGATAGATATGGGGAAAAATTCTATGTAGTAATTAGAAATCATCTCGCATAATATATTCTTTGTTTAATTTTATTTTTAAGTATACACATGGCATGCTTAAGCATATAAAACATTTACATAACTCAAAAGTCAAAAGTTTATATTACATCATCCCTTTTCCTATTCTCTAATCCTCTTTTTACCATAGAGGTAATAATTATTTGCTTTCATTCATGACTTATCAGCCCTTTCTTTTCATAAAAATAAGCATTACAAGTATATGAATATATATGTATATATATTTCCCTTTCTTACACAAACTGCAGTGTGGTGTATCTACTGTTTTGCTCCTTGATTTTTCTTTTCAGTTAATAAATCCTGAAAAACTATTCCATATCGCTTCATAATCTTCATCCTCTTTTTAATGGCCACATGGCACTATTGTGTGATGTATCATGGTGTGGTCAACCAATTTCCTACACATGGTCATTTAGATTGTTCCCAATATTTTGCTATTAGAAACATGCCTTCTACATATGTTATTTTGTATTTTGAAAGGTGTTTCTTGAGGGCAAATTCCTAAAAATCGGATTACTAAGTCATTTGGTATTTTGGGAGGTCTTTCTTAAGGGTAAATTCCTAAAAGTTGGTTTATTAAGTAAATGCATATTTAATTTTATAGGACATTATACAGTGCAACTCCACACTAGGAAGTATTCTTGTAAAACAAAGGAACAGACAAATAAAGAAAACTAAACCTTATCAACTCTCTAGACATATTTAGCACTTTACAGGAAATATACAGAACAGAGGAATATTTTAATGACGCCCCAGTGTCAATTAAGGAAAATCCAAATACAATTAGAAAAATCCAAAATGTAGACAACTCTATTAAGCAAATAACCTGGCTTTTTTAACAAATAAACTTCAAGAAAAGCAAGGTGGGTGCTCACAAGGAACCTGTAGAATACAAGAGACTTAGGAGACATACCAACTAAATTCAATGTGTAGCCCTTATTTGGATCTTGAGTCAAACACACTGACTGAAATCATGTATACACACATTTATGTATAAATATAAATATGTACTTAATTTATAGTATATATTGTTTATTTATATTTTATATATATGAAATGCAATTGGGGAAATTTGAACTCTGACTAGATATTTGATGGTATTAAGGAATCACGATTAATTTTTCCAAATGTGATAGTGTTATTTTAGTTACATTTTTTTAAAAGTTCTTATTTTTAGGGGGTCCTGGGTGGTTCAGTCACATAAGCACCCCACTGTTAATTTCAGCTCAGGTCATGATCTCAGGGGGGTAAGATAGAGCCCCGTGTTGGGCTTCATGCTCAGCAGGGAACCTACTTAAGATTCTGTCTCTCCCTCTGCCCCTCTCCCCACTTGCTCCTGCGTTTGCTTCCCCTCTCTCTCAAAGAAATAAATCTTTAAAAAATAAAGTTCTTACCCTGCTTCTCCCTCTCCCACTCCCCCTGCTTGCGTTCCCCCTCTCACTGTGTTTCTCCGTCAAATAAATAAAAAATCTTTAAAAAAATAAATAAAGTTCTTATTTTTAGAACTACATATTGAAATATTTCCGGACGAAATGATATGATATCTGAGGTTAGTTTCAAAATAATTACAAGATGTAATAAGTAGCTACTCTTCATAATTATCAGAAGGCTGAGCAGATGGAAACATTTGCTAGTCTTCATCCCTATCTATCTGCAACTCTGCTTAGGCAGGCCCTCCCTTATCTACTGTGCAGATTCCTACTTATTCTGGAAGATCCACCTCACAAAATGCTTCCTCTTCAGAATCTTCCCTAGTCTTATCTGATGGGGTGGAGCAGATACCTTTAGTGCTCAGCTGAGATCCACTTGAATCTCTTTTTTCCATTTCTACCCACCAACCCCCCAGGGTACTGGGGCACCATTCCCTCAGCTTCTTTGTTGGTTTCCTTCTCACATTTCTCCCACCTGAGACTCTCTTTGAGGTTCTACTGGAGGGCTCCCAGTCACTTTGTCTTGTACCTAGAGACAGCAGGAAGTATCTGGGAGTTTATACCTGCCCTCTTGGGCAGCCTAGAGTAAATAAATGCCAAGTACAGAGTATGAAAGCAATCAGAGCACATAGTTTCCTGAGACTTTCCCATTGGTCTATGCAATGAACATTTATTGAGTACTATGTACCAAAGTTCAGTATTTATTAACTATGTTTTATTAACTATAAACTATTAATTATATTTATTAACATATTTGTTAATTATATGTCTAGTAAATCAACTTCACTGCTTCTCTATCCATCACCAGCCTCATCTAAGTTACTTTTATTTCACATCTGCATGACTGCAAAGGTTCCTAACTGCTTTTATCCTTCTTTTTTTTTTTTTTTAAAGATTTTATTTACTTATTTGACAGAGATACACAGTGAGAGAGGGAACACAAGCAGGGGGAGAGGGAGAGGGAGAAGCAGGCTTCCCGCCGAGCAGGGAGCCCGACGTGGAGCTCGATCCCAGGACCCCGGGACCATGACCTGAGCCGAAGGCAGATGCTTAACCATCTGAGCCACCCAGGTGCCCCCTGCTCTTATCCTTCTTGAAGCCCTTTTTCATACAGAAGCCAGGAAAGCTTATCATTTCCTGGCTTAAAGTCTTCAAAAGAGTAATTATTAAAGATTAAACTTTTATATAAAAGAGGCCTCAAAAGATTGTTTCTCTTTCATGTAACAGCTCCAAAGAGAAAAGTCTAGATTGGTAGACACTTGGTTCCACATAATTATTCAGAGCTGAAGTTCCTTCTGTTTTATTTCTCTTCCATTTCTTAGAGAAGGGTCCAACAAACTTTTGGGTCATATGGTCTCCTGTCTATGTTGCCACTACTCAATTCTGCCATTTTAACACAAAATTAGCTATAGATGTTATGTGAATGAGTGGATGTGGCTGTGCTCCAATATACCTTTATTTATAAAAGTAAATTTTCAACCAAATTTGGTCCATAGGCCATAGTTTGCCAACCTTTACTCTAGAGCTCTGTTCTCATTAGCACATTATAGAATTTTGGTCATGGGCACAAGTTTTCCGACTCATGAGAAGAGAAAGAACATGGAGGAGTCTATGCCCATGTTAATGCTCAGACTAGGAAGTGGCACATATCACTTTAGCATTGGCTTTAGCAATAACTTAGCAATACCTAGCTGCAAGTGATACTGGAGATACAGCCTCTTCCTGGATGGCCCCATGTCCAGCTACAACCATACTACTAAGGAAGAGGGGGAGAAGAAATCTTTGAGGTCAATTAGTATTGTTCTGCCACAAAGGACTCCTGATTTTCTAGGAAAAAGTCCAAAATCCTTGATGGACTAGAAGACACTGAACAGTCTGGTCCCTGCCATCTTCAGTTCTATCTTGTACTACTCTCTTAGACATTCCTTACATTCCAGTGACGTTCTTTTATTTCTTTCAATACACTATGTTGATAGACTGAAAAAAGACAGGATCTTGTCTGTTTTACTGAATGCTTCATCTGCAGTGCCTAGAACAGTGACTTCATAAGCCCTAAGTAACTAGTTGGTAAGTGAATAACTGAGAGTCAGGTCTTGTGCCTGATATATAATAAATCAAATACAGTCACGGTTACAAGTGTAAATAACACTCATTGATTCTCAATCTTTCAAATGGTTCCTATTGCCCTCTTCCTTATACTTCTTATCCAATCAGTCATCCAGACCGTCAACTTCATCTTCTAAAATTCTTTTATATATTTACTTCCCTCCTCCTTGTCTGCCTCCATTCTTTCAACAGGTTAATTAAATTATATTCCTAGGTGCCCATTTCCCCCTCATAAACATTATATTGTTCCCTCTGTTAGCAAAGTAATCTATCTATAAGTCAAAGATGATCACTTGGTTCATTCTTTGTTTGAAACCTTTTGCCAGATTCCCATTGTCCTCAGTATAAAGGCCAAACTTTTTAACCCGACGTGAGAGACTCCTTATAGTGCATTGATTCCCATCCTCTCCAGATATATTGAATTCCTTCTATTAACTTGCTTATTTCATCATCTCTTATTTCTGGGACTTTGAATATGCTGTTTCCTCTGCTTGGAATACTTTGGTCATTGTTACCTCCAACCCCCAACTCTTTCTTTTCCTGCTAACTCTTATTTAGGCTTCAGGTCTTAGCCAAGATGAAAACCTCTCTAGGCAATCTTACCTGACCTGCAAGTGTATCAAAGGTCATTATCAAGAAATTGAAAAGACAACCTACAGAGTACAAAAAAAAAAATTGGAAATCATATAGCCGATAAAGGTCCAGAATATGTTAGGAACCTGTAAAACTTAACAAGAAAAAGACAACCCAACTAAAAAATGGGCGAAGTGTTTGCTGTGGTCTGAATGTTTGTGTCCCCCCACCCAAATCCATATGTTGAAATCTTAACCCCCAGTGTGATGGCATTAAAAGATAAGGCCTTTGGGAAATACTAGGTCATGAGGGAAGAGCCCTCATGAATGGGATTAGTGCCCTTGTATAAGAGAATTTCCTCACCCATTCCATCATGTGAGGTTACAGCAAAAAGACAGCCATCTAGAAAGTGGGCTCTCACCAGACACTGACTCTTTTGTCATCATGAACTTGAATTTCTCAGCCTCCAGAATCATGAAAAATAAATTATTTATTGTTTATAAGCTACTGGTTTGTGGTATTTTTGTTATAGCAGCCCAAACAGGCTAAGACAGTATTCAAATAGATATTTTTCCATAGAAGATACCCAAATGGCCAACAATCACATGAAAAATTACTCAACATCATTAGTCATTGGGGAAATGTTAATCAAAACCATAAAAAGATACTACTTCATACCCACTGACATGGCCATAATGAAAAATAAAAAGTGTTGCCAAAGTTGTGGAGAAATTGAAATGTTTGTACATTGCTGGAGGGAATATGAAATGATTTGGCCACTGTGGAAAACAGTTTAGCTGCTCTTTAAAAAGTTAAGGATAGAATTACCATATGAGCTAGAAATTCCACCCCAAAGAATTGTTTTTTGTTTTTGTTTTGTTTTCAAACAAAAACATACACATACATGTTCATATCATCACTATTCACAATAGCCAAAAGAATTAGAAACAGCCCAAATGTCCGTCAATGGATAAATGGATAAATAAATCATAGTATATACATACAATGGGATATTAGCCATAGAAAGGAATGAAGAATTGATAATAAAATGCAACATGGATGAACCTCAGGAACATTAAGCTAAGTGAAAGAAGCCAAACACAAAAAAGTCGCATATTATATGATTCAATTTATATAAAATATTCTGAGGATTATGCATATTTAGAATTAAAGAATGTAAGGATCAGAAGAAGTCTCTATGGGAAACATTCAAGGTATCTGGGCAGGCCTATCTGTCCTGAACTGCACAAGCATTCATCAATAGAAATGTTTGTTTCCTAAACAGAGCAATGCAGGCACTTTTAGCAAAGAGACCACAGTGTTGGTCATATCCATATTGAATAAGGTGCCCCATCCAGAAGATGGACACTTCTGTTAGAAATGTCCAGAATATTTATTGAATATTCTTGAATAAATATGTCCTTACTTTTCCCCACAATCATGGAAGCAGTCTACGCTAAGCCAAAACAGCATTTTTAACAAGTAAACAGGGATAATAAGTACAAAGAAAAACACAATAAAACAAGAAAAAGTAAGCCCATGAAAAAGAAGCATAAAACTCAACACATATAAGAGTGTTCCCTAATCTTAAATGCACATAAAAATAACCTGAATAATTTTTTTTTAAATTTTGATGCCACGACTGCACCACAAACAAAAATCTAGGGTACGCCCAAAACATCAATATTTTTTATAGATTCCCAGTTGGTTCCATTGTGAAATTAAGATGGATTATCATTAGAAGAACAAGTATCATGGCAAATATAGTTAATCAAGCTAAGATTCTAAAAAAAGAATGATAGTTCAGAATGACATTATCAGCCATGAGGAGTTCTGTGGATCCTCTCCTTAGCGAAACATCTGTAACTGGTGAAAATTATTAAAAAAAATAATGATTTAAAGTACCTGAAAAGTGTCCTAAGGGTATATAGTGAATGGAGAAATATTTATTCAAGAAAATACATTAATTCTTGGTAAGAACAGGGAGAGTCATGGCATTTGAACCACAACCTGCCCTCTCCCTGACCCTCAGCTCAGCATCATAGTAGCTCTACTCCAGTTGGCTGTAGTCAAGAACACAGGGCTTCCTCTCCCCACAGCTCCTAGTCTAGAGCTATAGTTTCTCTCCAGAAGAAGCAGACTGCCAATATTTCTTATTATTCCTGGAGAAGCAGACTGCCAGTATTTCTTATTATTCCTAGCTCTGTGTTACAGAAGCTCTATGTCAGGCAGGTGCAGCTGAGAGGCCTGGGCTCTCTTCTACACAGACCCAATTTGTTGGACAGAATCTCTACCCCAAATGCCCTCTAGTCACCCTTTTCCTGGTCACTTGTAGAGCAGGGGCTGCATACTGAGAGAAGCAAGTATTCCAAAGATTGTTATCTTACATATCCCTCTGCTTTTAGAGCAAGGGTGTCACTTCAAAAGAAGTGGGCCACTGTCCCCATCACTAGCTCCACAGCAAGGTAAGGTTCTTCCCAGGAGGAAAAGGCAGATCATAAAAACAGAAAACTCTATAGCTCTCCTTAATGAAATAATGTTATCTGGGATAGAACACAGAAAAGTGCAAGCTTATGGGGGCTATCAAAAAAAAAAGAAAAATGGAGATTTTGGTAGCAAGCAATTAAGAAGAGACTTGTAGCTCCAGGGTATCTACAAGCAAAACAGTAGACAAACTAGAGTTAAATCAAGAAAATCAGGAAAAAAAAAAAAAAAAAAAACAGCTAACAAGAACTGTAGTCTGGTCAGAGCAAGTCTCAAAGACTGCCCTCAAAAAGTACTCCTGCAAAGGGGCCTGAATTTGGTTGGATCAGAATGAAGAACAATATATGCCACAGGCTGTTGTCAAAAATAATAGGCCTATTACTTAGCAGTTAGTCTGGGCTGACAACTGGGTATGATGCCAATAGAGGCAGAACATCCAGAAACCTAAGAGTAAGGTTAGAAAAAGGTACAGTAAATGAAAGCTCAGTTAAAACAACTGTTATCTCCTGGGGGAGAAGGGTCAGAGTAAATGTGCACCTGCCCAAGTCTTTGCCCTCTAAAGAGTAACATCAAAAGCTGCACACTGTTGTGGAAATAAATTGTACAAGATAAGAAAACAACAAAAACAAGGCCAGGGAAGGTAGAGGTTATATAAATCAGCATCTAGAGTTGCTACAATATATTACTGAAACTGTCCAGTTTCGACAGAAAAATTGAGACATACACAGAAACAGGAAAACGTGATCCATATCTAGGAAAATAAAGCAGGCAAGAGAAACTGCTTTTGAGAGGGCCCAGATTTTGTGGATAAAAACTTAACGTAGCTATTGTAAATATGTTCAAAGAAGTGAAGGAAAACATTCTAAAAGAAGTAAAAGAAGATAGGATGACTATGTCTCAACAAATAGAGAATAGCAATAAAGAGAAATTATTTTTAAAAAAGAAACAAAAAGGATATTTTGAGTGGAAGAATACAATAACTGAAATGGGAAATTTCTTAAACAGGCTCAGCAGTAGATTTGAGTTGGTAGAAGAAAGATCAGTGAATTGAAGATAGATTGATAGAGATTGAACTATCCAAGGAACAGAGAGGGAAAAAAATGAAAAAAAAAAAAAAAAACCATGAAAAAAATTCAGAGAAATGTGGGACAGTATTAAACAGCCCAATATATTTATAATGGGAGCACCAGAAAGTGAGGAAAAGGAAAAGAAAAAGAAAAATATTCAAAGAAATAATGGCTAACAATGTTCCACATTTAATGAAAAACGTTAATCTAAATGTCTAAGCTCAATGAACTCCAAGTATGATCAATACAAAGCAATCCATATTCAAATACATCTGGTCAAAATGCTGAAAGACAAAAACGAAAAGAAAATCTTAAAAGCAAGAGAAAAATGACTTATCAAATACAAAGTAACCTCAGTAGGATAAACAGCTAACTTCTCATCAGAAAGTTAATAGCTACCAGAAGGAAATGGGATGGCATAATACAAATGAAAGAAAACTAAGAATCTGATATCCAGCAAAACAGTCTTTCAAAAACAAAGGTGAAATAAAGATATTCTCAGATAAACAAAAACTAAGATAACTGGTTGATGGCAGACTTGACTCAGAAGAATTCCTAAAGGAAGAGTTTTAGGCTAAAAACACATGACATTAGATGGTAATCTCAATCTATACTGGTAAATGTAATTATGTAGGAAATTAGAAGAGGCAGTATAGCTGTATGTTTCTTCTTTCTTCTCTTACAGTTTTAAAGAGCAATTGTATAAAACAATATATATGTAATTGAATTGCTAAGGCTATAACATATAGAAATGTAACATATTTGACAATAATAGCACAGAAATGATGGTTGAGAGCAAAGCTGTGTTAGAGTAAGGCAATGACACCAGGTGGAAATATGAACAGTTGAAGGGAACCAGAAATAATAAATAATAAGCTTAATATAATAAACTATAAATATGCATTTATACACCTTTCTTCTCTCAGCCTCTTTAAAAGACATAAGATAATATAAAGTGATAATTATAATAATGTAGTGTGGGTTTATAGCAGATACAAATATAATTAGTATAACACTAATAGCACAAAAGTTGGGAAAGGAATAGTGTTATATAGTAGTAACATTTCCATCTCATTGGAAGTAAATTATTATAAATTTCAAGAAGATTATGAGAAGTTAAGATTATTGTGAGTCCTTAAACAGCCACTAAGAAAATAATTCAATAAAATACAGTGAAAAAATCAGTAAAGGAATGAAATATTACACTAGAAAATTTCACTTACTACAGAACAAAACAGTAAAAGAGTAACAAAGGAACTAAAAATACATACGACATAGAAAAGAAGCTGCAAAATAGCAAACATAAAGCAACCATATCAATATTAACATTAAATATAAATGAATTAAGCAATCTAATCAAAAGGTAGAATTTACCAGACTGAATTAAAGAAAACAAATCTAACTATATGCTGTCTAAATGAGAATAATCCAGATTCAAAGACGGAAGTAGGTTGAAAATTAAAGGATGAAAAAAGATATTTCATCTAAAAAGCAACAATAAAAGAGCTAGAGTGACTACCCTAATATCAGATGAAACATACCTGAAAACAAAAATTGTTGCTAAGGACAGAAAAAGACATTTTATAATGGTAAAATGGCTGATCCATCAGGAAGATAAAATAATTATAAACATACACACCAAAAGACAGAGCCCCAAAATACATAAAGCAAAACCAGACAGAACTGAAGGGAGACATAGACAAGTCAATGGGAATAGCTCAAGACTGTAATACTCCACTTTCAGTAATGGATAGAATGACTGGGCAGAAGATAAACAAGGATATAGAAGATTTTGAGTAACATTATAAACCAATTATACCTAGCAGATACCTATAGAATATTCCACCCAACAACCACAGAATAATTGTGATAGTTGCATGACTCTGTGAACATATTAAAACCCATCAAATCTCACGCTTTCCATAGATTAATTTTATGACATTTGAATTCTATGTCAATAAAGTCATTAAAAATTTTTAAAGAATAAGGGGTATCTGGGTGGCACAGTTGGTCAAGCATCTGACTCTTGGTTTTGGCTGAGGTTGTGATCTCAGGGTTGTGAGATCGAGCCCTGCATCAGGGCTCCCCACTCAGTGTGGAGTCCTCTTGGATTCTCTCTCCCTCTCCCTCTGCCCCTCGCATTTGTGTTCAGTCTCTCTCTCTCTAAACTAACTAAATAAAATCTTTAAAAAATTTTAAAGAATAATACATCTTCAAAGAATAAGAGAAGATCTCACATTTATGATATAACAATGAGAGGTTATAAAAAGAACAAACAAGAGCTCTCAGAAATGAAAAGAGTGATTATAAAAAAAGACTCCAAAGAATGAGTAAGTATCGGAATGGATACTGTTAAAGGGAAACTATAGAGCTGAAAGATTAAGCCCAGTGAGGATGCAATGCAGAAGTGAAACAAAGAATAAGTGAATGAGGAGTTAGGAGACATAAAGGATGAGCCAGCATTTCTCAACAGCCACCCACTAGTAGTTCCAGAATAAGAGCACAGAAAGAATTGAGGCAAGGCTAAAATCAAAGAAACAACAGAAAAATCTTCCTGACCTCAAGAAAACCCAAATCTTCAGATTCAGAGAGTCCACCAAGTATTGAGCAGGATGAGTTCACCAATATTTACCTCAGTAGGTATTGAGGATATAAAGCATATCCTAAAATCTTACAAAAGAAAATATATGTGATATACCAAGAATTAAAAAATCAGACTGACAGCCAGAAATTCACTAGTAGCACTGAATGTAATAGACCACAGAGCAATAACTTCATAGTTTGTTGAAAATATAATTTTGAATCTATAGCCTTTGACCCACACCGTATGCTCAGAATTTTATCATCTACCTTCCACAAAAGAATTACAGAACAAAAGGTGAATCCAAAAGTAAATATAGTTTAAAAAGCAAGAAATTCAGCAGCAAATCTTTTCTTTTCCAGATATAAAACATTTATTATTAATTCTTTACATAAGGCCACCTTGTAATATCAAAATTCGACAAGAGGATTGCAAGAAAGGAAAAAATGCTGCCCAATATCATTTATAAACATACCTGCAAAAAAGTTCCAAACAAAAAATTAGCAAACTAAATCCAGCTATATATATATATCATTATATATATAGCAACACATTACTTTTCTGTTTTTTATTGTGGTAAAATATACATAACATAAAACTTACTCCTAACCATTTTTAAGTGTACAGTTCAATAGTATAAAGTGCATTCATACTGTTGGGCAACCATCCCCACCTTCCATCTCCAGAACTCTTCTCATTTTGCAAAAAATGAAACTCGGTACCTATTAAACGATAATTTCCCATGACCTCCTTCCTCCAGCCCTAGGCAACCACTATCCTACTTTCTTTCTCTCTCTCTCTCTCTTTTTTTAAAGATTTTATTTATTTATTTGACAGATAGAGACACAGCGAGAGAGGGAACACAAGCAGGGGGAGTGGGAGAGAGAGAAGCAGGCTTCCCGTCGACCAGGGAGCCCGATGTGGGGCTCGAACCCAGGACCCTGAGATCATGACCCGAGCCGATGGCAGACGCCCAACGACTGAGCCACCCAGGCGCCCCTCTTTCTTTTTTATCTCCTCTTTTCCCATACATCCCAGCCTCTGGTAACCACTATTCCAGACTGTTACTATGAGTTCGCCTTTTTTTTTTTTTTTTTAATATTCTACATATAAGTGAGATCTTACAGTATTTGTCTTTATGTGTCTAGCTTATTTTACTTAGCATAATGTCCTCCAGTTTCATCCATATTGTCAGAAATGGCAGGATTTCTTTCTCTCTTAAAGCTGAATAATAGTCCAAGCATGTGTGTGTGTGTGTGTGTGTGCATGCACCGCATTTCTTTATCCATTCATTGGTCAGTATATCTTATCATTAAATGTAAATAATTGGTGATGCATAACATAAAAATAAAAACAGCATTTTACTTAAAAATCAAAAGTGATTTCAACATGAGAGTTCTCAGGACAAAGTAAAAGCACAATTTATAATACTTTTGGTTTTTGTGTGGAGGAATATAGATACTGGTTAAATCAAGTCATAATAGAGAAACATAATGTTACTAGAAGTTCTCTACCTCTTCAAGTTTCCTATCCTCACTCCCTAAAATAGAAATTTTTATCCTTTCAGAGAAGTTCTGAGGAAATTGTTATAGAAATGTTCTAGGAAGTTCTAGAAAATATTCCATCATTCCACCCTCTTCAAATTCTCCCCACAGAACTATGTATCACACTGTGTTATATATTAAGAATCATAGGCCCAGTATCCAGGACCTATAAATATGTTGGAACTAGGGAAAAAAAAAAGTAGTTTTTCCCAAAAATGAAAACGGACATGTTGAAATTTTAACAAATGTGTAGTCATATTCCTGAAACATACTACATATTAGCCTTGTTAATTGCTAAATATGGTATTCAAAAAATACTTTTGGAAATAACGTATAGATTAATTTTTTTCACTTAATCAGAATATCTGAGCTGCATAATGATTGCCAAGACATCATAGCTGAGCATAAATTAAGATTTATTCAGAGCTAAATACTTTGAAAATCAAAATCACAAAAAAACTTTCAAAAATTATAAAAGAAAAATACATTAATAGTAATGTGAGTGAGTGTGCTTAAATCCATTTGATTTGACATACGGAAGGTCTCTTAAATAAGAGCTGCCAGGGCCTGCAGAGAGCTTAAAACAGCCCAGAAGAATCTGATTCATGAGGCTGGGTGGAGGTCACTGATGGTTCTGTCTGCTCATGGCTAGTCTTTGGGGGATCCTACTCTATCTCTTGCTCGTACTGCCTCTCCTTTCTGAGTTTGGCCTGGCAGAAGTCACTCATGCTTCTCTGCTTCCTCCTGCCATGAGGCTAGCACACCAAGGCAAGGCCCTTGTTCCCTGTTCCTCTTCTGACAGGTGGGTATATTCCATTTGTGGGAAGGAGTAGGAAGCTTTTTTTTCACCTCAGACTCAGCTCCTTCTCTGAGCCAGTTTTACCAGCACTGAGGTAAATATTATGCTTCAATTCCTAGCAGGATGCTGCTGTGTCTGTTTCTTGGTGAGTCCAAAATACGGAGGAAAAGGGATAAAGGATTCGGCTCCATTGGTATTCTCAATAGATACTTTTATTAAATGCTGAGTGTATCTATAAAATAGTAGGAATAGAAGGAAAAAAAATATATGGAACAAAAATGAAATGTTTCAACAGAAAATGAAGAAATACAAAATAGAAAGCATAGGACACAGGAGACAAACCAAAATGTTAAGAATAAAGCCAAACAGGTCATTAATTACAATAAATGCCACTTATTTTAACTATATATTATATATATATTTTTTATAAGGAGTATTATATATATCTATGATATAAAATACTCTTTGCATTTACTAAATCAGATTAAGTAAATGCAAGGAGTATTATTAAATCTACAAAAAGAAGTTCAACTGTATTTCAGTAAAAAAAGGATTAATATGTGAAACCACATGAAAGTAAGCAAACAAATTCAAATCAACTGAATTATTGTATTCACTGCCCTCAATGTAATTGCAAATCAGAAATTTGAAAGGGTTAATCAACAAATACATACAGTGAAACTTATGAAAAGAGTATCATATACTACATTTTTCTTTGGGGAAGATAGCATTTATTTTGCATGTAAAGAGGTCTGGCAAAAAAACCCCAACAAACCTTAAAACTAGAGAACTTTTACTGTAGTTCCCTTGATCTTATCATACCTGTGCTAGTAAATACCAGTGAGGAAATAAATTTGGGGAACTATCACAGGCTTTCATAGGAATTCCTTTGAACAGGAACTGTGGTTACAAGAACTATCCTCAGAATTTAGAACCAAATTTCATGACAAGTAAATGATTTTTTTTAAAGATTTTATTTATTTATTTGAGAGAGAGAGAATGAGAGAGAGCACATGAGAGGGGGGAGGGTCAGAGGGAGAAGCAGACTCCCCGCCGAGCAGGGAGCCCGATGCGGGACTCGATCCCGGGACTCCAGGATCATGACCTGAGCCGAAGGCAGTGGCTTAACCAACTGAGCCACCCAGGCGCCCGACAAGCAAATAATTTGATATGTAAGATCATTTTGATATAGTCTAGTATTAGTCTTTTGCCCATGCCCAAGTGTATGGCATAATGGAAATCACGTGAGTTTCAGAAACATTCTAAAATGGCATCCTGGTTATACCACTTCCAGTTTGTGACCTTGGGTAAACTACTTAGCTTTTCCGAGCCTCAGATTCTTCACCTGTAAATGGGGTTAATAACCACTTACCTAATAGGTTTTTATGGAATTAGATGAGCTAATGTATGCAAAACAGGTAAAAGAGTACTTGACTCATAGTAAGGTGCGCAAATGGTACTGCATTCATATCTTAGGGCTGCCATAATGAAGTACCATAAATCGGGTGGCTTAAACAATAGGAATTTATTGTTTCACAGTTCTGGAGGCTAAAAGTCCAAGATCAAGTTACCAGCAGAATCGTCTCCTTCTAAAAGGCTGTGAAGAAGAACGTTCCATACCTCTTTTTTGCTTGCAGATGTCCATTTTTTCTCTGTCTTCACATGGTCTTCTCTCTGAATATTTCTATGTCCAATTTCTCCTTTTTATAAGGATACCAGCCATACTAGATTAGGGCCTACCTTAATGAACTACTTCAACGTAATTACTTCTATAAAGATCCTTTCTCCAAATAAGGTCACATTCTGAAGTCCTAAGACTTAAGACTTCAATGTATGAACTTTGACGAGACACAATCCAACCTGTAACTGGTACCTTTCATTATTATTCTCTCTAAATGTTCCCACTAAATGGAAGAAATCATTGTTTTAAGTCAGGTCAGAACAGGCCAACATGGTATGAAAAAAGAGAAAGAGTACAGAGCTCTGAGACTCCTGCATAGGAAGATCAATTCTGCCCCACCCCCACCCCAACTCTGTCACCATCTCCCCTCTGCCCACAAAACAGTCTGCTTGGGACACCACAAAAACCAAGGAAAGCCACTGTAGATGAGAGTCCCTGCCTACTGCAGAACTCAGACCATTTCTCTTGAGTCATCTTGGTAAAGGCTGGCCCTAATTCTATTTGTATATGGCTCAACCTCAAACACCAGCTATAGATTGGTACTTTAATTTAAACTGGTGAGTGGCATTTGTGGTCATCCTCCCCTGGAGAAACCTGACACTGAAGTTTCTGGCAAAGAGACAACTATGAGTGTGTCTTTACTTAAAAGTTTTCCTTAGTTAGAGTGAATGAGTCCTCTCATGGAAGAAAGTTCATTTAAGGAACCTAGGCAATGGTAATATGTAAAGATATATGTCATACAATTTGTTTAGAAATATGCCTATTGTGGCAAACTCTCAGCCACAAAATCACAGAGAATTAAAATGTTTTTCCTTGGACAAAGTACCCATCCACTATGAGAAGAAAATGGCCAACCTTGGTGCTATTGATGATAAATTCTCTCCCTCTTTATAAATAAGCTGAGAAATCCAGAGCAAAATTGCAAATTCACGCAATGAATTCAGACTGACTTAAATTTCAGATCTTCCCTGGTGGCCAACATATGAGCTGTCTGTATTCGGGGTGAAGCCTTTTTTTCCTTCTTTTCTTTGGCAAGAATACTGACTGTTGGATTATTTGCCTTGCATATTTTTAATACCTGAACCAGCTTATATAGAATATCTTTAAACAGATACGCATTTATCTTCAAAGAAAGAACTACTCACTTGCCTGGATAAATGAGAAAGGGATAGCTTAGCTCTCAACCCCTCCCAGGTTTTAGTAAAAATTATGAAGATTTTCTTTATCCTGTTTTCACTCCATCGGTAGAATAAGGAAATGTATGGAGACCAAAATGGGACCTGTCAATGTGAGTGTTGCTGGAGTTTGCTGGAGTCTGGTTTGCTGTCCAAACACCAAAATACAGAATCAATTTCCCAGTATGTGTACCTCTTAGGTGTTACACAGACACAGAAGAGAATGACTGGAAAGAACACAGACGTTGGATTCACGTAGGCTCAGGTCTAAAGCTAACACTGTAATTTAATCAGCTGCACCCTTGGGCAAATTGCTTTACCTGTCTGAGCCTGTTTCCTCATTTCTAAAATGGTGTTTGGGGGAATAGAAACAGCTGTCAGGCTCCAAGAGCAAATCCTGCAGTAAGAAGGGAGAGAAAATGCTGTTTCTAAGGAGAGAGAGCTAGAGAGTGGGTAAGTTGACACTCTGCTGCTCAGAGATTTTTGTCAGGGGCAAAATGGGGGGAGCCCTGAAGTGAGAGAGAGAAGGACATGACCATTTCCTGGCAGAGCTGCGTGCTGGAGAGCATGGCAGGCCCACTCACAAAACAGGTCCCACTTGATTCCTGCATTAACCCGAGGAGAGGAGATGGTCATTCTCACTCACAGAGGCTAAGTGAAGTTATGTAAATTATCCGAAGCCACAGAGCATATGAGATGTGGAACCAGGAATTAAAATTGTGTCTGTTTGACTCCAAAACTTGTGGTTTTCCATCACACTAAACTACATTAAATAATAATATCAATAATCATAATAACAATCTTATTCCTGCAGAATCCAAAGGGAAACTGCACCTCTGTCCCTTGGTTCATCTTCCTTAGCTCAGGCCTTGCTCATTTTCCCAGCATCTGCCCTCCTGCATGTTGCTGCTCTCTGTTACTAGATGCTCCTAACATTGAGTTTCGTCATCTTCCCAGCCTGACTTGTGCCCTTCCCAAACTCTTGACCAGAATTTTAAGTCACTATTTTACCTTCACAGTGACCTTTTTTATTTGACCTTCATTCTTATTTGGCCCCTAATGCTGCCAACCAAGTCCTGATTCTGACAAGTTTTCTCTGGAAAAGTAAGAGAAGGAAGAAAAGACTTTGAACCAGAGAAACGTTTGTTTTTTTTTGTTTTTTTTTTATCTTGTTCACTACATCCTCCTTGAGTCCTTAATTCCTTCAAGAGACTTTACATGAGCTTCCAGGCTGGGTTAGGGACCTGTTTATGAGTTCCCTAAATCTCTTCCTATCCCTGTCAGAGCCCTTAGCAAACTTTGCTAGATCCCATTAGTTCATGTACCTGGCTCTCCCCCCACCCCCAGAGTATCAGTGCTTGAGGGAAAATATATATCTTACCCATCATCAGTTTCTCAGCACTTTATATAGAATCTCACACATATTATGTATTCAATCAATACTTGTTGAATAAAAGAGTAGATATCGAACAGAATTGAATTGAACCAGTGGACAGTTACACAAGTAAGCTCCACAAACATTATAATTATACATTATCATTTATTCCCACAGATCCTTGATCTGGTAACAAATGAAGTTATTTTAAAATGACTTTTGGTGATTGTGTTTTAAATAGTTTAAAGATAATCTAAATTTGAAGAGGATTTTGTGAATGGCAACACTTAAGAAGTTAGAAAACTGAGTTCAAAATTTTCATCCAACATTTATAATATTTGGCTTTTTTGCCATAAAGCAAACAAAAGTCTGGTTTGCTTATGATAATGTCCTTAGTTTAATTTGAAGAAATGTCCAGTTTCTTGTCATCTTAGTTCCTTCTCTCTTTCTACCATCTTAAAGCTTTTTATCACTGCCTGTTTTAGATATTCTCCAAATAATAGATGCAACATTATCCAAAGTTTATTCAAACTTATCTGAACCTTTTGGGGCTAGAATTAGGTGGGAACTGTTTTCTTCATGAGATTTCCAGTGCTTTTTGGCTTTGAAAGGCTGGAAATGCAACAAGAATAGCTTTTCTTGCGGTATTTTGGTTTCTACTCCCAACCAAAATCAGGAAGTGCAGAGATGCACAAAAATTAAAATAAAGGGGAAAAAGTTAACTCAACTTTTTGAACCTTAAACAAGATTCAGGTTCAATTTCAGTTTAAGGCAAAGGTTCAACTAAGATCTTGTTTTATCCAAACCACTTGGCCCTTCCATTGAAGTAACTGGTAGGCTCACATATGGAATTCTTTTCTAATGTAAGGATGAAGGGAATTGCTGGTATGTAGAATCATTATGTCAACAGAATGTTCCGTGATATTATCACTGTGATGCTACACTTCTACTGGACAGTAACTGCAGTGAAAGCACAGGGCCGTACAAGTGCAATTTTTACTTCTCAGAACTCATCTTCTTTTAATATAATATTTTATAGAATAGGACTCCAACAAGATGAGCTTTGTGCAGCCTGAGTTTGCCATTTTTCTTTGGGCACATAAAGAAAAAAGGAAGGTTACTTTGTTATGACTCCTGTTTAGAACAAAAGTTGGCTTCTTCATGCATCTGATTGGTTAGTGAGTTGACCAGGAAGACCGAATTCTTGCCTACACATCAAGCGTTAGGGTGAAGGAGAGTTAAAAAGCAACTGATCAAATCGCGAGGACAGTGAGTGTTTAATACCTTGAAATTGCATTTTATTTTTTAAGACTCTAAAGTTTTAGAGAGCACCAAATTCTATCCATATACAGCCAAGAACAGTAGGGATTTATGAATGGGAGAAAAAACAGGTTTGTTATAAACTGTGAGTGGATAAAAACAAGATTCAAGCACTCAGGAATAATTGGTATCCCAAGAAGAGTCTTCAGGTTAGATTTATTAGCTGTTCTATTACTGGAGAACAACTTGACTACAGGAACCTATTTGCCTGATAAGTGCCAAAGGAAATAAGTAGAACTATTTTTCTCTTAGACTGTGTCTACATGAAAAAGAAGTTGGCCAAACAACAAGCCAAAGCGCTCAATTCACTTAAGAAACGTCCATCAAACCAGTTGCCTGGCACTGAATGCTAACTTTTCACTAGTTGCATTGGTGTCCCTTAGAGGCTACCACAATCAAATGTCTCCACAGATTGACCTTTTAATAAGAAACAATTTGAAATGTAAACCTTCACTGGGTTTTGACACCCCTGCAAAAGGATGCTAATAAGAATGATGGCCTCAGTTATACAACAAACATCCTTAGCCTCTCAGGACAAATGCCTACCGAGCTTATTTTGTTTAAACATTTCCTATATTTTGACCTTTAACATAGTCCCAAAACATTTAAGCGACAGACATTCAAGGTAAGTTTTGATAATAGCTTATCTTTTATGGCTTTGAATAAGGGATCTCTGTATACATCATTTTGTACAAAATGCTAACAAACTGTCTGAAATCTATTTTCCAGGCTAAGATAAAAGGTGTTTGATTGGATATATAGAGGGGTTGCTTTATCAAATAGCCCCAACATTGTGAGGGTACTTGCAGATAAAATTTGTAATGATATTTTGAGAAATTTCTTTAAGAATAAGAAGTGGTATAATTTTCTAGGGGGAAAACATGTTGGTATTGGTAGACAGGTGGAATCAGCCAATTGTCTCAAGTTATTACACAAAAATAAAGACCAATAGTTTGTCTCAGAAATATACAGTATCTTTGCACCAGACCTAATGCAGAGGGAGTACCAGGTAAGCAGAGGAAGTTCCTAAGGACATCTAAACAGTGGACAAATTGGGTGGGCACTCTTCATTTCTTGATGACCTCAGGTCCATTCTATGCAGTGATGCCTTTAGACTTGCTTTAGATTTCTCTGACACTGTGTGGAAATGGAAAGTAGACCTTTTGTAGAACTGCCTTAAGTGCCAGGTTAAAAAGATGCCAGACTTTTCAAGGAAAGTGGATTTCCCTTGTGTGTTCTGGCTTACAAAGTCTGTCTCTTTCATTTTAGGAATAAAATTGTCGCACCTTCTAAATAGCAGAATAAGCCAAACTCAACAAAGTCTTGTTTTTCTGTGAATGATCTTGACCAGTCCCCTGAGAAAGGGAGTTGGGTGGAGAATACAAATGTATAAAGAAGGAGAAAAAAGATCCGCTCATAGTATTGCAGTAAACATTTCATCTGTCCACTATCTGCCTCTGTTATAAAAGATTTTTTGATTCAAGATACAAAGTGCTGGCTGGTATAACAGAATCTTAGATGTCTCTCTATACAGAATGGAAAGTAGAAAGAAACCACCAAGGGAATTTCCCCACCCATGTATATCTCAAAACTAACCAGAGACAATCCCTTTGAAGTAAAGAACATTTGAATTTCTTTAAACAATCAACCTTTGGGGGGATCCTGGAAACAACATTGCTCAGTTATATTGATGACTTCATGACACTGATATCTTCCTACTTAGAATAAGCCAAATCTAAAATACCTATCCACAAAGTATCAACTTTTATGCTTCACATTGTCATTCAAATATATATGAATACACACAAATATATATATACATTCTTGTATATGTATTTGTTATATACACGTATTTTTGTACATGTATTTGTTATCATAATTGATCCATAGTTGTCTCTAAACAATTACCTGCCTTTACCAGGAAGGTGGCAAAACAGGAGAAATTAATAAAGACTGAAGCCATAGAATTATATAAAACCTAATAAATCACCACAACTTGAAATGAATAGTCTTTCAATATTTAGTTAATGTTCTGCCATGTGAAATCAATATGTTCTTTTTTTAAAAGATTTTATTTATTTACTTGAGAGAGCAAGCAAAAGCATGACAGAAGGTGAGGGAGAAGCAGGCTCCCCGCTGAGCAAGGAGCCAGATGTGGGACTTGATCCCAGGACCCCGGGATCATGACCTAAGCTGAAGGCAGACGCTTAACTGGCTGAGCCACCCAAGAGACCCTGAAATCAATATGTCTTAATTTTTAAAACATTGTAATGGAAAGAATCAAATGATGACCTTTCTTTTGTTATTGATGTTAATCACCGTGTCCCACTGCCCCACAGCTATTCAGTGGTATTAGAGGAATAGAGAAGGAAATATTTCTAAGATGACTGTGTTGAAAGGTTGTAATGGAGTTTAATATAGTTTTGGAAGCTCAATTCCACTTATTTTGTCTGGTGCGTGTATGTGCATAAGATCAGGTTACTGAGAAAGAAAAAAACACACTGGTCTTTTCAGTGCTGAAACAAAGAATGAATGACAGCTAAAACATGAGGTGGGGATGAGGGGGCTGATGAGGGCAATTGGTGTAGTCAGGAGAGATAACTTAAGATATTCTGGGATAGGGATTTAGCAAATGGTTGATTTGCCAAGGCAGCCCTTCTCACCTCTGGGAAGACTCATTTTCAAAAATTCTGTCGATCCAGATCCCACTGATGATTTTTCTCCTGAGAGCCCATGTATCTTGCACGGGCCTCTCTTTCAACACTTTTCACACCGTGTTACCTATACTTGGGTTGTCTGTCTCATCATCACAACCATGAACATCTCAAAAACCACATCAACTGAATATTTGTGTTCACCTCATTGTTTTTCACTTGTATAAATCCATTAAATTGAGAAATATTTTTTAAGAGAGTTATGATGCTTTAAAGGTAATGTGGCTTGTGGCTCAACAGAGCTGCTTCTCAAGTGGCAATTCCTTGAAAAAAAAAAAGACTATATGACGTATTTCTCGTTGATAGACCACTAACTGTCTGTCTCTATGGAATACATACTGAAAATGTATTTGGTGAATAAAACTTAGTCCCATTTTAATATTTAATTATTGTAGAACAACTATTCTCAAAGTGTCATCTGGGTCCTCGGAGAGTCCCGAGATCCTTTCAGGGGTCTAACGGTTAAGAACTAATCTTGTGATAATACTAAGCCATGAATATGCTTTTTCACTAGGTTGACATTCGCACAATGTTGCAAAGGCAATGATGAATAAACTGCTTGTGTTTGGTATTAAAGCCATGACATCAAACTGTATAAGTAGTTGTATTGTTCACTTTCACACATTGGCAAAAAAAAAAAAAAAAAAGAGCCAGTTTCACTTGAGAATGTCATCCATGAAGCAGTAAACATTTTAAACTTTATAAAATCAACTGCTTAGACTGCGATATTTGTTGAAATGGGAAGTGTTCATAAAGGCAGTTCTGCTGCATATCAAAGTATGAAGGTTGTCTCAAAGATAAACTCTTCTGTGATTTTTAAATTATGAGCGGAATTATCAGCTCTTCTTTACAGGACAGTTTTCACTTAAAAGACCAATTTATAGACAAGCTATGACTATTCAGATTTGGGCATTTGGTTGATAATGTCTCCAAAAATGGAAATTAAAAAAACAAGTAAGGCTGTCACAACAAGGAAAACGATGGATAGCCACCACTGGTGGCTTTCCAGCTTCCCTGTACTTGCAACTTCTCAGATGAAATAGGTCGAGTTAATAACAAATGTGATTTTTTTTTACATCATGTAATAAAATGGGTCAATATTTGGAAGATCTGCATAACTCAATAAACTGATTTTTTGTAAATGACCAATAAGTGATACAAGATCATGAATGTGTAAAAAAGCACAAGATGGGCCAGTTGATTTTAATATAATGGAAGATGTCTTCATTGATAATGGTTCCAGATTCTAAATAACACTAACCTTTAAGAAACTAATTTCTTGTCCAGATTTGGTATAATATCAATGAATATCCATAATTATCTGTAAAGTGCTTTTCACTTTTCTAACTTCATATAACTCAATGAAACAATCTATTACAACAGATTGAACACAGAAGCAAATATAAGTATCCAGCTATCTTCTGTTAAACCAAAAATTAAACAAATTTGCCATACTATAAAATAATGTCAATTTTCTCTTTAATGTTTTTTGTTTTAAAAAATAATTTTTAATTAAAAATGTTATCTGTACTACTGTGTAATGAGTTTCTTACTGTTATTTTAAATGAAATAATAAATAAATATTTTTAACTTTCTCAGTTTTAGTTTCCAGGATGTTAAAAAGTGATATGACCTACATAAAGCAAAAGCACTGTGTGCGCCTCACTAATTTTAGCGCATAAAAGTTTCCTGAAACCAAAAAGTTTGAGAACTGCTGCAATGTAGAAATGAGGGGACAGTTTTGATCTCTAAGAGAACCAGCAAATTGAGAATTACTTGCCTATAATTTATTGGTCAAAAATAACAAACACCTTGAAAAGTTATAAGAATGAAATTACAACATGTTAAATTCTGATTAGCACAAAGTTTTTAACATGAGACTTCTAATAAATGTTTTAAAACATCTAACACAAGAAACTTTCCTTAAATAAAAGTAACCAGGTATTCCATAAAAGTTCAAGAAATCCTCCTTAATTCTTGACTGTCACCAAATGGGCTTAGAAATTACTTCCTCTCTTTTTTTGTCATCTCATAAATTTTGCAAGTAAGCTTTTAGCTTTTAACCCTCATTTGCAAATTAGAAAAGCTTAAGCTACTGACTTTCAGAATACCAGTCTCCTTAGTATAAATACTGGTATTTCTTCAGACTTTGTCATTTCTTCCCTTCCTTGTTCATTCCAAAACTATTAATTGAGCAAATAGTCTCAACTGAGCAACATGCAAAAAGCTAGTAAAGGCAGAAACCACAGGATTGCAAGAATCGTATAATGGTTAGCAAAAAATATGCACAAAGATGCATAAGATATTGCCTTTACACTTGAAAATTTTTCTGGGCAGAACTTGAATATTAATTCATTTTACTGTTGTATTCAGGTTTTCCCAAATGATTGCCTCACCCTTGAAAACCTCAATATGATGCGAGGGGAAGTGTTGGGGGGAGTTCATCAAGGAACACAGAGGTCCGTGCCGCTGACAGACGGGCACACCCCCCTTCCCTTGTACCTACACTTGATCACCTCCACTGGTTCTCTCCCCATGTAGGCGGTAGTGAAGTGTCCACTATGATCGGGAAAAGAAAATATAGGGATTCCATTCCCATACCTCAAATTCGTACTTATTTTAAGTCAATATGTAGTGTGAGTTATTGTAGCTAAAACAACTTACAGATTTCGTTTTTGGCAATACCTGTACATACCTGGAGAAATGCTGCCTCAAAGCCAAAATGCTGCAAAAGTCATAGAGCACTTCAGGCGCACTCTGTTTCATATGGCACCAATAACAAATACTGTTGGAAAGCATTTTCAAAGATTCCAGATTCTCTTCAGAACTCCAAGTCTAATTACCAAGCAAGCTGGAAGGTCTAGGAATATTTATAGATATTTACTTATGACATCGTAATTTCCAGCTAATTATGGAATAATTACACAGGGCCTTTTGCTTTTGTACCTGGAAAATGAAATGAACATACTAACTACTGTATGTATTGGTGGGCAAGGGGATGTGTGTAGAGTGAAGAAGCATTGCCTTTGCATTTTTCCTTCTTCTCCTTCTCCTTCTCTTCTCCTTCTCCTCCTCCTCCTCCTCCTCCCCTCCCTCCCCCTCCCCCTCCCCCTCCCCCTCCCCCTCCCCCTCCCCCTCCCCCTCCCCCTCCCCCTCCCCCTCCCCCTCCCCTTCCCCTTCCCCTTCCCCTTCCCCTTCCCCTTCCCCTTCCCCTTCTTCTTCTTCTTCTTCTTCTTCTTCTTCTTCTTCTTCTTCTTCTTCTTCTTCTTCTTCTTCTTCTTTTCCAAAAGACAACTCATGGCCAAGGAGTCCTCTTTTTCCATGCAGAATCCTGTGCATAATCTACATGAATCTCTTATGCAAAATCCTGTGCATAATCTATGTGATGCCCCTTTCCTCCTTCTCCCTGAGTGTTCAATCCCACCACACCCACACAGAAACTTCTGCCTAGCTTCAGCACCCCTATCTGCTGCTACTACCACCAACGAACATTGTTGTTCACCATAACCCGGAAGCAGCAGTTGTATCCCAGGGCACACACAAGGAAAGGCAAGAGTGTGCCATGAGCACAGACCACCATGACCCTAAGGAATCACCCATAATGTGAGTCAATCATCAATAGATAGAAGTCAATAGGATTCTTCTTGGATTCTTGGCAGAAATATTACTGTCAGTATCTTCCAGCTCCTCTCTCTCTCTCTGAAAATGGCTTGGTTATTTTAAGAAAAGTAAATTGGAATGGGTATGGAAGCTTGGTTCTGGCATTGGGCACCAGCAAGGCATTTCTCTTCTTCAGGGAACATGGGACACTGGTAGAACAAGCTTGGGACTGGGATTTAGACAGAGATGGAGTCAAATCTTAGGGGCATGAGGTTGGGAAATGTATTTAACCTCTCTGAATTTCAACGTTCTCATCTGTAAAATGAGAATTAATTTATCTAGGAGTAAATGAGTGAATAGGTAGTGATTCCTTTAGTTTCTTTCCCTTTCTTTTTGGGTGTTAGTTCTGCACCAGCTCTACCAAAACACTCCAAGAGTACATTACATTCCCCGACATCTCCTTTCTGCCACTCCAGAGAGAGGGCCCTGCCATTGTAAGAATCCAATAAAATTTTAAAAATTATTTAAATATTTTATGCCAGAAGTGTTTCTATGTTTCTAATATAAGGAATTACCCTACTCCAGTTGGACTTAATTCAACAAATAGTTATTGAAGACCTACTAGGTATAAGGTATCGAGCTCAAGCTCAATGAGGAAAACACAGTGCTTGTGCTTTAGAAGCATATGAGAGGGGGTTGCTACTCAGCATGTCCACAAACCATAGTAGTATGTGATGGGACAAAGAAGTGCCTCAAGGGATGTGCACCTGGTGTTTGAGGAGTTCATAGCAAAGCAGATGCCCAAGAGCGTATCTTCATGCAGCCCTTCCACTGGGAAGTGAGTACCTTGAAAAGTTTCCATCTGCTGTGAACACATAGAGAGTGAGGACTCCTGGAGACTTTAGAAAACACTCCATTCAAAGGGGGGGGGGGGCTCTGCAAGTTGGTAAATGTGGCTGAAACTCTCCCACCTCTCCCCGCATTGTTAGCACTCAGCAAATGTGTGCCAAACCTGCTTAGAATGTTCAAGCACATTAACACAATGCTGTAGACTTTTATCCTCTCCTGGAGTCAAAAAAAAGTTTGCCTTCAGTTGAATTTAGAAAAAAAAAAAATGGTAAATCTATATCGCTCCATAAACAGTACAGCACAAAGTCTGTTGCAATTCTGGGCAATTTTCTGTAATCATGTATACTTAAGTGAAATTTACATTATCATTACAGCTGCACTATGGAAATGATTCTTTTAGCCTACAGCTATTAGAACCACCCTGGTGCCAGGACCAAGTTGTCAGCACCAGGGGAAGCAATTGCATCGGGTTTCTTTTTACACCAACACACGGCTCCTATTAGTGCGTTTGCCTCTTATTTTGTTGTTTTTTTTTCCCCCAACTCACGCAGTTTGCCTTTTTGGGTGGAAATGAAAACAATTTCAAGAATGGAAAGTTTCAGTTTGTAGCTAAAAATATCCCCAATCATCAGCGGGGGAGGCAATTCCTCAGCCACTTGCAACAAAGATGACCCCTTTGCCAGGCTTGGTCTACAGCAGGAGGTGTCTACTCATGGGCTCCTTTCACATGGGCTCAAAAATAAACAGCTGCCTCTTCTGGCTGGCCTCCCTCCTCGAATGGAGGCAGGGAAAGTTCTATACAGGAAATCTTTCCCATCAAGCCAGGGGCCAATCCTAACTGAGGCATCTAATGTATATTAGACATTTATAGATTTTAATAACAGGTGCTCAAGTGAACCAATTTAGTATCTTTCAACACTGAAGATTCAGCACATTGGGAGTATTCACATTACAAAGGTGAAGCAGTGCATCAAGTTATTTTCTAAAAAATAAAATCAAAGTCTTCTTTTTCACATAAGCCTCTACCTTGAATATATATCATTCCCAAGGTCACAGGAATATATTACCATATTATAAGGCACCAAGTAAGCAAAAATTTGGAAAATAAATGCCAAGTCCAGGAAAAGTCTTACTTAAAATTCTCTCCTATCTTTAAGGCTGACGGTAAAACTTACACAGCTGAACCAGCACTCTGAAAAGTTGAAACCATGTGGTGTCCTTACCCTAGGTACTACTAGTGTATGAGAAGGAAACATGCCAAATTTGCTTTTACAAATAGAGAAATTGAGGCAAAACACCATAAGGAACTGATGGAAAAGTTAGAGTTATGACCCAGGCATCTCTCTTCTTAATCTCTTCAAGCTGATAGCTTACTCGACTTCCCCAGAGCAGAGGTAGAGAGCCCCAAATTTTAAGTCATGTATTCAGATGGGCAAAACCTTAACTTTATTTTTTTTTGCAAAGCAATATGATATCTACTTTGAATCCTCATTGTGCTCAGTGTAAAGAAATGTAATCTTGATCAATTTCAGGTAAATCCAGTAAGATATGATTTATTGGTGGTAAATTCAAATTTTCCCCATGACTCCTCCTCCCCAGAATGGCACCCAAGTTCCTGGGGTATTTCAGGTTGTGTCAATGGAGTTTGGGTGGGGCAAAAAGAGGCATCCATCATCGGATGATACGCTCATTATTGAATCTACTGTACATTATTGTACCTTACTGCCTCCTCGCTATTGTTCTTCCTCCATTTTTGCATCCACTGAGATGCCTCATATCCCATCCGTTGAGAATGTTGAGATGCCTCATACCCCATCTGTTGATAATGTTCCTTTTTTTTTTTTTAAAGATTTTATTTATTTATTTGACAGAGAGAGAGCGAGAGAGGGAACACAAGACACAAGCAGGGGGAGTGGGAGAGGGAGAAGCAGGCTTCCCATCGAGCAGGGAGCCTGATGCGGGGCTCGATCCCAGGACCCTGGGATCATGACCTGAGCTGAAAGCAGATGCTTAACCGACTGAGCCACCCAGGCACCCGGAGAGTATTCCTTTATCCTGACCTCCCTCACGATGAGACCCTCCAGATCTTCCAATTTCAGCATCACATCTGACCATTTACTATGGTCAAATATATAATGCATCCTTGGGGGAGTGTTCGGGACTCTGAGAGGATACCTATCTCCATTAGACTCACCACAAAGCCGTTTCACTTTTTCTCTCCCGTGCCATGATGAAGCTTACTCATCCCCACCCCTGGAGGTTACTTTGGGAAGCCGGGAGGGCCTAACAGGATGAAAGTCTGGCTGAGAGATCTGCATAAGGACCTTAATATCTTTCTTCTAGTTCAGCTCTTCTTCCCATTACCAAAACTTAAGGATCTTAATCTAATCTGCTGAACTGGCAAAAGAAATAAGGAAAGCTTGTTCTGCTCAAACACATATTCTCAGATATTTTAATTAATACTTCATAATATTGTCCTACCTCAGTAAAATAGTTTAAGATAATGAAATTAAAACCAAATACTTACTCTTCTCCCTTTCCTCAACTAATGTCATAAAACTATAGAAAAATGTGGAGACCAGATAAGAACACTGGACTGGAGATGATTAATTTAAGAATTTTGGAGAGTATTATTTTTATTTGAAAGACACCCTCTATACTATCTTAGTTTTTTTTTTTTTTTTAAGAAAACTTTCTTTTTTTCTTTCCTTCCTGCCTATTCATTTTTTTTAACAAACAGTATTACAAATAGGCATTATATTTGACAGTGACTGGTCTAGGTGCCACTCCACAATCTCACAGCCCTCCACATGGTTGAGCTTTCTTGTGATTGCTCATCACAAGCTTGCCCTCCTTCCCCTCCATTCTGATTATTATCCTCATTTGCTTTTCCTGTATCTCATTTTCCCTTTATCTCAATCTTTTCACTTCATAAAAGATGTTGATATCTATTTGGCACTAATGGATAAATGGGTGATTTCTGGTTCTCATCAGGCACCCTGAGCATGAGGGTCTTATACCTTAGATATACCTCTGATCCTTTTGTGGAACACTCCTGAACCTCAGCAAACTAATTAGGAATATCTGATCCAGTCAAATCCTCAATATTCATCAAAATGTTGCTCTTCTCACATGTCAACCATGAAGCACTGATCAACTATTCTATCCTATTATGGTCTCTTAAGAAATGATACAAAGATCTTCTGTGCCACCTCATTTAACCCTTGGTCCTATGCCTCCTTATCCTATTACCTATTTGAAGTGTGTTCGTGTTCTTTTTAAATGTATTTTAAGTCTCTTGAGGATAAAGATCATGTTTTCTAGAACTAGGACCACTTCCAAAGCACTCTAATTCAAGGTTAGAAACATTGTATATGCTCAAAAATGATGAAGGAAAATAATTATGCCTCATGAAAGGAACATGGGCAGAGTGATATAATCAGAATTCAGACCCCTCTCCTACGACTTACTGACTGGACAGATCTTAAGAAGTCAAACTGAACATCATGAGAATCAAATAAGATGATAGCATCTGGTAAGCCTTCAAAGCAATACATGAATGAATGAAGAGATTTCCATAATAGGATGTAAAAGCTGACAAAGAATGTGTCAGGTGAGAAATGAAGGAGAAATATGAAAAAGACGGAATAGCCAGAATCATCAGAGGCCAGAGGCATGTGATATTTCCACAGCATATTATGGAAATGGCAGGTGATTCCATATAACTGGAAGTGAGAGGACAAAAATGACAGAGGAGACTTCCACTTCTGACCAAAACGGACTAACAGAGACCAGATTCATCCTCCTGCCTGAAAAAAAAAAAAAATACTGGGCTAAATATATGGAACAATACTTGCAAACATTGTGTGGGCCTCAGGTAATGAAGGACAATGATCCCAAAGAATTGGGAAATGAATCAATACTATTTTTTTTCCTGAGCATAGTGCCTTTGATGAGTTTATATGCCTCCGAACAGGCAAAGAGACCACTAGCAGAGTCCAGCACATTCTCTGAGTTGAGGATACAGAATTGAGAGTCTGAAGGAACCAAGATGGCTAGAATTAGCAAGCTGGAGTACTGGAGAGGCAAGTGCTATGTTGAAGAAGAATTCAAAAGGTCTGTAGAGGGTCCTGCTTGTGTATTCTGCAGTGTACTGATCACCACATTTATGTAAGAAAATAACTCCAAGCCAGGGAAAGAACTACCCAAAAAGGATTAAAGGGAATAGTACCCAGCACTCACTTAGGCCCAGGAATATTGCTTGTTTCCACAAGCCAGACAGAAAAATCTCATAATTCATAGGGCATTAGTTAAGAGTACTCAGAAGGGTCTTGCCTTAAGAGTGGAGAATAATTTGACATAGACTAAGTAGCACTCTGTTCCCACCTAAAAATTCTTTAAAAAGCAAAACCAAAAGGATCAAATGGTTTCCAAGTAACATAACTGCATCCCACAACAAAGCTCAAGAACAAAGGTAAAATTCAATATGTCTGGCATCCAATCAAAAATTATTCCCATGCAGAAGAATTCCAAACAATTTATGTAGATACTCTACCCTAAAGGAGTGGAAAACACAGCTTTCCTTCTACTTAAACATGGGCTGTGCATAGTGACTTCCTTCAAAAGAGTACATTATGGAAAGGAAGGAGAAAGATAGCTTTACAGTGGAGAGATCTGGCAAATGTTACCTCAGCCAGGTGATCAAGGTTAACATCAACAGTGCTAAGTCATGTTGATAATATGTGTCCTTGATACGATGTGATGAGAATGGCAATTCTCCCCTCAAAGAGACATAACCCCAGCCTAATAGTGATTTTAAAAAAAATCATACTAATAATTGAAGGCCATTCTACAAAATACCTTACCAATAATCCTCAACACTGTCAAGGTCACTGGAAATAGGAAAAGTCAAAAATTATCACAGCCAAGAGGAGTCTAAGAACATATGAGTGTTAACTGTAATCCTGGATGGGATCCTGGGACGGAAAAGACACTGGGTAGAAAAAATAAAGAGATATGGGGGCACCTGGGTAGCTTGGTCAGTTAAGGGTCTGACTCTTGATTTTGGCTCAGGTCCTCAGGTCATGAGGGTCATGAGAATGTTGCGCTCCATGCTCAGTGGGGAGTCTGCTTGCGATTCTTTCCTTCTGTCGCTTATTCCCCATAAAGATGGATTTAGTTAATAATAATGTATCAATATTGGTCATCAGTTATCATAAATGTGCCAAACTGACATAAGATGTTATAGTGGGGGTAAATTTGGCATGGGGTATATGGGAA
Organism: Mirounga angustirostris; assembly: GCF_029215605.1. Taxonomy (NCBI): domain Eukaryota; kingdom Metazoa; phylum Chordata; class Mammalia; order Carnivora; family Phocidae; genus Mirounga; species Mirounga angustirostris. The sequence goes on from NW_026991713.1 coordinate 77,592,471, forward strand.
CTCTCTGTAGTATCTTCACATTTTTTCTGTAACTCTACAACAGTCCTAAAATGGAAAGTTTATTTAAAATAGAATACAGTTCAAAAACACCCAAAAAAACAAAACGTACCAGGCAGTGCAGGAAACATGACCCTCAACCTCAACAAGGAGAAAAATAAACCAATTAGAGCTGCTACTGATGTTGTAATGAATAGAAAAGAATATTAAAATGATTATAACGGAATTCCATGTTAAAAAAAAATAGAGACATAAAATAAAAATAAATAAATAAAAGGCCCTCAAATTTCCACAGTTGAAAACTATAATGTCTGAGATGAAAAATACACTGGATAGCATTAATGGCAGATTAGATGTTGCCAAAAATAATCACTTAACTTGAAGACATAACAATAGAAATAGAAACTATACTGAAAGAAACAGAGAGAGAAAAAAGAATTTTAAAAAATGAAACAAAGTATCAGTGAGCTGTGAGATAACTTCAACTAACCTAAAATACATGTCATTGGAGTTCCCATGGAAAGAGGGGGAAATATTTGAAAGAATAATGGCTGAATTTTTTCTAACTTTGATGGGAAATATAGTCCCATAGATTTAAAAAACTCAACAAGGGCCAAGCACAAAAAGCATACAGAAAACTACACTAAGGGACACTGTGAGCAAACTGCTGAAACCCAGTGATAAAATCTTAAAAACAGCCAGAGAGAAAAGATACGTTATGTACTAGAAAAACAAAATAAGGATGACAGGAGATTTCTAATCAGAGGCAATGTAAGCAAGAAGACAGTGAGCAACATCTTTAAAATATTGACAGAAAAAAACAAACAAAACAAACAAACACTATCAACCTAGAACTCTATACTCAGTGAATATCTTTCAGAAATAAAGACACAGTACTTTTTTAGATAACAAAAGCTGAGAGCATTCATTACAAGACAACCTGTATTATAGAGATGTGAAAGGAAATTCTTCTGGCAAAAGAAATAGGATACTAGACTTGGACTTATATAAAGACGTGAAAATTCCCAAACATGGTTAAAATGAATATAAATATTTTAAACACATTTTCCCTATTTTTAGTCATCCTAATGGATAATTCACTAGGAGTGATATAGGAGAAAGGGCAGATATTTAGGTCAAAGAAACAGAAGAAACTCCAGGCATATTGCCCCCAAGCTGGAGACCCAGGAATGCGAGTAGTCGACCAATGATGTTGAACATTTTCTCATGTGCTTTTTACCATCCTGTATTTTCTTTGGTGAAGTGCCCACCCATATTTTTATTGGGTTGTTCATTTTCTTAATGTTGATGTTGAAAGTTCTTTATATATTCTGAATACAAATTCTTTATCAGATATGTACTTTGCGCACATTCTCTTCCAGCCTGTGGCTCATCTTTTCAGTCTTAACTCGAAGGCACAGCAATAGAAATAGAGACTATTTATCTATTCAGTGTTTTTCAAAGAGCAGTCATTCTTAATTTTGATGAAGTCCAATTCATCATTTTTTTAAAAATCAGATAGATCACTTAATTAGTCCTTGTTACTCTGTCTTGACTGGGATAGGTAGTCCTTCCTGCCTTTTTTTAAGTTCCATGCATCTGTCCTGGTTGAAATTTGAGAAATTAATCCAACTTCTCTATATTATAAGAGAGAAAAACTGAAGCCCATTTCTTTTTTCAACAGGCATTTACTGGACACTTTTTAAGGACTTGAGATACATATGCATATGTACTGAAAATTAACAGGGTAGTCTCTCTGGTGTGGGATCTGAGCAACCTAGCAAATTGACAGACAATTCTTTTTTTTTTTTATTCTTATGTTAATCCCCATACATTACATCATTAGTTTTAGATGAAGTGTTCCATGATTCATTGTTTATGCATAACACCCAGTGCTCCATGCAGAATGTGCCCTCCTCAATACCCACCACCAGGCTAACCCATCCTCCCACCCCCCTCCCCTCTAGAACCCTGTTTGTTTTTCAGAGTCCATCGTCTCTCATGGTTCGTCTACCCCTCCGATTTCCCCCGCTTCATTCTTCCCCTCCCGCTACCTTCTTCTTCTTTTTTTTTCTTAACATATATTGCAATATTTGTTTCAGAGGTACAGATCTGAGATTCAACAGTCTTGCACAATTCACAGTGCTTACCAGAGCACATACCCTCCCCAGTTGACAGACAATTCTGACATAGCCTTTCTAGATCCAGAGAAGATACAGGTCCGTGATCCCAAGTTCAGACGAAATTAAGAGAAAGAAGCAGAAATGAGAGATAGAAATAACTGCTTTGTAACCAGAAGAACTCATTAGAGAGTGAACATCAGCTTTAGACCTAACGAGCTGTGACACTTCACCCATCACAGGGAGTGTGGGACACCAGCAGACCTCTACACACAGGAGCAGAACCTGCTCTACTAGCTGAGCTCATTTTGAAAGAAAGAAGACTCAAAGGCACCCTCTCAGCAGGCAAGAAGTTCCCAAACCAAATACAGAAGAGACTGAGCCAGGCATTTTCAGTTTCTTTTCCCAAACTCAGAAAATCTGGGGAAGGAAGAGTGAGAAGGCAGAGAAAGGTCACTAGAGTTCCTGAAGCAGTTGTTTTCTACTGAGCACTATGAGCAGTGGGAGATAAGTGCTCTCCCAAACACCCATCATTTTTCATATCTATTGGATGTCTCTCAAATTCCAAACCTCTTGTCAAGACCATTTAAGCTCTGTGACTTCTACTATCATCCTACTACTCACATATGTGAGACAACATGTAGGATTGCAAACAGCATCTCTGTGTAACTAATTAATAAGAAAAATAAAGAAAAATTAAAGAAAAGCAAAGAATATAACCATCTTATTATAGAAAATGTGGACTTTTAAAAAATTTTTTTAAAGATTTTATTTATTTATTGAGAGAGAGAGTGAGAGAGTGTGTGAGCACGAGCAGGAGGAGCAAAGGGAAAGGGAGAAGCAGGTTCCCCACTGAGCAGGGAGCCTGATGTGGGGCTCGATCCCAGGACCCTGAGATCATGACCTGAGCCTAAAGCAGATGCTTAACCAACTGAGCCATCCAGGTGCCCTGAAAATGTGGCCTTTTTTAAAACTAATATTTTCTCAAAACTTATAACAGTGTCTAGCACATAGTAAATGTTCAATAAATGCCTGTTAGTGGAATGTGGAAATAATTAGCGTAAACTCACAGGATAATGGTTTAACACTAGACTGGTGCCAAAAATTTCCAAAAAAAAGTACAAAATAATTCAAGTAATAGACAGTCAAAAATATTGACTTGTACTATAGGATCAAAACTAGGTGGAGAGCATAGATTTTAGGCCCCAGGCTTAAATTCTGGTGTTTTCTTGCACAGGTTGCTATGACCCGCTGAGCCCAAGTCCTCTATTCTGTAAATTAGGAACAATAATATTATCTACTCCAAAGTGATTTTCTGAAAGTAAGTGAAATAATCCATTTCAAGTGCCTAACCCAATGTCTAACACATAGTTACTCAGTAATTATTAGCTTAAGTCATAGAACGATGGTATTAACCAGTCGAGCAAGAAAATAGAGATCTCTTGATTTCTGATCAACAAAATAGAAGAATTGTTACCCCATTGCCTCCATCACAGTTTGCAAAGAAGATCAAATGAAAGAGCTTCGGGAAAGAACTGTATGGATACAAGATCTCCCCAGTAGACCATATTTTTTCAGGCTCCCACTGCTCTTCGTTAACTGATGACCCTAATAAAGATGTAGAAAACCAGGAATCTTTGGGTGAGATCAGTGTTTTATAGACTAAGAAGCTTTCCTGAGCCCATCGGCAAAGCTGCTGACAGTTCTTTACTGGTGAGGGTTGTGCCTCTTAACTAGGCTGTCATCATTTCTTTTCTCAACCTGGGGGGGCGCGGTTCAGTGGGGAGCCACTGTTGAGAGACAGCCTCTCTGGGTGGTCTGTCTGTTGCTGCTCAGGCTGATGTTGCTGTCATTTCTTAAGTAATCATCTCTTTGGCTTTTCTATGCCTTTGACTTCTCTTGCATTCATTGACCTCTCTTGCAGAGTATACAGTTATTAAACTATGTTAGCTCCAAATATTGATAGTCAAATAATTTTGAGGGAAGAAAACCTATCTACAAAGCACAACTTCCCTGATTTAGCATATAAATATATATATACACACACACATACATAGATATAAATAAATAAATATATATGCTATATGCTATGTATATAGCATAATATATATATATAAAGAGCAAAACATTTTCTTTTTATAGATATGTGAAAAGGAAGAAGAGTGTTATTTCAGTACAGTGAATTGCTTGATAAACTTTGCACTCTTAAAACAACTCTGTGACTTAATGTTATAATTTAGGATTCTGACATTGAAAATTGCAACATACTTGTAATTATTCCCAATGTGGACCATTGCAATCTGAACTGTTTTATTTACTTACAGTTAACCCATCTCTGCTTATGGCAACTCTTCTGCCCACAGCTACACCATGTTCTAAGTTGTAAATAATAGAACTAAGTAGAAAGTAAGATGCAGGGCGCCTGGGTGGCTCAGATGGTTAAGCGTCTGCCTTCGGCTCAGGTCATGATCTCAGGGTCCTGGGATCGAGTCCCACATCGGGCTCCCTGCTCCTTGGGAGCCTGCTTCTCCCTCTGCCTCTCTCTCTCTGTCTCTAATGAATAAATAAATACAATCTTTAAAAAAAAAAAGAAAGTAAGATGCATTAAGAGAGGTTTTGAATACAATAGACATTCATCAATTGCATGTGGCTTAAATTCTCTGTCTTAATTAAGGCTTTCCTGGTTGGCAGTTTCCAAAACTCACATCATGTGATTTTAAGAGGCAAATACTCACAGATTAGGGTGACCATCAATCCCAATGTGTCTGGAATTTAGGGATTTCCCAGAATTCATGGCTTTTGTGCTAAAATTGGGACAGTGGCAGGAAAATTGAGATGGTTGATCCCTATAGCACAAGTGTTGCTAGGGTGAAATATATTGGAAAGATGTTTGGGTACCTATGGAATTCAAGGACAGGAAACAGATTGGCTCCTTAAGAATCTAGAATAAGAAACTAGATATTCATCTGCAGGCACACAGCTAGCCTTTCTTTCTCTACTTTGTCTGTATACTCTAGTTCTCTCTGAATGTACGTTGTGTTCTCCCTCCTTTCATTCTCTCTTACTCTTTTACCTTAGTAAAAAGATACAAGGATGTAACTTAGTGAAATTCAGGTGTCCATATCCCTATTACATATAATCTTCAAGAATCTCAAGCAAGAGGATGTTCTTTTTTTAAAATTTTTTTAAAAGATTTTATTTATTTATTTGACAGAGAGAGACACAGTGAGAGCAGGAACACAAGCAGGGGGAGTGGGAGAGGGAGAAGCAGGTTTCCTGCGGAGCAGGGAGCCCGATGTGGGACTCGATCCCAGGACCCTGGGATCATGACCTGAGCCGAAGGCAGACACTTAACGACTGAGCCACCCAGGCGACCAGCAAGAGGATGTTCTAATGTCTTTCCAGGAATGTTGTTTAACCAATGACTAGAATCCTAAAAATGCTCATATTATCTCAGAATGCATAGGTCACAATCTAAAATTGTACCTCAGTGATCATATTGTTAATTGATCATATGGTTTGAGGAAAGGCTGCACAATATTATGGTAGTAACTTCTTCCAGCTCAGTGAATTCCTAGGAGCCCTTAAAGGGAAATACTTCTGTCTTCTGACAGCATATTTTAATCCTTTGTTATAGTTCTCTTGAATATTTTAAATGTTAGACTCAACTCAGCCTAGAACGATTATTTGATTGAGACACTTGTCTCAAAAACATTGGCTCCAATCTCTTACCATTTGGGCTAAACCTGTGATTATTTCAATGACAGATGTCTCAGGAATTTGTTTGCATATCTGAAATTCTCACTATGAGAGGATTCTCTAAATGGTTAGTTGAGTTTAATTGAAACGTAGCTTGTTCAATGTTAGTTTACAAGCCACCCTCAAAATTGCAAACAGAACGAACCAATGTATTAGCTAATTGCATGCTAGCCACTGCTCTAAGACAATTAACTAATTCATATTTCAATTTTCAATAATGAGCTATTAGCAGAACCATAAAAACACATTTAAAAAGTTAAGTTATAATTGTTCATGGTTCTCTGCTATTGTTTTACAAAATAAATAAGTTCTAATCAGTGAGTTCTAAGTGAATTTTACTCATTGATTGAATAAAATTGTTCAATTTTCTCTAAAAGTTTAATGGCACCTAGAGTGATTCGACCCTAAGGAATCTGAAATGTTTTATTACCTATGATATTTTTATTAAGCCTCATTTTTCTTATGATGTCCCTTTCATTGATTTGAGTGCAGACCTCTTTCCCACTGATTATATCTTGACATTTTCTTAGAAATTTCTTCTTGTAGCTTTAAGTCCATTCACATACATAGATTATTATGGCATTATCCTTCTAATATAGTGCTTATTTTTACTGAATGTTTCATTTTTATCACATTATTACCCATAAATAGTTTAAAAAGTCAGTGGTTCTCCATGCCTTATGGTAACAAACATAAAGTATTCTCCCATCCCACCCCCCAAAAACAACTTCAACTTTTTTAGCTCTTTCCTTGTACTTATATGCTTAAGTCTATATAAGAAGATCATACTACTCTATCTTGATTTTTTTAAAAGAAATTTCAGTTTTACTTGTTATACTTTGAATCCTATTATGGAATATATAGATTTAGAAGTCTTAAATCTTGCTTTCTACCTCATTCTCCATGCAAATATCCTCTTCCCTCCCATCCATTCAATGAAGCTATGATTTGTGGTTAAATCAATATGTCAGCTAGTCTTACAAAGATTTACACGTAAATATTATTCAGAGATGAGCCATGTGAAATGATTTGATTATCTTTGTTTCTCAATAAACATTTCTTCCCTGGAGTTAATGGTTGCCTAGGATTGTGTTTATTTGCTTTTTTTAGCCTCTTCTACCTACCTATGTTGGATGGCTCCGTTAATTTGATGAATCTGTACGGTTTCAGGTTAGAACTGGCCAAAAGAGAAACTTGTACAGATTTTAAAGGTGGAGATGAAGCACTGAGCACTAATTTCCAAAGGTCCTTTTATGCTCAGAACTGTGACAGACAAACACAGGGGTGCCCAGCTGGTGCAGGTCGGGCTGCTCTCCTCTGCGTCCTGTCCAGTTCTTCCTCTTCCAGTAGTGACTTTAAGTCTACCATCAGATGTGGCATTGACACAGAAATAAGAACTTTCCATAGATCTCTGCCCGGCCTCGCTTTTAAGGGACCCATCTCAGTGGCTAGATGTACTTGGCTTCTTGGATTTTCTTACACACTCCAACTCGTACCAGGGCTTTATGAGGGCTGCTTAGTGGCTTAATTCTCTAATTCTTCTATTCCCCCTTCCAGACTTCACACTTCCAGTTTGATCTACATTATGTATGGCTAAATTCCAATAATTATCCCATAATACTCATTATAGTGATTGTGCTTCTCTGTCTGAAACTTAACTGAAACTCTATCACTAATATTTCTCCAGACTCTTGAAAGAATTATAAATCTCCTCTCAAAATATCCACTTGCATTAGATAATTTATTATTTCAACTTCTTACTTTTTTTTTCCTTAGAGGTTCCCTTTTGAATTTCTCTGTTCTGATTTTATGCAGACTGGCTGCCCTGAAAGTTTGATGCACACATATTATCTGGGTATAGGTATGCACACATATATACCCTTCACTTTTATCCTGAGGATTCCCTTCATGTATCACCAGTAGTGAGGTTTTCTGTTTTCCAGATTCCATAAATTCCTCTTTTTTGATTTGGACCCTTGTTTTGGTGAAGTTATATCTACAGTAGCTTCCTAAGGTCCATGGAGATCAAAATATTCTTATACCTGTATCAATCCTCCATTTTTTAAAATCAAACTTCATATTTTCATCTCCTTGCCTTTTTTTTCTATTTTTTTTAATGGAATCTCCTCAAATTTATCTTCCAAACTTCTAAAATATTTTTTTCAGTTTTTGTGCTTTTAATTTCCAAGAGTTCTTCCTCCCTATATGTTTGTCTTGTATGATGCCTTGCTCTTACGTTTTGGATGTAATAACTACTCTTCCCTCTATGAGGAATGAAATTAAATTTAAAAGACTACTGTGCTCCATGAACTGTGTTCTTTGTTCTATTAATTTCTTTTTGTTTCTGTCATGTTAGAGTAGGACACCCCATCCAGAGGTTGAATAGAAGTAGAACAGATGCTCTGCGCATCTGGACAAGGTATGTCTATAGGTATATAGACTGTAAGACTATAGCTATATGGTCTATAGGACTTCTCTATGGTGACTAGACAGGGACAGCAAATAGTGATTTTGATTTTGTTTGTTTAGTTGGTTTGTTTTCTTTTGCTTTGCTTAGTTTTTGGAGTCTTATACATAGATTTAAGGAATCAGGTTTATTGGGGCGCCTGGGTGGCTCAGTTGGTTGGGCGACTGCCTTCGGCTCAGGTCATGATCCTGGAGTCCCGGGATTGAGTCCTGCATTGGGCTCCCTGCTCAGCAGGGAGTCTGCTTCTCCCTCTGACCCTCCTCCCTCTCATGCTCTCTGTCTCTCATTCTCTCTTGCAAATAAATAAAATCTTAAAAAAAAGAAGAAATCAGGTTTATTATACATTGAGTAACTTCACTTATTTAAGGAATATTCATTCACTTCCTTATTGATGGTGAGTCTGAAAATGGTCTTAGGCAGTTATATGAAATATATCTTTTCATGCAGTCTCTAAATGCCTTTCAAACATTTCATACACTAATCAATAAAAAAGGCATATTTCATTTGTATGTTTTACTCAAGATAAAACAGATAATTTGACATGTTGTTGGGAAGAAATTAACTGGAATGTAAGCAACACAAAAACTAAAAGTATATGAAAAGGAAAAGATGTGAATGAAAATGCTGACCTTGACTGAGAACATAAACAAAATAGTAGTTTTCAAAAGTAAAAATGGTGTCATCTCTTAAATAATTCCATTACACCATATAATGTTTTCAAAATAGCCACAGAATCCATCTTTCTGAAAACTAGGCTATTTTATAAACAGAATCTTATCTTCTGACCTAGGAATTATGACAGAATTTCTTTGTATATTTAATTCTTGTCTTGAACACTAAAGAGCTCTCTTTTTGGTTGGAATTCAAATCTATAAGTCACCTCTAAGAGAAAAAAAATCATGAAATTTAGTATTTGTAAAAAAACTCCATAAAAAACATGTCCTTTGTGAGTTTAGTTTAAAATTAGGCAGGAGTGGCAATATCTAATGAATAATAATTTCTTTTCTTTTTAAAAAGTACTATTACCACTGCTTGAAATATTTACATATAATATTTTATATTTTCCAAATGTTTCAGGTATCCTTATTTTTTTTTTAACTTAGTAAATAGTTAATGGACACTCTGTGCCAGACAAAGTCCTAGGCATTGGGGTTACAAAACAATCAAAATACAACCCCCTCTTTATCCCCTACTATTTGATAAAAGAGACATTCAAGCTTATAGTTATCACAATTTGTTATACTACGGGGTAATACATACTAAAATACAGACTGAGTAATGGTGCTTAGATTACATTGGTGGGGAAACATCAAGTCTTAGGGACAGAATGTCAAAAAGGCTGATCAGAGAATTGAAATCAAAAGGAAGGGAAAAATGTAAAGGATGATAGGAGGAGGGTTAGGAAAGCTGTCCTAGGTATGAGAAATAGCCTTGCAGAGCCCCAGGGGTGAAAGGGAGCACCAAACAAAGCAGTTCTTGGCAAAATGTGGATGGTGAGTAGTGGAAGATGTGTTCTTGAAGATAAGCTAAAGACACAGCCTGAAGCTTCCCATAAGCCTTATGAAGGATTCAGGGTTTCATTTGGGGTTTGAGCAGGGAAATAACGTGATCAGATTTGGCTTTTAGAAAGACTGTTCTGCTCAAAGAAAAATTTAGAGGCAGAATGGAAGGTGAACCAGACCCGAGGCAAGAAGAGCAGTGAGAGAATTGTTGCAGAAGTGTGGGTGAGAAATGATGATGACCTAAATGAGTCGAATACTGGTAGGGATGGAGTGGAGTGGTCCGATTTGAAGATAATAAGAGAGCTGACTGGAACTTGGTGATTGATTTGATGTAATGAGTGGGTTATTCAAAGAAATCAAGGTTGACGAGAAAGCTTCTGGCTTTAGCATCCGAGTAAATGGGACAGAAGAAATAACAAGCACAACTTGGATGCCTAAGAAGTGTCCGAGTATGACCGTGCAGTCAGCATTCGGTCATGCTGGTCTATGGATGAGAGAGTGAGCTGTACTAGAGAAATAATGTAACTAAAGTTGCAGGAGCAGGGTGTCACTCATGGAGAGCAAGTAGATGAGAAGAGAGCAATTCTGTGAGGTAAATTGGTGTTACCTTTGTGACAAAAGTCATTTCACAGGAGAGAACAATGTTAGAGAGAAATCTTGGCCTAAGATGACTAAGCAGAGGCTCCAGTTCCAGAATTGGTATGTCTTGCAGTTCTGACCCACCAATTCATTCTTTCTGACTTTCACAACTGCATGTCAACAAGACCGAGAGAGTCTTGTCCAGGCAGCTTCAGAATAAAACCCTCCCAATATATGTGAGAAAAACTTTCAAAACGGTGTTGTGACAAGCATGGAGTAGCATTATTTAATTGAGAGATAAGAGAAATGTTTAAAATTTATAAGATCATTTCTGCATCAGGTGCCAATGAAACAATAAGATTGAGAACACAGTGATAGGCTCCAGCATGAGGGATAAGACAATGTGCTAGATGGTAGACAAAGTATATTTGAGGTGTTTGTCCTTCATTCAAGCAGAAATTCCAGTAGAGATTTAGAAATCTGAGCTGGATCTATGTATGGAGATCAGTGCTGGACACATGGTTTGAAAAGCTATCAGTATTCAAAGTGTAGTAAAGAGCTTGGAAAAGGGTGGATTTACCATAGACACTGAGCAGAAAGACATTGCTCAGTCCGCATCACTCCGCAGGAAAGACGTTTTTCCTCCCTTTTAAAAATTGAGTAAAGACAAGGAAAAGCTAAGTAGCTGGCTCAATAAGTAACAAATGGTGAAAGAAGAGCTTGAAGTCTAGGTTCCTGACAACAAATTTTGCTATTTCCACTAACAATAGTAAATAATAACAACAATAATCATTTTAACAATGCAGTTTGGTAGCCTCTGGGTGATGTAGGCACCTAAAATGCAGAAAGAATTCTAATAGAAATGCTAAATTAGGCAGTCAGGATTTAAATGATCACTAGGACTTTCACTCAACTGTTATTTTCTAAAACCATACCAAAAACCAAAAACAAAAAGCTTAATTTCTAGAAACCTTTAGGCAGAATTGCTTGTTGAATCCACTTCAACAATAATAAAAAAAAAATTGTCTTTTTGGAAAAAAGAAAGCCGAGAGCCACCCAAGTAGAGGCTCATTATCAAGAGAATGATCACAAAATCATGTCTTTCATTTTGAAAAGAGGAGTTCCATCAAGACAAACATTACAGAAATTCAGCCAGCGGCATTCCAGCATTTTATTTTGTTTTTAACCAGTTGAAATTTTATTATAACAAACAAGACAGTTAGTACCATTCAATCAATATCATGGAATGTTCCAAAATTTGAATTTAAAACAAAAAGCAGAGACTAAAAACATTAAAAAGAAAGAACCAAAATATTCACTGTTTGGAGACAATTTAAATGAAACAGGTAGGAAAAATCTTCTAACATGTTAGCTGTTATAATTCTTATTGGTTATTTCTAATATATAAGAAGATGATTTATTTTTGTAAGTCAATCTTGGTTCCAATTATCTTTTAAAACTCTGTTACTAGTTTTATTCGTATTTTAGTTGATTCTCTTGGATTTTCTATGTAGGTGGGTAAGACAATTTTAAGAGTTCACCAAAATCATTTTATTTACCTCTTGGGCTTACATGAGGATTCTTTCCTTGCATCTCTTCCAGAAACGTGGGGCAAATGACTGAGTTGTGAATGCAACAATAGTTATGCACACCACTTCATTCTGGCCAAAAAATCTCCCAAATTATCTTCCACACTCTCTTCTCTATTTGCCTACTAGATGGTAAGACACAGCGCAATCTGGAAGTCCTCATTGATAATGGCAGAGTTCTAGGTTCCCAAAATGGCTGAGTCAAGCAGAACACCAACCAACTTGGTCCACATTGTACTACGGTGTAAGTAAGATTGGGAGAGTGTTACTCAGCATCAGGGAAATACAAACCAAAAGCACAATGAGATACCACCTCACACCAGTCAGAATGGCTAAAAATTAACAAGTCAGGAAACAGCAAATGTTGGCGAGGAGGCAGAGAAAAGGGAATCCTCTTACGCTGCTGGTGGGAATGCAGGCTGGCAGAGCCACTCTGGAAAACAGTATGGTGGTTCCTCAAAAAGTTGAAAATAGAGCTACCCTATGACTCAGCAATTGCACTACTAGGTATTTACCCAAAGGATACAAACTTTGTGATCTGAAGGGGCATCTGTACCCCAGTGTTTATGGCAGCAATGCCCACAATAGCCAAACTATGGAAAGAGCCCAGATGTCCATTGACAGATGAATGGATAAAGAAGTGGTATATATATATATACAATGGAATATTACTCAGCTATCAAAAAAAAAGAAATCTTGCCATTTACAATGATGTGGATGGAACTAGAGGGTATTATGCTAAGTGAAAAAGTCAATCAGAGAAAGACAATTATCATATGACTCCACCCATACGTGAAATTTAAGAAACAAAATAGAGGAGCATAGAAGAAGGGAGGGAAAAATAAAACAAGACATAATCAGAAAGGCAGACAAACCATAAGAGACTCTTAACCATAGGAAACAAACTGAGGGTTGCTGGAAGGAGGGGGTGGGGAGATGGGGTAACAGGGTAATGGATATTAAGGAGGGCACGTGATGTAATGAGCCCTAGGTGTTATATAGAACTGATGAATCACTGAACTCTACCTCTGAAACTAGTAATACACTACATGTTGATTAGTTGAATTTAAATTAAAAAAAAGAAACTGCTTCTGTCTTCATGATAGAAGTTAGTTGAAAAAAAAAAAGATTTGGGGATTGTTACAGCATCTAGTGTAACTTACCTTGACAAATACATAAATTAACATAAAATGTAGAAGATATTTATTGAGGGAAAATTAAAAGTTTACTAAAAGATGGGGCACCTGGGTGGCTCAGTCCATTAAGCAGCTGCCTTCAGCTCGGGTCATGATCCCAGGGTCCTGGGATCGAGCCCCGCGTCGGACTCCCTGCTCGGCAGAGAGCCTGCTTCTCCCTCTCCTTCTGCCTGCCGGTCTTGCTCTCTCTCTACCTCTCGGTCAAATAAATAAATAAAATCTTTTAAAAAAAAGTTCACTGAAAGAACTATAGCATGTTATCGATACAATGAATCAGTATTTTAAGGAATATAAAATCAATAGAAGATTAATCTATAAATCCATTTAATCCCAAAATACATATTGTGGAAATTTTTAAGTTAAGTCAGAAATTCATATAAAAGAATAAAATAGCTAAGATAATTCTGAAAAGTCTAAGAATAGAAAATATTTAATTTTCCAGATACAAAAACTTATTTTAAAGCTATAAAAATTAATACAGATTTATAATTTTGCAATCAGTGGAATAAATTAAAAAGCAAGGCAAAAATCGTGTATATATAAAAGTTTAATCTATGATTAAAGTAGTATTTGAAGTCAAAATGGACTAATTAATAAATGATTTACAAATTAAAAGTCAAAATAAAAAACAAAGCTACAAAAATAGATTAAGGAAATACAGAAAGATATGTTTATGACCTCAGGGTAAATGAATTATGCAAATTAAAAAGCATAAATAGTGTCCAGATTGTTTGAGGGAAAATCAAATCAAGGGAAAAAAAAGAAATCAACCCAATAAAAAATGAGCAAAAGATGTAAACTGGGAAAGTCAAAGATGAAATTAAAATGTTAAATAAGCAAAAAGAAGCTCAACTTCACATATAATCAAGAATATACAAATTCAAATGATACAGTAGAATGTTTTATCCAGGAAATTAGGAAATTTAAACAAAGTTTGATAATATCAAATGTTGGCAAGAGTTTGAATCAAATACTGGCAAGGAAGTGAAACCCCGAGAAACAGAATTACAAAATTTGTGTAGGTATTGCTAGACATTATGGGTGAGAGAGTAAACTGGTATAGCCACTCAGGAAAGCAATTTAACAATTCAGTAGTATCTATTAAAACTCAAGATAAGCACGCCCTATGATTCAGAAATTGTACTTGTTTGTTTATTTGCTGGATAAAAACTGTCAGTGTGTGCCTAAGGAGGCTGAATCAAGACATTCATTTCTTCATTGTTATATAACTGAAAAATAACAACCTAAGTGTCCATCCTATGGGAGTAAACTCAGGAAGCCAAAAGTATCTCTATATAGATGATGAATCAAAGCCTAACTCCAGTGGCAAATACAATGCTTTTATCAGGGAGGAAAACCTTCCTCTACCCTATGGTCCTTCTAGCTGTACTTAGAATCAGACTGACAGGAGACAGGTTAACAGGAGAAAAATGAAAGTAATAGGCATATGTACAGGGAATCCACATAGACATGAAATTCCAAAGACAATGAGGCAACAGGAAGCTTATATAAACTAAGGAGAGGAGTAGGGTCGGAGGATACAAATGGGAGGAAGGCCATGAGCAAGAAGGTGAAAGGACATTGTTTTGAAAAACAAAGATAGCCCTATTATGCAGATAAGTTTCTTAGGTAATGAGGAGTCTCTGTTAATATCTCTCTCCCTAGTACAGGATCTCCTTTTCAATGTAAATTGAAGCAGTTGAAGGGGTGGCAGAGAGCTTTTCCTGCATCTGCTGGGTTTTGATTAGTTTTAACTAAAAATAATCCTTATGCCAAAGTGGCCCATCTTGGGGTAGCCTGTCCTTGGCCCCTACACTTCGCATATGTTAACTCATTTATTCTTCTCAATGACCCTATTAGGAAACTATAACTATTATCCTGTGGACTAGAGAGAATAAATAACTTATATAATACAGCCAGCAACCAGCAGAGATAGGACTTAACCATTACTCGGAAAGGATACACCAATTCTCCTGAGGATTCTTTCCCACACTATACCATGCTATTATAGAACTATCCAGAAGGACACATAGTATAAGCATTAGTAAAAGCAAACAATGCTTTTCACCCTCTTTCTGAGGAAAGTCACCCAAATGAACATAAACTTACAACAAACAGGTCATCAATAAAGAGAAGACAGAAAAATGAAGGCAAAAAATAATAAAAAGGGAAATAAATATAAAGAAGAGGAGCCAAAATCATTGAAAGGTATAGGTAAGACAACAAAGGTAAAGCAGATACATAAAAAAGAATTCTTCAGGGGTACTGGGGTGGCTCAGTTGGTTAAGCGTCTGTCTTCAGCTCCGGTTGTGATCCCAGGGTCCTGGGATGGAGCTCCACGTCAGGCTCCCCGTTCAGCAAGGAGTTTGCTTCTCCCTCTACCACTCCCCTACTTGTGCTCGCTCGCTCTCTCTTTCCCTCAAATAAATAAATAAAATCTTTAAAAAAATTCCTCAATACACTTTCCTTTAAAATAATAATGTGACTATATAAATTAAAAGCTTAGTCACCAGGCAGAAACATGATGGTAAGATTCCCTCTACCCTTTCCTTCTGAAAGTAAATCAGGGTTCACTTCCTGTTAGGATCATAAAATCATAGACCATTAAAGCAGGAAAAGACCTCAGAAGTCATCTAATGCAGACCCCACCTTTGATGGTTTATATCCCAAAGTGTTACATAAGGAGCTTTCTAACTCATTTTCACTAATCTGTTCTCATGTGCTATCTAATATGTGTGAGGGGTTCAGGGAATTCTCAGAGATCATAAGCAAATAAGTTCCATGTCTCCTAGTCATTGTGTAAGGGCCAAAGTAATTGATGATACTTTTCAGATTAGGAATCTTGATGAGATCAAGTCATAATTTTAAAATGAAGCAATTACCCTGTCTTGATGTCGGAGGAAAACGGTAACTTGGAAATTATCTTCCTAGATAATGTGGACCATGGTCTGAAATGCCTAAGAAAAAATAGCCATTTCATTGCTATGAAAATGGTTGAACCTTATGTATTTGGTGGTCAGAGAAAGGAAGCAGCATCCCTGTCAGCCAAGGAGCAAACTGTTTAAATGTCTGCTAACTTAATCATACTGGTTTATAGTGGTTTTTTATCAAAACAGATTCCAGAGTTAATTTTGACATGTTTATGCCTGCTAATAGAGAAGATGTCACTTTTCTCTTAGGACTGCTCGTTTTGTTTACATATCCAGCTGCCACTTAACCACTCTCATCTTTCCTTTTCCAGATCTTGTCTCATTTCCATGTAGTTTATAGTCCAATTAATTATAACTAACAGATTGCCTGGAACCTGTTTTATGAAAATGTGATTATATGGTGTCATAGCAATATTCTCTAAATTTGACAAGAATATACTATTCAGTTGAAGGAATCTTGTATTTACATATAAAGGGACGATTACCGTAAAACCATGATTAATGTACATCATCAAATTATACTCAGTCTTTCTTGTAAACATGTCAATTAGAAGATTAAATGAGTAAGAGAGTTTTGACCCGGATTGCAGAATAGTGAGGAAAATGTGTGGTTGCACCGCGTGATGTATATTAAGGACATAGGTGTCCTTCTTTTCTAAAAAATAGAGAATAAAATTGAATTTAGAAATATGTCTAAGAGAAAAGAGGTTTCAAAAATCATAAGAGATACTATGAAAAAAAATTATGTCAAAATTAAGATGAAAGGATGGGTTTCCAAAACTGACTTAAGAAATATAAAATTCTATAAGCCAAAAAACCATTACAGAAATTAAAAGTCACATTATCCCAAGGAAATCAGACCTAAATAGCTTCAAAGGTGACTTTGAACAAACTTTCAAAAAAGGGGTAATCCCCATATCATAAATTTTTTTCAAAAAATAGAAACATTGGAAAAGCTATTAATTTATTTATAAAATTAAAATAAACTTCATGCTAAAGGCAGACATGAAGATCCCAAGAAAAGAAAGTTATGGATTAATTCACTTATCAACATAGATGTAAGGATACTAAAATATACTTAAAACCTGATTTTGACAGTGTATAAAGAATACACTTTAATCAAGTAGGGTTTATCCCAGGAATTCCTATATAATTCAACATCAGAATAGCTACTCTTATTTTATATTAGCAGAATGAAGGCAATAAGACATATGATCTCTCAACATATGCATTCATCAATAAATGGAGGGAAACACTCAGGTAAACATTCATAATAAAAACACTTGGCACCCTAAAAAT
Organism: Mirounga angustirostris; assembly: GCF_029215605.1. Lineage (NCBI taxonomy): Eukaryota > Metazoa > Chordata > Mammalia > Carnivora > Phocidae > Mirounga > Mirounga angustirostris. The sequence continues at coordinate 77,609,909 of NW_026991713.1, forward strand.
AGAATGGAATTTCCTTCGACCTTCCTTCTTCCTTCACTTAAAATGATAAACTTTAGAATTACTCACCCTATATCAGGAATAAGAATGTCTGCTATTATTGCTTCTCTTTAACATTATGCTATTTTTTTAAAAGATTTATTTATTTATTTGAGAGAGAGAGAGCACAGGGGGTGGCGGGTGTAGAGGGAGAGACAAAATCTCAAACAGACGCCCCACTGAGTGTGGAGCCCAACACAGAGGTCAATCTCAGGACCCTGAGATCATGACCTCAGCCAAAATCAGGAATCAGAATCTTAACCAACTGAACCACCCAAGTGCCCCAACATTATGCTATTTTTTAAAAGCCATCATAATCTGAAAGGAAAGACAAAATTATTCTTCTTTGTTGATGATATCTACATAGAAAATACAATAGAATATCTATAAAAAGTATCAAATTTATATGAGGAATTAGACAGTTTCAAGATAAATTATCAACATAAAAATAAATAGCATAACTAAAACCAATAATAAAAATAGAAAATTAGGTAGACAAAATTTATATTAGGAACAAAAGTATAGTAGTCCCAGGAACAAATCTAATAAATATATGCAAAACCTTTTGAAGAAAAGGTTTAATAAAATTATTGAAGAATACTATCAACCCTAATAAGTAGAGATCTATGCTATGGTCCTACATGATAAAATTTAGGGAGACCAACTCTCTCCCCAAAAAAAACCACACAATAAGGAAGGAGCAAAGGATATGCACAAGCAGTTTACATAAAAGGAAATTCAAATAATCGTAAACCTATGCATGCAACTGTGGCAAACTAACTTCTTGGATTGCAAATATAATAAAATCTCAGACCATCGACTGTTCTTGACACCATCTCAAGAGCTGATAAAACACACACACACACACAAATCAGTGAGACTATAAAAGATTTGAATAAAACAACTAACCAACTTGACTTAATTCACAGATAAAGAACATTCCATTCAATAACTGAAGAAATAAATACCAAAAAAAAGACATATTTTAAAATTTATTCTGGGCCATAAAGCAAATCTCAGCAAACTTCAAAGAACTGAAATCATAAGTGTATATCCCATGACCAACATGGAATTAAATTATGGAATGGAATTAAAGATAACTAGAAAAATCTCTAAATGTTTGGAAATTAGGCCCATATGTTTAAGAGGAAATCACAAGGCAAATTAGAAAATATATAATACTAAATGATAAAAAAACCCCAACATATCAAAATTGGTGGGATGCAGAAAAAACAATGCTTGGAAGGATATATATTGATTTAAATACAGATATTAGAAAAGAAAAAAAGATTTAAAATCAATGACTTACTTCTAACTTAAGAATCTAGAAAGGGGAAACAAATTAAACTCAAAGGAAGTAGGATAAAAATAATAAAAATAAGTGGTGATGGGCACCTAGGTGGTTCAGTGGGTTAAGCGTCTGCCCTCAGCTCAGGTAATGATCCCAGGGTTCTGAGATTGAGCCTCGCATTGCACTCCCTGCTCAGCGGGGAGTCTGCTTCTCCCTCTGCCTCTGCATGCAGCTCTCCTTGCTTGTGCTCTCTTTCTCCCTCTCTGTCAAATGAATAAATAGAATCTTTAAAAAAAAAAATAAGTGGTGAAATCAATAAAATAGAAAAATTAACAAAGCTTTGGCTTTGATTCTTTGGACACATTAAAAACACTGATCAACACTTAACAAGAGGAAGAGAACACAAATGACTAATATGAGGGGCGCCTGGGTGGCTCAGTTGGTTAAGCGACTGCCTTCGGCTCGGGTCATGATCCTGGAGTCCCGGGATTGAGTCCCGCATCGGACTCCCTGCTTAGCAGGGACCCTGCTTCTCCCTCTGATCCTCCCCCCTCTCGTGCTGTCTCTCATTCTCTCTCTCTCAAATAAATAAAGAAAATCTTTAAAAAACAAAACAAAACAAAAACAAATGACTAATAGGAAAAAACAAAGGGCATCCACACAGATCCCATACACATCAAAAAGAAAATAAGAGCATATTATAACCAACTTTATGCCAATAAACTTGAAAAATACAGTGCACAAATTCTTGAAAAACACAATTTACCTAAAAATGACCAAGAAGAAATGGAGCATCTGTACATGCCTACATCCTTAAAAAAAAATCAAATCCGTTGTAAAAAAATTTTCTTGTAAAATCTCCAGATGTAATGCTCACTTCAGCAGCACATATACTAAAATTAGAAAGATACAGAGAAGATTAGCATGGCGCATGAACAAGGATGACACACAAAATTCCAGGTGTAGATGATTTCACTGGTATATTCTTCCTATGAATGAAAGAAGAAATGCCAATCTTACATAAATTCTCCCATAGAAGAGAAAAAACTGGCAACTCACCAACTTCCAACTCGTTTTATGACCCAGCAAAACTCTGATACTAAAACCTGAAAATAACTAAGAAAGGAAAATATGGGCCAACATTTTTTATGAATACAAATATGAATATATTAAATAAAACCTTAGCCAACAGAATCTAGTTTTATATAAAAAGCATAATACACCAAAACGAAGTGAAATTTACCTGAAAATCAACCAACATAATTCACCTACTAAATGAACAAGGGAGATAAACCATGTGATTACTTCAGTAAATACAGAAAACATATTTGATCATATCCAACACACATTTATTATTTAAAAGAAAAATACTTAACATGCTAGAAGTAGCCAAGAATTTTGTTAATCTGATAAAAGGTTATCTACAAAATGAAATCTTAATGGTCAACGTAACATGGTAAAATAGTGACTGCTACACCCCCAACCCCTGAGAATGGCAAGAAGTCAGGATTTCCACAAGCACCAGTTCTCTTCAAAATTAGAAGTCCTAACTAGTTCAAAGAAGCAATAAAAAAAATTTTTAAGAATAAAAGGTTGAAAAATAACTAGTAAACTATTATTATTCACAGATGATGTATATATACAATTATATATAGAAAGTTCAAAATAATTTACAAATGATTAGAAATTGTAAGTGAATTTAGGAAGGTTGCTAGATACAAGGTAAGTTTACTCTGTTTTCTGTTTACCCCCCAGAGGTAAGCTATAACTCTCCCCGATTAAGAGGTAGGATGTTGAGGCTGATGACACTCCAGAGACCTAGAGAATTTGAAAAAAAAGTTTATTGTTAGCACAAGGGACTCCTAGTGAGAGCAGGAAGGACACAAGCAGGTCCAGGCAGGCTTGAGAGGAGCAGAGAGAGTGCGTTAGGCCTTTATAGTGGTAAGGGGGCAGGACCAGGGACAAGTTCCTGAGGGAGGGCTGGGAATTTGCCAAGTTCATATCTTCCCACATGTCCCAAAGGAAGGAGCTCGTTTGGATTTTCTTATCAATTATGTCTAGATATGGAGCAGAAGGGACAACGGAACTGGGTCTTTTAAGAAGTCAGAAGTCAAACATCAAAACATGGAATCAGACTCTTACATGACCCAAATCAATTATATTTCTGTATACAAGTAAAAACAGAAAAAAACCCCAAAACACTTGGAAAATGAAATTTCAAAGGACTGGAGCATTTACAGGAGCATCAGAATGCATAAAATACCTACAATAAATCTAATGAAAAAAAATTTACAGGAGCATCAGAATGCATAAAATACCTACAATAAATCTAATGAAAAAAAATGGAAAGATCTTTAAGCTGTGCAAACTACTAAATATTACTGAGGAAAATGGAAGGATTTAATAAATAGAGGAATATGCTATGTTAATGGACTGGAAAAGTCAATGTTGTTAAGATGTGGATTGTCCCCCATATTGATCTATGGGTTTAATGCAATTGCAGTAAAAAGTTCCAGGAGGCCCTTTGTGGTCTTGACCAAACTGCAGAGAGTATGCAGTCTGAGCCAGAGGACTAAACTGGGTGATTAGAATGGCAGGTATCATCAAGCTGAAATTACCTCGCTGAATTCATCCTATGCTATGAAAAAGAATTTCCAGAAGGAACAAATATTCTTATTTGTAGGTCAGAGCACACTTTCTCCTATAGACACTGCTGAAGATGCTACACCCATGTTTGCCTTTTGATTCTTTTCTTTCATGATGACCAATCTCCCATCTGATTGACATCTCTTTCTCTTTTTTTAATTTTACTATGTTATGTTAATCACCATACAGTACATCGTTAGTTTTTGATGTAGTGTTCCATGATTCATTGTTTGCCCATAACACCCAGTGCTCCATTCACTACATGCCCTCTTTAATACCCATCATGAGGCTAACCCATCCCCCCATCCCCTCCCCTCTAGAAACCTCAGGTTGTTTCTCAGAGTCCATAGTCTCTCATGGTTCGTCTCCCGCTCCGATTTCCCCCTCTTCATTTTCCCCTTCCTGCTATCTTCTTCTTCGTCTTTTTTTTTTTAACATATAATGTATTATTTGTTTCAGAGGTACAGATCTGTGATTCAACAGTCTTGCACAATTCACAGCGCTCACCATAGCACATACCCTCCCCAGTGTCTGTCACCCAGCCACCCCATCCCTCCCACCCCCCACCACTCCAGCAACCCTCGGTTTGTTTCCTGAGATTAAGAATTCCTCATATCAGTGAGGTCGTATGATACATGTCTTTCTCTGATTGACTTATTTCAGTCAGCATAATACCCTCCAGTTCCATCCACGTCTTTGCAAATAGAAAAATGAAGGGGGGGAAATCGGAGGGGGAGACAAACTATGAGAGACAATGGACTCTGAGAAACAAACTGAGGGTTCTAGAGGGGAGGGGGCTGTGGGGATGGGTTAACCTGGTGATGGGTATTAAAGAGGGCACACACTGAATGGAGCACTGGGTATTATATGCAAACAATGAATGGTGGAACACTCCATCAAAAACTATTGATGTAATGTATGGTGATTAACATAACATAATAAAATAAAATTTTAAAAAATAAATTCATAATTCAGTGCTCAGCTAGCATTCCCCAAGCACAAGCTCCGTGCAGGACAATGCATTTGAAGACCTTCCAGCCTCAGACGTATATTGGGCTACAATCTGGTCCCTCTACCAAATCCTTTTACCATGGTGCAAGCCTGAGTTACCCACCTAACTCCCACTACTGATGCACCCCCACCCTGCTCCACCCCCTCTTCCCATTTTCTTGAACAAAAACCACGGTTAAGGAAGCGCTCTGCAGAGTGTGGTCCAGGGAGCCATGGTAGTTAGTTTCACCTGGGAGCCTGTAGGAAATGCACATTTTCAGGCCCAACCACCGACCTTCTGAATGAGGAACTCAAGGGTAGAACCTAGGAATCTGCATTCAACAAGCATTCCACATGATCCTCACGCACAATAAGGTTTTGACTAGCACTGTTTTAAAGTGCTTTGGTATCTCTTTTTATAGTAAGAACAGGTGTGTTAATATTTTCAGTTTACAGCTCTGATTCAGCCAAGGAGCCATTCCATTGAAGAGCCTATTTCTACTCTTCATAACTCCCTAATTATACTCTTAGGAGTTGGAAGATTTGAAAAGTGCACCATTTTTTGAGAGAAAAATCCTACCTTTAGACAAACACTTGCACACATGGAAATCCAAGGGACCATGCAAGAGACATTTCACTTTTCCCTCGAGTCACCTGTTGGTCTAAACCGAGCGGGTAAAAGCTATAGAGGCCATTGCGCTTGATTGGCCTGCCATCATTTGCTGCAATCCTCTCAAGTCTTCTTCTTTTTTTTTTAATCCTCATTCCATCTGCTACATCCTGCCTCCTTACTGTCATCCAATGTACATTCAAAAGAATAAATATACTGCATAACACACTCTGCCCCAAAGAAACTCAGGAGCCCTTGATAAATCATAAAGTTGGCATTTCTAATTCTCCCCATATTCTATTAGAACATGGGATTTTGGACAGCAATACACATTTTTAAAGAGGTTGGCCCAGTGGTGGGTATTAAGGAGGGCATGTACTAGGTGGAGCACTGGGTGTTATACGAAAACAATGAATCATGGAACTCTACATCAAAAACTGATGATGCATTGTATGGTGACCAACCTAACATAATAAAATAAAATTAGATTAAAAAAATAAATAAAGAGATAGGGAAGGAATATAAGCACAGTTATAAAGATGCTCAGCATTTGACAGTATAATATAAACAGGCCATTTAAAAAACTGCAGGTTGTTAGGGATACTGAGGGGTGTGTGTGAGGAAAGGAGCATCAGTGGTCCCCTTACACTTAACCATGAAGGCTAACAGAAGGTATGCAACAATCTTGGAAAATATCGCCTTGTCCATGCACTGTGAGCACGAAATTTCTTGAACAGTGCATCCCTCCTCCCTCCTTTTTTCCCCCCTAATGCAATTTAGTATATGGAAAAGTCCCAAAGTCCAGGTACAAAAAAATGTCACTAAGCATCCACACGAAGTTAAAAACCGACTACATTTTCCTGCTTAGGTTACACCAATGCTCTAGTTTAAAAAGCTGGAGGAAATTTTTCTCGGACCTAAAGGTTTGCCAAAATTTCCTCATTTACCTACTAATCCCAGGTATAGAAGCCATACAAGTAACCTCTGCATTTGAGACATATCCTCAAGTAGTAACCCCCTTCCCGTGTCCAACACCCCCCCCCCCCCCCGCCGTCTTACTTTGCTCTCCACCAGAAAGCTGTTTGGCAAATTACAAAGAATAATGTGGTCTTTTCTGACAGTTTGGCTTGGGAGCCCCAAATGTAAACTCACATCACTGCTACCAATGAATGATTTTATTCATTGTAAGGCACTTATTTTCTTTTATTCAAATACGCTTTTTAAGACATGCAATACACCGAGAGGAAGTGGAAGAGGATTATTGCAGAAGGGAGACTTACCTGATGATCTCTACATTAAAAATATTAAAAATCACTCTACAATTCCCATCTAGAACTGCATTCCTTTTTTGCATATTCAACCCCTAAAACATCAAGGTGTATGTGGGCGTGGGTATGTTTATGGTTGTGTGGGCCTGGTTTGTTTAGGGAGACGTCCCACTTCACCACTGCCACCCACTCTGTCTCCAAACCGAAGGTATTCTGAGGTGCCCCTGCGTTACCTGGAAGTGAATTCACCATACTTCAGTACCAGCACGTCTCTCTTCAAAATGTGGCTCAGGAGTCAGTAAAGGAAACCACACAGTGTTAAGACTAAACATTCTTGAGTAAGCCTCAGTTATGGCAAGTTCAACAGCCTGACCGTTGAGAAAGCAGTTACCGAAATTTTCCAAATAAATAAAGCAAACAAGTTACTTCAGGAAGAAGTTCACATCTATATGATTTATAATACTGGGAGTTGGCCCATTGAGGCAGGAGGAACCCAGTGAACCAGCAGTAAACCAGAGGCCACCCAGGCACTCGGAGCTGCCTCCAAGGTTTCAGTTCATGTTCAATCACCTACTGAATCCTCGCTAGGAGTTACTCTGTTTGGGAAGGTGATGGCATCTTACAACCTCCTGCAAGACCTACTGGCTTGAACTTTATCATTCAGTCTCTAAATGGGTTAATATTAAGGGGGGGGGGGGATAGGAATCCTATTTAGAGGCCCCTGGCAGCAAGCAAATAGAGAAAAAAAAATACTCCTCCAAAATCAATGTTTGCTTTGCTGAGGGCCTCCTTAGGTGTACATTGGAAACAATTCTGTCTGTCTCCCTCAGTTAAGTCACCCTGCAGCCTCGTCTGCCAGCCAGGAGTACTTAGCAGTCCAGAGTCAACAGGTCGTTGCTGTTGAGCAGTACCAGAACACGGGGGCAAAAAAAAAGAATGGAAAATGTTCTCTGCGACACAGCGGGCTTGATGGTTGATGATGATAAAAGATGAGAAGCACCCTGCAGACTTCTGCCTCTCTTGACCCCCATCCAAACTGGGCACCATTTCCAAGGATCATTCTAGCCACTAGGGCAAAAGTGACTGCTCTGTAGCTGGCCCCCATATGACATTCTCAGGCACCTCCAAATTGAACCCCCCCCACACACACACTGCCACCCTACAGACTCTATACATTATGTAGGAAGATATTATGTGTTGATGGAGATATGGAAACAGATTTAGCACCCATATATCTTACTGCCTTGTTACATTTTAAATGTGTGTAGAATTAGGAAATAAAGCCCATAAAGGGCATAAATTGTGTTTGAGTAATATTACCCTGTATATGTCCTTGGGCCAAAGCATAAACTCCTGCAAATGAACTGGGAATGAATTAAAAATTGACCTTGTCTATAACAAGACACAGAGTTTCTAAGCTCCTAGGTAGGGAAGTTCTGTCTTTGGTTCACCATTAGATAATTAATACATTGATGGCAGTTTTTGCAAAAATTATATATAACCAAACTATAAGTTCTATCTCATAGAGAATTAGAGGTGTCAGTGTAGAGAGAAATTAGTAGAAGAACCATTTACATTTAAAATACTAGTCCAAATATTCATCTAGGTGAAAACAACACACCAGATACATGTGATTATCTTTGAGAATGTCAGATATTCACATTAATACTTGCATATATATTTATGTATATACACACGTAAGACACTGGTTATATGTCATTCTTTTTATGACACATGACATTTTTAATGACATCCAACAGGCAGGGAGAAAGAGCATAAACTATAAAGATGGGAGAAATTGTTTTTTTAGAACAAGACAATTAACAATCATGAAGAAAGGACTAAAAACAAACAATTAAATCAGGAAACGGAAGCCACTCATGAGAAGAAAACCTCAGTGTCAAAAAGATTTTAGAGAAGCTGAATATTCTTCAATGGCATAATACACAGGACCCAGGACAACCGTGTTGAAGTTAAAATAAGAATGTGGAGAAATTAAAGCAAAACATGTCTCTCATCAGAGTATAAATAATAAGAAAGCATCTATAGACTTAAAAAAGTGGAAAGCAAAAATTGTGACAATGTCAGACTATTTCATAAATTTAATGAACCAGGTAGAGAAAAATACGGGAAAAAGAAATGCCTACACTTCCCTTGGAAGTTCTTAAGACTATGACAAAGCAAGATGGGAGTGTGTTGTTTTCTCCTACAACTGTAATTACTTTAAAAAGGTTAATAAAATGACTGTTAAGCTCGGGAACCCCAAAGGACAGAAGGGTAGGCAACAACTTTGCAAAGATAAGATAATGTAAGTTAATTAGGAGTCTAACTACAGAATCTCCAACGAGATGCACCGCAGCAATGCACGCTCTGCAGCTTTTCATGAAGTTATCACAGCTGAAGCAAGTGTCTGGAGAGCAAATACAATAGGAGGTTTCCTTAGATACTGTGGAGCAGAGCCCCTAGATGTGGTCCCAGATACACGTGGAGCGTGAGCAAGATCTAAACCTTTGTTTACTTAAGCCCCTGAGATTTGGGGATTGTTTGCAACTGCAGCAGAACCTGGTCTGTCCTTACTGATGAAACGAGGGCAAAGAATACATTTCCTTCCTCTGAAGCATTCTCGCTGTAATTATTGTGCAGCCAAGAGCAAACTTCATCATATACGTGTAATACAGCCAAAGGTTCTGAACGCTGGTTGTAGTGTCGAGTGAAAAACTGGTTTCATTTCCTTAGAGATTACAGTGTTTTGAAGAGGCAATTGGGGAAATTATCACTATGTAGACACCAGTGATTGATTGCGGGCATCATATTAAAACTTAAGATTCTGCAATTATAGAGAAAGACAGGGGTGAAGGTCATATAACAAGGGATACAGTCCAAGTACCATTCAAGAGTGTGTGTTCAGGATGAATAGCATCTGTAGAGGGGGGCTCAAAACAAAAAGAGAGAATGAACCAGAAGTTACAGTAGCAATGGTGAAGACCAAGGCAGATCATCATTTTCGAATACAGAGCCTATTTCATTCTGTTTGAAATCTGGAGAGCACCTGCCTATGAGCTTGCCTACTACTGTGTGGAAGGATTAGGTCTCCAGTTCCAGCATCCAACCAACAAACACTGGCAGTAAGTTGTGGTGGGGAAGGATCAGAGATAACCAAGGATGAGCCTGGAAGACACTGTATCCAAGAGATTCCAGAAGGAATAGCAAAAGCAGATTTTTCTTAACCAAAAGTAAAGAAGCTCAACAAGTAGTCAAAGATGATGTTACTGGTTTCTTGTTTAACAGGTAAATGAGCCAGCTCTGGAGCCCCCTCAAATCTTTTGTGGTTAGCTTGGATTGGAAAGTTAAAATGGAGTATTTGCTGTTTGTTTATTCCCTAACCCATTTCCACAAATAATTTAAGTGCGTCAGAAAGTGATATCTATCAATCTACACTGGTACTCACACTGATGAAGGTGGACTTTTGTGTTCTCCTTTTATATGTCTCAGCATTATTTGAAATTTGTACAAAGGGCATGTATTACAGAGAACAAGGTTTGACATCTAATGGTTAGACAATCAGGCACTGAAGAGAGATAATGGGAAATGCAGCCAAGTAACACATAAAAGAGTATACTGTATGTGACAGATTACAGTTGGGCTCACCTGAGTGTCTGGAGGGAGTAGAGAGGGTCTCATCTGAGCTGTAGTCCAACTTGTTGCTTAGAACCATTTCTGACCGTGCATCAGTCTTAAATAGTCACAAGGGTACAGAAGGAGAGACTGCTCGGCACCTCAAGTCCCAAGATAGTCTTGCAGTTGGTTAAGGGTGACTTTGAACAGGTTTGGGAGCAAGTAAAAAGAGAAATAGAAGAAATTTAGAAAGAGAAATACCAGAAATTTAGATCGGGAGACCACTTAAGGCATTCCAAGTGAAACAAAAGATGTCACCAAAAAACCAGAGGGGCAATGGAAATGATTCAGACAAAGGATTTCATGTATCAAATTTTTCTGGACTATGTAGTGTTCATAAAAGAATATTGATTGGTTTGCAGAGGCCTGAGGTGGAAAGAGCTTTGATATGGGTTTAAGGCATAAGGTATTAGGCAGTGACCCCCAATGGGGTGTTCCTAGCTAGGTGACCCCATCTCAAAGAGAAATGGACGTTAAGGTCAGTTGTCAGGGGAAATCCCACCTTTGAAAGAATCTGTGGTATCTTCTCCCCACCCCCACAAGATAGAAAATGACATTTTCTTCTTTTCAGTTCTTTTTCAGTGACCTCCATAGTATACTTGAGAGAGTGGAGGGATGTCAGGGTCATAACTCAACTTGAGAACTGTGTGAAGCAAGGTGAAAGTTTTCTCAACACTGGAAAATCTAAGAATTTGTCTCACACACAGAACTTCGAGTGCCTGACTCTATGAAGAAATTGACGTTTTTACCTAAAATAACTGTTCAAACTGTACATTTGCTACGTTTTATAAACATCAGAAGGGCACCACTGACACCCAAGTGAAAAATCCCCACCTTGGCCAAAATGGTTTCACATAAAAACAACTTACCTACCAAGTAAAACTTTCTGCACTCCTTGTGCCCAGGGGAATTGGGGGCAGGCGAGCTAGTGCCTTCTTTGCAAAAAAGCAAAGATTTTAACTCCAAGTGGGAAAGATGCTTTTAGGCTGAAATGCTGCTGGCTTTACCATCTCTCTTTTTCTCTTGGGAGCGAAGTGGGTACCTCCCAAATTCACCCAGCAGCAGCCCCACACCGTGATTTGTCTGTTGTCCACCTTTTAACTCGCTCTGTATAAACATTTCCCCCTCGCCCTCAGACAGCCGCCCACCTCCGCCTGCCTCCCTGCTCGCTGGCCTCCCCTCCCCAGGCTTCAGTTGGAGGAGCGCCTCGCAAACAACTCAGTGCTTTGGGGCTCAATGTTCTTCACGCCTGCCAGTTCTTTCAGGAGGTCGTTTACACGCTTGGCTCTCACTTCAATGAGCTACTTGGGAGCAGCCAGTGAAAAGTGCTTTTACTCCTGAAAAATATTGGAGCGCTTTGTTGCAAATGGTGGGTGAATCCATGGCCCCCCATCCTTACAGATAATGGCCAACCCAGCGCGACTGAACTGAGGCCACTTCCGGGGTGATCATATTCCCATAAAGGGTGACTCGACAATTTCAGCTCCCAGATTGTTTTAGAAATCATTTGCATGTTCTCTCGATTCATCAAACCTCTTTTGCCCCTGCCTACCTGTTCACCCTCTTGTTTGTAAATTGCCATGGTGCATAACTCTTAATGGGTCAAGAAAGGCACAAAGCTAACATTTACTCATTACATCCACATAGAGCGTATGAAGAAAAACACCCCTTTGCACACACCCTTTAGAAAAGGCATAAATTTTCACAGGAAAAATATTTCCAGGGGAGTTCTATGTATTTCTTTACTCAGTTGTAATGGCAATATTATCGAATTAGTTTGTGCTGCCTCCAACTTTATATTTTCATTTGGTCCTTTTTCCTCTTAAGTGTACTATAAAAAGATGATTAATCAAAAAGGAGGGTTCCCTTTGATTAAGAAAGTTAGTTATGAGTGGCTAACTTGATGTAGGTGGGAGGTTTCACTCAGCCATTTTATTTTCTTCTCCATGGGAGAGCTAGAAAAATGGGCCATAGGAAATACTACAAAGAAGGAATCACTGCTGTAGTAAAAACCTTAAAAGGAAACTTCAACTTCCACTGCCATCATCAATAAGCAATGCCGAGAATGTTTCTTTGTCTACATTTTATTGCACATTTAATGGGCCTCCAAGTGCTATACAAACATTAAATATGTTTCCAAAATCCCATGATGGATTGTATAAGTAATCACCGTAAATTCACGCTCATTTCAGGACAGGGAAGCTGAGTCAAACCTGAATTGTAAGAAAGGAAATTGTTTTCATTATTGTTGAATTTACTCCTGGAGTCCCACAAAAAGCATTAAAAAAAAAAAAAAAAGGTAGTGCTGGGAGCATGTGCTTTGGAGCCAGAATGCCTTGGTCAGATGCCTGGTTCTGCCTTCTTGTGAGTCGGGTGAGCATGGCAAAGTATTTGGCTTCTTTGTGCCTCAGTTTTCTCATCTGTAAAATGGGGATAATAATGGTACCCTCCGTCAAATATTAGTTTTGAAGATTGAGTCAATTTTCAAGAACTTCTTAAAATAAAGCTTTCTTTACATAGTAGGTCCTGTAGGGTAGTAGCTGTTGTTCTTTGGTATGGGACATCAGAACGTATAAATACTCAGTGGAAGAAAGAATGTTGAACAGAGAAAGCATGCACGAGGTATGTATTTAGCCTTCTCAGCTCTCATGCGTGTCTGTGTCTACACACCTTCAAGGGTGCTTCCCTGGCCAAGGCAAAGAGTGTGCCCCACATGGAAGTCATCTTTAATTTTATCCCAAGACCCTCACCTCTCGGGCATTCTTTTTCTGGTGTGCTGGAGAAAAGCTTGGGTAACAACACTCTTCTTCCCCTGAAGAGAGAGTCTAGCTGTCCTTTACAAGGCCAGGCTCAAGACCATTTTTCCCTACTAGAATGTCTCTGACTCTTTGCCACAGCTGTGCCCACCTTGGTCAGGATCGAGGAGAAAACCTAATGTTATAATTTGTTCATTGTCTCATGAACTGAACATGAAACTTGAAACACATTTCTGTTTCTAAAAGTTTGGCTCCTACCTCCCAAGCCAGGCCCTGTGCCCTTCACACTCGGTGGCCTCTCCTCCTGGCCTGGCATTCAAAGGAACGATGAACTTGGCACACACCCAGTGCACACATTTTCTCAGCACAAGTTACCCGTATGTGTCCAGTGAGCTCCTCATGGGTCCCAGAGATTCTCCATCTGGCTGCATTCTTTGCAGCATGGTTGGAAAGTCAAATGAAGCCGAATGTTCCCCTAGCGCTACCATAGTCACTTGCATACATGGGCATGTGGCTTTCAGGTAGTTTCTACATGTCCCACCCTTATGAGAAGGGATGAGTGACAATCTCTCTACCCCCAGTCCTCTCAGGTGTAAAACAGCACTGATAAAAGACATCCACCTCAGTTGTTGTGGGTATTAAAGAAGATATAGCCATCTCTTATACTTAGTATGATTATTTTTAATGCTCAGTACAGTTGGCCCTGAAACAACACGGGTTTGAACTGGGTGGATCAGCTTATATGTGGATTTTTTTTTTTTTTTTTTTGACAAATACAGTGCAGCACTATAAATATATTTTCTCTTTTTTATGATTTTCTTAATAATGCTTTTTTCCCTCTTATTATAAGAATACAGTATATGATATGTGTAACACAAAATATTAGTGTTAATCACCTGCTTATGTTATCAGTAATAGTAGGCTATTAGTAGTTATCCCTATGGATAAGATTGAGATACTGAATCATAGAATTGCCCCTGTGTTCTGACAGTGTTCTATCTAGGGTAAACCCTCCCTTCTTTGCCCTTCCCTGAAATTATCAATCAAAACCCCAAGTCCTATAATATGCTCTAACACCCTCTTACTGAGACACCCCCATGAGTCTTTATGATTTATATACTCCCTTTTACCCCCTTTCTTTCTTTCTTTCTTTTTTTTTTTTTAGATACTCCCTTGCTGTCAAGAGTAATAAGCTCAACTCATCCAACTACAGAAGTGGTCCTTGATGTCATTGGCTTCAGGGCATTGACAGTCGTCATTGTCGGCTCCCTGCTACCACTGCCCTTGAAGGATGCTACCATCCCTACAACTATCTCTAGAGAGAATCTCCCATCCCTACTTCTTTCTGTCACTAGATCCAAAATGAGTTTGTGTCATTACTTTGTGTCATTAGTACCCGCATGGGTACATCTGACTGGATGATAACTATAGCAGCAGGGAAAATGAGGAACTGGTGTTTTTTTTTTTTATTTCTTTGCATCCCATCAAGACTCAGAGAGAAGGGAATTTCTCAAACATAGTAAGGACATTTAGAAGGAGAGAGAGGGAGGGAGGGAGAGAGAGAGAAAAGGAGGGAAGGCAGGGAGAGGAGTAAAAGAAAAGAAAGCCTGATACGTTACTGTTAAAGTGACTCCCACGAAAAGTGACAATGAGCTAAAGAAAGAGGGAGAGATTGCATTGTACCCCCAAAATCCTGACCTGAGAAGATGCCCCTTCCTCCAGCTTCCAGATACGCCGTGGTGGTACAAGCAGAAACCGGGATGGAGAGCTAGCTACACCACCATTTGTTCCCTAGTGACAGGCTAGTCTTTTGGCTTCCCTTCTGTGTCAGTGAGGATTATGTTTGACCACACAGGTCAGGGAAACCCAAATAGCAGTGGTTTAAATCAGATGCAAGTTTCATTCCCATTTAGTGGCAGTGTCCGTGGTGCTCAGCTCCCCTCTACTTGCTGCTTCATCATGCCTCTCACATCTAAGTTCCAGGAGCAAATCTCTTCCCCTTGTCATCTTTACATGCATATCTCAGCAAGCGGAAGGAGGAAATGACCAAGAAGTCCTCCTGCTTCCCTTCTCCTCTCAAGAAGGCTTCCTAGAACTCGCATACCTCACAGAATTATATATCTGAATGGTCAGACCTTAGTCACCGGCCTACAGCAAACTGAATGGGGGACAGGGTGCTGGAGAAGCTGGACATGTAGCTGGGCAAAATAGCAAGAGGAACGGCAGAATGGATGTTGAAGCAGCACGTAGACGTCCCGGCCACAGCTCATTTTAAAACTTGCAGTGCACTTGAATGAGCAAATGTATGTGAACTACAGTAACACGCCTACTGAAGAAAAATGTATCACCTTCAGCAACATGTACTAAGTTGTCTCAGACAGCTCCCTGGAATGCTTCACTCCCTACCACCAGATTTACTAATCAGCTACACGCTGAATCTTTAAGGCCATGGTTAGCCTTTTCCTTCTTTTTCTAAATTCTGTTTTCCCAGAACTGGAGGAAGTGACATTGTTAAAGCTGACTCCTTACAACCCAATCAAGAAGGATAAAAAAGAGTTTGTTTTAAAAAAGAAGATGAAAGCGAAATTAACAAATATGAAACATATTTATTTTACTTCATTCTCTGCCAGAATGTACATTTGCTGTGGTACAGATAAATGGTTCTCAAATTGTGATCTCAGGGCTATTGGTGGTCCCATATGTCCTAGGTGGTCCTGTGGCTAATTACAAATATGTTCGAAAACTCAGCCTAAATGTTTGTTTTAAATTTGTTTTAATTTACTTGTTGAATTTAAATCAAAATATAAGAATCAATATTTTAAAACTGTAACCTCAGCAATGATTATTAATTTGAGAAAAGATTTCTCAAAATTTTGTGGGTGTGTGGTAGTAAGGTAGGTGGTCCAGTGGGTCTTGCCCAGTCTTCCTGTTCTGTGACTGAAAAAAATTGAAGGGATAGAGTCTATCCTCTTTAGCAGAGGGTGATCCATGGGGCTACAAGACTAAAATCATAAGTTATAGAGGACCCAACAGTAAGCTTGATGTCAAAATACAAGAATCCATGTAGGGTCTATGAAATGAGCTTTCTGCAGGAATGGACCTACAATAGCTTACCTTTATTGTGAACTAGAGTCATGTTATCATTATGCAGAGACCAAAAAAGACACCCTTAAAATATAACCAAGGTTAAAGAGGTCAGTTTAAGCTTGAAAATTGTAGTATTACTACCAAACTGGGGAGTAAAACACATGATAGGTTGATAGAATTAAAAAGAAAACAAGTATTTGAGAATAAGAAAATTGTAGGTTTATATATTTTGTTTTGTTTTTCAGAGAAGAGGGTATGCCAAATAAGTCACACTGTTGTTCATACTGGATTGGTTGTTCCATCAATCAGCTTTTGCTCATGGCATTATTTCTTATACTATACCAACCCTATTATAATTCTGGATTCAGCAAGTAATTTTCTAATTTTTAAAAGATTTTATTTATTTATTTGAGAGAGAGAGAGAGAGGCAGAGGAAGAAGCAGACTCCCCACTGAGCAGGGAGCCCCACGTGGGGCTCCATCCCAGGACTCTGGCATCATGACTGGAGCCAAAGGTGTAGACACTTAACTGACTGAGCCACCCAGGTGCCCCATAATTTTCTAATTTTAATTTGGTTTCACAAGTGATACCAATCCTTGATTGAAATGTGTGTGTATGTGTAAACTTGCACTTGGGCTTTAAAATTGGCTACTTTTAATTCATTCTTTTATTCATTTATGGTGCTTTACCGGGCACCTACTTAGCTCTAGAGACTGTGTTAGGTACTGGAGATTCACTAGTAGTCTCATGGAGGATAAATCCTATGGACCAAATTTACAATACATGAATAAATAAAAATATATTTCTGAACCATGGATGACCAAACTTGGTAGTGTCATTCCGTAAAGCCCTTCTTGAAATAGCTTTCCTGGCCTTATGGTTTGCCTTAGACTGGATTGCCTTAAAAGCAGAACTTAAAACAATGGCTATAGTCAGGTACAAAATTTGAGATGCAATTCTAGAAATAGCTGTCAAAAGCAGGAGTAAAGTTGGGCAGAGAATAAGAAAAAGTCAATAAGAAGATGTATTACTGAGTTGGCCCCAGTATGGGAAAATGGAGCTCAATTCTGTGGAATTCTCTGGAGGAGCCTGATGAAATACATGTCTGGATGGCTCACACTTGGGTCAAGGACGGCTCCATGGGTCAACTTCCCTGCTTTTCTAGAGTCTGCAGGCACACGTGCCAAGCCCAGGTCCATGAGCATCCCAGGCTGCAGCAGCTGAAGCCCCAGGACAGGAGGTAAGAAGTATGCAGCAAGGATCTGGGGGAAAAGCGCTCTCAGGTTACACCTGATGAAGTGTGGAGGCCGACACGGAACTGATTGCTACAACAATGGCTGGTCATGGTCGGAAGTGACTCCGAGAGGATGTGGGAAAATGCACAAGAAATGGCCTATAGATTATTCTGTGACAATGACAGCGATCAGTAATGTGATAATCATCTTGTTCCCAGAATATCTCCACCATCTCCAGCTACCACCTCCGCCACGTCGGCCACCTCTGCCGAGCTCCTTCACTACCAGCTCTGCCACCTCCAGCTTCACCATCATGATCTCCCTCACTACCACCTTCACCACCACCGCTACCTGCCCCCCTCCCATGGATACTGCAGCCAGTCCCTTCCCTCCACCAGCAGAGCTGCCAACACTACTGTTAGACTACACGGCCACCTTCTTCCACCTCCACCAAATGTAAGTGACACTGGGACTGAGAGCATCACAAAACTCTATTCTGAATGTTGCTTCTGAGCATTTCTAATTCTTAATAAACAGTCTTTAGTCTTGCACTAAAAGTTCTTGCAGTAACTTAAATTAGGGAAGATTTGTTTCAGTCCTTAAGTAACAGTCAAGTGTTAAAAGGTTTTTAAATTTTGCTACATAATAATTTGGAAGTGGAAGAAAAAAAAAAAAACCTTGAACTCTTTGTAAACTTGATATCATCCCCAAAAGATACTAAAGAAACAGAGGTTTAGACGAATTTTTGTACAAGAGTGTTAATTTCAGCATTATGTAGGGTGATGAAAACTGGAAATAATCTAGTTTTCCAACAATTATATTATGGTATAATAAATCATGGTGTATATTTGAGAGGAGAAAAATAATGGTATGGGATAAAGTTCATGCTATATTACCAATGAAAAGGGTATGATATAAGAAGAGCTAGTGATCTACCCAATATCTATTCTCCCATTCTCCCTTTCCTTCTTATCAAAGAGACCGTGACTTTATCAGGACTGGCAATGTGCCCAACTAAAAGAACATTTGCTATCATCCCTCGAAGATGCCTGCAGGGATGATGATTCAATGCCTGGGGAAAAAGCACCCATCTTTCAAAGGTGAGGATAAAAGCTGTATGTTCTGAATGGATGAGCAGAAAGCTGGAATGAGCCAAGATCCTGAGGACTTCCTCAAGAGCTAGACCAGCCCTAGTCTGCCTATATTCAGAACTTTTTGTTTTGTTTTGTATGCAAAGCAAAAACCTCTTTTTGTTAAGCCACTATAGCTGAGCTCGGTTACATGAGCCAAACATAATATTAAGTAATACCTACATGTTCTGCAACGTTTTTTGAAAAATAGTTTTATTGAGATGGTTTGCATACCATAAAATTCACTTATTTTAAGTGCACAATTCAATGAGTGTTATTTACAGAGTTGGCAACTTGTTTTTATTTTATATTTTTCACTTAGTTTTCCTATCATTTTATAGATAGTACATATGGATCTGATGTATTCTTGTTAAATAACTGCATAGTGTTGTATGCTGATTATTTCAACTCAATAACAGGACACAATTCCCCTGCCCAGGGTGTTAGGTCTGGCCACCTAATGAAATGAAATGTGCCTATAAGCAACACACATTTCTTCTAAGTAGAAGCTTTAAGATTCAGTGTCTGCAATCCAGCACTTTCTTTCCATCTGCCATAGTGACTGGTAATGCTCTAAACAGTGGCTGCTAAATCCACCTGAGTCTCAGCGTGCGGAGGACACAGAGCACAGCCCCTAGCTGAGCTGGATGAATATGTGACTATCATGAGTGAAAAATAAAATAAATCTTTGTTTATTTAACCTACAGAGAATCTGAGCTTGTTTTCTCATAGCAGTATAACCTAGCCATTCTGCTGGGTAGAGTATTACACACGAAGACTATACCTTCATTTGCTCAATCATGCCCAAATTGATGGCCATTTTGTTCAGCTTGAATTTTTTTCTAATTATAAACAACACTGAAATGAATATCCTTGTATATTTATGTTTATGCATATTTGAACTGTTTTAGAATAGATACAGTACTAAAAGTCAAATTATGGGATCAAAAAATACGCACATTTTATATTCTAAAGTTATTATCAAATTGCTTCCAAAGAAAAGTTTGGAATATTCTTCCTCACAGATCGTGCCTGTATCCCAGTCATAACACTAATAATAGATAATATCATTATTTTCACTTTTGCTAATCTGATAGGCCAAATATTTTTTTTTTAGTACACTTAAGCTTCTCTGGTAGTGAGAGCATTTATTTTCATATGTTTGCTGGTTGTTTGAATAACATCTTTTTAATTTACTTGTTTTATCGTGAAGTGCTTACTTTGACCTTACCTTTATCCTCGTGGATTGCTTCTTTTCTCCTGGATTTATAGAAGCTCTTTAGTATACTCTGAATATTAATCTTTATATTATGTAATGGGGATATTTTCTACAACTCAGTCTTGCATTTTTATGTCTCTTGAATGCAGAACTTTAAAAATATTATGTAATTAAATCTATCATTTTATTTTATAGCTTCTAGGTTGGGGGGGAGAAAGTCTTTTCCCTGTATGATTTTTAAAATTCTTTCATTTCCTTTTAATACTTCTATAATTTTATTTTTACATCTCACTCTTGCAATCCATGAGGATTTTTTTAAAGGAATGATGTGAGCTGGATAAAGCATTTTAATATAGCACTTTCCAAATAGATTACTAGTTTTTCCCATGGCATTATTTCTCCTACTGATTTAAAATACCACCTTTGTCATAATCAAAATTAATAAGTATGAAAAGATTAATGACTGAACCTTGCTCTGTTTCAGTGATCAATTTCTCTATTCTTACACCAGTACCCCCCTATTTTAATTAAGCAAGACCCTCATAATTGTTCTACTTTTGAATCTTTTCCTATTAACTATTCTTTCAGATAAATTTGAGAACCAACTCTTCAAATTCCATAAAATATCCCATTCGAATTTGGAGCTTAGGTATAGTTTATAGATTACTTTGGAGTAATCTGACATCTTTGCAATACTCCCAACCAAGAACGTGGCATACCCCTTTGCTCATGTAAGCCTTCTTTTATTTCCTTGGTAAAGATTTATAGTTTCCTTCACAGAGGTCTTGTACATTTCTTGCTCCGTTTTTTAATGGATTATTTTTGACATCTTGTTTCCCCAGGTTACAAGACAGAAATGAAGTCATTAGACTGAGGCAGTTGCTTCAGTTCAGATGCTTTGGTTTCACTCCCGTATTTAGTGTTTAGAAAATGTCTACTTGTTTCGTCCTCTCTACTCAAGCAAAGCATTATCTTTCAGTTGCGACAGTTTGGACCAACCCATCACATTTGACCTGCACATTTTCTTTCATCTGATCCATATTTATGTTTTGCTGCATGAATGATGACAGGGTAGTTGATCCCAATTGGCTCAGTTCTCATCAGCCAAATGGTTCTTGCATTCTTCTGCTGTTTTAAATGATGGCTCCCTTCGAGTATGTTAGTTATTAAATCACATGGAAATTCTTTTTGCACAACATGATGTTACATTTATATTAAACCCTTGAGGGCAGCAATGTGGTACCTGTTGCACACATGGGCTTGCAGGCATAATTTAGAGCCTCATCATACATGGGAAAAGGAAGGTTGGATTCCTCTTAGAAGAAGAGGTATTGGCATATTTTGTTAAGATGCAACAGGTTAGTTAGTAATGATGAAACAGCCAGGGCTGGAGCCTACTCCCATTCATTACTGGGATTCTTTAACTGCCAGGCTTTCACAGAAACAGAAATTCTAAAATTCACTTTGAATTTCATGTGCTAGCCCACTACCTTCTGAAATGTTACAGTGATGCTTATTGAGGACTTTTTCTCTCTTCCACGTTTCAGATATATATTTGTTTCTGTTTTTGAAGTTCCACGTATCTAAGTAGCAGACTAAGATTTGTTTGAACTGACACAACACCTGTGATAGCAAGAAAGGACTTTGAAAGTGCTTGCCTTTCTTTACTTTCCATCCATGTTTTTTTCCTTCTCTTTCTCTATAATTATTTTGTTTCTTTTCATTGCTTTCACTTTTCAAGTATAAATAGGAGGAGACATATGGATTCCTCAGCAGCTCATTGGAGACTAGAATAGCTTCAGATGCAAATTAAGGCTGCATGGACAGAAATGTGAGTTTTCTTAACTGTCAGCAATGGCACAACTTTCCAGGGGTTTCTGTGCTCACCATTGACCTTGTTTCATATGTTGAATTATATCCTCCCAGAAGCTACGCTGAAGTCCTAACCCCTAGTACCTCCGAATGTGAACTCTTTGGAAATAATTACAGATGTAATTAGTTAAGATGAGGTCATGTTTGAGTAGAGTGGGCCCTAATCCCATATGACTGGTGTCCTTATGAGAAGACCACCGCCTGAAGAAGGAGGCAGAGATTGGAGTGCTGCATCTACACTGCAAGGCATGGCAGATGTCACCAGAAGCTAGGCTAGGAGAGAGGCATGGAACAGTCTCCCTCCGTGCCCTCAGAAGAAAATGGTAGTGCCACCATCTTGACTTCAGACTTCTCGCATCTGGAACTGGGAAAGAATAAATTTCTATTGTCTTAGACAAGAACCCAAGTTCTTGCACCAGGTTGTGGTGCTTTGTTATAACATGTTAGGAAACAAATATACCCTGCTTAAGCATGTAAATATTGGTTCTTTCTAGTGTGCAAATCTGGAGCCCAAGTTCTTCCTTTCTCCTCTGTCTCCTCCAAGATCCACATAGTATATTGTAGAACCAGATATTCTGGATGTATATTGTACTTCACTGCAGTAGGGAGCACTTCAGGATAAAAATCTAAACTAAACTAGTAGATGAGCTACAAGTACTCAGTTGGCCGTAAATCTAACTTGATACATACTAGCTTTGATAGTTTGAATCTGCTTCATCCCCCAGGCCAGTGGCTACCTCCTGGGAAAGATTTGCCCTTTAGATTTCCTCCAAGCCACATCTTTAGCCCCAGGATGAGCTGTCCTGTCCATACCTATGCGACCCACTAACTGGATCACTGAGATTCTGTTTCTAGAACTCTGTGGCAAGTCTCTCACAAAGTACTGTAACATGGATGGACATGCATTAGTTAGGGCTCATATCTTGGATCACTTCCTAGAAAACCTTGCCTTTGCTGCACCCAGCCCTGGTCACTGTCATCTTTCACACCTGCTGGTCTTCTAATAGCCTGCCATTTGCCTCTATTTTTATGATCCATCTTTCCCGTATGCTTGTGTGTGTGTGTGTGTGTGTGTATGTATTTATTTTTAACTTGTTTAAATTCAATCCTACCCCCACACGTCCCATGTTGCTCCTGGGAGTCTTTTTACTGACCTCACAGTCCTATGCATACATTCAAAAAGTATATCTCTCCTGGCTCACTATAAAACTGAAACCTCCGAATCCCTTATTTTATTCAACATAAGATTTCACTGGAGGAAAGGAGGGCTGCCATTGTCTCCAGCACACACAGGATCAGGGAGGATCTTCACCACTAGAATATATAAATAGTTCATGGGCAAGCTTCTTCGTGGAAAAATTATTTTATGCTATAAAGAACCCCACGGGGCACTGTTTGATCTAAGACACATATGCAGCATTTTTTGGTGAAGTCAGTGGAAATCTACATGGGTCCCCTGATGGAAGGAATTAAATTCAAGAGAGGATGAGATAATTTCACCAGATGCCATATATTTCCCATGAAAAACTGGAAATCATAAAATAAGATTAGAAATGGGGAAAATGCTTGCGATATCAGACATCCTTCACCAGGAGCCATTTGAGGATAAGCAACAGGCTTTTTTGTCAATAGAATGTTTGACAGAGAAGAGGACACTTAGTTCATTTTGGAATTATTTAGGAGTTGTTCTATCGAAATATTTCCTCTCTCTAAGAACTCAGACCACCAGCCTGTTGGTTTTCTTTGTCAAATTCTAGAGAATACTTCACGGGACAAAACAGGAAAATAAATCACCAACAAGAAACAACCATCCAAAAACGGATTTCCAGAATTTACCCCCAGGTGTGATATGGCCATGAGAAGTGCATGATTTTGAGGAGGGTAACTGGCACATGATGGGCTCCCAGGCCTGGGGTGTAGGACCCAGCTCAGGGGAGTAGCATAAGGGAGAAAAACCGGGGCTGTGTCTACTCCCTTAGGCTTCCAAAAGGAATGGGAAACTTAGGCAAGATTCCCCCAAGGTTGTGCATCTAATTGACTGTGCTTCCTTGATCTGCCTCTCCTTTTCCCCAAACCTTCTAACTGTGGGGCACTGATGAGCTGTCTGTGTGATTAACTCCACGGCTGGAATCTGTGGAAGCATCCCTTCCTGACAGACCCTTTCTGCTGCACTCCAGCCTTGACCACGAAGGTTAGTGGGGACACTGCTTTCAGTTTGAGTTTTTAAGCTTGTTGAGTGAAGTAGTCTGAAGAGACAGCGTGTCCGTGTCAACACGAGCTCCAATTCCTTGCCTTACCTAAACTAGATGTGGAAAGGGCTGGACTTTCTGCTTCTAGATCCAATGTAGCCAATTTAAAGTTAACTCAAATATGAAGGGGTGATTGTTGGATATAGGGGAGTATAACTGCAATTTTACGTTATAAATACATAATAAAGCTATTATATAAATGTAAGTAAGCATTGCCCTCAGGAAGAGGTCCAAACTCGTTAGCTAGGCCATAAAAAGCTCTGCCTGCTTTTCCAGCTCAGACCTGGCTTCTCTGACTCGTCCCACGGTGCCTTCCAGCCAAACCAAACTTTTGGCACTTGGCCAAAAGTGTAGCTCCAACCCTTCCTTTTCCTTCTAATGCCCATCTCAAGACCCACCCGCCCCCTCCCACCCTAAGTAATTCTTCCTCTTCCTTCAAGTTAAGAATTGCAGATTTACAGCCCTTCCATTCTAGAATGTCCTCCCTGAGTCCCCAAAATTTGGAGGGAGGTTCACTCTCTGTGTGAACTCCAATCCAAGCGCTTGCTACTTTGAAATGTTCTGTGAACTTGCCTGCCGCGCCTACTAATCTGAAACTTCCCTGAGGACAGGGACTGGGGTCTCAGTCACCATGGCATCCCTAGCACCCCGCATGGTATCCAGGAACAGTAGGTATCAATTATTCTTCTTCAAGACGAACTCCTCCCTCTTCCCCTGAGAGCATTTATGCAAACTACATCATCAGGCAAATTTTCTCAGTATATTATATCATTCCAATTAAAGAATGTTGTGACTGGCTGGTGTCTGTGAGTCACCATATTTAAACCAAGACTTGGATTGGAAGCAACAGGGGTGAGGAGAAGTTCAGGTTAGCATAAATAAAACAAAACGAAACAAAACAAATGACTCTGAGCTGTGATTTCATTGTCTGTTGAATGGAAATAATGTATATAATAATATTTCTTTTCCTCACAGAGTCATGGTGAGGTTAAATGAGATAACCCACAGTAAGCCGTCTAGTAGAACACCTGGTACAAAGTCAACAACAATTGTTAGTTTAAGGAATGATAGTATCATAGAGTCTTTGAGGTCATTTATCACAGCCTCCTCTCCCCTAGTGCAGGAAGGGCTTTGGCTGAGGGTTGTTCACTCAGTGTCTGTCAGAACACCCAAAGGGCTCAAGTCCTTATAAGAAAGTTCCTCCTCCCCCTGAGCTGAAATCCGCCTACTACATATATCAATCTACCATTCTCTATCTGGAGAAGTCAGATTCATTTTCTTTTTATTTTCATCGATTTTATCCACATAAGTAACATACAAATATATTCCCTTTCTTAAAAACTTAAAACATTACAGTTAAGCTCTTTTCCCCCACATTCTTTTCATTCTCAGAGCCCATCACCTTTGTACATGTCAACTTTCCAAAAGCTATACTTCTGTTTCTCTCCTTGCCCTCTCTGCTCCAACTCTTCATGTCCCTAGGGTGATTTCCCATTTCCTTCATCATAGTATAAGGTTTCTGGTATGAAAGTCTCCACCATCCTAGTGGCCTTCCTCTGACCATACCCAAATCATCAATGTTAACCTCTGCAATGTGTTGTCATTTCAGAAAATGTCTAAAAGCCTACACAGAAACAGTTAAAAGTTGTTATATCTGGGAAGAGAGAATGAAGTATGGTAAAAGAGGGGAAAAGATCGACTTTCTTTTTCACTTAATACCTTTCTTAGTGTTTGAATTTATTTTTTTTTTGCCATGAATGTATTAATTTTATAGTTCAAATAAATGTAGGTAAAATTTAGTTAAATGTATTTAACTAAGAAAAATTCTTTCTTACTATCAAAGTATAAAAATCAACATATAAGAGATTTGAGCAAAAAAAGTGCATATTCCTGAATAGGCATTTAATCCAATTAAATGGATGAACATTTCTAAAGGACTATCTGTCACTCAGAAAAGGGAGGAGAAAAGTCATCCAAAGAAGCTGAAGAATGAAAGTATCTAAATCAAATTATTTCAGTGAAGTTCCAAGTATAGTCAAAAGGAAATGAAGCCTAACCAATGGGCTTCAAATATCCCCACTCCATTGGCAAGGCCACCCCTATAGTGAGGAGGTTATTGGTGCCATGGTTCATAGATTTCAAGTATTTGGGTCCATTAGCAAGACTTCTCGAGTGTGAGGTAATTTCATTAGACGATTTTTGACTGATACCATAAAATTCAATGATTCTGAAGCTACGATAATCAAAATGAAGAGTAAAAACATTAAGAAGTGAAGTACATAAATGTTCACCTGGGAGTGGGATGAGTGGAGAATTGAAATATGGAATATCCAGAATGAAGGCAGTTTGAGCTGTCATATTCCCTCATGTTTTGAACTAGCCTCAGTTTCATCTCTCCAGCCACAGCATATGCTTCTTAAAAGAAGAAAGAGGTTACATGTCATGTGTGTCTCTTGCTAACTTTTACGACTCCCACATAATCCTTGCATTGAAGACATCTGAGCTGTTAAGGTTCCAGATGTACTTTCTGTCATGGTCTGTGAAGGGTTTGATGTTTTACTTTATTGACAAGCTAACAAGTTATTACTGTTTTATGGATGGATGCTGGCATAAGACATGAAACTTATGGGTCAGAGACAAAGGACTTTATTGCTCACTGCACAGTAGGCAGCACGAGCTTCATACTGCTTGGCATTGATTTCCTGTGACTCCCCAAATCCCATGGGTGACACAAGTGGGATTAGATGGGTTTCTGAAAATGCGTTTTGTTGAATTTTAGGAGAGGATAAATGACCTTGGGGTATTTATCACTTTTATAGGGTATGGTAAGTAAGCCTACTCTTTGCCTGAAAGAAGATGTTATCTTATCCCTTGAGGTTACCACTGCAAATACAATTCTGAGGCTACCGTAACTGCAAATACACTATTGTATTAGACTATGAGACAGTTGAGAAGTGTCCCAGGTAGAGTGGCCAGAGCCTTGCATTCTTGGCAGGTGCACACGGGACCCACGGAGGATTGCCTCTCCCAACACTTCTAGTTGGAAAGAGAGTATGGGGGGGTGGTGAAGGGACAGCCTATAATTCTCTGCCTGTAACAACATTATAAGAAGAGGTGGAAGAAAGAGAGAAGAAAGAAAGAAAGAAAGAAAGAAAGAAAGAAAGAAAGAAAGAAAGAAAGAGAGGGAGGGAGAGAGGGAGGAAAGAAAGAAGGGGAAGGGGAAGGAAATAAAATAAACCTACCACCAAAAAACATCAGAGCTACTGTTTATATATTATGGTGACAATCCAACTAGGCTTCAAGTCACTCGAGTATCTCCTATAATAGCTTCCATAGGGGTATCACTCCAGGTACTCAGAATCAAGGAAAGGAAGTAGGGAGAGAGAAGACACATGCTGAACTCAGGCCATAAGGTCTGTCCCCAGTCTATGCCTGTACCCTGAACTCAAGAGTCCTCTGAGATAAGAACCTTTGTTGGCTTTGTGCTGGTGAATACCTTTTGTGTTTTCTCTGGTGCCCTTTTCTTAGGTGCTATGTTGTCTTGGAGCAGTTTCAGTCTTTCCTTAGAATAACTAGTATAAATAAGGCTAGATCTTCATCTTTCTCTTCACTGTGTACCCATTGAAACTTGCCCAGAACATGCTTCCAGTGTAGCCTCTCTAACACTGATTTTTTTTTTTATTAACACATGATTCTCAGATATGGTCCTCATCCCTCAGAATCATGACGGTTCTCCCACTGTGCTGAAATGTCAAAACTTCCTTCTATTTTTAAGGGCATAGACCTTATTTTTCCAATGACTTAAGACTATTCCTAATAATAATAGTAACCACAATAATAGCTAACACTTATACGATACCTACTATGTATCAGGCCTTTTCCTACCAGCTTTAATCCTCACAGCAGCCAAACAATATAGAAATTATTAACATTCACATTTTACAGATGAATAAATTGAAGCACTGGAAGGTGAAATTAGTCATCAGGGACAGAATCCGTATTCAAACTCAGGTAGTTGGGCTCAAGGGTCTGCAATCCTAATCAGTAAGCAAAATTGAGCAAAATGTTGATGACAT
The DNA here is from genome assembly GCF_029215605.1 of Mirounga angustirostris. Classification (NCBI taxonomy): domain Eukaryota; kingdom Metazoa; phylum Chordata; class Mammalia; order Carnivora; family Phocidae; genus Mirounga; species Mirounga angustirostris. The sequence continues at coordinate 77,638,049 of NW_026991713.1, forward strand.
TATTCCCTTCTAATTTTTTGTTATCACCAGTCTCTTTTTTTTTTTACTGAAAAATGATCATAGATCATCAGATTGGTGTTAGCCAAGTTGCCTTTTCCATGTGAATCAAATTGAAAAAAAACTTACTGAAACCACAACACTAAATGATGAGATGTTTGTAAACATGGCATATGTCTCCAATCTCTACCTCCCAGTGCCTGGCAAGGTTCCTGGCGTGTAATCGAAACTAGAGAGAGATGAAAGGGAAATTGGGAAAAAGAAGGGTGGGAGAGGAGTGAAGGGGAGGAGGAGGGAAAGGGTGGCCAGATGGGAGACATGTATTTGTTGACTGATCCAGTATCAGTAACAGAATGACCAGGCAGGCAATCTCTGCTTAAGAAAAGGAAGTGCTTAAGGGTCTGGGTGGCTCAGTTAAGTGTCAGACTCCTGATTTTGGCGGCTCAGGTCTGATCTCAGTGTCATGAAGTTGAGCCTGAGAGTGAGCTCACTGCTGGGCGCTGGGCAGGGAGTCTGCTTGAGGATTCTTCTCTCCCTCTGCCTCTGCCCTTCCCCTTCTGCACACACATCCCTCCCTCCCCCCAAGCATGTTCTCCCTTAAAAGAAGGAAGGAAGGAAGGAAGGAAGGAAGGAAGGAAGGAAGGAACGAACGAATGAAGGAAGGAACGAAGGAACGAAGGAAGGAACGAAGGAAAGGAAGGAGAAGTATTTAGTGCTATTTTACCAAGGGCCCAGAATGCTTTTATTTCGTTTGGATTCTCAAAATACTTTTTTAATTGTCTTTTTAGTTGTTTGGTTTTGTTTGTTTGTTTGTTTGTTTGTTTTTCTCTTCCAATACACATAAATGAAGGGACTAAAAGAAAATGTAAGAAGATGCTATCCTACAAGATTTCAATACCTTTGACTCAGAATATTTTGAACAAGATCAGAAATAACATACACAGCAAGACTAGCAATAGAACCTTTCCTACCACCGTGTTTTACCAATATAGCCCAAGGTTTCTTACGCAAAATATGAGCGTAAACCAATCTTATTCTAGATATACATTTCAAAAAGTAAACAATTCCCTGCTCCCTTAAAAAAAGAAACAATGCCAGCAACCTCGCATTCATGAACAGCCCTGCAATAATAAACCAGTGTGGACAGATTAAGAAAAAAAAAAAAGTATTTGCAAGGAAACTAGTTCATTCCCAGAATTTCAAGGGCTTAGTATAAAAAACAGTGACTGCATGTTTTGTTAAAACAAGAAAAAAATGCCTTGCAGTGTTTATAACTATTTTCAAAAGGAAGTTGCATGGCCTAATGAACTGAATCTTGGATTGGGAATCAGGAACTTCAAATTCTGCTCTTTCTCAAACACTGTCTGGCTGTGTGGCCTTGGTTAAATTACTTACCCTCTCTGTGTTTCCTCTTTTTTAAAAAAATGGGAATTATACTGACTGACTGCACAGAAGAGGTATTATGTTCACCAATGAATTAGTGACTAGAATGAATCGTTCAAATATGAACAAAGAAGTGCTATGTCTAACCTGAAACACACATTTTAAAGGAGTTGAGAACAGCTCCCTCATTAGGTAAATAAGGCAGTTCGACTAGTTGATTTTTGAAATAAATTCCAACTTTAAAAATCCAATTACTCTAAAAATGGTATTTCTAAAACAACCCCAGAGAAATTCATAATTTACTTTTGATATTGAAACTGCTTACCCTTTTGCAGAGTTTCCAAATGAGGATCACCTATTTTTTTTTTAAATATGTTTTCATGAAGCAGGATGAGAAACAGAGAGATTACTTCAGCATCTGTGTCCTCGTCTACTCTTAGCAAACCTTATTAACCTTTGGAATTTTGACTCTGATTTATTAATGACCCTCAGTAAATACTTGAATATGACAGAATCTAAGACATCTTTCATGATATCCATGAAAGCCCAACCAGGATAAGCCCATAGTGTTTTTTACACACTTTCTGATGATTATCTACTTAGATGTCTGTTGCTTTGTTAGTTTATAAAATGACGCAGGATGGAGACTGTCCCTTCCCCATCTTGCAACGCACAACACCCAGCATAATGCTTGGCACGCGGATACTCTTAAGTAAATATCTGTTGAGCAAAACTGAAATCGGAGTAGTTAAGTTGGTTTCTTCAGGAGAATTGGATTCGAAATAAATTTTTTGAATTGACAGTTTTCTAACTAACAGAACCAAGAATCACAGAGAACGGCTTCAGAAGCCTCTTCTATCAAATTGCTGGATAAGGGAATGTAATGAGGCATAGCTAATTTAATAATTTCGGTAACCTTCAATAATTTTCCACTACGCACAGATTGTCTAAACTTAGACTGACATATGGGGCCTATGTGACTCTATCATCATCCTTTTTGGATGGAAAATTCTCCCCATCTTCACCTCAACAATGGCAACTCTGCTTCATGCACACTTCCCTCTGGCCATATTAGACTCTTTGCTAATTTGCAAACACTTCAGGACTTTGTCCATCCTACCAACTTCCATAAGGATTTGCCGAGGGAAATGCCTTTATTTGTGCTAGTCCTTGAAACTAATATTTTCTCCCTTTTTTACCCACATGAACTCCTACCCATCTTTAAGACCACGCTCTGTGAAATTCTACCGAAACTCTCCCACTCCACTTCTTTAGATACATACCTCTACAATAACACATATTTTATCATTTGTTTACATAACTCATCAAAGGCAGATGCTGGGCCTTATTCTTTCTTATGATCCCAATACTAGCATGACATGTGCCTTTTCTTATGTGGTGAATACATTTTTATACAATGGATTAATGTTTATGGGGCCAGTATTTCAAATTAAGGTTCTCTCCCAACCACCTTTTTCCAAAATCAGTAGACACTTGGGTTTTGGAGGTTAATGAATCAATACATTGCTGTGGGAAGAAGGGCACAGGGCTGCTTGGAAGGCTACCGGAATTCCTGTTTAGGAAGCCACTTCACCAAGCCAATCATGAATACTTGGCGGTAGATGAGATTTGCACCACGATAAACCATCGGGACAAAGACATTAGGTCTTTGAGGGTGAGGAGCTTAGTCAACAAAAATTGACATATGATAAAACTGTTTTACAAAGTAGAGTGAGTTTATATCATTGGTTGTTTAAAACAAGTGACCTCTCTCTGATATGAGATTGTGATTACAGGGATTAGTGTTTCCATGAGGAAATTCCTTCCCAGCCTTTCTCGGGACAATTAAATGTTTTCCCAAATCCCAATTCTCAGCAAAATCAGTAGAGAAACTGAGAAACTATTTCTATTGTGAGAATTCAAGGAACATAGAAATGTCACTTATTTGAAGGAATCCACTAACGTCAACTCAGTAAGACTGAAAAGTGCTGTCACGTGGAGACTAAGGTTGGCATTTCTAGGAACAGGAAGAGGTATTGTAAGAGGGAGGGAAGCTAGGTTGGGCCTGAAAATAATTCTTTTGCAATTAAAAGTGTTCTGTCCCTTGTGTTAGAAGCACCCTGCGTAGTGCTATGATGGTAGAATGTGCTCCAACCCCTCAAGAATCACCCCCAACCGTCCCTGCTAATGAGGCCACTTGATTATGAATATGCCCTATCCTAGAGTGTGAGGATGAAAAATACGGGGAATGGGACACAAAATTGCCAAAGAGAATGAGAAAAGTTCGGGGTTCAAGCATTTGAGGAGAAAACTCTTACCCTTCCTCATCCCACCACGATTTTAGCAAAGAGAGGTTATGAATGGCTGCAAGATACCTTTCCTGAAGAACCTGCTTCATATTAATATGGCACATTTCCTACAGCTGTGTTTTCCTACCATTCTACAGCTCCCCTCTGTTTCTTTGGCCCCTCTGCTCGTGATCATGCTAATTCACCAGTCTGGTTTTTCAAACTCCTCATGTTATTTCTCCATGGACTTATGCTGTAATAAGCACTGCTTTTATGCAGATGAACTTGGCTGGGCTCTAATCTCTTTTTTTTTTTTTTTTAAAGATTTTATTTATTTATTTGACAGAGAGATAGAGAGAACAAGTAGGCAGAGAGGCAGGCAGGGGGAGAGGGAGAAGCAGGCTCCCCACTGAGCAGGAAGCCTGATGCAGGGCTCGATCCCAGGACCCTGGGATCATGACCTGAGCCGAAGGCAGCCGCTTAACCGACTGAGCCACCCAGGTGCCCCATAATCTCTTATTAACAGTAGTAGATAGTAGGTGACATTCATTGAACACTTGTTACACACCTGACACTGACTGGGTTTAGTGCTTTACATGTAGTACCTTATTTAATGTATACAACAATTCTATGAGGTATGGACTATTGGAAGATAAACTGAGGCATATTAAAATTTTAGGAGTTTATTTGAAGAAACCGCACCTAGAATTGGGCAGCTCCAAACCAGGAGTGGTTAGAAGTGCTCCACCCTCAAGAGCTACGGGGCAAGATGTTTATAGAGAAGACAGAGGAAGCAAAGCAAGGAGGGTATATCACTGACTATTGTGACTGACTTTCCCCTCATCTGGGAAAGTCCAGCTGGCTGTTCATTGTAGGTTGTCCTTGGGGTTTGATTTCTTAGCCTTGAGGCATTACAGATTTAGGCTTTGGTTTGCTTAAGCAGGATGCTAAGGCATGAGACCCACCTCAAATGACCTCCTTGTTTAATTAATTTGACAATGCTATCTCCATTTTGCAGGTGAGGACACTGAGCCCCAAGGTCACACAGTTAGTAGGCATCAGAGCCATGACCCAGACCCCGTCTATCTGATGTCACCACAGTCTCTCACCTCCCACCCCATATTGTTTCCAGTCTTCTAAGCGTGCTGTTTGGTGGTCTTGTCTTTCTCTAGTAAAACCAGACAGATCTTACGTAATGGTGTTGAAAGTGTTTGACGAGCTCCATGCAAAAACATCTATGTCTGGTTCAATTCTCATGAATGCCAAAGAGTCATGCCAACAAATCCACACTGAAAATTCTTCTAATTCTCTTATCTGCTTCACATGGATAGATCAGATCTGTTAGCAATAGAATGGCGCTTAGAGATCATCCAACCCAGCACTTCTCAAATTTTAGCTGCATCTGAAGCACCTTGAGGGCTTGCTCGAACAAAATCAATGGGCCCGGGTGCCTGGGTGGCTCAGTCGGTTGAGCGACTGCCTTCGGCTCAGGTCATGATCCTGGAGTCCCAGGATCGAGTCCCGCATCGGGCTCCCTGCTCGGCAGGGAGCCTGCTTCTCCCTCTGACCCTCCCCCCTCTCATGTGCTCTCTCTCATTCTCTCTCTCTCTCAAATAAATAAATAAAATCTTAAAAAAAAAAAATCAACGGGCCCTAGTTTCAGAGTTTCTGATTCAGTAGCTCAGGGGCAGGGCCTTAAAATTTGCGCGTCTATCAAGTTTCAAATGCTGCCGCTGCTCTGGGGACCACATTTTGAGCACAGCAGACCTAAAGCAACGTGGCTTAAGTTTCAAGAGAGGAAACTGAGGCCTGGGGAGCCGAAGGGGCTCTTCCAAAGAAACTTGATGACTACGAAGCAGAGGCAGAATAGTATCTAAATTCTTTCCCCCTCATTATGCAGCCTCTGAAAATAACCGACAATAAAAATAGCATTGCCTGCAGGAAGTAAGCTCACACACTGCCAGTGGAAGCATGAATTGGCACAAGGCTTATTGAAGGCAAGTAAGCACAATATATTAGGCACTTTTACATGTTCACACCATTTGACCCCATCATATCATTTTTAGCAAACTAGCCTTTGAAAAATGCCAGAGATGGGTAGATATTTTTGCACCAAGAAATACATATCTTTAAAGATATATAACAACTTGGGGCACCTGGGTGGCTCAGTCGTTAAGCGTCTGCCTTCGGCTCAGGTCATGATCCCGGGGTACTGGGATCGAGTCCCACATCGGGCTCCCTGCTCAGTGGGAAGCCTGCTTCTCCCTCTCCCACTCCCCACGCTTGTGTTCCTTCTCTCGCTGTGTCTCTCTCTGTCAAATAAATAAATAAAATCTTTAAAAATATATATATATATCTTTAATATCAAATTTAATATATATCTAAATATTTTTAATACCTAAAATCTAACATCTTTACATAAATAAATATACATAGCTTTGTGTGATATACATATTATATATGTAATATGTTTGTTGGGGAAGGTGGGGAGAATTGGCGCTAAGGTTCAGCTCTGTCCCCTTCAGAGGCTCACAGTAATAAGCAGGTGGATTATGTTTGGGACAGTTAGTGTCCCTACACTCCTGCCTCTGTCTACACTTACTTTGGTCAGGGCTAAAGACTACCCCTTTATGCTATCACCATCTCGCTGAGTGTTCAAGCAATCCTCTCTCTTCCAGGGGCCTCGACTGCCCTTGGCTATTAGACAAGAAGAACAGGGAGAAGGACAAAGAGGCATCCATTCAACCTCCAGGGGGCACTGGCAACGAAGCATGTGCTGTGGTGTCTTGTCTCATTTTCACGTGCCATGCTCCCTGCCCCCCATCTTCTTCATCAAGACTTGGGTATTTTTTAACCTACTGTCTAGAGGTTGAAGACAAACAAAAAACCTTGTCCTGCAAATATCACCTTCATTGTCTTACACTTAGAATAGCATCAACCAGGGCGCCTGGGTGGCTCAGTTGGTTAAGCGACTCAGGTCATGATCCTGGAGTCCCTGGATCGAGTCCCGCATCGGGCTCCCTGCTCAGCGGGGAGTCTGTTTCTCCCTCTGACCCTCCCCCCTCTCTCTCTCAAATAAATAAATAAAATCTTTAAAAAAAAAAAAGAATAGCATCAAGCAGAATTAATAAAAGTATCTGCAGCCTTTGGTTTACGTGTCCCAAGTGGGTGACTAAGTCGAGTTGTTTAGGAGAGTGGCTGGGGGATTTCAGGGAAGGCAGTTGTAGAAGGGAAATAGGAAAAGGGATGGACCTTGAGGCACAATGAAGAAATATAATGAGCACAGAAAGGGAGAAAACATTCTAATGAATACTCCAAAATAAATTATACTGCCAAACAAGTAATGTATACACATACTCAAGAGTTTAAACAGTATTACCGAGTCATCCTGAAGGACAAAGTTTCTCACAATTCCATCTCCCCAAATCTTTCCCCAGAGGTGAGTTGTTCAACCTCTTCAGTTTGTCACTTCTGGGGCCAGGTTTGGGTTTTGTGGAGCCCGAAATGTATTCACCCTGTGGGGCTCTTTCAAAGGAAAATTATTCATCTGACAGTTTGTATACATTTCCAGGCTCCAGAAGGAGCCTGGATGAGTAAGGAGGCCCGAAGCTTCATTAATTTCCTGCTTAATGTCCCCTTGGCAATCTCTATAACTCCAAATAGCCTCTACACACTTTGAAAGGTTTAGACTTAGCTCACCCAAGATAGCCTGTAACCTCCCTTCTTCCTCTATGTCTACTGATATTTGCCAGTTATATTTTTAGTTCTTCGGGGATTTTTTTTATCTCTAGATGATATGTGAAAGCCTCTATCTCTACTTCTTCAGGAAAGTTAGATACAAGATTAGAAAATTAATTTCCCTACACTTCTCTCCCTCTTTTCTCTCTGTCCCTCCTCTGCTATCTCTGAATTTCTGTCAACTCTACCAGTACTCCCAAAATATCAAACTTGACAAAATATATCTTTTGCTCAGTATCTATGATGAAGTCTTCTGCACTGTCAATAACACGATTTTAGAGGCTGAAAACCTATAAACAACATTGATGACATCATGATCATGCAAGTCTAAGTGGTGCAGAAATACACAGTGTGATTGGAAGTGGGAGGAGGGAATGTAATTCAATGACACAAAATCTGGGCTGTTACAGGAACTTATCTCAAACGTCAAGTTCAAATAAACTTTGCTACTGCGTCCCATTAATCGCTCAAAATTTTTGTACTTTTGAGTTTCCTTTATATTTACGCCTTAACTTTCTTTCACAGATTTTTTTCTTAGCATTTCTAATTATCATTCTTTTCCTTTCCACAGTTCTCAGGATAATAATGTGTTTCTAATGATCACTAAGCACACCCAGCTTTTTTAAATTGCTGTCTGTTATAATAAATTTCCTTTCTTCTCAACGACATTCTGCCGAGAACTGGCTTCCTGTTCAAATTTTGAATGATTGCTTTCCCGGCCTGCCACACAGAATCATCCTAAGAATGCTTTTCGTGATATTTCTCTTCTAGAGCAACTAAATCTTGATGCTTATGTCTTCCTCTTCCTTGGATCCCTTTTTGGTTTTGCAGTAGCCCATCCTGAAGGAACTTTTTATAGAAAGGAGGGAGAATCTTTTCTCAGGCCTTGCATGTCTCAATATGTCATTACTTTGTCTTTCAATTTGATTGATGATTTAACTCAGCATAGAAATCTCAGTTTAGTGGAATTTCCTCTCAGAACTGTGAAGGCATCACTTCACCAGTTCTAGCATCCAACATTTCTGAAAAAAAAAATTGGGATGCAAATCAGATTCTTGTTCCTTTCCATATTGCCTGCTTCATTTTGTCCCCACCCTGTAGATCCTCTTAGTAACTTCCTTTTACCATCGGTGTATAAAGACTTCAGCAATCTATGTACAAAAAGGAGTATCTTTTTACTTCACTTCAGTTTGGTATTCTACACTATCTTCCAATAAAACAAAATTAATGTCTTTCTTCAGCTTAGGAGAATTTATTTAAAAATTAAAAAAAAAAAAATATTTCCTCCCCTCTATTTTCTCTGTTCTCTGATTCTGGAATTTCTCCTAGATGTTTATCTTCTGAATTAATCCTGTATGTCTCTGAATGCTCATATTACATTTTCTTCTCTAGCTTTTTTGCTCTGAAATCTGGATGACGTCTGTGAGTTTTTTTCAGCAGTCTATTGAAAAATTTGGCCACTCTAGTTTTAAACTCAAATAAATCTTTCTTGTCCTTGGATTTAATAAATTTCCCAATGTATTAAAAACTTCTCTTCAGTTTTATGAATTATCTCTATTTCTTTAGGGTCAATTGTTGTGTGTTTCTTCTCAGTACTTGTCTGTGTTCTGTTGGTTTTCTGCAACTGTCTTGGTTGTCCATTTATGTTTGGAATAAGGGAATTAGGCTGATTGAGAGTAGATTTTCTCCACTGAGGAAGAGTCTGTTTTCTCTGCAAACCTCCCTACCAGGTGGAGGGTTGTTCTTGAGCTGTGTACACAGGTCAGGGTAAGTCTCTTGTCACTGGGGGGTTACTGGTGAGTGGCCATTATTAGCCAGAATGAGGAAAGATTCACTATGGAATATGTACAGCCACACCCGAAGCCTGCTAATTTCCAGGCAGCTTGTACTTCTTCAGAGCATGTCTTTGGTGTCAGCCTGTGGGAAATGGCTGCTATCAGTTATTCTGTACGTGCACAGGTGGGGGAGAAAATGGAGGGTTGAGTAGGCAGGTGGATGGGTGCTCCGCAGCAGACCTGCACTTAATACCCAGATGTATGCCCCATTTCATACCTCTGCTTTTTTACTAATAACCCACACTTGGAACTTCTTTGAGCTTCCACTAGGAAACTGGGTTTCACTTTTACCAATTTCTTGCTCTTCGTAGTGACTGAGGCTTCCCCACAATCCACCTGCTTTCTGTATTCCAGAAATCCATCAACACATCCTGTCCGCTGATGATCCTTACCTATTTGCTCCCAAATTGTAATGGATTTACTTTATTTTGTATTTCTTTAGTGTCATTCTGTACTATTTTGTACTTTTTAAGTGTTATTTCAATGATGTGTAGAGAAATCATGAAGTGAAATCTGCCTTCAAAAGCCCATGTTGTTTACTAAAGCTTTAACTATGAAAAACAGAGCTTTCCTCTAAAAAAGATTTGGGTCTATGTATATACACACATACAGACACGTAAAAAGTTGGAATGAAATGATTTTGTGAGGTAGGAGGAAGGGGAAAACCTATAGATGCTCAGTAAATAATTAATTGATTTCAAAATCTTGTCCAATAGATCACAATCGTTTTGTAATATTATATGAAAAGAGCAATGTGGAAAGTTGTGACATATTGGGCACTAATTATCTAAGGCATTTGGTGACAAAGAAGGGTAATGCTTTTTTTTTTTTTTTTTAACAGTGCTGGTTAATGATTTCAATGGCAGCAGAATATTCCAGATGATGAGTTAGAACACAGAAATGCACTCCCGATATTTAAAATGAAACAGCTATTAACCACTTTCTCAGTTTTGCCTATACACATGGTCATGAAAAACTGTGTAAGGTTTATTGCAAGTATATCTTGTAAGTGAAGTTACACGAGGCAATAAAATGTAGTAGTCCTTGCTTTACTAGGTCACTCTGGACTTTCCCAAAACCCTCTTTTTCTTACACAGCAGCCATTAAGTGGGGAACCTTAACTTTGTGTAATGTAATTAAGTGGTAATGGACGTTTAACATTTTTTATAGTCTTATGAAATATTATTCCCCTGGATCTTTGAAATCTGAAAGTAGCAGCATATTGGCAATTCACAATATTGAAGATTCTTTTAATTAGGCCCTTGGCTTTGAATAGAGAAAAACATTAAGAAAAATGTCAAGCAAACAAAACTTTTTGCATTATTTCACTAAGTACTGTGAGCATTGGTTACTTTAGACGAGCCATGGTAGATAGGATTGGAAATTTTCTGTGATCAATTGTGAATCTTCCAAGGTCTTCTTGACATTCTGGATTTCAGTTCCGTGCCTTTATCTATCGTGTAATCATAAAAAATAATAGCTGGGAAAATCATCTACTCCTGCCCTGTCTTCTCTTCTTTTTGGAAATTTGAAGAATACAGAGAAGTACAAAGAATTGAATGGCAGACATTCTTATTCTTTTTTTTTTTTTCAAAGATTTTATTTATTTATTTGACAGAGAGAGAAACCTAGCGAGAGAGGGAACACAAGTAGGGGGAGTGGGGGAGGGAGAAGCAGGCTTCCCACTGTGCAGCCAGCCCGATGCGGGGCTCAATCCCAGGACCCCGGGATCATGACCTGAGCCGAAGGCAGACGCCCAACAACTGAGCCACTCAGGCGCCCCCAGACATTCTTATTCTTACCAATGACAATTAAACACTAATTTGCTTTTAATTTTTTTTCTATTAATATATGTTAAAAGAGATTACACTACAGTATGACTACACTGTCTTCTTAAAAGAAAAAAATTAAAAACTTACAGATGAAAATAAAAATACTCTCTAATTTGTATCCCTTTTGCAAAATATTCTCCATTTCTAAGAGGCAGTCAGTATTATAAATTGGTATCTAGCCTTTAAGACTTTTTTGAAAAATTCTTTTTCATATTTATGTAGAATAACTATGGTGTCACTTTGTATACATTTTGAAATTACATATAAATCATATCTTGTTGTTTGTGATGAAATTTGTTTTATTTACTAAATATTATGTTTTTGAGGTCTATCCTTATTGCTACACATAGCTATAATTCATTTGTTTAAATGGCTGTATCACAGCCCAACATTAAATTCTACTTTGATGTCTATAGATATTGATGATATCGGATTTCCTTGGGCTTGTACATCTGCTGTATTCTTACCCATCCTTTATTTGCCCTTTAGTGTCATTTCACCTTAACTGCGTCTCTCATCAATAGCTTAGAGCTAGATTATTTTTTAAAGATTTTCTAATGTATTTATTTGAGAGAGAGAGTGTGAAAGAGAGCACAAGCAGGGGGAGGGGCAGAGGCAGAGGGAGATACAAACTCCGCCCCCCCCAGCAGGGAGGCTGCCTTGGGGCTCAATCCCCAAACCCTGAGATCAGCCAAAGGCAGATGCTAAACCGACTGAGCCACCCAGGGGCCCCAGAGCTAGATTTTTTAATGTAAATGTTTCCCTCTTTAATTAGACAAACTTACGCCATTTGCTTATTCATAATTTATTCATAGTAAATTTCAACTTATTTCTTCCACCTGATTTTTTTGTTTCTCATTGACCTTAGTCTCTCTTTGTTGTTTTTTTTTTCTACTTTTAATCCTCCTCTTCTCCTCTCTTCCAATGGAATAATCATGCTTTCTTGAATCTGTTTTTCTACTTATTGGATTTGAACTTATAATTCTATTTCCTATTTTTTAGTGATTACTTTGAAGTATGTAACATGTATTGTAGCTCCCATTTTCCTAGCAAAATCTCATGTTTATCACTACCCCAAACTTCCTCCAATTTTAGGTCTGCTTTTAGTTTCCTCCACACTGCTTTTCTCCATCTGCTTTGTTAGTTTTTTGAAATGTTCCTTTTATTTTTATCAAAAACATAAAATAGGGGCATCTGGCTGGCTCAGTTGGTGGAGCGTATGCCTCTTGATCTCAGGGTTGTCAGTTCGAGCCTCATGTTGGGTGTAGAGATTACTTAAGAAATAAAACCTAAAAAAAACCCATAAAGTAAATATTGGGATTATTGCTGTTTTATTATTTTCCATAGTCAGTGTTTATTTCCTCCTGCTGCTTTATGACCTGGGCTAAGGCACAGCTTGGGTTTTCCCATTGTGCGTGTCTATGCAGGGCAAAGGCACCATTACCTTCTTGCTGGCCCTGCCAGAGACCAGGTTTCCTGGCTAAAGCTGTACCGTGGAGCCAGATATTTCCATTCTGGAATTAGGAGGGTTGGACTAGGAGGATATATTTGGCTTTATGCCTAAGCTCCGTGTTGGGAATTATGCAGTGCTAACCTGGATGAATAAAATTAGTATTGGTTTGTTTGTTTAATTGATGGTGGATGAATGGGGGACAGATATTCCATTAAAATATGATTACACAAAGAATTATACCTGAATTAAACAGAAAGCAGTGGATGATCACAGGAACTGGGATGATAGCGATCTTATTTTCTTGCGGATGCCACAGATGTCTTCTCAGGGAGGTATATTTTGATTTGGCCCTTGAGGGATGATGGAACATGAGCCAGGCCAAGCAATTGTAGGCGGAGGAAACAATGAGTACAAGGTCATGGAGATATGAAAGAGCAGGGCCGAGTCTGAAAATGCTCAAAGCTCTACATGATTGGAGAGAAGGACGTGGGGGGAGAAGAGTGGCAGGAAAGAGATGGGAGAAGAGAGGATAGTGGGCTGGGGTCAGGTGCAGACTATCCTTGCACGTCACATAAAAAGTGTGGATGTTTCACGTGACCGTGGCTGGTGACTACCCAGCACATCAGTTCACCCCTTCCTCATCCCTGGCAACACTGAATTAGTCATTCTACTTTTCCCACTCAGATGAGGCATGGCTTTAGAAACCTTTTCCACATGACACTGCCAGGGAATGGTTTCCAGTTAAAAAGAGTTGGCATGTCTATTTGCCACCTCTGCTATTAACAGTAGGAAACCTCTGAAATAATTCATTTGTATTTTAGAAAAACAGCTTTGGTGAAAGGATGGACACAAAAGATGGAGCAGGAAGTGGTTACAGGCCAGAGATTTTGGAGGTTTGTAATCAGATGTGGTAACTGATATAGAGTAGAAGTAATACATTGGAAAGGAAATTTAGCAGCTGGGCTTCATCCCAATTTGGCACTAAGAGGAGGAGAGAAAAGGTTGGAAACCAAGAGCAAATGCAGGGACAGCTCCAGGCTTTCTGCCTTGGACTACTGGGCGGGCAAATGGTATCTGGTTCCACATCGTCCCAGGCCACCTGTGATTTGGGCCGCAGCTGTGGTGAACGATTCCCGTGCGCGCTGTCAATGTCCTGTCAAGTACCTGCTAAATGCCTCTGCTTTTCTGCCTCATGGTTTTGGAAATTCCTAGCACAGAAATAACCAAGAAATGAGGCAGAAGTTATGACTTCGGGGTGGAGAGTAACATCAACCAAGAAGGAATGCAAGTTGGGGGACAAATGTCCCTGCCTTCTGCCCTTTGGAGGGACAAATCTGAAGCACATGCCATGAAGTGCCCGAGGACCGCCAGGGGGACTGAGCCTCTTAGCTGCCAGTGGGAGTAATCAGATCAATCAAACGTCCTTCACTGGCCTCCCCTCCTTTCTTGGCCTTTCTCAACTCCACCCTCCTCTTTGTTGGATGGCCCTTCAAATAAGCCACCTGCACCTTCACCCTTGTTTCATGCTGTTTCATCATAAAGACAAGGATGAAGATGCCTTTATTCAGAAGGGATGGAGACTTGACCAGGAGGCCAGGAGTGGAGGTCATGGGCGGGAAAATGAAGCAGTTAATTTGGAAAATGTTAAATGGGCGGTTCCTGTGATGATTCCAAACCTGAAGGAACAGAGAATGGCATGTAGCAGGCTCTCAGCACAGACATGCCTGGTTTGCCTGCACCTGGCTTGTTGCCCTTCACAGACATTGTGTCTTTCATAAATGGAAGGTTTGGGGCACCTGGGGGGCTCAGTTGGTTAAGTGTCTGCCTTCGGCTCAGGTCATGATCCCAGGGTCCTGGGATCAAGCCCCGCATCGGGCTCCCTGCTCAGCGGGAAACCTGCTTCTCCCTCCGCCCCTCCCCACCACTCGTGCTCTCTCTCTCTTTCTCTCTCTCTTGCAAAAATAAATAAAAAAATAAAATCAATCTTAAAAAAAAACCCCAAAAACAAATGGAAGGTTTATAGCACCCCAGCATCCAGTAAGTCTATTGGTTCCATTTTTCCAACATTGTGTACTCACTTCATGTCTCTGTGTCACATTTTAGTAATTCCCACAATATTTCAGACATTTTTTATCATTATTGTATTTGTTATGATGATCTGTGACCATTGATGTTCCCATCGTAATCGTTCTGGGGCCCCGTGAAGTGTGTTCATATAAGACGGCAAACTTAATCCATGTATGTTGTGTGTGTTCTGACTGCTTCACCAACCGGCCATTCCCCCATCTCTCCCTCTCCTCAGGCCCCCCTGTTCCCTGAGACGCAACAATATTGAAATCAGGCCAATTAATAACCCTACAATAGCCTCTGAGTGTTCAAGTAAAAGAGTCACATGTCTTTCATTGTATTTTTAAAGATTTATTTTAGGGAAGGGGAAGGGCAGAGGAAGAGAATCCCTAGCAGACTCCCCGCTGAGCATGGAGCCCCACTGGAGACTCCATCTCACCCCCCTGAGATCATGACCTGAGCTGAAATCAAGAGTGGGCCACTTAACTGACTGAGCCACCCCGGTGCCCTGCATGTCTCTTATTTAATTAATCAAAAGCTAGAAGAGATTAAGCTCAGTGAGGAAGGCATGTGGAAAGCCAGGCCTCCTACAGCAAACAGCCAAGTTGTGAATGCAAAGGAAAAGTTATTGAAGAAAATTAAAAGTGCTACTCCAGTGAACACATCAATGATAAGAAAGTAAAACAGCTTTATTGATGATATGGAGAAACTTTCAGTGGTCTGCATAGAAGATCAAACCAGCCACAACCTTCCCTTAAGCCAGAGTCTAATGCAAAACACGGCCCTGACTCTCTTCAATTCTCTGAGGGCTGAGAGAGGTGGGGAAACAGCAGAAAAAAAGAGTGAAGCTAACAGATTTAAGGAAAGAAGTTGTCTCTGTAACAAAAAGTGCAAAGTGAACCAGCAGGAGCTGATGTAGAAGCTGACGCCAGTTATCCAGATGCTCTAGCTAAGATAATTCATGAAGGTGGCTACACTAAACACATTTTCAATGTGTACAAAACAGCCCTTTGTTGGAAGAAGATGCCATCTAGGACTTTCATAGCTAGAGAGAAGAAGTCCACGCCTGGCTTCAAAGCTGCAAAGGACAGGCTGACTCTCTTGTTAGCAGCTTAATGTAGCTGGTGACTTAAAGTTGACGCCAATGTTCGTTTACCATTCTGAAAATTATGGGGCCTTAAGAATTATGTTAAATCTACTCTGTATTCTATTAGTTGAAAAACAAAGCCTGGATGACAACACATCTCTTGACAAGATGTGTTACTGAATAGTTTGAGCTCACTGTTGAGAACTACTGCTCAGAAAAAAAAAAAAGTATCTTTCAAAATAATTCTGCTCATTGACAACGCACCTAGTTATCAGAGTTCTGATAGAGATGTGCAATGAGATTCATGTTGTTTTTATGCCTTCCAACGATACCCATTCTTTAGCCTATGGATCAGGGAGTAATTTCATCTTTCAAGCCGTACTATTTAAGAAATACATTGCATAAGGCTATAGCTGCCCTAGATAGGGATTCCTCTGATGGATCTGGGCAAAGGCCATTGAAAACCTTCTGGAAAGGATTCAGCATTCTGGATGTCATTAAAAATGTTCATGATTCAGGGGAAGAGGTTGAAATATCCATATTAACAGGAGTTTGGAAGAAGCTGTTTCCCACCGTCACAGATAACTATGAGGTGTCCAAGAACTCAGCAGAGGAAGGAACTGAAGATGTGGTGGGAAGAGCAGAGAACTAGAATTAGAAGTGGAGCCTGAAGATGGGACTGAATTGCTGTCATCTCATGACAAAACTCTAAAGGATGAGGAGCTGCCTCTTGTGGATGAGCAAAGAAAGTGGTTTCTTGTGATGAACCTACTCCTGGTGAAGATGCTGTGAAGACTGTTGAAATGACAACAAAGGGTTTAGATTATTACATAAACTTAGCTGATAAAGCAGTAGCAGGGTTTGAGAGGATTGACTCTAATTCTGAAAGAAGTTCTCCTGTGGGTGAAATGTTATCAAATAGCATCACATGCTACAGAGAAACCACTGATGAAAGGAAGAGTCAGTCAATGTGGTAAGTCATGCTGTTGTCTTATTTTAAGAAATTGGCACAGACACCCCACCCTTCAGCAACCACCACTCTGATTGGTCAGCAGCCATCAGCATTAATGCAAGACCCTCCACAGGCAAAAAGATTAGGACTTGCTGGAAGCTCAGAGGCTGATTAGCATTTTTTAGCAATAGAGTATTTTTTAATTAAGGTCCGTACATATTTTTAGGCATGATGCTATTGCTACAGTATAGGGTACAGATAACTTTTATATGCACTGGGAAACCACAAAATTCATTTGACCAGCTTTCTTTTGATATTTGCTTTATTGTGGTGGTCTGGAACCAAACCCACAAGATCTCCAAGGTACGCCTGTGATGTGATGAACAGACAACAGTTAAAGTCTTAGAGGAGATGAAGTCTTTTTTTTTTTTTTTAAGATTTTATTTATTTGACAGAGAGAGACAGCGAGAGAGGGAGCATAAGCAGGGGGAGTGGGAGAGGGAGAAGCAGGCTTCCTGCAGAGCAGGGAGCCCGATGCGGGGCTCGATCCCAGGACCCTGAGATCATGACCTGAGCTGAAGGCAGACGCCCAATGACTGAGCCACCCAGGCGCCCTGAGGAGATGAAGTCTTATGTTTAAGGCTAATTCATCCTGAAAAGAGACCAAAAGCATGAACTAATGCTTCAAGAGATGTTTATGGAGCCCGGTGCTCTGTTTGCTTTTTACACACTAATTGGCAAATTTATTGGGTTGCCAAGATGGCAAGTTTATGGATTAAAAAATGTATGTAATTTACTAGTAAATGTCATCTGTGTTGTATTTGAGTTGCTCTTTTTTTCTTTGAAGCAAGTTAAGCTTAAGAAGAAAAGTAAAAATTACAGGAAATAATTTGCAAGTTGATGGCATTTGTGAAGACTTTTGAAAGAGCAGGGGAGTGGAGGTTGGGACCTGCTTCCCTCTTCTCTGTTCAATGACTGCCATTGTCTCGCTGGGGAGAATAGTTTCTGTATTTTGCTGAGCTGATGTGAGGTGCAGCCTATGAGTAAGCACCTTTGTTTATGAAGGTGTGCTGTAATATACGTTAGCTAGGGTCACATGTGGCTCCTAAGGACGGGAAATGTGGCTAGTGCTACTGAGAAATGGTTTAATTTCTTGTATTGTAATTAATTTAAATGAAGAAGCTTAAGAAATGTAAAATATTTTTCTATGAAACACATGTTTGTTTCGGTAGGACTACATTAGGCTTTGTTGAAAATGTTGCATGTGAATGGATATTTTGAAGGCTTAGTATGATAATAAAAGGAAGTAAAATGTCTCATTAGTACTTTGTAAAAGCTTTGTTGGGGTATAGTCGATATACAAATCACCATGCATATTTAATGTCTACAATTGGATAAGTTTGGGCATATGCATAAAACCAGGAAAACCTCACCACAATCAGGGTATAGACATATGCATCACCTCCAGAAGTTTCCTTGTACCTGCTCTTTTGTGCTTGTGATAAGAACACTTAACACAAGATTGACTCGCTCACAAAGTTTTCAGTGCAGTATACAGTATCATTTGTTACCCTGTATGACATACAGCAGACCCCTAGAACTAATTCATTTGTAATTTTATGTAGTATTTTGCAAGGAGCATATTTTAGGTGCGTTGGGTTAAACAAAATCTATTATTTGAATTTATTTCTTTTTTTTTTTCCTTTTGCTTTTTTTAACGTGGCTATTAAAACATAAAACTAGATATGTGGCTAATAGTACACTTCAATTGACAGCGCTGGTATAAAATGTCCTAAAAGTATAAGCCACAAGCTCTCCAGTTAATGGAGGCCTCTTCTGGGTATAAGGATTATGGCTGGAGCGCCCACCCCCACCCCCACCCTCCACAGCTTTTCTTTGGCCTTAAGCTTCTCGTGTGTCTACGACAACGAAATCTCTTACCATGTTGGGGGCTGAGAATAAAAGGCACAAATCCTATAACAAAAGAAATGTTCTCCAGAGTTTAGTTTTGTTTTGCTTTGATTTTTGACCCAGACTTGGCTCTTTAGTATATTTGTCAGTTTGTTTGTTTTATTGAGGCCCAAAGCACTGGATTTTCTTTCAAAATGGCAGGAAGAGGGTAAGGGTGGGACCCGAGGAGGAAACAAAACAAAACAAAACAAAACCCCTTGGCCCCGTGGAGAACTAAGCGAGGGTGTGGCTGGAACTGAGCTGGCACCTACTCCTGGAGCCCAGAGACAAGGGATCAGGTGGAGGACAGCCTGGGGTGGAGGCTGGAGAATCGGTAAGGGGAAAACGCTAAGCCAGAGAAGCAAATGGTGTTCCCAACACGGGGTCCAAGACAGGAGAGGAGGCCAAAAGCAGCGGGGGCCAGGGAATCACAATAGAGGCGGGGACAAATCACAATGGTGAAAGTCTCATAAATGAGCTGCCAGAGAAACACAAGGGTGAGGGCCAAGCCAGGTGGAGGGCAGGCAAATGGGGCAAGGGTGTAGTCAGAGATGTCCTCCCAGGGTCCAAGTCCCTCCTGCCGGGTGAAAGGATTTCACCACACATCCTTTGTCTGGGATACTCCGGCTGCCCAGCTGCTGACAAATGGGTTTACTTCCCCAGCCCTAATATTCAGAGCAAACTCTGTTGGGCTCTCTTCAAACTGGTTGGTGCTGTGGACTTTTTTGGCTCCTCTTCATATATCACACAAAAGTCTGGCTTATTTCTTTGTCATTCCATCCTACTAGCCTGAAATTGCCTTAATCCTCTCTCTATTACCAGTGGCCAGCAAAGTTATAAGCTACCAACAAGTAGCGAGGGTGGTGGGTGTGGAATTGGAGTTAGGAAGCCATGCCACTCAAGGACATGTAAATCTCGGTACGTTTTTTAAAAGTTCCCCCAAATTCCATTTGGAAGACACAGATATTTAAATACTCATATGCATACATGTATTAAAACCCAGTATATGAAATAACACCTTCATTTTGGTGTCATTCTGGGTGAGGGGGCGCCCCACTTTTAGGACGGGCCGGGGAGGCTGTTTTCAAGAGCTATTCTTTACAGCTGGATTGTTCGCTGACCCAATGGAGCTAAAACTCTTCCAAAGAAGTGAACTGTCCTCACAGAAATAGCTGAAAGAAACACACCAAGCTTCTTGGCATGATGCAGCCGGGCAGGCTGCAATAGATTAGCTCTGCCCTTAACAACAAGTTTCACTGGGCCGATGAGAGATGTTATGGAAACATATCAAGGGAAAGAGGACTCCAGCTTCAGGGCCAGCAGACCATAGAGTAATCACTGCAATGAAAACACTGAACCAGCACCAAGACTCACAAAGCAGCTTATTATAAGGATTTAATATACAGTATTATGGAGCATCTGGATAGCTCTGGTAATGGGATACGGAGCCTTGCTCTTCTCAGCCCCTGGTTCAAATTTGGATTAAGTCCATTTCAACTGAAATTCATTGCCATTTGAGACACTTAGAAGGCCTTGGCAAAATAAGCTGGTCATCTCATCCCGGCTACCAGGAGAGCTGACCTCACACGCAGGGGCTGCCTCCCCAAAGTAAAAAAATCCCAACTGTTGTCATGCTATAGGTTTCCTTTTAGAGTGGAGATAGGAGTCCCACCACCATTATTTTAAAAATGCTCAAATCACAAACTCCAACTCTGTGACCAGAGGGGCCCTCGTTCAGTTCTGGAGAGTCAAGATTGCAAAGATTAAAAACAAAGCAGGGCACCTGGGTGGCTCAGTTGGTTAAGCGACTGCCTTTGGCTCAGGTCATGATCCTGGAGTCCCGGGATCGAGTCCCGCATCGGGCTCCCTGCTCAGCAGGGGGTCTGCTTCTCCCTCTGACCCTCCTCCCTCTCATGCTCTCTGTCTCTCATTCTCTCTCAAATAAATAAATAAAATCTTTAAAACAAAACAAAAAAAACAAAAAAAACCCAAAGCAAAACAACAACAAAGCCTCTTCTAAGGCAAGTCTAGTTCTTCAATCAGACTTCTTTAAGAAAGCAACCTGGTGGCTTGATCACTAGAAGCTACTGTAGATATCAGGAGGTCCTTCCCCACGGGACAAGTCTGCCCCGTGCTCACGTGGAGCTGAAGCTTCCGGGCAGCCATCTTAGAGGGCTACGTGCTTTTATAAATGCCTGTGTTCCCCAGATCCTGCTCTATCTTGCTTGTCCAGCCTATTAAGTGGCTGAATTTTGTGCAGCAACAGGAATAAAATGAAGCCAACACAGTCTTTCTATCTCTCCCCATCTATAAAGAAGGTAGTTGTTTGTCTGCCAGCCACAACCCACATTGCTACATCCTTGTTTTGCAGAAGGTTAGGAAATAAGAGGCTACCAGAAAAGTGCCTGAGAGCATCACAGTGCGCGAGGATGCTAAATTCCCAGGGACACCAAAGCTCTCTACACGTTGTTGTTCATTCCACAGTCCAGAACCTCTCTGCCCATCATTGATTCAGACTCTCTCCTGCTCTGCCTCAGCCAGAAAAGCACAGTCACAGGTAGAACTGGAAAAAAGGCTGACATTCCTGTCCTTGTGGGCTCCTGGGTCTCTCTGCATTTACTGCCGTCATCTGGCATCTGAACTCTTTCTTGTCACTCTAGGCCCAGAGCAGATACACTAGTTACAAAAATTCTCTCAGAGTGTTGTGTTCCTGGAAACCAAAATCTAGATAGATAGATGCTTTCTGGATTGAGCAGCTGAAAATTACATAGAGGTAGGCAGTCACACATACAGCCCTTCAAATGTCTGGGTTTCTAAAGCCAGAGTCATTGAAACGGGAAAGGAGAAGATCTGAAAGCACCTCTGCCCTAAACAAGTAACCATTCTGTGGGGAGAGCCACACCAACGGTCAGCGGAGGGACACCACCAAAGGCATTCCCAGACATGAGAGAGGAGACACAGTACAGTTCTCTGCCTGATCCTTGAGATCTTGTTCACTTTCCTTCGCAAACCAACCAGAAATGAGATTCATAAGTAAAATAAGCTATCGTCAATACACTGTCCTAACATAATGGAGTGATAAAAAGAAAGTAATGTATATTTTAAGATGAATTTCGAGGGGGGAAATCGGAGGGAGAGATGAACCAAGAGAGACTATGGACTCTGAAAAACAAACTGAGGGTTCTAGAGGGGAGGGGGGTGGGGGGATGGGTTAGCCTGGTGATGGGTATTAAAGAGGGCACGTTCTGCGTGGAGCACTGGGTGTTATAAGAAAACAATGAATCGTGGATCACCACATCAAAAACTATTGATGTAATGTATGGTGACTAACATAACATAATAAAATAAAATTTAAAATAAATAAATAAAATGAATTTCGATATACCTGTGTGCTCCATCTTCATGACTGAGAGAGCTCTGTCACCTGACAGAGTTGTGTTTTATGGGCAGCATTGCTACCAATGGCATGCTTTCATGAAATCATGGACAGTGCTCCTCGGTTCTGAACAGAAAATGTCACTGTCCACACTGATTCATTCCTTGAACACTCTGTGTACATTCAAGCTATGCAAGAGACATTTCATGTAGACCTCACAGTGGAGCTGGAGTCCAGGCTTGGGTAATTAAGCAGGCTTTTCACCTTTGGGAATGTCCAGCAAGGACTCGGAGGTCACGAAGGATGTGAAAAATTCCGTCTATTGCGGGGCTGGACAACAAGGTACCAGACACCCAGCAACCTTGCTTCCTGACACCTAAAGGCTAGGAGCATCCCTCCAGCATTATAACAGCCCAAAATGTCTCCACCACTTTCCAAACTACCCTCAACAAAAACCACTGAGTTGGAATGTCAAACTAGTCCCTTGGTTCCTAGTGGAGTTCTGTGATGTGTCCCTCCAAAATTCACTGCAAATACTTGTTCAATGTCTGTTGCACCCAGTAAATTATACGTCCTAAGGGAGCCAGGACCATGCCTGTTCCTGACCACCACTGCATCTCTGGGCATGGACTAGGTGCTCAGTAAGGGTCTACTGAAGGAATCAATGAGGAAATGAATGAATGAGTGAGTACTGGATAGTCGTCAGACCTGCATTAGTTTATAAGCACCAAGTCTATATTGTAATGCTTAAAGAAACTTACCTTTAAAGAAGACATGAACAGACATTTTTCCAAAGAAGACATCCAAATGGCCAACAGACACATGAAAAAGTGCTCAATAAGGCTCGGCATCAGGGAAACCCAAATCAAAACCTCAATGAGATATTACCTCATACCAGTCAGAATGGCTAAAATTAACAAGTTAGGAAATGACAAATATTGGCAGAGATGCAGAGAAAGGGGAACCTTCCTACACTGTTGGGAATGCAAGCTGGTGTAGCCACTCTGGAAAACAGTATGGAGATTCCCCAAAAAGTTGAAAATAGAAAATAGAGTAAATACTACTGGGTATTTACCCCAAAGATACAAATGTAGGGATCCGAAGGGATACATGCACCTCGATGTTTATAGCAGCAATGTCCACAATAGCCAAACTGTGGAAAGAGCCAAGATGTCCATCGACAGATGAATGGATAAAGAAGATGTGGTATATACATACAATGGAATATTATGCAGCCATCAAAAGGAATGAGATCTTGCCATTTGCAACGACGTGGATGGAACTGGAGGGTATTATGCTGACCGAAATAAGTCAATCAGAGAAAGACATGTATCATATGACCTCACTGATATGAGGAATTCTTAATCTCAGGAAACAAACTGAGGGTTGCTGGAGTGGTGGGGGGTGGGAGGGATAGGGCGGCTGGGTGATAGACATTGGGGAGGGTATGTGCTATGGTGACTGCTGTGAATTGTGTAAGACTGTTGAATCACAGACCTGTACCTCTGAAACAAATAATACATTATATGTTTAAAAAAAAAAAAAGAAGAAGAAGATAGCAGGAGGGGAAGAATGAAGGGGGGGAAATCAGAGGGGGAGATGAACCATGAGAGACGATGGACTCTGAAAAACAAACGGAAGGTTCTGGGGGGGGGGGATGGGTTAGCCTGGTGATGGGTATTAAGGAGGGCACATTCTGCATGGAGCACTAGGTGTTATACGCAAACAATGAATCATGGAACACTACATCAAAAACTAATGATGTAATGTATGGTGATTATGACAACATAATAAAAAAGGTGAAACAAACAAAAAGATTTCATTTTAGGATTAGTATCTACTTATATTAGACATAAATGTAATAATTCCCATGGCATCTCTTGTGGACAGAAGAACACTCCTAGCTCAATATCTGAAATGTCAGGGTGATTTCTTGGGTCAGGGTGACGGGGCTTTGTGCCAGAGAGCTAATATGTAGAGGAAGCAAAGAGGCAGAGCCTCAAAGATCTAAAATTTTCCTCCTTTCCTGCCTCATTCCTTTTCTCTGTGGCTGCATTTAGTCCGTTCTGCCTGGAGCCTTACAGTGGCTTGTCCCATCTCAGGGAGGATCTCATGTCATGTGTACCATCTGGATCCCGACTCTGTTGGACTGGGAGTCAGGAAGTCTGAATTTGCCTCCCAGTTTTGTCATTAACTAGCTGTGGGACCTTACCGAAGTTTCTCCACTTCTCGAAGTCTCTGTTTCCTTGTTTATAAAATGGAAGGATGGGATAAAGAGTTTCTGACTGTTCTTTCCGGCTCTAATACTGGACATTTAGTGATATTCCATACCTGGGAACAAACAGGGACAAGTAGGCTCAAAGTTGTGAAAAAGCTAGAATGTGTTTTTTTTTAAAAAAAGCAAAGGTCGGAAACTGAGCTTTGCCTAGTTGACAAAGTACCCTTGGAACTTCACAGAAGAAAAAGGAGAAAAACAAGTCTGTTTAGATGGTGAGGTTTCTGTAAAGTGAATTTAACTAATTTCACTCTCTGTCTAGAAAAGTTTTCTATTTCTTTTTGCATTACCTGGCAGATTTTTTGTATGATGTATTCTTATTTTTCTTTACTTTCAATTTTCAAAGGCAGGATTTAACAGTAGGTCCTAAGCTGTCCAAAATAGGCATTTTGATGGTGGCTGCTACCTATCAGAAATGAGACCCCAGATTTCTCAGTGCTCATAATCGCAAATAATGGGATCCCAGCAACTAATAATTTTCTCCCTTGCAGAATCCTTGAAACTCTGGGCTTCAGTTTCAAGATCAATTCCTGTAAACCCTATCGTATTTAGGCCTAAGCACATGTGAGTTTAATACTGAAATGTTAAAGAGCTATAATGTGGGGGTTCTAAGATCATCTTATGGCTAGCCCAGGAAATCAGGGAATTGCTCTTTCTGGAGAGAAAGGAACTGAAATGCATTCATGTGGTGACAGGATTTTATTTGAACAGTGCACAGCCTCCTGCCAGCCCTGCTTTTCGAAGAGGTGAGGAGGTTCTATTGAGATAGAGAAGCATCTCCACGGCCCCCCTTCAGCACCAGGTTGGGCCCACTCTTCGAAGCATCTCCCGGTACCTACTGACCAGCTTTCCTCCCAGGTGCCGAGGAATCCTGGGGCTGCGTGAGAACTGTGTTCGCAGTAAGGACAAGGTCTCGTGTGTGTTAACAAGCTCCTACACACACACACACACACACACACACACACACACACACAACCTTACTTCTAGAACTAAAGGAATCAAAGAAAGAACAGAGTGTGGATTGTTCCACTTTCTATATCCACCTGCCACAGGATCTCGAGCTGAGCAAAATGGAGAGAATCTTATTTGGAAGCTTTCTCATTCTTCAGTGACTTGAAATTGAGCCTGAGAGGGAGAGATACAATAGCACTCTGTGTGTGTGTGTGTGTGTGTGTGTGTGTGTGTTGGGCCTGCAAAAAGGCCCAGGCTTTTGGAAGACATCACTCATCCCCGAACTCCAAGAGCAAGACTCCGAACTCTGAGTACTTTAATATGCAGTGAAATAGGAAATCCCTGGATGCAACTGAAAAGCCCCAGACTAGATTCTTCTTCAGCTTTAACACAGAGCTCACACCTTTGTTGCATCCCACTGATTGCCAGAGACTTGAGCCACCTCTGCTCTAGGTTATAAGCGGGTGCAGGCAAACATCAGAGGGAGTGCATCAAACAGGCCTTTCCTCCAAGTCCTGGAAAAAAATGGAAGAAACTGACAGCCAAGGCTGCTGAAAGGCTAAAGCAACAGTCTTGTCTCTCCCCATTAAAGTCCTTAAAAGCTTAACATAGTTTTCCTTTTCCAGCATTAATTCAAATCTAAGTCTCTTGCCTTCCTCGAAAATGCCCCCTCTACCTTGAGTTGGCTGCTCCAGGAGCATCTCCCCTGCTATTATTAGTGGATAATTGCTCAACATTTTCTAGAGGTAATTAACCTTGCCTTTGAAATGAAAGAAATCCTTAAATTGAGCAATATGATGAAAGCCATTCTTTCATGTAATTTCGTCTCATCAGCCAAGTACATCAATTTCCAGCTCAAAGGCAGGGCTGAAGAATAAGCAGTGGCGATACTGTAAAGAAAAAAACTCAAGGTCTTAACACTGTCAATCTCAATTCCTTCAGAACAGGGTTCCTGAAGCGGCAGCCCGATTGCAAGAGGCCAATGATTCTGTTCAAGCTCAACACAGTGACCTTGACAAAGGGCATCTGTTACAAGGAGTCCCTGTCGGGCTGACCGCAGCATGCTAGGCGTTGCATGCATACCTGAAGACTCCCGAAGTTCACCGAGGACTCCTGATTCTGCATTAAAATGGAATGTCTCTTGACATTTTTTAGAAAAACAAATGTCATATTGCAAAGAGCTCTGGGAGTCTACGTGCAGTTTGTCAATCCCCGCCGGCATCCGTATGCCCGCCTGTCTTGTAATTAACTGCGTAAGCAGCTCCTTTAAGACCGTAGGTTTTGAGGTGGTGAGATGCCACTTGCTTGCCCCGCTGCCTCCACCTAAGGCTGTGCCCAGCTGATTTCAGACTGATGGCTATCAGAACTTTCCTCTCGTCAAAAGAAAGATTTCCAAGATGGAGACTAAACAACATCCCCCGGTATCTCGTTCCAAAGGTTGGGAAGGTTCTGTGCCAGCAAACCACTTTGTGGTTGCATTAGACGCTCTCTGCTGCCCTGCGGTTAGCTGGAAGTCAGTTTACCGCAGGGCTTTTATCACCCAGAGGCTGCATTTAGCTTTCTGGGTGACCGTGGCCCACACCCCAAACCAGAGGAAGGCCCCGAGGGGCTTTTTGAGGACCATCCAGAAACCCTCAGAGATGCAGGAGGTCCAGATCAATCTACAGACACAGATTTAAAAAAAAAAAAAAAAAAAGGAGCTCACTTTGGCGCCCTCTAGGGGCAGTTTATTGCCATCTTGTAGATTGTGAAATCCTACGTTTGGGTAATTTCATGTCCGTATGGAGACAAACATCTTGTTAGTGATTTCCTCATATGGCTTACCAGTACCCTTTCCTACATTCTTTTTGTTGATTATTTTACATGACCACAGGATCCCTTTTCTCATGGAAACTTCATCATAAAATCCTGTACCGAAGGGGGAAAAAAACCCAACAACAACAAAATTAAAGCCAGAGATTTTGATTGTGTCTATCAGATCTGTTTATTTTGATGCAAGCACTGAAGGCAGCTCTTCAGCCATCCTTTTTAAATGTTTCCCATTCACAAACATGTGATTTGAGTTGGTTTCATTCCCCTTTAACAAATGGGGGAGCTCCAGGGGAAGAAATCTTATGATGCATCATATTGAAGAGCAGGGTGTTTAGAGTCTATCATTCCCGGCACCACTGGGTAAGTTACTTAACTTCTCTGCGCCTCAGTTTTCTCAGGTGTAACGTGGGTCAGAGAAGAGTGCCTTCCTCACAAGGGTGCTCTGAGGATGAAATGAGATCATGCCCAAAAAACACGTCATCGTCCTTCACAGGTATCCAGAGTCTCTGGCGCTCAAGATAGGAGAGTGCAGGAGACTCAGGAGGCACCTAACAAAGGCACCCACCTCACGGGGCTGTTGAAGGCATTAAATTAGTTAATGAAGGCGAAACACTGGAATAATGTTTGGCACCTCGGAAACAACTGAAATGGTTTGCCATTGTTATTTTCCTTGTAGATTTCCATTTTACAGTTGAGCAAACTGAAACATACATTGGTTAAGTAACTGGCTTAGGAAACGGACAAATAGTCAACAGTGGAGTCAGGAATCCATCTTGACTCCACCGCCCAGGCTCTTTACCACTATGCTCTCTCTATGCTTAGTAACTATTAACCATCAGTATTATTTTGACAGGAGCAATAATTTTCAGGTGGGTCTGCTGCCACCTACAGAAGAGAAGTTTCCAATTCGTCAGCCCGAGAAGTGCACATTCTGCAGCATGAGCCTACATACACGAAGACACTAAAAATGTAACCACCCATTCACCAGTCTTTTGGTGGCATGGGGCAGAAGTCCTCCACATTTTTGTTTTATAGTAAGAGGATATTTTCTGCTGGCTGAGATATTTGACTTGATCTGGGAAAGTGGAGATAGTCAATAAGGAATTTAAAGAGGGAGCATTCGGGGGAGAGTTGAAAAGTGTTCTTAGGGTCTTCCTGCCGAGGTGAACCCAATTGAATGCCCTGGTAACTCTTAACGTTTTTCTAGAAGAGGCTCCAGGCCACTCCACTTTCTGATTTTAGCATGGAAGATGCTCCCTGCTCCTCTGAGAAGTAATCTGAGGAGTCTTGTAATTTCTGTTGAACTTGGATAGAGACGTTCTAATGCTAACCATCAGTAAAGTGTTCCTAATGTAGTCTCAGTAGAAGCGCTTCCTGACATAGAGCTTTCTTCAGCTCTCTTGGTCAGCATATTACCAGCTCTGCTATCTAAGCCGCTAAACCTCAGAGTCTCCCAGCTCAAGGATTTCCCATTGACTTTAGCTTCCAGAAACAGATTTCCCACTGTACCACCAGATCGTGGGTAAAGTCTCCTGTTATTCTGCTTACTGTCTGCAAGTGCTGAGGCTTTGGAAACTCAAATCTCTGAGGCGGTCTTATTTTCTCTGAGGGCACAGAGCTAAAAGAAGACAGTTTGTTGTTTTAGGGAAGACACTCATTCCTAAGAAATTTCTAGCTATTGGGCAGTGGGAAAAAAAACTGTTTTGGAAAAAGTTTTTCTGATGTTGAAGTGGTACAAACATGTATTTAAAGGAGATGCTTTCCTCAGAGGTGTTGCTGAGATGTATGCCTATATTTGAGCTCAGTTTGGCTCTGAGACATCCTCGTGCATTTTCCCATCCCTTCGTTAGGCACATTAGTAAAATACTTCATGAGTTAGTTTCTTTTTTTTATTAACATGCTATATGAGGAGAGAGGCCCAGTGGTCCTGAAGTAAAACTACCTGAAAAATCTGTTTTCCTAGGAAGTGCTTTCCAGTAAAGAGGAAGGTGTTTTCAGGTTGAGTTTTAGTCTTGAAGACTCTGGAAGCCTTCCTCTTGCCTGAAAGTTGTCATCCTCAACAATAGCTACTAACAGCAGAAGCAGTGAGACAACAATAATAATGATAATGCCACTTACATTGGCCTCTATATTGGTCTTTACTGTGAAAAGTTCAAGTGCCACATGCAAGTTCAGAAAACTGAACTTGCAAGGGTAACTGTTTCACTAAAGGGCCCAGAAGAAGTCACTCACTGGAGATAGAAAAAAATAAATACAACTTTAGTACTTTTAATATGCATCAAAATTCCAAGTGTAAGGCTGTATACAATCTAATTAGCCTTTGAGGAGCAGGGATGCCTGAGAGTAATATATTCATTCATTCACTCATTCATTCATTCATTCGATGTTCACTGAGTACTCATTATATGGCAGCTATTGATCAGGGAGTGGGCTGTAGAGTCCCTAAAGTCACAGAGCTTCCATTCTGGTGGCTAGAGACAAAAAAAAAATCAAAATAAAATATCAGGTGGACATTAATGTTGTGGGGAAGCAAAGGAAGGGAGCTGGGAAATGCCAAGGGTCTTATTTCCTATGGCATGGTCAAGAAATACCTCCACAGGAAGGAGGCATTTGAGCAGGCATCTGAGGGAAGCTAGGGCTCCATGAGAGTTGTTACAGTAGAATTTTCAAAAAGCCAAAAAACAACTCTCATATAAATAGAAACTGAACATATGTCAAAGATTCATTCTACTCAGTAATTAGTAAAGGATCAATAAAATGTTAAGACTGATTCAAGGGGCATTCAAAAATCTGGCATTTACAGGAAGTTTAAAAATGGAGTGCTCAACGAAGAAAGAATGTTAGGTTAGAGACAAAGCTGGTTAATGTCCTACTGTATTCTATATAAACTCTATTCGTTGAAATTCTCTTTCTAACAGACAGAAATTATTTGGTCTCTCCTGGAAAAAGAATCTACAAACTAACAAGAAACTTCACTACATCTAGGACTTTTAATCAATAGTAAACAGTCAAAGAGAGTACATTCCCCTAAATAACACTTATGTGGGCCTTTGAAACAATGTACCCATAGCACATTTAAAAGACATACTGCTCCCTTTTTTCTTTATTTTCAAGTTTTGCTTTCTTTTTCTTCTTTGGTTTTTTGTTTGTTTGGTTTTTGGGTTTTGTTTGTTTGTTTTTGTTTGTTTTGTTTTTGTTTTTTGTTTTTTACAAAAGTCATGCAGATAGCTGGAGGAGGAGCACTGCATGTAGAGACAACGTGAGTGAGTTGGCCCCTTTCCCTCACTCTAGGAGGAGCCCCCCACAAACACAGACTCACACATTCACCTGGACCTTATCAAGAAGCTTGGTGTAAGTTAATAGCTGGGGGTAGTCTGGAGAAGCTGGAAGATTTATGCTGGAAAGAGAGTGGGAATGGAAGTTGGGAGTTGAGCGTGGGGGGAATTTCAGAAGATATTAGGGAGTGATGAGTATGAAACATGGTGAATAGGGGGAGAATGGATTTGGACAACACTTTGCTACTTTTTTGGGGCATGAAAAGGTAGTTCATCTACGCCAGCCCCACCTTTGACTATTTCCTGGGAAAATGAGCAAAGACATGAATTGGTTCCCATTCCTTTTGGTTTGCTTGTTGGACTGTGTTCTATAGGAGATGGGACCATGGTGCTTCCTGGCTTCATGTCTGTCTAGCACAACCTTCTTTTGTCTCTGAAACATTCACACGCATTAGGGTTCTTGCAGCATGGAGACATTGTCACTGTCACTGAGACGTAATCTCTGATTTCCAAAATACCTCCTCCTCCCACACTTTGCGCTGCATACAAACCCCCATGCATGCCTTCATGGTAGCTTCACTACCACCCAGGGAACCAAGTATCTCCAAACTCTTCACTTGGCCAACTCATAATAACAGAGGTCTTTCAGCATAAGGAGCAGGTACGGGTGTAGGAAGTGATTTTTTCAGATGGCATTTATAGTCCCTCTAGGATATCTAAGTAGAACTGTTGTTCAGTAGGCAGTTTCCCTGTTCTCCTATCCCACCCTTTTACTGACGGATGAAGACAGAATGGTGTGGGTTTCAGGAACCAGACAAGACTCTGATGGAAGAGGAAAACAGTAGCACTGATGGATGTGTTGTACCCCCCACCAAGAAGGATATGTGGAGGGAGGAAGAGGAGGCAGTGGGGGAGAAAAAAGATGAGTTTGTGACCCCAGCTTTTAGAAAGAGGCTCTTGCTCCCAAACATTTTCTTCACACTGTCTCCAAGCCTACTAATTAGAAATTCATTTAGGTTAATAATCAAATATCCTGAAATGATTAAGGAGACCACTGTTCTTTCATTCCTTCCTGTACGTTGGTTCAATAAACACTCATTTAGTTCCTGGTTATACTGAAGTTTATAAGAGAGTAAGAACAGAACCATACTTTGGGGACCCCAAGTGAAAAGGGCAAGTGCAAAGGGGGTTGGGTAAACAGTCCCTGAAAAAGATGCTGACCACTTTCATTCTGGTCGCAACTCCGAGTCCTGAGGCCAAAGAAAGTCAGGCCAGTTATGTGACCCTTGCATCTGAGCCCTGGCCTCAGACAGTACCTTCAGGGTTTCCAAAGCTCCACACTTGGTTCTCTCTTCTTCTGGAGTACCAGGCTATCAGCTCCAAGTTCGTCCTGAATATTGGGGAAAGCAATGCAAATGTCTGTGCATGTCCCCCAGTGTATCCTAGGGGATGTTTTCAAATTTCATCCAGCTTATATGGCACCAAGAAGCATTCTGTTCTCTCTCCCATCTTCAAGGGCAAGAATTTGATTCCTGATTGCTGAGAAAGGCCAGACTTCTCCTAGAAGGAAATATTTTTGTTAGAGAAGTCTGTGTCAGATTATTTCGTCTGTTAACAGCAGAACCAGAAGATAATGAGGACTATTTGACAGGGACTAGCATTGACAAATGGTACACATTTTTGAACTCATTTCAAAGTACAAACTCCTATTTCATTTCATTTTCTAAGGCTCTGAATAACTTATAGACAATTTAATTGCCTGTATTTGGAATAGGGAATTCCTAAAATGCTGAGTATAATATTTGGATTTAAAGAAAAAGACACCATAATAGAGGCCATTGTTCAAGTAAGTAGAGACAGGTTCATGTATTTCAAACCCTGGATAAAATATAAAGAAGATCATTGAGCTCTAATTTGAAAGAATTCTACTGAAAGACTCAGAAAACAATCCACTGTGAGAATATGAGACAGAATTATAATATTTACTGGACAACTGTTTGCTAAGAAGCATTTATTTTATATCACTTTTTAATAAGACCGAACTGTCAGATTGTTTAAAATTCCATTGGAAAAATTTGGATTATCACAAAAGTGTTTACTCTTTTATCCTTCCATGTGTATTGGATTACTCATGGAAGACAATGGAAAGAATCTGAGAAATGATGGCTTTAACAGCAACTTAGGCTCCTTTTCGGAAATATTATAGACTATGTAAACAAAAGCAACTTTTGGACACGCATTAACATAGCCTTGATACTAATAGTGCGATGTAAGACACCAAGAAATGGAATTTTCCAGATTATCCCTTGGAAGATGATGGCACACGTGAAAAATCCTTCCCCTATAACAACCGTGCTTGCATAGTAATAAAAAAAAAGAATCATCTTTATCTCGTTTTGCTAAATACCATTGTTAGCTCCAGCAGCATGATTCAGAATTTGTTTAACAAAATATGACCTTTTAAAGTCATTCTGGAATGCTGGAATTACCACCTACAAAGACACTGCAATCATCTATAACTTCGATCACTCACTGAATAGACTTCCATTGAAGGCATGTTTAGGACAAAGCCGAATCTCTTCTTGGTATTAAAATCACGTTTGATTATCCATTCTAATACCAGACAGGCATGTCCACTCTTTTTTTTTTTCCTGTAAGGTCAGAGTTTCAGGGACACAGATAACTTGTAATGATGCATCAGCTTTCAGCTGCATGAGGACCACCCGGGGGGCTGGTGGCCCCAGACTGTGGGGCCCCACCCCCACCCCAGCTGAGTCAGTGTACCTGAAATGGGGCAGAGAAGGTGTTTCTAACGTGTGATATTAATGCTGCTTTCCTGGGAACCACACTGAGAAACACTGCACTAAAGGACTCTGGATAGGGAGTGCTAAAAGGAATTTTAGGAAACAAATTCTTATGTGTGGGTCAGGCTGGTCTTATGCAAACTGAAGGGAGAAAAAAAAAAAAACCAAGCCTAAACTTCCCCGTTAAGGCTCAGCCTTCTCTATGGCTCCTGCCTCCAAACAGAGCCCTTGGCTTCCTGTTTTCCATGCGCTCTTTCCTACCTCTGGTTCTCAAAAGTGCTCACAAATCCTGATAGCTTAATTTACCCTAAAATGTACATTAATCCTAGCAGTTATTCCTCTTGGAGGCCTTTGCATTTTAACATGGATCAAAAATTTAGACCTGACAAATGAAATTTGAACAATGAAAAGTGTTGATTTTTAAATGGCAAAAACTTTGTTACATTTCCACTCCATCACTCACATTACACTAGAGTGATCTAAGAGTCCAATCTCTTCATGTTACTTTCCTCTTCGAAGTCTTCCATGACTATCTTTCTCTCAGAGGCAAATTTTAAATGCTTAGCACGACTTCCAGGCTTTTCTTTTTTCTTTTTTTTAAAGATTTTATTTAGGGGTGCTGGGTGGCTCAGTTGGTTAAGTGACTGCCTTTAGCTCAGGTCATGATCCTAGAGTCCTAGGATTGACTCCCACATCAGGCTCCCCACTCAGCAGGGAGTCTGCTTCTCCCTCTGACCCTCTCCCCTCTCATGCTTTCTCTCTCTCTCTCAAATAAATAAATAAAATCTTAAAAAATAAAACACTTAAAAAAATAAAGATTTTGGGTGCCTGGGTGGCTCAGTTGGTTAAGCGACTGCCTTTGGCTCAGGTCATGATCCTGGAGTCCCGGGATCGAGTCCCACATCGGGCTCCCTGCTCAGCAGGGAGTCTGCTTCTCCCTCTGACCCTCCTCCCTCTCGTGCTCTCTCTCATTCTCTCTCTCGCAAATAAAAAAATAATAAAAAAATAAATAGAGATTTTATTTATTTATTTGAGAGAGAGAATGAGTGATGGGGAGAGGGAGAGAGAGAAAGAGAGAGGCGGACTCACTGCTGAGCAGGAAGCCCAATGCAGGGCTCAATCCCAGGACCCAGACTTCCAGGCTTTTCAACCTATGCCCCTGCCTACCTGTTCAACCTCATCAGCCACCTCTCCCTCCTTCTTCTTTGTATACAATACTGAACTACTTCAAATTCTCTGAAAATGTCCTTTCCTCAGGATCAGCTACATCATTTTGGGGACCCAGTGAAATAGGAAATGCAGGACCCTTTGGCCATTAGTAAAGAATTTCAAGATAGCAACCGGAGAGCATGTATCTAAGACCAGAGGTTTCCGAACACGGAGCCCTGTGTGGCTGCAGGTCACACACCCGCAAAGCGGCCCTGACTATTCCAGAGACAATAATCCTTACGTCCCCCGGCACTTGTTTTGGGGTATCACAAAGAAATCAGTCAAGATGTGTTATTTCCTTTCGCTCTGAGTCAGTATCTCTGGATTTGTTGAACTTCAAATGCAGGAAAGCACTTGAGCTTCACCATGCCTTTGTTCATCTTCCAGGAAATCTCTGATGTAGCCAGAGAGTACGAGGTACCACTTTGACCCTGGCACTGACCTGTTCTCCTTCTGCCACTGTCATAATCTCTCCCTCTTTGGTACCTTTGAAAGGTACTGTTCCTTCGTCCTGAAATGCCACTCACTGTGTATCCCTGATAAACTCACTTACCGGGCTTTAATCTCGTTTGCATGAGCATCTTATTCACTAGGCTCCAAGCTATTCCAAAGCATCGATGGTGTCTCCATCTTTGTATCTGCAGAATCCAGCACGACATCTGGATTGGAGGAAAGACTTCAGAATGTTTGTTAAATGAAAGAACGGGAGGTCTTTCCCTAATTCAAAAACAGTTTCGTGGAAGAAAACCTTTCTAAAGCCAAGCTGTAGCTTAAATGTGACTCAGTCTTCCAGATTTACTAAGTGAGGTGGTCAATTTACCTTTAGTTACCACGAAGGGAGGAGGCTCTGGGGCAAGAACTGAACTCCTGAGTCTCTGGAACCTAATCGAAGGGGGTGTGACCCCCCCTCCCCAGATGTGTTCAGTCCTGCTTAGTGGAGGAATCTAACACATGAGAGAGTTTTCGAGAATCATCAAGGATGCCTTTCCTAGACTGGCTTCATATGGGAACTTTTATTCTTAATTCAAATATCAGAAACTGTCTGAGGTCTACAGTCAATTCTCCTGGGATGATGTCTAGTTTGTGGTTGATGTAAGATATTTGCTGCCCTCCCTCCCCTGTGACTTCTGACTACGCGCTGTCATTCTCCTGTGAGCGGGTGGCGAAATACCTTACAAGCCAAAATTCAAACCAATAAAGTCTGCTTTTTGTAAGTTTATGGTTTATCTATGAATTTCGCGTACCCAAGCTAGCTTCATCCCTGGTTGAGACAAAATTTGAGCATTGGCAGGATATCATATTTACTTAGGTATTTTTCTCCAACTTGCGGGCATATACTATTCTGGGCACATTTTGAGAGAAAATCCAGGAAGCTTTTTTTTTTTTTTTCAGTATAATCTTTTTAGTTGTTTTTTATCCATTGGTATATACTTTGTCCTTGCAAACAGTCGAGGACTGAAGCAGCATCTGGTGTGGTTTTTTTCTGGCGAGGCAGGGGAGAAAAGAGAGCCAGTTGTCGCTGCTTCTTTCCCTCTTTCCCTTCCACATCTTGAGAAGCGGGTGGGCTTTCACTCCCTCTGGGTGCCTCTAGCCCTTGGACCTCACTAACGAGCTGGGACAAAGGGCTTAGACATCTAATCTCAAAAGACAAAAAAGTCCTCAACATTAGATGCCTCTACAGCAGACATCAAGGCGTGAATTGCCATTCCGATAGGCACATCTGCCCACCTGCTCAGAAAACAAATCCTGGGCTGCCTGTACCATGCCACTGGTCATGGGGTGGCAGGGAGCCCGTGAGAACATCTTCAATGAGCCAGAAGCGGGTCTCAATAGCAAGGTGACTTTATCTATTGTTCGGATGTTAATGGTTCAGCATTACTTTTAACCCGTTGAGTGGACTTCATTCCTTCACGCTGAGCTTGGTCTGTGCACTCCCAAATCAACTCCTGTTTGCTTGGATACTTAATTCAAGTTGCTTTGATAGGCTTAGAATCAGGACCCTCAGGGTTGGGAGGGCGTTCAACTGGTTGTATAGTTCGTCCATTCCAACACTTGAATCTGCTCTACCATGGCCATACTATTTCTGCCTACACCCTACCAAGGATGGGAATGGACAGCCGCCCAAGGTCACCCTCTTCATCCTTGAGTAGCTCTTTCAGAAATACCTTCTTTTCATAAACCAGATGTCAACTAAAGTCAACTTGCCCTTTCAGACTGACATGAAATTGTTTTAAATTCTCACGCCTATGAGGTAAGCCCAGTCAGCAACCCTTTCAGAATCCCTGTTCATCTTTGACATGTGGGCAGGAGGTTGTTTCTAAGTGTCCTGGCCACTTCCGGCTAAGGTCGAATCACTCCATGTATGGAACCCTCTCCTTTCTATGCCCATCCTCCTGTCAGCTGTCACCTCTTCCTCTACACTAAGCAGTTCTCTTTTTTTCCTGCTGGGACATTCCACATGAGCCTGTTTCAAACACAAGGCCATGTGAGTGTGCGTGACACACTTTCTTAGGACAATTAAGGCAACTGCTGGAGTTAACAGTGCGGCAACCAGTCAACTTATGACGAAATAGTACCCATTTCTATTCTTCAAAACCTCTCAGCTACCTCATCACCAGGACCCCACTTCCTGGCCACATTTCTCTGTGGCTTCCACCTCCTATCATGTGCCGGCCCCCCTCTTTTCTTCTAACTCCTCCCCTCTTCTGTCAAATTTCTTGCTCATGTCCCAAATTCTAGTTAACTTACTCGTAGAGAAGTTTGGTTTTGCCTTTATCTTCCAGACCCTGACCTTCAGGCCTCCTGGCCCACACCCAGGGCAGTTTATCAATGTGTTTTCCCAAAGGTAGCCCACTCCCTAAAAGTCTTGTGCCAGATGTTACCCTGTCCCCATGTGGTTACACAAAGTCCAGGTCTGACTCCCTGTCAACTTGATCCAGTTCATTACAACCTGCCCTGTCTCGGCAGGCTTCTTGCTCTCTAGTCATTGCTATGGATGGAAAGAACACAGGCTTTGGAATTAGACCAGAGTCTGAATCCCAGATCTACTATTCATCAGTGGTGTGACATCCATTGGGCTAACTTTTTGAGACCATCTTTTTCAGCTAAGCAATGGTGATAATTATACCATCCACAGGATTTGTGTGAAAATGTGACTTACTGGCACATAATAGACACTCAACAATTTTTATTTATTTTAATTAAAATAAAATAAAATGGAGACCAGGCTTAAACATCTCCCAAGCAGACAGAACCATTTAAGCCAAGTAAGCAAAACTCAATCTAGCTTATTTATATGAGCATCCATGGAACTTACCTTGGGTTATTTCTTGTAAATGCCAATGATAATCATCAAAGAAACTTAAAACATCTTCCTAAAATAGTATAAGATAAGCACTTTTAACTAATCCCCTGCCATCTGGAAACCCCCACTGCAATAACCAATCACTGTGAAGGTCAAGTAACTTCATCATTGTCATTTTCTAAGCCATGCCATAACATCATGCCCCTGAGCTTCATACTCTTGGGTTTGAGGTGCCCCTGATTGTGACCAGTTCATTTCTCACTCAGTAAAATATTCATATCAAGTAAAGCTCTCTAAATTTTCTTTTAACACTTTCCTTCTCCTCAGCCTCAAAAAGCTTCAGTGCTGGTGTGGATGAGCCCTCCCCAGCCTGGTTGGATCCCTGTTTGTTTTGACCTCTGACCCCTATCTCCTTGCTATCTTGGCTCTCTTGGCATTTCTTCTGGTCCCTGCTTTCATCCCCAGCTTTGGCTTTCACTACTCAGTCACTCCCACTCCTGTGCAGAAGGGCAAGAAAATCTGCCCCTGCCTCCCCCTCTGTGTGCCGTTTTGATTCTGACTAACCTGGAAATAGCTTTGGAGATGACTGAGATCAAGTTATGGCTCACAGGTATAATTGAGTTGTTTCCTAATTTCCAAAGGGCATCAGAAGTGCTGAGATCACTGTGAAGATGGATCCTCTTTTTGTCAGAGAGGACCGAAGGAAACCCTGGCCACCATACCTCTGTTTTGGCATCTCACAAGTAAGCGCCTCGGTACCCCAGAACAGAAAACAAGTCAGAGATGCCATGATGGCTCTCACAACCCAAATCTCACTAACATACAATGTTTAAAAATCTTAAATAAACAAACAAAATATCTTGCAACATAATCTCTGTTCTAGTGCTAAATGACTCTGTTTTAAATACATAAAACTCCACATTTAAGCCCTTAAGTGTAAAATGCTGGTAAAGAAATTGATACTAAGTGAAGATGATCATTTTTATGATTTACTGACCTACCATATAGGTTATCAGAACCTCAAAACTAACTCAGCCTCTGATGAGGTGGGAGTCCAGGATGGAAGTTCACAGAGAATGGACCCTCATCCACTCAGCCAGGCAGATGCTCCGGAATGCATGTCTCCTTCAGATTTGGCTATTCCTTTGGTGAGGGGAAAGAGCTGCATTATTTCACTGGCATTTTCATCTCAGAGAGGAATTCTAAGAGAAAGTATCATAGTTGAGCAGCTTGAGGGGACTGTCCTATAAGCAATTTCAAGCAAGTTATTTGTCTCTTTGAGGTCCAGATGCTCGTTTGCACAAAGGGTATAAAAACGAATACCAGTATTATTTAGAAACCAGGTCTGGCTATTGTAACAAAAGTCAAAATAATTGCGACTTAAGAGAGGCAGGATTTTTTTCTCGCTCATGATACAGTCCAAACACAACCAGTCCAGAGCTGAGAGGGAAGCTCCCCAGTTTGGGACCAGGCTCCCGGATCCTGTTTTGCATCTTCAACACTCATCTTTCACCTCAGGGCTAAGCTGTCTGTTCCCAAATCTTGCCTCCACATTCCAGCAAGTGAAAAAGGAGAAGGGGAAGGATTGGGCACAATCTTTCCCTTTTTTGGGGTGTGAACTGCAAGTTGTTTACATCTTCCTGCTTGCATCCCATTGGCTAGCACAGTCATGTGGTCACACCAATCTGTAAAATAGAGCCTTCCCCGGGGATGCCCTGTGCCCAGCTAAAATTCAGGACTTGTCTTGCTGACAAAGAAAAAGAGAATACAAAGTCAAAGACAGCCAGCAACTGTCCTTACGGTTCCCTGTGATCTTCTGCTAAAAGGTGGAATAAAGTCAAGGTTCAATTGGTAGTAGTTAATGTGGTGGTTTTTTTTAAATAATAAGCAAAAATTTAAATCAGTCTATTTTATTTCATTCTTGATATAGAGACAAAAGAAAAAGGTGTGTGTGCCTTCACACAGAGACTCCCAATGTGGGTCTAATTAAGAATGACTGAGGTTTGGAGATAAAGTGACCATCACTGCCCTGGCCTCCTGGTCCTGCTGGGTTTTAGGGAGTGAAGACTTCGTTGGGGGGCCTCAGCCTGGCCCAGTCCCCCAACCAGTCCTGATCAGATCATCACTGGTGGACGGTCTTTTGGTTCTACACGTACAACTTGGTGTGTGTTGGGGGAGTCCAAATTGCACTCCCCCCTTAATGCCCAACTCATTTCTTCAATTTGGGCATCTGGGTTTCTGGCGAATCTCTTTCCCTTCTCCACTGGTCCAAGCATACCTCATGAACAAGCTTTCCCAAAACATTACACAAAGAAATGTTACCCATCTCCTTTGTATACACTGCCATGCTGCTATCATTACTTTTCATGCAAGGATTCTTTTTCCCTCAGGCTCTGAGAACAGAACAGATGGAAAAGAAAGCGAAGGGAAGGGGAGGGAAGGAGACAATAGGAAGCCAAGACAGTAGAAAACTATGCCAAAGAGAAATAGATCCAGAATAGAAACCAAGCCAATAAGCACACACAGGGTAGTGGGACTCTGCAGTGGTGAGCGGTCACAAGGCAGTGCTCCATCACTCCAGGTCACAATCTAGGAAGACATAAGACATGTCCTACCACATTGAGAAGGAGAATTGATAACGGTGGTAGGGGAGGAGGGTGATTCATGCATCATTCCATGCTCAGATGATTCTTACATTCAGCAGGACATCCAAGAAGGACATACCCTGAGTGAAAAATTACTTGACATTTTGGCAAAGTACTAAGTACTAAGATCACATTTCACTGACAATGAGAAAAATTTCAAATTAAACTGTGGAGCAGTCACCCTGTGGCTGTGTAAAGGAATAATATTTTACAATAGGTGTCTTTGGGCTTTCTCTGTCAGAAACAAAATAGTCTGACCAATTAGAGCAGGACTCAATAAGGGGAGAAATTTCACATGGACATTTTGACTAATGATAAAATAAGAATATACCTCAATGTGAGAGATTCAAGGGATCTAAGTGGCCATCAGAACATGGTGGGTTTCTGTTTTTGTTTTTTTTTTAAGATTTATTTATTTATTTATTTGAGCAAGAGAGAGAGAGAGAGAGAGAGTGTGTGTGTTGAGTGAGGGGAGGGCCAGAGGGAGAGAGAATCCTCAAGCAGACTCCACGCTGAGCACGGAGTCTGATGCAGGGCTCGATCTCACGACCCTGAGATCCTGACCTGAGCTAAAACCAAGGTCTGATGCACAACCAACTGAGCCCCCAGGAGCCCTTGGAATACAGTGTTTTATAGTTAAGTAAGCTACAGACTTGCTTTGGCCATATACTCAGACAGTGGTAGAACCACAACTAAAACCTAAGCACTGGAGGCTCCTGGGCTAATGAGCCTTGTCTGGAACGTTCTGACATCAGAGGAATCTCTTATTCTGTGAAGAAAATATCTCTTGGGGGAAATCATTAATATGTCCTAAAACTGATTTTATCAAAAAGGATGAGACCTGAGATGGTGAAACAAATTCTAAGGGTATAAACAATGTCATCCAACTGTTGTATAATGACCACGTTCCAGGGGAGTTTTCAGAGTGACAGATGACTTCAAACAAACATTTGGGTCTGGCGGCACATTTTGTAAGTGGCTTTAGGAGGAAATGTGGAACGCAGAAGAATGCAGAAGAGCCTGGTGATCTCAATAGGCTGGGAATGAGGAAAATCCTAGGTTAAATCACTCGAACAGAGAATAAGATAATATTTATGAAATCCCCCTTCCTATCTGAGTGAGACAGTAGGGACCACGTAGACCCAGGAGATGCTCCCTTTAAGTGAAGAGCTGCTCTATTTGACCCATACACCATGGCCGGGATCAGACTGCATGTGTGGGAGAGTGACAAGGGACCATCCCACCTGTAAGAAGAGCAGGTAGGAGCTGGTAGGCAGTGGGCCGTGGGGGCAGCAGGTTGAGGGGAAAGTACACTGCACAAGGATTCAGAGGACTTGGGTCCCAGTCCTAGAGCTATTGCTAGTTGTCCCAGTTGTACCACCTTGGGCAAATTACTTAACCTCTTTGGACGGGCTTCAGTTTCCTACTTCATAAAAGAAGGTTTCACTTCATCTTTTTCCCAGCTCCAAAATTCTGCTTTCCAGGGCTTGCTATTTAAATGCCTACCCCAAAGTTTCCCAAACCTCCAACCTGAGGCCATTTGGCCCCTTAGGGGACATGTGGCAATGTCACAGCTGGTTGTCACACAGTGGGAAGGCGTCTGGTGGGTGCAGGACAGGGATGCCACTAAACATCCCAAAATGCAAGGACAGCTCCCCACAACAAAGAATCATACAACCCAAAATGTCAGTAGTGCCGAGGTTGAAAAACACTAACTGAAAGGGCAATATAATGACGAACCCATTTCAGCCAATTATTGTCATGTTGTCAGACCCATTTTTTAAGAGAATTTGAAAATGTGAATTTTTATGTAAAATATTCCCAAATGAAGATATAGCAGCACATTTATATATAAAACGCTTTGGGAGCCAAATAAAATGGGGCCTTAGGACAAATCCTGTCCGCAAGCTATCAATTTCTGAAATCTTATTTAGCCACATACTGTCCAAGTAATTAGTGTAGTTTAACTGAAAGCGTGGATTTTTTCCCTCTGTGGGAATATCCTGTCTACTTCTCCAGGTTGTCACAGGATAATAGTATCTTGGAGCTGGAAGGAACTTCAGAAATCACCTAATACGCAGTTATACCCAGAGAAGGGACTTTGCCCTTGAACTCAGTCCGCCAAGGGCTGGCCCGCGCCTGAGATGCCAGGTGTCTTGACTCCCTGTCCCGAGTTCTGGGAGAGTGAGAGGAAAGGAGGCGGTGTGCGCGAGAGTGCCAGATGTATCTCTCTTCCAGATGTGGTCTGCCAGCACTTGATCTTCCAGCTGTGCCTGAGCAGCACCAGATGTGACCAGAGGATTAAATGAGGGGGATGGGAAAGCACGCCGGAGCCTGTAAACGGCTCCCCCGTCTCCCAAATGTAAGGTTGGTATTAGCGTTCGTTTTTCTGCGATGTACAACGCAGGCAGCAAGGCAAGTGCCTGGTACTGGCCACAGGGAGGCCTGAGCCGGCGCGTGTGACTGGCTCAGCCCGGACACTGTACCACTCTTAGAAAAACCATGCAGAAGCCCATCAGTACTATCCGTGGGCCGCCGAGACGAACAGTGTTGTCACAGGGCCATCGGGACTGAAAGTGCAGTTTTCTTTCTGGGTTCATGGGAGCTGGTGGCGTTAGGAGATCAATCCGCAAGGCTCACCGGGGTTTAGGGACCTCAGAACTCTTCCTCCCCGCCCCCCCCCCCCCCCCCCAGAACGCCCCTTCTCACGCCTCCGATGATGCTTTCGT
Organism: Mirounga angustirostris; assembly: GCF_029215605.1. Lineage (NCBI taxonomy): Eukaryota > Metazoa > Chordata > Mammalia > Carnivora > Phocidae > Mirounga > Mirounga angustirostris. The sequence goes on from NW_026991713.1 coordinate 77,681,011, forward strand.
GCCTCCTGCTGGCCTTCGGCCCCACCCCGTCTGCTTCGTAAGGGCCAGGGTGTGGGGCGGCGGGGAGGCTCATGGCAGGGCTGTCTCGGGGGGCTGCGCAGCCGGCTCCCAGGGCGGGGGTGCACCAGGCCGGGTCGACCGCCACCCTGTCTGCTCCCGCGCGGCCCACTCGAGCCGATGCTCTCCGGCTCTGAGTCCTCAGAGTCACTTCCATCTTTGCTCAGCATGCTCCTTTGGTTACGCGGAGAGGCCCGAGTTTGGGCACCAGCATTCAGAGCTTTTTTCTTCTTATTTAGTGCAAAAATGGCTCCCACGTCCATGGTGAACTTGGCCACCGGTCGTGCAGGCCACGTAGGGGGTGAGGGTGAGACAGAACGTGTCTGCCCCGGCAGGTTCCACATTTTTTTAGGGTAATGATAGAGTTTTCGGTTACTTACAGGATGTAATTATAAATACATATTTGCAATAGAACCAGCTCGATGTGCTTAGCTTTCCATGAATAGCACACTGCACTCTGGGAATGCGCGGACCGCCCTTTCCTTAAAGCTCAGCAGAAGTCTTCCCTCCCGAGGAGGCCTTAGCCCGGATCTCTCTGCTCTAATTTTCCTTCGCTCTTCCGTCTGTACCACTGACTGGAGAACCACAGACTCTCTTACTCTCTCTCACCCCTTTATGTGTGATTGCAGGAAGATTCACCTACTCGCTGTTCTACCTAATACAAAGTAGGAACATTGAGAAACATCCACACTCCTTATATCACTTTTATCCCCATCGTGTGGGCTGGTGTGCGGTATTTACTAGATTCCCAGGAGGAGTTCACAGTCGTTGGGAGACTTGGAGGGCCAGGGACCCAATAAAGAGCATCTTGCTTCCACCTGAGACTGATACGCATTTTGAAAAGTCAGACATGGGAGAAGCAGAGATAAAGGCCTGTCACGAAGGCTTAAGTCAGAAGACACAGCTGCAGGCCAGGGGCAGCCGAGTGTCCTGGTGTTGACTGAGTGGGTGGTGGTGCCTGAGGCAGGCCTCTCACTGGTGGGGAGAAAACTGGCCCCGGGAAGGGTGGAGACAAGTTCTCAGGTGGAAGCTCATCTCCGTCGGGAAGAAGGACAGGGTTTTTAGTCACTATTATATTTATCTCCAATTTACCAATCTGAAAACCAGGGTAGCAGCCTTGAGGCTGAGTGACCAATAGGGCAGAGAGAGATGGAGGTTACCCCTGTGAAGCTCCCTCTGTATGGAAGGCTGCCTGAGAAGTCGGGGAGGGGTGTGCCCCCTTCACAATTAATTTTAAATGATGGCAACCTCCGAGCTATTTTTTCAACTATCTTTATCAGATTTCAACACACCTCCTTCAAACCTTATCCACATCCCAACACAATCTTCTGGTATTACCTACCCCTCCCGAAACAGGGAAAGCAAGAGTGATTTTATAACATCATAAGATGATCATATTACTAAGGGTTAGTACACTAACACTCTAAATTTATTAACTGAACTAAATCATTTCTTCAGTGGCTGCATTGGTACAGACTGTCATTCACCCACCTCTCCAGAGACTGGGGAGCGCCTGAGGGAGGAACGGCTCTGAGCTGAAGCCTGGCTACCCCGCAGAGACTGGCCAGAGGGACATCTGTGTAAGAGCTTAATTAGGCCAATTCAGGGGTAGATTCAAAGCTGTGACCAGACTCTGTGAGGCTAAGGAAGCAGCATCACAAGGTTTGTAATTTAGGTTTTTCTTATTTTTTTCTTTTCTCTATATAAAAGAGTTATTTTTTTAAAAGCAGTTTTAAGTACACAGCAAAATTGAGAGGAAGGTATAGAGATGTCCCATGACCCCCTGTCCTCCCCCCAACACACACACACAGCCTCCCTGATTACCAACATCCCCCACTTGTTATAACTGATGAACCTATGTGGACATATTATAATCACCCAAAGTCCACAATTTACATTAGGGTTCACTCTTTGTGTTGTATATTCTATGGGTTGGGCAAATGTATAATGACATCTATCATTAGAGTATCACACTGAGTATTTTCATCACCTTAAAAATCCTCTGTGCTGTTCATTACCTTCCTCTTCACCCCCCACAACCATTGATCTTTTTCACTGTGTCCACAGTTTTGTCTCTTCCAGAATGTCATATAGTTGATATCATAAAGTATGTAGCCTTTTCAGATTGGCTTCTTTGACTTATTAATATGCATTGAAATTTCCTCCATGTCTTTTCATGGCTTGATAGCTCATTTCTTCTTAGCAATGAATAATATTCCATTGTCTGGATCTACCATATTTTATCCATTCACCTACTGAGGAGCATCTTGTTTGCTTCCAAGTTTTAACAATTATGAGTCAAATTGCTATAAACATCCATGTGCAGGTTTTTGTGTGTACGTAAGTTTTCAACTCCTTTGGATAAATACCAAGGAACACAATTGCTGGATTGTCTGGTAAAAGTATGCTTAGCTTTGTAAGAAACCACTAAGTTGCCTTCCAGAGTGATTGCATCATTTTGCATTCCCACCAGCAATGTATGTTGCTCCACATCCTTGTTAGCATTTGATATTGTCAGTCTTCCAGATTTTGGCTATTTTCATAGGTGTGCAGGGGTATCTCATCATTGTTTTAATATGCATTCCTCTGAAAACATGAGTGTAGAGCTTCTCATATGCTTATTTGCCATCTATACAACTTCTTTGGTGATGTGTCTGTTAAGGTCTTTAGACTATTTTTTAATTGCATTGTTTGTTTTCTCATTGTTGAGTTTTAAGTGTTCTTTATATATTTTGGATAATGGTCCTTTATCCAGTGTGTCCTTTGTAAATATTTTCTCCCAGTCTATGGTTTGTCTTCTCATTCTCTTAACATTGTCTTTCACAGAGCAGAAGTTTTAAATTTTAATGAATTCCAGCTTATCAACTATTTCCTTCATGGATTATGCTTTTAGTGTTGTATCTAAAAAGCCATCACCAAATCCATGTTCACCTAGGTTTTCTTCTATGCTATCTCCTAGGAGTTTTATAGTTTTGCATTTTTACATTTAGGTCTATAATCCATTTTGAGTTAATTTTTGTAAAGGGAGTAAGACCTGTGTCTAGATTAATTTTTTTCTTTTTGCCTGTGGATGTCTAGTTGTATCAGCACCATTTGTTGAAAAATTACCTTTTTTCCATTTTGTTGCCTTTGCTCTTTTGTCAAAGATCATTTGACTGTATTTATAAGGGTCTATTTCTGGGGCTTTTTTCTGTTCCATTGATCAATTTGTCTATTCTTTTCCAATCCCACACTGTCTTGTTACTGTAGCTTTATTGTGAGTCTTGAAGTTGGTAGTATCAGTCCTCCATCTTTGTTCTTTTTCAATATTGAGTTGGCTACTCTGGATTTTTTGCTTCTCCATGTAAACTTTAGAATTAATTTATCCATATTTATAAAATAACTTACTGAGATTTTGACTGGGATTGTATTGAATCTATAGATCAAATTGGGAAGAACAGACATCTTGAAAATATTGAATCTTCTTTCCCATGACATATCTCTATTTATTTAGTTTTTCTTTGATTTAATTTATCAGAGTTTTATGGTTTTCCTCCTATCATATAGATCTTTTACTTATTTGTTAGATTTATAACCTGAGTATTTCATTTTGGGAAGGTGCTAATGTAAATGGTATTGTGTTTCTAATTTCAAATTCCACTTGTTCATTGCTGGTATATAGTAAAGCAATTTACTTTTGTATATTAAAATTGCATACTATGACCTTGCTGTAATTATTAGTTTCAAGAGGTTTTTGGTGATTCTTTCAGATTTTCTACATAGACCATCATGTCATCCATGAATAAACATAGTTTTATGTCTTCCTCCCCAAGCTAAATGCCTTTTATTTCCCTTTCTTGTCTTGTTGCATTAGCATGGACTTCCAGTACAATAGTGAAAGGAGCAGTTGAGAGAGGACATCTTGGCCTTGTACCTGACCTTGGAAAAATTTGAGTTTCTCATCAAGTGTGATGTTAGCTTTAGGTTTATTGTGGATATATCTTTATCAAGTTGAAGGAGTTCCCCTCTATTCCTAGTTTGCTGAGAACTTTTATGATGAATGTGTGTTGGGTTTTGTCTAGTGCTGTTTCTGCATCTACTGATATGATCAATGGTGATATTATCAATAGCATGTAATATGAGGATTATATTAATTGACTTTCGAATGTTGAATTAGCTTTGTATACTTGGGATAAATCACATTTAGTCATTGTGTTTCTTTCTAAACTTTTTTGGGTTCAATTTGCTAATATTTTGTTGAAGATTTTTGCATCTATGTTCATGACAGATATTAATGTATAGTTTTCTTGTAATGTCTTTGTTTGGTTTTGGTATTAGGGTAATACTGGCCTCTTAGAATGAATTAGAAAGTATTCCTTGTGCTTCTATCCTCTGAAAGAGATTGTAGAGAATTGGTATAATTTCTTTCTTAAATGTTTGGTAGAATTCATCATGAGTCCATCTGGGCCTGTTGCTTTTTGTTTTGGAAGGTTATTAATTATTTATTGAATTTCTTAACTAGATATTGGCCTATTCAGATTTCTTCTTATGTCAGTCTGGGCAAATTGTCTTTCAAGGAATTGATCCATTTCATCCATGCTGTCAAATTTGTGAACATAGAGTTGTTGATAGTTTTCTTTAGCATCCTTTCAATATCCACAGGATCTGTAGTCACATCCCCTCTTTCATTTGTGATATTAGCAATTTGTGTCCTTCCTTTTTCTTAGTTAGCCCGAATAGAAGCTTATTGTTTTATTAATCTTTTCAAAGAATTAGCTTTTCATTTTATTAATTTATTGTATTCTATTGATTTCCTTTTTTCAAATTCATAGATTTCTCCTCTAATTCTTATTTCTTTTCTTTTGCTTACTTTGGACCTAACTTTGTCTTCTATTTTTAGTTTCCTATGGTAGCAACTTAGACTATTGATTTTATATCTTTCTTCTTTCTTCTTTTTTAATATATGTATTCAATGCAATAAATTTCACTCTAAGCACCACTTTTGTTGCAGCTCACAAATTTTGATGTGTTTATTTTCTAATTCTTAGTGGTTCTAAGAATAAGCTTAGACATTAAGAAATTTAATGAACTTGGTGAATGAATCCTGGGGTGATAACCCTTGTGGATGAGTGAAGTTTCCCAAAAAGTAGGTTTACTTGCAAAGAGTAAAGGAATAAAGAAGGACATTATATTTAGGAGAGAAAAGTAAAACTTGGGATAAGAATAAGGTTAGGAACTGGGGTAGCTATAGTATCCTACCTGGAAAGACTTAATTTGGGAGAATTTTTTTGGACTATGGAAATATTAAGTGGAGGGTCAAACAATTAAACCAAAAAAAAAAAAAACATTAAAAATAGAACTGTCATCAAAATCCAGCAATCTTGCCTCTTGGTATTTATTCAAAGGAATTGGAATCAGGATTTCAAAGAGCTACTTTGCACTCCCATGTTCACTGCAGCATTACTCACAATGGCCAAAATATAGAAAGTACCTAAATATCCAATGATAGGTGAATGGATAAAGAAAATGTGATATGTACATACAATGGAATATGATTCAGCTTTAAAAAAAGGAAGCAAATCCTAGCATTTGTAACAACATGGATAGACCTGGAGGACAGTGACTAAGTGAAATAAGTCAGACACAGAAAGACAAATACTGTATGATCTCACTTACATGTAAAACCAAAAATAGTCAAACTCATAGAAATAGAGGGTATAATGGTGATTGCCAAGGGCTGGAACTAAGGGGATATGGGGAAGTGATAATTAAAGATTACAAAGTTTCATTTATATAAACAAGTTCAAGAGATCTATTATACAGTAGTAGATGATTATTATTATTGTAAAGGTATTATTATTATACTAAAGATATCATTATTATTATTATTACAAAGTAGGTGGGAGGAAACCTTGGCGGTGATGGGTATGTCTATGACCGTAAGGGTCGTGATGGTTTCATGGGTATATACTTACTCCAAACTCTTCAAGTTGTAAACATTAAATACGTATAGCCTTTTACATGTCAATTATACCTCAACAAAAAGAAGAAAGAAGAAAGAAAGGAAGAAAGAAGAAAGAAAGAAAGAAAGAAAGAAAGAAAGAAAGAAAGAAAGAAAGAAAGGAGAAAGAAAGAAAGAAAGAAAGAAAGAAAGAAAGAAAGAAAGAAAGAAAGAAAGAAAGAAAGAAAGAAAGGAAGAAAGAAGAAAGAAATAGAAATGATAGAACTATGAAAAGAAGGGAGGCCCCTGTTCATCTCTTCTTGACCAACTCTTCTATGGAATCCTCTGAAAAGGTGGTAGTGACACAGTGAGGAGAAGGAAGGAGAACTATATCTAGGGGAGTAGTAATCAGGGATGATTCAGAAACAAATATAAAATAAAAAACCTCTTTCGTTTACTAAATATACCATAAGGAGATAACTCTTAATGGGAAGAAAAACCTGATTACTGGGTCATTTATGGAAAAGGCACTGCTGCCTTCATAACACAGTTACCTATTTTCTTTTTGTGTTCTAGAAGGCACCATTCCATTACAGCTACACCAAATTTCTTTATAAACAAACCTAGATGCGAACCATCAGCCAAGTAAGGGATGCTCAGTGATTCTTTAATCACAGCATATTGCAGAGTTACTTCCTTTTCCTAATTTCTGTTTCTATGAATAATTTACACAGTTGTGCAACACACAGATGACACATGGAAATCAGAATTATTGTTTTTATATAGACCACATTGTTTCTTGCCTGTAAATTGCTTCCAACTGGCTTTGAAAAGAATATTGCTTTATACTGCTTTCAACCCAGGGGAGCTACCTGAAAGCATTTACACCTCAGATTCAGTAGTCTATTTCTGTGCTCCTCCATCTTGCCATTCGGATGGACTATATCAGTCAGTGTTTCTTCTTAGGGAAGAGTTCCACTGGGGTACAGGAGAGTTTAGGATTCTTGAGATGAAAAGGTAGAGGCAGGAAATACAAAAACCAACTGTTTGGAAGAAATCTGGAGCATCCTAAAAGTAATCGTAATTAAAACACAGCAGTTTGTAATTATTTTAAAGGGGAAAAAACAGTAAGAAAGGCTCAAAAATACTAATGTGGTTACCCAAGGTCCTGCCACATTAATTCAAATTGACTTAGATATGATATCCTCAGATGGGCTGAAAACTAATTGGAAGACTTAAAACAAAAGAAAATGCAATATAATGAGGTGGAAAAAGCAGCGGGTTTGGAGTCACTGGAGTAGGGTTGGTTCTGCCATTGACTAACCGACTGACCTTTGGCAATTCATGGAACTTCTCTGTGACTCAAATTTTGAAACTGCAAAACAGGATACTGCCACTTAACCTTGGGTTTAAGGAATGTTTGTAAAGGTTATTTTCTGTTTTCAAACGCTGCTCTCCACACCCTTCTTTCTCTTCTTTCCATCCAGTGATAGACAGTCTCTTGCCTCACTTCCGCACCAGTCACCTGCTTCATCTTCCTGTGTATATTCAAATTCTTCCTTAGCATAAGCTTCTGAATTCACTATTTTTTAATATTTCCTGAAGCCAGCATTCAATGTCATTTCAAAAACTTAGCCCATTAGTATACTGATGTTCAGTGTTTCTTCAAATTATACTTCAAATTAAGAAAAAATTGTTCCTCTCATTATCCCTTTGCTGTTCATTTACCATTTACAACTCCTTGGCTTCTACCATCAGCTAAACTTAATTTGCTATTCAAATGCTTATTAGAGGTGAAGAGGTCAAACATAAAGGGGCTTATTGAGTCAGGGTCATCTCTGTAATGGTTTAGAGATACTCTCCCAGTGCTCAGGAATAATGATTGTAATTATGCTTCAGTAGAAGTTCTCAAACTCTATTGTGTATTAGAATCATCTGAAAAATAAGTTTAAAATGAAAATTTCTGAAGCCTGCTTTAGAAGATTCTGATTTGGTACATTTAGGTAGAAAACCAGGAATCTGCATTTTTAACGAGTATCCCCGGTGATTCCAATGCAGGTGAGCCAGACTCCCGAAGTGCTCCTAGAGATTATGTAGGCAATTCCAAGAGTAATCTGGAGTTTTGAATCCTTGCGGCTTTAAAAAAGAATATTTTATAAAGAAAAATATTTGCAAAAGGATTTTTTATATTTAAAAATGTGATGTCTGTCATCAGCGCACAGACTGGAGTTTGGATGGTAGTTTGTTCACGTGATTCCAGCATGTCTTAGAGAAGTTAACCAGTTTTACATTTTCAGTATGTAGCATAACACCATTAGCCACTCTGAGGCAATGCATGTAAAATAAAACACCTTAGTCATGAAAAGTATGATAGAAATATATTTAATAATTATCTCTTTAGTATTGATAATTTCAAGAGCTAGATTATTCAACTAAATGAAGAAAAGCTAAGCCCAGGTTTTCCATTAATTAGTGTTTTCACCCACAATACGTACAAAGGGTATGTTTGTCAGCACCCAGGGGCAAACCTAGGCCAGAGACAGACTCAGGTGCAACCAAGAAACATCTATGTGATTGCTTAGCAGTTTTCTGGCATTCACAGTAATTTAATAGAATCTCACTTGATTTAGTACAAAGAATTGCCACTACAATGTAATACAATGTATAAATAAAATTTAATGGCAATTTTTTTTTCTTATTGCACTAATTCATTTCAGACAACTTCAACCCATCCTTCAAAAGAAAGAAAAGGAAAATTACCAGTTATAGACTAGCTGGAAGTGAATTATGCGCTTTTCCTATGATCTGGGAGCCATTTTTTATTCTGTGCAAGATAGTAGCAGGTAGACCACAACTGCCCTGATTATAAATGTATTCTGTCTGGATTTTGGAATTTAGTGAAAGATCCCCTGAAGACTGTGGTGACTTGTATCTTTCTCTCTCTGCCCCTACCCCTTCAAATGTAGATATATATTTATAACATTCATATAGACTGAATTCATGACAATGCAGGACATATACACCCAATGTGTGTGTGCGTGTGTGTGTGTGCGTGCACGCACCATTTTCAGATTAACACATTCTTTTGGCAAGAGAGAAAGTTTTTAGTCCAATTTTCCAACTTTGAGTGGTTAAACATAACCCTGGGAAGTAGTTTTATAGCAGTCTGAATGCAAAAGGTTATATCCTCATCGTGTTTGTATCCCTGGTATCTTGTATAGTGCCTACAAACATGAGACACTGGGCAAATCTTAATTGTTGTTGAAGCTGATGTGATCTTCTCCGGAACAAGACCCGGGCAGGTCTTGGTAAGATATTCAAGGAAGTAATAATGTAAAATAATGTAAAGGCCAGACTTTCTCCTGAGGTTTGTTGTATCTTGTCTAGTTATATTAAGATAGATAGACAAGGAAATGTGGCAATAATAGAAACCTCCCAGAACTCAGTGACCTACACACAAAAAGGTTTAGTTCTCATTCCGTTAAAATCATTTGTGGATGGGGCGTCTGGGTGGCTCAGTCGTTAAGCGTCTGCCTTCGGCTCAGGTCATGGTCCCAGGGTCCTGGGATCGAGCCCCACATCGGGCTCCCTGCTCCACGGGAAGCCTGCTTCTCCCTCTCCCACTCCCCCTGCTTCTGTTCCTGCTCTCGCTATCTCTCTCTCTGTCAAATAAATAAATAAAATCTTAAAAAAAAATTATTAAAAAAAAAATCATTTGTGGATGTAGAAGACCCTCCAAGCCAACTGTCCTTTATTGTGGCAGCTCTGCGATGTAGATCCACAGTGTCAACACAAGGTTGCTGCCCCTGCCACTCAGCATGGGAAGGCAGCTCGGGGCTGGCAGCAGCAGTTAAAAGTTTTGGCCTGGACGCTGTGCACATCACTTCTGTGAAGCCCATGATGAAGCCTGTTAGTACCGTGACGCTGCTCCACCTCACTGCCACAGTTTAAGGAAACATAATCTACCGCGTGTCCCAGAAACAGAGGAGGACTGGATAGAATCAGACCAGAAGTCTCTACCATAGCTCCATTTAAATGGTTTCCAAGGAAATACATTAACAGAGCAATAAGCTTCTTTTAAGAGGGAAGAAACATAAAGAAAAATAAACAAATTGATGAAGAAACTACTTAATCGTAAGAGAATAACAGATCTTAGATGCTGATGGTGAAGGAGAATTTCAGTTTGAATGCCTTTTTTAATCTCACTGAAGCTAACTTTAAAAATCAATGTGAGTTTGTTTTAAAAGAACTTTAAAATGCTATGTAGCTAATATTTTAAAGCAATCTATTTTTTGTTTGTCAATTTATATCTAAATAAAAAACAGAAATAATAATAGAACCTGGGAAGGCTTAAAGGGAAGCTGGTGAAATGCTGTTCTGAGGTAAGTCTTCATTCCGTCACTAAATATATGGTCTACAATCATGGGGACTTCAATTAAAGCAGTTTTCCCTTCCTTTGATCATATACGTTTTTTACTTAAGGAATTCTTAGAAAAATGTTATAACATAATGTAATTATGATTTAAATTCATGCTAGGCCAAAGTTTGAAGTATTGTGCCAATGTCGTTTCTGGTTATCCCAGAATTTCTATAAAATGGTGGCCAGAATTGAGCTGATTCTCTGAGAGTTCTCTAGAATCCTTCATGGATTAAAAAGTGGACTGATCTCAAATCTGACCCATAAAGCTGACACAAAGAATTTAGAACTAAATTGTTAACATGATAGTTTCTTCCTTAGTCACAGAGGTGTGATCAAACTTACTGGTCCAGCCATTGGAGTTGTCTAGAGATCCTTGAATGGGAAGAAGAAATTGAATGAATTTATAAGTGCAAGCCAAGCCTAAGTTTAACTTTTTTTGTGAAAGCATCTTTAATATCATAATTAATCTTCTTGTATGATTGTCATTTAGGATAGTTTGAAATACCGTCTGTTATGGGAGAGCTCAAATGCAATACTTTCTGTATGGGCTGGACTAGGTCAAGTCTGAATTCCCCTCCAGACCTAGGATTTGATGTGTAGACAGAGCGTGCAATTTTGCAATCTGCCAAGCCAGAAGAGGATTTAATATTACATTCAAAACTGTACTCAAATTGTCAAAAAATGTTTAATAAAATAACATTGCAAATCATACTCAGTCAAACTAGCTGGCAAAGGTAGCATGACAAAATTGAGAAATAAAGAATATGGGACGTAGTGTTATTTACATGTTTTTAGGGCTTACGCTCTGGGTGGCTCGCTATTTACAAGACAGCAGGTTCCACCCTTCCCTTCTGCTTTAGGTTTGAGACAAGGCCAAGCTCTCCATCTGACTTCATATGACTGTGGTCTAGTTCAGATTAGTATTTGTCACCACTCTTCACAGCAAACAGGAATGCAGCAGACTAGGGGAAGAGAAGAGGGGGGAATGGGGAAGGAAGGGGGGTAAAACTAATCTAAGGGACACAGATTAGACTGTTGAAGGTAAACATACCTGAGACAGTCAACAGTGAAATATGGAGACTGCATAGCAGTCAGATGCTCACAGTTGAATTTTAGAGAACAGCTGAAGGAAAGAGCATTTTAGAATTCTCAAAATATTTGCTACCACCAGAAGAAAAAGTCATTCAGTAAGGCATTATTATGCTCCCTCTCTGAAGATGTTTTGCAGAACTCTAAGCTTCTTAGAAGCTAATGGGACATCTGGCTGAAAGATGACAGATCATAAATACTTTTCAAATAAATTAAGACATGGTTTCACAGAAGAGAAAAACAATCATTCAGGACAAATGAAGCAATGTAACACACATTTCTAAAAGCTAAAAAATGACATTCTATCAATATGAAAAATATTAACAAAAAATATTAACAAAAATATTAACAAAAAATAATGATAATGAGAAATTTTAAAGATCATGTAAACAACACTTTTTTCCCCTTTATGAATATAGAACATAAACTCTTATGGGCCAGACATTGTTTTAATGGCTTTACATGTATAAACCATCTAACAACCTTATGGAATTTTCTAAAGCAGAGGAAACTGAGGCATGGCAAGGTTAAATACTAAGCTGGTAAATGATGAATGTGAGACTTGAACCCAGACAGCCTGGCTCCATCCTGCATACACTGTGATAAATCATGAAAGGGAAGAAACAAATCTCTCAGTAAAGTTTTGCAATGGGAACAATACTGGGTATTTCCAAATTACTAAATACGTGATGTGATTTCTGATGTTAATATCACTGGTGGGCTATTTCAGTTACAGTTAATAGGTAAAATCTGAGGAAAGGAGCAAGTGATCCTTGGCTCTGTTGTTGTGATCTCTAAGATTTAGAACAGAATTAAATTACACTGTACAGCCATTTCTATTTTTCTATGCTGAAAATGTAAGGTTATAATGCTCATCATGCTATTAAGTTATTGATTTCGACCGACGATTTCCCTTGAGAATTGATTAGAACGTGGGAGAAGATTGAGTTTTTTTGGAAGAACCTTTATTGTTACATTTACATGAGCTCATCTTGCAGTAGCTGATGTCCTGACTTTCTATTCCAGCCGGGCTTTCTTATCAGTTAGCTAGTGTTAACTGTAGGCTACATCACACTGTTAAGTAGTATTGATGTGCTTGAGCTGTGGAACAGAAATCTTTTTCCCACCAGGTAAACAATAGCAATTAAATGGAATTTGGGTTAGAAGGGAAATAATTTTCCCATCACTTCGCCCCATCAGCATAAACCCTAACACTCCAAGAAGCCACAGGGTTTAGTGCGGGCTTTGGTGATGCACCACTCAGCATAATCTGGTTGCCAAGAGGCTGTGCCTCCAGCTTGTACTGAGAAAGATCATCCACATCCTTTCAAGGGAGATATATTACAAAAGTGAATCCAAACAGATTGAGTGGCTAGATTAAATAAAATAGGCGAATGTGGCTGGCAAAAGGAAATATCTCCCCTCTGAAAAGCATGGCTTTGGCATCAGGCGGTCCTGAGTTGGAACTCAGCTTCACAGTTTACAAGCTGTGATCACTGGTGAGTTGCTGAACCTCTGTCAGCTTTGGTTTCCTCTCCTTTAAAAGAACTGTTAAAAGCATTAAGTAGTTGTAATATGTCTAGCACGATGTGTGACACGTAATAGGAGCTCAATAAATTATTTTTAAGTGAAAAGCTACTTCTCAACAAACTCAATGATTGGACAAAGGATGTGAATAAAATATTTTTGAGAACTCGTAACTAATTAAGACATTCTTTTTCATTAATCAAAAATCCATTTTGGAAGTCTGAATCCTTATTATTCAATTTCTGAATAATGACTAATTTGAATTATTCTTTTTTTTTAAAATCATCACTATTTTTTTTTAAGATTTTATTTATTTGAGAGAGAGAATGAGAGAGAGAGAGAGAGAGAGCACATAAGAGGGGGGAGGGTCAGAGGGAGAAGCAGACTCCCTGCTCAGCAGGGAGCCTGATGCGGGACTCGATCCCAGGACTCCAGGATCATGACCTGAGCCGAAGGCAGTCGCTTAACCAACTGAGCCACCCAGGCACCCTGAATTATTCTTAATTGAGTAAACAATGAGGTTATTCAATGTGCTTAGTTTTTAAAATGAAAGTCATTTTGATCCTCATCACTCTCAAAAGCAAGCCAAGACTGATTCCATAGTAGTTCCTCAAATTTAGGAGACGAGTTTCTGATTTTGAGGATAATTTTGGCCAAAGATCAGAGAAATCCCTTCTACTTGCAGGCACTAAACTAGAAATGTTCCTAGCTCCAAGAATCATACATTAGTCAGAAGGGTTACTCAGTAAGGTCTCTTTTACCCTTTACTCATGATAAAATTAAATAACATATTAACAGCACGGAATCCCAGCCTTTTACTAGTGACATATCTTTCCTTAGAGTGTTTCACATGCCTTTGTACTGGTGACATGCATACTCCCAATCTTAAAAAGGGTGGAAGGAAACAAATTTGACTATGTTAAAGATCAGGGGAAATAACCTGGTCATTGCTTCTTCCCTGGAAAGGGAATGTCTAGATTCACTCTCTCCAATATGGTAGCTACTAGTCATAGGTGGCTATATACATTTAAATTTAAATTAATTAAAGTAAAATAATTTAGTTTTCTCAGTCACATTAGCCACATTTCAAGTGTTCAAGAGTCACATATGGCTAGTAACTACCATACTACACAATGCATATATAATATACAGTTTCCATCATCTCCTTAAGTTCTGTCAGGAAGCATTGTTAAATGATTGACAGTAAAGGTATCCAATTATACTTTTTCTTTCTCATTGAGCATACTCAGATACAGGCTTCCTCTTTTATTTTCTTATTCTTTTTTTTTTTACGATTTTATTTATTTGTCAGAGAGAGAGAGAGAGAGCACAGGCAGGGGGAGTTACAGGCAGAGAGAGAAGCAGCCTTCCCGCTGAGCAGGGAGACTGACGCAGGACTGGATCCCAGGACCCTGGCATCATGACCTGAGCCGAAGGCAGATGCTTAACTGACTAAGCCATCCAGGAATCCCTTATTTTCTCTTATTCTTTAAGAAGTTTGTAAAAAAATACTTTGAGCCCAAAATGTAAGACCAGAGACCATCTTGTACCTTTACTCCCATCCTTGTTTTGACTTACTTCATGGGAATGGAATCGCTCCAACCTCGTAGTCCCATGTTCTCAATTTCATAAAGGAATGAAGCATGGCCACCTGACAGTGATCTCAGCTTGTTGAAGCAAACTTGATTGCCCAAGGGTTAACCGACACATTCCATCTCTCAAGTATTTCTATTAGCCAATTGAATATATGCTAATTAGAATAGCTATTCAGGAAAGGACAGGCTGAAACTGAAGCCAGGCAGTAGGCAACGAGATGGCTCTTTTCTTTCTTACTGCTCCTGTTTGGAATCTCTTGGATTTTGCCATTTCCCTTCCCTCATGATACCAATCCCATCTTATTTATGCTTCCTTCCTTGTTATTTGTCAGTGTGCATCCTAATGGTGGGATTAGTGATGCCACCTGGCAAGGAGAAAATACACTTTTCATGAGGGCTCAGAAGCCCGTCTCTCCTCCCTAGAAGACTTATCAAGGCTGAGAAAATGTTGGTCCTTTGTGCCCCAAGCCAGGGCTATTCCTTCATTACCCCGTACCTACATCCTATTTACTACACCTCAACTCAGTCAGAAAAAGCACAGCATAGCCTGAAGCTGCATATTCTTTTGTGGTATACACAATCCTGTATGAAAAGATTTATGATTACCTCAAGGAATAGAGGGGGGAAAAGGGGTACCTTTTCTATTTCCACTTTTCCCACCATCACGAATAAAATTCCCAACCAATCTGGAAAGGATTACATAAGAAACTGTGGGTGTTTATAATGTTGAATTCTGTTCCACAGTAAACCTTCAAGAAGAGACTCTCTGCTTGGCAAAGTAAGTAAGAGTAAAGAGAGGCAGGCCGATCAAAGTTGAAGCCCAGTAGAAGAAAAGAGGGTGGAAAAAGGAACCAGTTGGCTCCCAGGTTACAGACATACCCAATGGAGACTTGCAGGTCTCTTAGCCATTCATTTACCCAACTTTCTCCTTGTCTTCAACCAAGTCTTGCTTTTACCATCTGTACCTCATCCTGTTAGGGTCCCTGCCCCAGTGACCGAAACCACAACTTACGACTTGATTCTCTTCCTACACATTGTTTATGTTCTTAGCCTCCAAAGTGAAATTATGAATGCGTTTTCCCAGAGAGACATTAGTTGGTTCAATAAATTTAGGTCTCAGGAGATCATGAGCTGTAATGTGGTGAAGTGATTATTTGGGAGCAAGAACAGAAGAAGCAAGGGCTCACTGAGGAGACTATTTCAAAAGTCCAGGCAAGAGATGATAAAGGCTTTGGTCAGGGAGGTAGTAATGAAATGAATGGGAAAAAGTAGATGGATTCAGGAGAAACCTTCCAGTAAAGCTGACAGGACTGACTTTAAGTAGGGAGTGAGGGGAAAAAAAAAAGAGAGAGAGAAATGGGGGAGATGATAACTGACATTCATTGAATGGGAAATATTACAAAACACAGAGAAAAGACCTCTCTGGGTGCCAGAGATGGGCGGGTAGCGATGAAGAGCATTGGTTTTACTAAGTGAAGTACTACATCCAAATGGAAATATTAAGTAGGTAGTTGGATATAGAGCTCTGGGCTTCAGAGAACTGGGCTGGGGACATTAATTTGGTGGCTTTTAGCATACAGACAGTATATAAAGCCATGGAATCAGATGAGATCATGCAGAAAGAGAGAATAAAATAAGGAGGGCACTGGCCCTGTTACATTTAAGGTTAAGGTCTATCTAACACTGCATTATGGGTTATATAGAATTTTTAGACTAGCCGGGTAGACTACTTAATGTGTGTAATAGAGAGTATGCATTTCAAATTATAAGGAATAGGAAGAAAACACTTCTGTGAACACAAGATTTCTTCATGTGAGGAACTGCCAGCATTAACAAAGGGTTATACTGGTAGATTACTGGGACACTTTGAAAAAATTTCGTTATATATAAAAGGGAACGAATCTTACTCTTTGACAACTGTAGCTAGCTGGTTATTTATCTGGATTGCTTAGAAACAACAGACCAGAGTTTTCTAAAAAGTCTGATGTGATATTTCTACCTAGTTTACTTCATTTTATAGAACTGCTGCTGACCTGCCAATTTTTGATAAAAAGTGTAAAAGTTTTTTCCCTGCTTTCTGAGACAAAAAAGAGAAACGTGTAAGAAAAATAAAATACGTGTTGCTTAGCTTTAGCAATCGCAAAGCTCATGAACATAAAAAATATTGGTTTGCCTATAAGGTTATAACATAGAATGAATTTTAAAGAATAGCTCACTGAGACAATAAGTAAAACTGTACTAATTGAATCATTGTCTAACATGTTTATAATTTAAATTAAACATTTACATTTGGGGCAGTTATGGAAAGCAGGCGAAAAGAAAGATACAAACAGAACACAGGAAAAATGTTTCAAAGAAGGTAGTGCCTTCCGCAGTGTCCAGCAGATACTAACATTTTACAGAACAGTACCAACACAGAAGAGCAAAAACTCAAAA
The DNA here is from genome assembly GCF_029215605.1 of Mirounga angustirostris. NCBI lineage: Eukaryota > Metazoa > Chordata > Mammalia > Carnivora > Phocidae > Mirounga > Mirounga angustirostris. The sequence goes on from NW_026991713.1 coordinate 77,698,055, forward strand.
CGCATTACTTATAGGTCTTGCCACAAGGAATTTTCTATAATCTGTCTCCGTATCTGAGCTGTGTTGAAGTCGGTAATTTGTACATTCCGTGGCTTCAGATTTTTCTTTTTAAATCAGCTCCCAGACTTCTGAGAACTGAATGCTTGCCAGGACTGAGTCAAGTTTTCCTACCTTTTGAATGAGTTTGTTTCTTGATTTCTGTGTATTTCTCAAAAATACAAGACCAGTTTATATCACAACTGGGAGTCAGAGGTGGATTTTAAAAGCCTATCACAGATATTTCTTGGCTTCTGTGATCAGAAGGACTCTCATACCACATTGCTCTGGATGTTCCCCGACCTGACACACTCCCAAACACCTCCCTTCTCCTTTCAACCACAACCCCAGCTGGGCCCTCTGAGTCTTTTACTCTCGATCACAGAATCCTGCGTGTACAATCTCTTCTCCCAACTTTCTTCCTCCTTTCTTTTTGTAACTGAAACTGATGGACCAGGACCAGTGAGTTTAATACTTACCCTACGGCCCTCTCAATGGAAGGTTGTTTCTTACTCTTATGGCCAGGCACCTCTTCGAACCATAAGAAATTATTTCACACATCATTTTTCAGATGTGCTTCCTGATTCACACTCTTAGAAGATTTTCTAAATTGGGGTAGCACATTTCTATCAATTGAGCACCACTCGAGTTGCTATGATGTAGTGATTTAGTCATTCCAGTAGCGTTTGGAAGTACAGAATTCACTTTAGAGCATTTAGAAGTTTTGTTGAGTCATAGAAGGCTGGTTACCGTTTCATGAGAGGCTAACTTTCCTACAGAACCCTCATTTAGAAATACAGCAGTTTTGGCTAATCCTTTAAATTAGCAGTCAGAATCTACTAGCTCGGAATTAGTTGACTTATTATATTACAAGTTCAGTGATTGGTTGCTTGACTGAGATTTATTGTATTACAAATGCAATGATCGATTGCTTGATTGATTTAATTATTTATGAATTCACAATTATACAGGAAGTCCACACTACAGGCTAGGCACCATGGAATGCCCTCAAGACACAATAAACCCAAAACAGGTGGGTTCTCCCTTTATGAGGAAGGATTGTATACAAAAATAAGAACACAAATTATTAATTAAAATGACAATTATAAAAACATTAAAAAATAAAACCAAATATTTAAAAAATAAAATAAAAATGACAGTGCAAAATATTATTTACTTCTATAAGTACTCCACAGGGAAAGCCGAGTATGAAATGTGCAGGGTCGGGGGAGGTAAAATTTAAAGGGAATCAACTTGTGGAGAACGGATGCTTCTGAGAAAAAGAAAACCAAAAACTAGAGGATAGCAAAGAACATTTTACCAGCGTTTTTCCTTCTGTTTATATAGCAATGATTGATGCCCAAGCAGCCCCTGCATTGTGGCAGATTAGGTGTATGAAAATGTGTTTATTTTTCAATTAAATAAAGGGAACAGTTTTAGTTTTGCCTGGCTTAAAACAATTCTGGCAGTCACAGCTGGGAGTTCTCATATAGTTTCTGCCCACTTAATATCATGCTGGTGGTGATGCTACAAGTAAGTGGCCCATGGACTCCGAACACATTGGCTTTCTGCTTCTTGTTAGTAGAGTCTTTGGATCCACAGTAGAGTTGTTTGCCAGTATGTAAATAGAAGCCTTGGAGCCGAGTGCTTTGATCTGACTCTCCTTTTTCTCTTTGGAGTTTTAGAAATATTTTCCAGGTTTTTATATATGGCTTTTTTTTTTTTCTTGTTCAGGATTTAATATGCAAAAGCTATATTTTTAAGTAAGTGAATAGATAATTCTTTTGCTTTTATTGTTCTTTAAAGCATAGATAACGTTTCCTGATTCTGTTCAGTTTAACTGCCAGATTAAAAATGAAGTTATAATTATAGATCCTTGACTCAGTGCAGAATAACACCAATCATAGGGACATTGTTCTGGTTTTGATTTCAAAGTAATCACTGAGCAAGGCTCCTCTGAATTGGAACATGAATCAGCATTTAGCAAGGCTGAGTTTAAACCTCTACTCCAGATACTGAGTGACAGAGGACTTCTAAATAGGGCACTGCTTGTTCATAGTTTTAGGTATCTGTGATTTACTTGGCTTTGTTAGACAATAGGGGCTTTGGTTCAGTTATATTTTTAAAATTCCTTAAAATAAATCAAAGAGTGTTCCCATTTTGGATGTGGATTAGTATGGTGGAGGAAATGAAGAATTTACAAGTGCCGAGTGTCCAGGGATTATGCACTGCGGGCTCTGTGCTGGATTGCCTTGATTAATATTCTTTTGGTTGCACAGAATAGAAACTGGCTCTGGCTGGCTTAGAGGAAAAAAGTAAGTGGTGTTGGCATACTGGAAGAATATTTGGGTATCTCATCGAATCCAGGACTCAGGCAAAGCAGGGATCAGGGGACTTCTGACCTCAGAAGTTCCTGTGTCTGTCTCCCTACATAAAGTAGTTGAAGGGCCTCACTAGATGATTCTTCACAGGAGGCCCAGTGGGGTCCGGTCTTCACTTGTGGATCAATCAAGGTCAGAGGGGCTGGATAATACCGTTTAACCAATTGTTTGTGGGCAGTCACACCTGTATTTTGTGGGCCATTCCCAGAGAAAGGGGAATTATTGTGAACTGGTGGCCACGCTAGTAAGGTCTACTGTATGGAGCATTTTAAAAGCCTAATTCAATTTTCACAAAAAGCCTATAAAAATCACTATTTCTACCTCACATAAAGAAAACGGAGACTCAAATTGGTTAGGCAACTTTCCCAACATTCCACAGTTAGAATGTGGCAGAGCCAGAACTCCAACTAGGTTTTTAAGGGGGGGTAGTCTTCTTAAGATTAAAATATAGTGAGGAGAGTACATGAAGTAGAGTTCCAGATATCTTCTCATAGAGAGAATACCGGCTATCTCCAGTGTACTAGAAAGAGTAAAACTCCGTGTTGAAAGCTGTGGGTTGAATTCCAACTCCACCTGGTCATCGTGGGCAAGTAAACACCTCTCCACTAATAAATGTGGATATATCATCTCCTTCACTAGATACTGTAACTTTATAGGGTCACTGGAATAACATGTGAAAATACTTGGCACAAAGAAGATACTCATTTGGGGGGAGGGAGAACTTTTCTATTAATGAACCTCAAGGATGCTATTAAAAATGGAATCACAGTTTAAAAATGGCTTTATCATTCCAAAAATCTAACTGCTGTCTTACTCTCAGCCTTTCAAATGGTGCCTTATACACTTAAAAATAAAAGTAGAAAATGCTACATAAAAAGAGTTAAGAAAATCATACAATAGGCAAAGAAAGTTTTAGACACAAAACATTTGACTACTTTTCTTTGAGACTCTGGGCTCACATTTCAGGGAAGAACTCTCACCTTTAGTCACGGCACAATATTTAAGCATTTAATTCTCTCAGCGAATATGGCCTGAGATGGTCTAAGTAAGTCCTTTTGATAACCAGAGAAAAAAAGAATAGTTCTCAATGAGATCTATAACTTGAACATCATTGAAACAGATAATCAGCTAATTCAGTTTGGAAGGATTAATGTATTCAAATAGTCAATTCTTTGCCCAGATGATCGTTCTTAGTTATCTTTAAGGACAGCTCTGTGGGAAAGAAGCACCGTATAGCAATCCAAGAGTTTATAGTTGTGCTTGCTGGGTGTTCTGCAAATACTTGTAGACTGATCAGTATCAATTTGTTTTGAATTACTTCAGACAACAATTAGTTTAAGTCAACAGCAAAGCTGGAACCCCAAGTAGAAGAAAAAAATCAATTCGTGGTGGTAGGGGGTGAAAGAGAGGTGTAGAGTATTATATTTCCTTGACATTTCTACTATCTCTGGATCTTAGTCTCTCTGGATCGTAGTTTCAATGACCTTCTATGCTTCATTTTCATCTAACTCATATTTAAGTGACTTGTAAATGATAAGTATCTTATTTTAAATTCGACGACAGTCAAATGATTTTAAATATGCCTATATCATTGTGTTATTGGCTTGTTCCAGAATTAAAAGCCCTCCTCCTCTATTTACTATGCTGCATTTCAAGTGCGTGGCCTGTTTGCTTTAATTTCTTTTTTTAAATTTACAAGAGAAAACTAATTAGTTATCAACATTTAAAGATTGTTGGTAAATATTATTTTAAATGGTTAGGGGGAGGTCTATATTAAAAACATCATCATCCATGGATATAGAAATTTGAGCAAGAAAGATCTTTTAAAAAAGAGTTAATTAATTTTTTAAAAAGATTAAAAAAAGAAAACTAATAACCAAATAAGTTTTTGGAGTTCTTTTTATTACTCATTGAGAAATTCCAGAAAAGTACAAAGCTCATGGAAATAGAAGCATTTCAGAAAGCAAGACAAAATGTTTGCATACATTTTAATGACAGCATTTTAGTTTTGATGTTAAAAACCTCATGATTTTGCATTAAAGTACATTGCTCATGATTTAAGTACATTCTGAAGTACTGGGAAAGGATTTTATATCTTTTATATTTGAACTTGAATTCCTATAAATGGCTAAGTTATATTACCTTTCTAGAGATTAAGTTCACGATACGATTAGTAAGAAAAATGATTTTATTGATTTATAGTGACTTTGAAGAATAGAAACAGGAAAATAAGCATATATCACACACATACCCCTTTAGGCAGTACATCAGATCAAAGCTGAATTAATATAATAATGTTCAGTATTTTTAATTGCTACCGATGAAAATACATAGATCCTACTACAGAAAAGGGGTCTGGTAATATCAGAATGACTCTTTGTCGTATCAGTGTTTTATATCGAAGTTACATAGACAAATAAGTGATGTTGAAGTCCATGCTGTTTCTATCCTCAAAATCAAATAAATGTATGATTACCTTATAGAATCTTATCAAGAGTCACTGTGAAGCAATAAGTAAAGATATTTACTATTTTTGCCAAATACAATATAATAGGCCACAAGAGGCTATGAAGTTTAATTAGGTTTTTGGTAATGTGGCAATTTTCAGCAGCTTTTGGGTCACATCATACTTTCCGTTGCTGCTACTACAACAACTCCTGATCCTAAGAAAATGACAGTAAACGTAAAGGAGAAAACAAAAGAAAATAAATTAGATCTCGTGATAGTTCTTCTAAATATTCATTTGGTTTACCCTTGAAGTGGAAATCAATTCTCCAAGGTTTGGAAGGAAAACAAAAGCATCTTTATAATTCACAGCATGTATTTTAGAGGTCTAATGATTTATCCATTGCCAGTGGGGTTAGTTTGTCATGTTCCCTTTATTCAACGTCAACTGGTTCTGTAGCTATTAGCGCACTTAACTGTTTCTGAGCACAAGAGAGGAACAGTTCCAAACTGGACAGGCTTCTTTGGCGGATGACTTGATCAAGCTGTTGGGTTTTTGTTTTTGTTTTTGTTTTGTAAAGAGAGAGAAAAAGAGAAAAAAAATACACTTAGTTGACAGATAAGGAATATATTATGTGACTGAAGCCCACTAGAGAAACTTTTTAGATGATGATTTAGAAAATCAAATAGTGCTTTAAATTCAGAGACAACGTAGTCACTAATTCTGGCCTATAATAGCTAAAGTGAGATGATACTCATTACAATTTTAATATTGATACTGGTATTCAGTTATTGGAAAATAACATAAATTTGATCATAGTGATTTCAGAAAACAAAAAATGTAAAGATGTCAGTTCTTAATGAATATACAGACCAAATAGCCACAAAGATCATATCAATATAACAGATGTGAAAAACAAAAGAAATACACAGTACAAAAATACAGCATAATTACATCTTGCATAGAGTTTAGCAGAATAAAGGAAAAGTGAAGAGATCATGTCCTGAAGTTGAAGTTAGAGAAAGTTCTTGGGACAGGTGTACTTTAAGAAATCTTGACATTGGTGAAACTTACTTGACCTGGTCTTCCTGCTGAGTTAAGAGATTGTTTTAATGTATCAATAACAAATTAATATAGTGAACAAAAGGTTAATAATAAAAGTCATATAATAAAGAACTTTCTGGATTATTGAATACATCAAGATAAGTTTCTAACTTCCCCTTCTGCCCTAAAATATTTGCCCATGTTCCAACAGACGCATGAAAAGATGCTCAACATCACTCATTATCAGGGAAATGCAAATCAAAACCACAATGAGATATCACCTCACACCTGTCAGAATGGCTAAAATCAACAACACAAGAAAGAACAAGTGTTGGCAAGGATGTGGAGAAAAAGGAATCCTTGTGCATTCTTGGTTGGTGGGAATGCAAACTGGTGCAGCCACTCTGGAAAACAGTATAGAGGTTCCTCAAAAAGTTAAAAATAGAACAATTGCACTACTGGATATTTACCTAAAGAATACAAAAACACTAATTCAAAGGGATACATGTACCCCTATGTTTACTGCAGCATTATTTACAATAGCCAAATAATGGAAGCAGCTCTAGTGTCCATTAATAGATGAATGGCTAAAGAAGATGTGGTGTGTGTATATTTTATATATATATGTGTGTGTGTGTGTGTGTGTATATATATATATATATAAATAATGTATATAAGAATGGAATATTATTCAGCCATAAAGAAGAATGAAATCTTGCCATTTGCAATGACATGCATGGAACTAGGGAGTATAATGCTAAGTGAAATAAGTCAGAGGAAGACAAACACCATATGATTTCACACATATGTGGAATTTAAAAAACAAAACAAATGAGCAAAGGAAAAAAAATGAGAGAGAGAGAGAGAGAGAGACAAACCAAGAAACAGACTCTTAACTATAGGGAACAAACTGATGGTAACCAGAGGGGGTAGACTGGGGGATGGGTGAAATAGGTGATGGGGATTAAAGAGCTATTATAATCAATGCTGTAATGAACATACTGTGATGAGCATGGAGTAATGTATAGAATTGGTGAATCACTATATTGTACACCTGAAACTAATATAGCACTGTATGTTAACTATACTGGAATTGAAATAAAAAATAAAAAATCAACTTACCCATGGTATAAAAATAACCAATGACAACACATTGCCTATAGCTACAGAACAATGAAGAAACTTAAAAAAAAAGCCAAGTAAATTCCATCTCACAGTATAAACCTGTCATACTTATGTAAAAGTTGACATAATCTTTCCACAAACTTTCCCCAACATAAAAGAAAAAAAAATCCAAACCAGAATTCTGTTAAATTCCACTTCTATAATCCACTGATATTCAAAATGACTGAAAAAACTGAAAGTTTAAAATGTTGAAATATCCTAAAAATTAGTTCATAAAAAATGCATTTAGCAAAATGCACATGTAAAAAACTGAACACCAGTAAGACTCCTTTCAATTCTAACAGCTTGGGATTTTAATATACATACAGAAATAGGATTTCTGCTTATCCTTTTTCCTCTTTTTTTCCCTTCTTCTCTCAGATGACACCTTCAGGGGAATATATGCTTTTGCTTCCACATGTCTATTAAACAAGACAGTTCATTACAACATAAACCTGAAGTGAGCAGAGATCTTGTCTGTCCTGCTGACTACAGTACCCCAGCATCTAGAAGAGCGTCTGGTACATGCTAGACACTTGATAAATATTTGCTGAGGTTGAATGAATCAAGAAGCCTTAAACCAAGCAGAGCAAAGCGATCTACCAGGAAATGACAGATCCATGTTTAATTCTAAAAGTGAAAATATGCCTGACCTAATCTAAAAGATAAGTAGGAGATAAAGGTAAATTTTAGTTTTAATACATGTAAAACAAATTGAAATATGAATATTTGTAGTTTTAAAAATTTTACACTTCATCCAAATTCAAATAGTACAGAAGAAGGTACTAATATCCAGTTCCAGTCCATTCCCAGTGGTTTCTGTCCTCTTTTGGATGCTTTCAAGCGCTAAAGATGGGTTTTTAAAAACATTTGGTCCAGATCTTAGAATTGTTAACTATGGGAGGGTTCATACAATCACTTTGTTCCAGCTGCCACTACTGGAAATCTTCCCTATCTCATTTTTAAGAAATTGCTTGATTCTATTCCATGATTTATGTAGCCCCTCTCCCCATGGATAGACATGTAAGTTTGCTCCAGTTTTATCTTGTTTTTAAAGCACCAAGGAAATTAACAAGCTGAGTGCACTCCCTTCAAAAGATGTTCAAGGGTATCTCTTGGACAGATTTCAATAGGTGAAATTTCTACATCATAAGATTTGCATATTTTAAATTGTGATAGATAATACCAAACTGCTTTCCAGAGTGAGGATGCAAATATATCAGTCCCCTCTGCAGTGTATGAGGGATCAGTTTCCCCTGTTTTCTTCTTTCAAATGGTTGCATACTTTCCCCCTGTGCATTTATAATTATATATGCATATATATAAACTAGATATTTTATTATTTATTTAAAAATTATTCTATTGATAGACATTTGGATTGCTCCTAACCTTTTGCCATTATAATCAATGCTGTAATGAACATCCTTCAACATAGACCTCTGTATATCTAAGCTAGTACATCTTATAGAGATTACTTAAACCAAAGCATATGTCACCTGCAATGTTATTTCTATCATGAATCAGGTTTCCATGTAGGCAAGAATCTGTCTTGGGGTTCCCTATTCTGTTCCACTAGACAATTCACCTATCCTCACACAAATATAATGCTGGCTTAATTACTACAACTTGGTAATAAATCTTAATGTATCACATATTGACAAACATATTACCAACCATACCATCAAATATTTCAGAAGAATATAAATTAGTGAACATTTGTAATAAAATTGAATTTAAAAAGGAAGTGGTCAGACTAGAGATAGTCTGATACCCTTTTTCATACAGCACAAAAGTCAAGCAGAATTCAAAAGTGTATTATTTTGAGTTATATCAATAGGCAATAGAATATTTCTTTTGAAGCAAGGAAATTACACAATCATAAATGAGGATGGTTGTATCTGGAGTTGTATGCAGAGGATGGTGTCAGGCAGATGAGACACCTGGAGTCATTTTGGAGGGGGCTTCATGGGTGTTTTACAATTGTTTCAAAACTCATGTACACTGTATATATATCATAAATGTTAGTTTTAATAGTTCACAGTCTTCTAGAAGCCCCCTAGGATAATCAGGAGTTGTATTAAAATAAAATTTGACTGAATATCTTAGAATTTATGAATATTAGACAGAGGAGGAAACTATTCTCCTTCTGAGGGCCTATCGCACAAGCTCACATAATTAACATGTGACCTGTGATGGTTGCTAAGTGACAATAATCATCTGGATTTATGCATTCAGAATGAATATTCTATAATTTTTTAAAAGCAGGGATATATATATAAGGGTAAAAAGGTTTAATAGATTTATTTAAGCATACCAAGCACTTCTCTCTTTTTGCTTGTGGAATTAGTAGATTAGAAGATGATGGACATACTGGTTTTGGGTTTAGGCAGCTCCAAGGTTCACTTCACATCTTTCAGCATGCCTCCCCAGAACTGTCTGAAGTCAAGGATCCATTAAATCAACAGGAACTCAACACTTTAAGGAGCAATAAGGTGACACTGATCCTTTATGGGAAGGACGATAAGTTGGGCTATCACAGACCTAAACTTCCAATTTGGCGGGTCCTCCCTGGACATGATACAAAAATCATGTCTGTGAAGAGGAACACTTGAGACCTTTCTCTTATAAAGATGGCAGATTCCTCTCTCTGAAACGAGTGCATCAAGCTGATGTTCTTGGCAAATTCCTGAATTTCAACAGTTTCTGTTTTATTAGGCATTAACTTCCTATCCTTTATTGAGGCAAGAAGAATTCTGGCAAAATATTCAACTCTTTTTGCCCCTTGAAGACTGGAGCTTAGTCCTGTATTCGTGGCTTTCATTTCAAAGTAAGTCAAATATTTGTATTCTATGACTTTGTGCTGACAATATTATGTCTAGTGGTGGCAACCATTTCTGGGTATGGGATTTACAATCTCTTTCTAACAGTGTAGCTCTAACTGCTTTGTTTCCCCCTCCATTTTCTGTTGCTTCAGCTGGGAAAAAAACAAAAACAAAAACAAAAACAAAAAACAACCTGGAAATTCTGAGGTCTCTGGGCTTTATAAATCTTTCCTCTTTGCATCATCACTTCAGTTTGTATACTACTGAAAGCCATTTCAAAGCATACGACTTGCTAAAAGTTAATATTAATAAGGTTAGGAGAAAAAAAACACATGACTTCCTAGTAATTCCCTGTACTAGATTTACCTTTCCGTTAGTATTTTATGCCATAGCAAAAGCAGAAAAACATCTCTAGACCTTAGCTTTCATTTCAAAATACAATTTGATGGATGGTGAACTTATACTGGTCTGAAGAGCACAATTCAAAATCAATTACAAACAAAAATGGCTTATTTTAATAGAACTGTTAAGAACACTGTTTACATACCAGAAAATATGATACATTGTTTTTGTATATATATTTGTATATATGTATATATATTATATGTATTTTATGTGTATTATATGTATATATAAAACACTTAGTACTAATTGTGATTTCAGTATCTTTGGGGCTTCTACCAATAAGATATATAAGAGATGTGAAAGTACTAAGCTGACTTTTATCAATGTTACTTTTCCAAACTGCCCTCCACTGTATCTTAAACTATGCTTAAAAAGTCATCTAATTTTTTAAAAAAGCTGGAATGGATATCAAATTCACTGATGGAAAGTGATCCCATAAGCAAATGTTACCGGTTTAGTAATAATAAGTTTTATGGATTCCGTTTTCACATTCAGAGCTAATAAGCTCTTTCATGAGCATTGAAGAAAGGTCAAGTACAATGATCTAAAACTGTAATTATTCAGACAGATTTTCCAGTTAATATCATCATACTGGGTAAGAAAGATTGTTTACCTTCTAATAAATGGAATAGCTCTTCAGTCACTTATTTATTACAGTGCTGACCTTTTAATGGTGTTATGTGGATATGAATGCTTCTCTTTTTCTGACTTTATTATACACCCCCACAAGAGACCCTTAAGCTGTTGTTTCATTTACATGTTTGAGATTGAGGCATTCAATTAGCCAATTAGTCAATCAGTTGATCAGTAAAAAAGTCAAGATTGACCCTTATTTGTAAGGGTCAATTATGGCTCTGAGGCCTGAGCAAAAAAAGTATACTATAATGTCCTTTTCCTTAAGAAGTTTATAATCTCAGGGCGCCTGGGTGGCTCAGACGGTTAAGCATCTGCCTTCGGCTCGGGTCATGACCTCCAGGTCCTGGGATCAAGCCCCAGGTCCTGGGATCAAGCCCCACGTCGGGCTCCTGGCTCAGCGGGGAGTCTACTTCTCACTCTCCCTCTGCCTCTCCCCCTGCTCATGCCTGCTCTCTGTATCTCTCTGTCTCAAATGAATAAATAAAATCTTAAAAAAAAAGAAGTTTATAATCTCTTTGGAGAGACACACATGCAATAAAGGAAGAACATTTAGGTGCTCTTGTGTAAAGACAGAGTCTAATGGAAGATCAGAGATGGGGGGAATCATGGCAGGAAGGTAGCCCTGAAAACTTCACAGAGGCAGGACTTGAACAGGTGCTCAGAGTATCAAGAGCATTTCCTTAGACAAAGAGAAGATGTGTTAGAAATTGTAGGAAAGCACATTAGAAGAACAAAGATAGACTGTTGAGAGACACTGAGGAAGGAGGCTTGAATGCAGTGGAGAAAGTCTGCGTAGGAGTATTCATACATTCTTTCATTTGCTCATTTATTCAGTATTTCTCTAGCACCTACAATGTGCCAGACACCATTTTAGGCACTAGAAATAAAGTGATGAATCAGACAATTCTCTGTTCTTATATAATTTATACTGTAGTTTGAGGAACAAATTATGACTTTTCAGGTAGAGATTAGTACTCTAAAAATAACAAAGTAGCCTTTGACGGGAGTGGGGGAGAGATTCTGGGGTAGGATGAAGAGGGAAGAGCACATGGACAAGATGGTAATGAAGAGAGCTGAAAGGAATGAGGGAGAAAGGAACTGTACAAAAGCATCGGGAAAGAAAATTTTATGGCAGATGAACTGGCAAGAGCAGAGTCCAAACTGTGGGTTCAGATCTGGTGACTGAAGATTGGCAACACATATAATAAAACTGGAGCAAAATGAGCAAGGGGGAGGAGGAGGGAGGATCAGAGAAGCAGACAGTGGTCAGAGCATGTAGGATGCTATAGGTCATGGGAGGACACTGCAGAGTTTTGAGTAGGAGTGTGACCATACTCGATACTTGATAAAGAGCGCACTTTGTTACTGGGGACAGCAGACTGTAGTGGGGCAAGAGTGGAAGAGGAAAACCCAGTTAGGAGGCTTCTGGTCTGGGAAAGGTAGAACATTAATCAAGACTGCTGGCCATGGAAACTTAGCAGCAGTCAGGCTGGGAACATATCTGAGATAGGATCAACTTGAATTGTTGATGGATTAGAAGTGTGGATGAAAGGAAAAGAGAAACGAAGGTGATTTTTTTTTTTTAAGATTTTTATTTATTTATTTGAGAGAGAGAATGAGAGAGAGAGAGAGAGAGCACATGAGAGGGGGGAGGGTCAGAGGGAGAAGCAGACTCCCTGCTGAGCAGGGAGCCCGATGCGGGACTCGATCCCGGGACTCCAGGATCATGACCTGAGCCGAAGGCAGTCACTTAACCAACTGAGCCACCCAGGCACCCCGAAGGTGATTCTTTATTGCCATTTATTGGTGATGGACTGCAGCTGGAGTGAGGCAGCCACAGAAAAATGAGAATTTTGTTTTGGACAGGGTTACTTTGTCTAATCCTATCAGATATGGCAGATACTGGATATAAGACTGCAGTTCAGCGGGGAGATCAGGGCAAGGGATACAAATTTAGAAATCATCTGTATGGAGAAGGCATTTATTTAAAGCACAGAAGGCCTTATCTACAGAGTGAATGTAGATAAAAGAGAAAGGTCAGAAAACTAAGACCTGGTGCACACTAACATATGACTTGGTCAAGGAGCAGTGGGATATGAGGTTTGACGGGTAATTATTGTAATGGGTTGAATTGTGTGCCCCCTGAAAAGATATATTTAACTCCTAACTCCTGCACCTGTGAATGTCACCTTATTTGGAAAAAGGGTCTTTGCAGATATAATTAAGATGTAAGATGAGGTCATACCAGATTAGGATGGCCTCTAAATCTAATCATTAGTGTCCTAATAAGAAGAGACAGAGAAACATGGGAATAGACACAGGGGAGAATACCATGTGAAGATGGAGGCAGAGACGGGGGTGATATGGCTATAAAGGAAAGAATGCACAGGATTGCCAGCAACACCGGAAGCTAGGAGAGGGGCACAGAACAGATCATGCCCTGGAGCCTTCAGAGACAGCACAGCCCCTCCAACACCTTGATTTCAGACTTCTAGCCTCACAGTTCTAGTGAGAAAATAAATCTCTGTTGTTTTAAGCCACCCAGTTTATGGTATTGTTATAGCAGCCCTAGGAAATGACTAACAATGATTTTTCCAAATTGTTGAGGTCCTTACATACCAGAGTAGTGTTTCCCACAATGTATAAAACACCATTTCTATGTAGCACATGTCCTATTTTTTTTTTAAGGCTTTTTAATTAAGTAAGTTTGAGAAATGCAGGCTTAAAAAAAGTTTCTTTTCTTTAGAACTTCTCAGAGCTTTTATGCTCATAAGCAGTGTGAACTGCTAAAATGGCTATGGTACAGTAACATTTCTCAAACTTTTTAAACTTTGGAATTGTGTGTGTATATGCAAGTGCATAGAGCATACTTTGGAAAATGCCCCACAAATTAATTTTTCCTGAGAACTCCTGTAGACTCAAAACAAATTACAAATACAGGAAGAACACTATACTGATTGAGTTTCCTCTTAATGAGTACTCATGGAATTTTAGTGGAAAGGTGTTTTGAGACTTAGTCTAACACCTACATTTTATAGTTGTGGAAAACGGATGCTCTGAGTGGTTAAGAGACCAACTTCACAAACTTAAATGTCCTCCAACAATTAAAAAATATAATTCTTTAGAATATATTTAAATGTATTAACTTTAGTTTATCTTTGCTTAAGAAACCCTCCTATGTATCAAGTACATTCTAGGGCCTCCCTAAGTTTTTGACAGTGGATGGGTAAGACTCCTCCCTAGAAGGTGCTGAGAACCATTCTGGGTGCAATAACATCACCACTCTTAGCCTTGATGTAGACATGAAGGAAGTGGATTATGGATTGATTGACTGATTTTAAAGATTTTATTTATTTGTCAGAAAGAGAGACAGGGAGCACAAGCAGGGGGAGAGGCAGGCAGAGGGAGAAGCAGGCTCCCCGCTGAGCAGGGAGCCTGATGCGGGGCTCGATCCCAGGACCTTGGGATCATGATCTGAGCCAAAGGCAGATGCTTAACTGACTGAGCCACCCAGGTGTCCCTATGGATCGATTTTAAGACTTAATATGCAAACATAACTGTAATGGTCCGGAATGTTTTATGAAATCATCATAATAAGGGCTGACAGACATGAGGAAGACCAAGTTATTCTTAAGTGGTGATTACTTTTATTGTGTGACACTTAAACATTTTGCTCTAAACACTACCATCTTTACGTTTTTCCTATATCCTCAAATTCTGCTTCTCATCACTTTAACCTAAGAAAATTTAGACTTATCTGTAACATTACTAGTTGCATTAATGGAGGCCCTATGGTATCTGTTTTATTACTGGTACACTAACCATAAAGAGTTTCTCTTTTAAAATAGTCTTTTCTTTATATTTTTAGATAAGCAAATTTGATTGCAAGAGGTATATATTGTATATTAAAGCTTGAGTTTAGACATGAAATCTCCTCTCTGGGAATATAACTATGGCATTACTGTAAATCACGTTGAAAGAGACTCTGAACCAATTTTAGGATAATAATGTTAGGTAAAGTACATGTTTAGAATAACTCTGACTCTAAGAGATTCAATATAGTCAGGGCAGTGGTTTGAACCAAGGCAGTGCCAGTTGCCTGAACCCTGAACTTCAGAAAATGTAGGCCTAACCTCTTTAGCAGAACATTCATAGGCCATCATTCATGTCCCATGAAGACTTTCAATCCAGAGTTCACATCTCCTTTTCTCTTTGAGAATACTTTTCAACTTTAAAGTATATTTCAAATCTATTTATACAGTTAAAAAATGTCAACATATAAAAAAGTTGTGTAACTTTCTACCATGTACAAGATGAATTACAGATGCTCTTTTAGAGTAAATGAGAAACGGGTATAAAGAATCTTAAACCCTATTGGCCACAACTAAAGGATTGTTTTTTGCTTTGTTTTGTTTTGTTTTAAGATATCTTAGGGTAAGTAAATTCTCTGTTTTTGAATCATCTAAAGTAAGTTCTACATATTTGGGCCGTTCTGCCTTTTTATCTCAAACTGCCATAGAATGACTGGGAAATGGGAATATTCATTTTTGCTCTTCGCTAAATCATCTGGACAGAATAAACCAATA
Source organism: Mirounga angustirostris (assembly GCF_029215605.1). Taxonomy (NCBI): domain Eukaryota; kingdom Metazoa; phylum Chordata; class Mammalia; order Carnivora; family Phocidae; genus Mirounga; species Mirounga angustirostris. Next base: position 77,713,575 of record NW_026991713.1, read on the forward strand.
TGCATTCCAGACTCTGATGTGCAGGCAAACCACCTTAGAATACAACCTTCTTTGACCTTAAAGCAAACATTTGGCCAGAAAAGGATAAACTGTAGTAGTGAGTAAAGATTTTACTCTTACTTGCCTGGTGGCAGGCACTAGACTTTATTGTATGATCTTCCATATGTGAAGTTCAGTGAATTTGGGGGAAAAAAAAAGGATTCTGGTAACAACTGCTTTACTCCTAAGTCTGACAATTTCCAAAGAAAATCTGAAAATTTCCAAAACAATGTAAAAAAAGAAAGCCATAGATTTGGGGAATTTTAGAAAAGAAGGTAAAGGTAGATAAAACTGTAATAGTAGTTGTACAGAAATTCTATCTTAAGGCTCTAAACCATACGGTTATATTTACCCTTTAATAAGTTCCATATCCTACTTTCTAGAGTTCAATGACAAGGGAAGTGTTTATCTCAAATATAAGATGGATTGATTCTGGCAAGGCAGGCTAAATGATTTTAATATGACATTCCACATAACGTTTTTAATAGAATTTGTTACATGCTCCCAAACAACGAAACAGCCTTTTTTTCTACATTATTTTCTCAAGAACTTGGTTACTGCAAGTACTGCAATCTGTAGGATGACATTTTATAAAGTAAATAAACATAAAGATCCTAAACAAATACTACAGATCCTTAACAAATACTGTTAAGTAACAAAATGTTCAAGTAACAAACACACTCTTGTATTTTTATCAATTCATCTTTTTTAAGATTTTAGCAATTCTTTCGTGTCAATATAAGGACATATATCTGCCAATTACTATCTATCCCCTCTTTTGTTTTGACCTTCAGCAATATAAATGTCATCTTACTTTGAAGTAGAAGAAAGAATTACATGACCTCTTGTCCTGTCTCCTCATGCTATCCTAAAATCTCAGATGACTGATAACATTTGCCTTCTATGTTTCAATCTACAAAAACAGACAAGTGGCTGTCCATAAGGCTTATTCCAGAGCTCTGTGCACACAAATACTGAAAATGATTTACAGTGCATGATCAATAATCCTGTAACGTTGAATTAAGTATGACCTTTTCTTGTGTTGAGATTCTCGTTCACCTGCCACGCACAGGTGAAGCTCTTTGTGTGTTGTATTATTTGTCTATTACTGAGTAACAAATCACCCCAAGTCTAGTGGTTTAAAACAAAAAACAACAAATATTTATCATCTCATGGTTTGTGGGTGAGGGAACTGGATGCTGCTTAACTGAGTGCCTCTGGCTCATGGTCTCTACTTAGGGTTGCAATCAAGTTCTTAGGTGGGCTGTGAGCAATTCAAAGTTCAACTGGGCAAGAACCTGCTTCCGACCTCTCTCAGTGGCTATTGACAGGCCTTAAAATATCCATTTCTTACAGAGCTCATGTGAGTCCCTCCTAATGATATGGCAGCTGACTTCCCAAAGCAAGCAATCCAAGAGAGAATGAGAAGGATCAAAAGTACATCAAGAGAGTAGGAGAGCACACAAAACAGAACCCACAATCTTTTCATAACCCAATTCCACTCAGTCCAGCCCAGGCTCAAGGTGGGGAGATTACATTAAGTGCAGGGCATCAATGGGAAACAAACTATGTATTATCTCATTTTTATTCTTTTGGAACTCTATGATTGAGGACAGTGAGGCTAGAGACTGATAACTGGGCCCAGTGGCAGGGCCAGGATTCAAATCCACGTGTGTATGATACCAAACCTATTCTCTGAACCACAATACTACACTGCCTTCTCAGATAAGGACTTCAGTTATGACTCAGGTCCTTGCCCTAATATCTGTTGTGCTATAAAATACCTAAGAGTTTCTTGCATTGCACACACTCATGCAAAAACCTGCCAAGATGCCAAAAGCCCTATCGTCATTAAAACATGTAATTATCTTCTCTTCCTAAACAGTAGGTTCAGGAAGGTTCCTGTTATATTAATATACAAATAGTTCCTTGAAAATGCAACAGAAATGTTTAAAGGAAAACTGGCACATTAAATGCATTATATAAGAAATCATTGCCTTAGGAGCGCCTGGGTGGCTCAGTCGTTAAGCATCTGCCTTCGGCTCAAGTCATGATCCCAGGGTCCTAGAATTGAGCCCCACATTAGGCTCCCTGCTCAGCGGGAAGCCTGCATCTCCCTCTCCGACTCCCCCTACTTGTGTTCCCTCTCTCGTTGTGTCTCTCTGTCAAATAAATAAAATCTTAAAAAAAAAAAAAAAAGAAATCATTGCCTTAATGTACAAACCTCAGTGGCCATATATAAAAACAACAGACTACTTCCTGCCAGGTCCATAACAAAAGAAAAGGGAAATGTAATCCATAAAGGCAATGTATGGTATGGATCTCACCTTGTGGTACCTTTGAGACTAAGACAGTCTTCACTTGCTTCCCTTCACATTTCCGTTACTACTGATACAACTAGCCAAGTACACAAGTGTGAGATGCTCCACAGCTGTGATGCATATCTGATTCCCACTAGGAAATCCTCAGTATTCAAAATTGAACCAATGGAACAAAGCACCATTTAATCAAATGGAAGTTAGTGTGAACAGACTTTTTTCTCTCATTTTAAATATATAGAACTGCTCCTCCCTTCATTCAGGATTTTATGGTGTATACTTGATCAGTGAAGCCTTAAGGAAAAAATACCATCTGTCTGGCACATTTTAAAACAGATTTATCCTACTGAGGAAACCAAGTGGGAAAATACAAAGTCAGTCCTCTTAAAACCCCTTGCTGCCTCCCAGCTGGATCAAGGAATGTAAGAAAACCCTCACCGTCCTCCTGGTAAACAAGTAAAGGAAGTTTGCTTTCAATTAGGAAAGCTAAACTTGGATATTATTGCCTAAAAATGGCAATAGCACCTGCTCAAATAGAAGATGCTGAAAAATAATTAACACTACCCACCAAACAGAAGGTATCAGAAGTCAGGGAATATGGCAAAGCGTGTGAGCTCTCTCTCCAATATCCATTTTTCTTACTAATAAAATTCCAATTTAGTTCTAGCAATGATATGAACATCCTCAAGCCATCATTCCCAAGACTCCCTTCCAGCTAGGGGTAGCTCAAGAGATGGGAGTGTAAGTTACTGGGTAGGATCTCTAGGAGAGTTCCTTAAAAATGGGACAGACACCTGTCCCAAATTCTTTTTCCTTTAATTTTTTCACTTTTCCTTTCTCCTCCATCACAAATGTGTTTCCTGGAGCTCTAGCTACTATTCTGTAGCCTTGAAAAATGAAGCCAGTGCTAAAGATAGAAAAAGTACAAAGACAGAAGGATCTGAATCATTTTATGACTGTTAAGCTTCCATCCTAGCTCTAAAACAGCTTACCTCTGGACTTACCGATGCTGTTATTTCTAGTTTTTCTTACTAGGAGACAAATATAGATCCCAGTGATATAGATATCAACTTTATACTGTGCATGTCTACCATCAAATCAAAAACCAAAATTTACTTTTTAGGGTATAAACTCAAGAATCTGAGGATAAGCTCAAAATGTTAAGTGAATAAGACTAAAATTTCCAGCAAGTTGGCCATTTTAATGTGGGGGCTGAAGAACAACTAATGGAATACAATCTCCTGTAATAGCTTAAGGGTATATGAATGGTAAAAAATAAAAATAAAATAATCATAATGATCAGGTTATGCTGATCACCTGAACATATATGTATTCAACTTTCATTGGCAAGTGTCTATCTTTTTCCTCCATTAGCATATTCGCATTTACAAACTGGAAGAGCAAAAAAAAAAAAAACAAACCTAAAAATGTTGAAAAAGTATATAATGGGCATGGTAAATTTTACCTAACCAAACAGGTTCACTTAGGATGTCTGGAAATATAAAATTCCGAATCAGTTTAAAATTGTGAATTTTTACGTATATAAAATATGATAGTTCTGTCTCCAGGAAACGCCAACCTGATTCTGCAGATTAACTCTGATAAGCAGACAGGACCTTCTGACCTGTACATATTTATATTAAATCTCCATCAGTTTCACACTCATTATTTGATGTTCATTTACCATTCACCATGATTTTTATTTTTTATTTATTTATTTTTAAAGATTTTATTTATTTGACAGAGACACTGTGAGAGAGGGAATACAAACAGGGGGAGTGGGAGAGGGAGAAGCAGCCCTCCCGCAGAGCAGGAAGCCCGATGCGGGGCTCAATCCCAGGACCTGGGATCATGATCTGAGCCAAAGGCAGACGTTTAACAACTGAGCCACCCAGGCGCCCCTCACCATGATTTTTAATAGTACACACACACACACATATTTTTTTAAAGATTTAATTTATTTACTTATTTGGGAGACAGAATTGGGGGAGGAGCAGAGGGAGAGGGACATGCAGACTCTGTGCTGAACGTGGAGCCCTATGTGGGGCTCGATCTCATGACCCCGAGATCATGACCTGAGCTGAAATCAAGAGTCGGACCCCTAAACAACTGAACCACCTAGCCACCCCAATAGCCACCCCAATAGTACATATATTTTAAGTTGCCATGAATCACTTCTGTAACAAAGAGGTATTTAAACTAAAAAATACTTCAAGAACCAAAGGCAGTTGTACCAAAGGCAGTTTGATCTAAACTATGTAACTAAGAAAACTTACCTCAACAATAAAATAATAGCATTAATAGCTAACACTGACAATGATATTTTTATATGCCAGATAATGTTGTAAGAACTTTACACGTGCCAAATCATTTAATTCTCGTAACAATTTTATGTAAAATAAGCACTATTTTTATCTCCATTTTACAGATGAACAAAATGTGGCCCACAGTTTTAAGTACTTGCCTAAGTTTACACATCTAATAAATGGCAAATTTTGGTTCTAATCCAGGAAATCTGATTCAAACACCCATCCCCCTAATTAGATACTATATTTCCCCTATATTTCTTCTCTCACCTATATTTGTACGTGAGAAAAGTTCAGAAGAAAATCTGGCAGTTACTCAAAATGTTTTATGTAACCAATCCTTACCAAGCATCATTACTCATGCACTGGAACTAGCAAGTAGATTAACAAAGGTGGGTGGCTAATTTACTTAAAAAAAAAAAAAAAGTTATCCATAAGTACACACTGCAATTGAGATGAGAAAGGAAAATACTGTATTTTCAAAAATTCCAACAGTCAAATGGCATTTTTGCCTTCACAAAAATAATATGTACAAGGGATTTATTTATTTGAGAGAGAGAGAGAGTGCACGCACGTGAGCAGGGCAGGTTGAGGGAGGGGCAGCGGGAGAGGGAGAGAAAGAATCTAAAGCAAACTCCCTGCCTAGCACGGAGCCTGATGCAGGGCTTGATCTCATGACCCTGAGATCATGACCTGAGCTGAAATCAATAATCAGATGCTTCACTGACTAAGCCACCCAGGTGCTCCTGTGTGCAAGGGATTTAAAACGAGTAAAAGAGGGCGCCTGGGTGGCTCAGTTGGTTAAGCGACTGCCTTCGGCTCAGGTCATGATCCTGGAGTCCCTGGATCGAGTCCCGCATCGGGCTCCCTGCTCGGCAGGGAGTCTGCTTCTCCCTCTCCCGCTCCCCCCTCTTGTGCTCTCTCTCTCTCTCACTCTCTCTCTCAAATAAATAAAAAAAAATCTTTAAAAAAAAATAAAATGAGTAAAAGAAACTGCAAGTTATTTTATAAAATACTCAGTACACTAGTTATGGTATTTTTTAAATGTACATCATCATCAATAAAATACAGTATCCTGGGAAATAGATGTTTGCATCAGTAAATAATGGATAGCAGAGTGGCTTTATCTTTATGGTACGTAGATATAATCAAGACGAATGGGGGAGTAAAAGAACTAGTAACAGTATTTTATAAAATTATTTGAAAATTATACACATTCTAAGGGCGCCTGGGTGGCTCAGTTGGTTAAGCGACTGCCTTCGGCTCAGGTCATGATCCTGGAGTCCCGGGATCGAGTCCCGCATCGGGCTCCCTGCTCGGCAGGGAGCCTGCTTCTCCCTCTGACCCTCCCCCCTCTCATGTGCTCTCTCTCTCTCTCTCATTCTGTCTCAAATAAATAAATAAAATCTTAAAAAATATATATAAAAAAAAAAAAAAAAAAAAGAAAATTATACACATTCTGAAATCTGTGACACGAAAAAAATCTGTCCAGCTTCTTAATTCCTATCACTGCAAACCGCTGTTCTTGAGAATCATTCATGCTCTAGACTTTGTCAGATTTAACACAGGCAGAGCTCCGGCCCAACTGCTTTCTGGCACTGCTCATTTTGTGCTTCTGAAACCAGAAGAATCAGTTACTGACATGTTGAAATCGCTCTGAAAGGCAGTATTCTGGATTGCTTCATCAGTCTAGATACTATTCCAAGTCCTGAAATAGCCTGGAATCACAAGGAGGGCTTAATTGGATCTAACGAAGACTCCTTTTGGTGGTTTCTGAATGCAGAAGCTCTGCATGCTCAGGTAGTTTTTAATAACCAGTCCTCTGGTCACTCTTTTCAGTGTGTTTCAGTATTAGCTACATCTGCCTTTTAAAAATTACTCTTTGAATCCAAGCCACACCATGGAGATATAAAATTATCTCCCCAAAAGAATTTTGCCCTTGTCTACAGATACTTCCTTATCTGTCTCTAGTGGAGAAGTGGCCCTGTACCAGTTACTATGGCGGCAAAACAAATTACCCTACAACTCAGTGGTGTAAGACAACGATTTACTACGCTCATGAACTGTGGGTTAGGGATTGGAATATGTTGCAACTGTAACAGCTTGCCTTTGCCCCATGATATTTGGGATCTCGGCTGGAAGGTCAGAAGCTGGAATCAGCTGAGGGCTCGCTCACTCACTCACATCCGGTGACTGATGTTGGCTAGAGGTTGGAAGTTTCAGCTCCTGTGCATGTGGGTCTTCCATGTGGTCCCCCCAAAGAAGGTAGTTTGAATTTTGTCACAGCAGGATGGCTAGATTCACAGGCAATTATGTCAAGAGAGAAAAACGGATAGGTGGAAGCCTTATTGCCTTGTTTGATCTAGCCTCAGAATCACCTGGTGTCACATCCATTAGATCGGATTTGTTGAGGCAGGCAGAGTTCAGCCCCAGGTTCAAGGGGAGGGAAAACAGACTCTGCTTATTGATGGGGTGCGGCAAGGGAATGTTGGACTGGGAGCACTGCTATGATCATTTCAACTGCCACAGGTCCTAATTAGATACTATTTCTTAGCATTCTCAATTTCCTGAGGGTGTTAATCTTATCTCCAGTGCAGGTACGTGTTGAAGTCAGTCAATATTCACCTAAATTACAAGAGGCAATATGGGTCTCTGAATTGCAATCAGAAAGAGTAACTCCAATCATTATGGGACTCAAAAGGCAGGAGAAAGCAAGGTTGAAGAATGAAGAATATATGGAAGATCAAACAAATACTAATAGAGATAAGATATTTGAGAGACAGACTATTTTCTACATCAGTCTTTTTTTTCAACAAACCACTTGCAACTGGACTTGCTTTTCGTCTTAAAAAGGCAGAACTTCTTTAAATTACAACACCCCATGTCTCCCTGAAAAACATGCCCTTGCCTACACATACATTTTTGTCCTCACTGTCTCAGGGTGGCTTCCTCAGCAAGTAGAAAACAAGGAGAGAACCAGGTGCATGCACTCATTTTACCCTACTGACTTTAGATCAATTCCATCCTTAATCCTGTGGGTTTATATTGTTCTGTGAGAGTTGCGTAGTGTGAAATTCTCCTAAAGCCTCAATGTAAATGTTTCTCTAATCCTATTAAAGCCATGAAACAGACCCAGACGAATGAGTAGGAAACTGAACTACAGAACTCTCTCTGACCTCGATACCACTGTCGGCCTTGGCATTGACTTCATTGGTCAGCATTTCCTTCTAAGTATGGCATGGCTCAAATGAGAAAGCAAAACTTTGGCCTATTCCTGTCTAGAACACCCAAGTTAAACCTGTATGCCCCTGCAGCCAAAGCTCGGGAGAGGATTCTGAATATATTTTACAAAGGAAAAAAAGGGTTGAAATACTGGACGTATAAAAAATAGACACAAAACAACACAACTGTCTATTTAAACTGTTTTTCTCTTCTTAAAGCTATGACACAATCAATATATTATATATTTAAACAAAGGAATATAAATCAGGAAGCAAAATCTCCTTCTACCTCTGAGGGAAGACAATAAATCACCTTTGTCTTCTACTTGTTTAAATATATTTTCTAAGACAACATCTATACAGAGAGATATACAGCAAAATACATTTGAATATACAAGATTATTCAGGACATTTTGCAGCCATATTGACAAATGTAGATAAATATTCTTTTAATGCGTGTACAGCATTCCACCGTAACATAATGCATTTAACCAGTCGTCTACTGATGGACATTTCAGTTGGTTCTAATTTTGAAAATATTCAAAAGTTAAACTCTATTGTGTGATTATGCGTCATGAGCTGTGACAAAATCACAACTTCGAATTTGATGAGGATTTACTGTTAAAGTTTCTTTTGGAGCTTACAAGGCAGTTGACAGGGATGAGAAAGTAAGGATGTGCATGTATAAGATGATTCTCTACTACACAAAACAGAGAAGTCAGTCAGTTAAAAGGTGTTGGTAGTAACATTCAGGGCTTGGGTTCTTGCTAACGAGGCCCTTGGGAAAATATAAACACTCCTCCCGAATTCAGATCTCAAGCCTGCCCACCACATTCTTGTTTTCAGCTTCAGCTTCTGGCACTAGAGCCTGGAACTGAGGCCTTGCATCAGATGCCAAACTAAACATTTGGGAACAAGGATTATAATAACCTCCTTTTTGTTTGTTTGTTTGTTTTAAGTAATTTAAAAACATATAAAGTAAAGCAAAGAAAAATTAGGATGGGGAAATAACTATGAAACAGAAAACTTGAGAGCTTTCAGAGCATTTTCTTGGATATTCATTCATACATTATTCGGATTATAGAAGTAATTGTCGGGATAAATTAGCATGGCCTTTGCAACAGAGAAGGAAGGGGAGATATGAATTCCTTCACGGACATTAGTGAAAAATGCAAAAAATAAAATTACCTCAAAGCACCGGGTGACGGCAGAGCAGAGTCATTCAAATTCACCTTCTACATCTCAAGGTCTAGCTACGTTTGCATGACTGACTCACTAACAGGCACCCTAGTGAGACCTCACCCGACCGTGGGTGCTGTTGTTGTGAATCACGAACTTCATGATTAACCCTGCCTCACTCTCTATTTTCAGAGGAAAATATAACTGCCTTCCCCTGAAGGCTTTCATATTAAACATGTCATATTAAACATGTCAAAGCACATTACTGATATGTGAAAAGAACTCTGACATATTTAGCATAAAATATTTCAGAGTCAGAAGACTATGCTCTACTTAAAATGACAGATTGGTCTCAAAGGCCTAACAGAATCTGTGGACTTATTAAAAGAACATGCTAGCATCTCCTCAATTAGTCTTTACAATGCTTGTTCCTATGACGGGAGAGAGGTTCCCTCTGGGAGAGCAATAGTGGTGGAAAGGAGCCGTGGGAGGTGCTGTGGGATGTTGGCACTATTCTGCTTGACCTCAGTGCTGGCTACACAGGTGTGCCTCCTTTGTGAAAAGCCACTGAGTGGTATGCTAAGGGTTTATGTTAAACTAAAAACAAAAAGCTTTTATAAAAGGAAGCAGCTGAGTAGGTACAACCCCATATACCTAGCTAATTTCTCCTGCTTTTTAAAAGATATCAATAAGTTATTAATAATCAGCACAACAAAATTTTAAAAGAGGATGTTTCTACACTGATGAATGAGCTAGTTTTACATTCCTGTGAATCACTCTGTTACGTATTTCCTAAATACAAATGTTTTCTTAATATCTGAGAGTGATGCAATCAAAGGTTAATTTACATGCTTTACTTATTTTCATGCACCTCAGTATAATTAGTACTATGTCTGAAAGAAAATATACAATTTCCTCTAAATAGTGACAGTAAAAACTTATTAAGCTCTTACAGTGTGCGATGTGTCAGACACTAAATGGAGGAGTTGACATTCTGGCTACCATTTAATCTTAAAAGAGCCAGTCTCTTCCCTGTCGAGAAACACCATCCGAAGGTGGCACGTTTTCAATACTCAACAACGTTAGCTATTGTTTGAAAAGAATTTCTCTTCCTTTAGAGTTTGCACGTTCTGTCATTTATTTAAACATAGCTGAGGATCTATGATACGCCAGGCATGTTGCGATCTTAAGAACCCTGTGCTATTTCTTCAGCACATCTGTTTGAGGGAATTATGGAGGACATAGAGCTTTGCTAATAAAGTTTTAAATTTCTTTTAATTTCACAGCATATCTGAGACTTGACAAAGAAAAGCACAGAATGATCGAGGAAAGGCAGTACAAGGAATCTCTCACATTTCAACATTTTAAAATCATCAGCTCCTTTGTAAATAAGATTTATTTCCCAACCAATAACTAATCTGTGATATCTATTCTCTTCAGTAACATACAATTTGGTATTTATTGATTTACCAAGAACTCCGTGTTTTCACAATAAACCCAATTAATTCATAAACTCGATGGGTTGGCAAACTTTTTTGTAGAGAGCCAGATAGTAAAAAATCTAGGCTTTCCAGGCCATATGGTCTCTGTCACAATCCACTCAACTCTGCTCTTGTAGCACACAAGCAGCCATAAATAATATGTAAACAAATGTATGTAGCTGTGTTCCAATAAAACTTTATTTAAAAAAGGGGGGGGGCTGGGTGGCTCAGTCGTTAAGCGTCTGCCTTCGGCTCAGGTCATGATCCCAGGGTCCTGGGATCGAGCCCCGCATCGGGCTCCCTGCTCGGCAGGGAGCCTGTTTCTCCCTCTCCCACTCCCCTTGCTTGTGTTCCCTTTCTTTCTGTGTCTCTGTCAAATAAATAAATAAAATCTTTAAAACAAACAAACAAACAAAAAACAGGCAGCAAGCTGGATTAGGTCCATTAGTCATGTTTGGCCAACCCCTGCTTTATCCATCAATACCTTTTATAGCGCTAGACAGGTAGCTGGCGTCAGTAAATACTTCTTACTTGATAGAGTCAATGACATTGGAAAAGGAAATGCAGGTAATGGGAAGAGAAGTGGTATTAATTCTGAGTTCTCCAAGAGGACACTTCCATATTCCCTGTACTTCTAACCTGGAATGCACCTCTTCCACTCTTAAATCAGATTCTAGAACTAGAGAGAATATTCTTTCTACTCATGTATAAGGAGTTTTCCCATATTAGGAAAAGAAAAATTTGACAAAAAATTCAAATTGATTGGGGAGCATAAACGTGGAAGTCAGTGTGGTATCTTTCCCCTTGCAAGTAGAAAACAGGTATTTGTAGATAAGGTAGGGAAATCCACTGGAAAAAAGAACCTATTCGTAAAAGAATGCATCACAGAAACCCAGATATGGGTGGTCCAACCAGGCAGAAGTGGTTGGCAGTGGGATTTAAAAAATAAGATTAACACAAGATGTTAAGTACTGAAATCCATCTAGTCACAAACATGTGTGCTCTTAATGACATTCAGAGCCATTCCGTAAAATGAAAAAACAGAAGTTAATTTCATTGAAAACATGAAAAATCCTAGAGTACCCTAGAACTAAGAACCTTTTATTATTTTCTCATGGCTGAAAATCATGTTCATCTGCCAGAGACAAGTAACATTCATGGTTATGGTGGAGACAGAAGCCTGACAGCAGCATGGCGGCAAGGGACTACATCAACACATTTTTTTTCAACATAAAGTTGATATATGAGATGCAGACATGGTGCAGGGGGTCCTTCATAAAACAAAGAAACAAAATAAGTACAGCTTTTCCTCAGACTCTACTGAACAGAACAACTATTTCAGTAAGCGGAACACCCCAGGCTGTCCTCCCTGTGACCTCCACTCTCATTTATTCAGCAGATACTTATTGAAGGACTATAAAATATCAGCCACTGGGGGCTGCATTGGAACATAGGGCTTTTTTCCTTCTCTTTTCAAGCATGCCACTCTTCTTGGACAAAAATAGAAAACAACCATCTAAAACAGTAAATAAAACAATTTCAGTAACTGATGAAGTGCTAGGGGAAGAAAAGGCATTGCAGTAGAGCATGGCAGGTGGAGGGAGAAAAACATGGAGGGATGTTAGCTAAGATGGCCAGGGATGGACTTTTTGAAGAGGTAACATTTGGTAAACCTTGAATGTAGGAGTCTCTCAGGGAGAGGACATGACTTTGGCCAAGGGACTCAGCTGAACCCTGCCAGTCACCAACAATCTGAGCAACTAGGGGAATTAGTACGTTAGCCCTAGAATCCATTTCCATTGCTTAGTAAGTTCTGGTAACAGTTCCTTGAGGATTCTGTTTGGTCTTCTGGTCTCCTTTTGTGGGGAAACCCACAAAAGGAAAGTTGGTGAGATGAGCTGTAACCCCTTTTTTAGTCTGTCTTAAGGCCACAACTAATTCTCATCTCCCTCCTCTAATCTTTGTTCTAGATTTCTCTTACTCTTGGTTGAACTCCGCTATTTTAGGGGCTTACTGATGAAATAAACCTGACTCACATCCATAAGACCTCTAAGATTCTGCTGGAGTCAGTCGTTTGGTTATCACTACTAGGCGGTGAATGCTACTGGCACCTACTGGGTAGAGGCAGGACGTTGAATATCCAACAATGACTGTACAGTCTCCAAAGATAAAGAATTATCTGGCCCAAAGGATCAACAGAGCCAACGTTGAGAAACCCTGGTTTAGAGGTCACCAAGTATACTACATTCATCATCTCGTTACATTCTTGGGATTATGGGGGTTATTAGTATCTCTTCACTATAGATGGGGAAATTGAACTCAGTGAAGGAAACTGACTTGCCAAATACCCGAAAGAATGCTACCAGTAAAAATGAGTATAGTAGTTCATGTCCATTTCATGCAACTTTTTCTGGTACAGATGGCAATCACTACCTCAACTTTTTACTTCACTAATCTCTTCCCTAGAAACCAAGAGATAGGGCGCCTGGGTGGCTCAGTTGGTTAAGCGACTGCCTTCGGCTCAGGTCATGATCCTGGAGTCCCGGGATCGAGTCCCGCATCAGGCTCCCTGCTAGGCGGGGAGTCTGCTTCTCCCTCTGTCCCTCCCCCCTCTCATGTGCTCTCTGTCTCTCTCATTCTCTCTGTCTCAAATAAATAAATAAAATCTTAAAAAAAAAAAAAAAGAAAAAAGAAACCAAGAGATAGCAAGCTTGATGTGCAGGCTCACCTCTGTCATTCACTGATAAATTCGTTATATTAAGAAATTAAGCCCTTCATTATATTAAGAAATTAACCCTGAATTTGCATCAGAGAAAAAAAATCATTTTCAAATTTACATTCTGAATTTACATCACATTTATTCCCAAAGCTTTATTCAAATAAAGAACTTGTACATTGTAAAGTACTACTGGTAGATTTAATATATTTACACATAGTATTAAAAAAATCTTTTCTGTTTTCGTTTTTTACCCCTGAGAGACTGGCTCAGGAAATACTGTCATCAGTGATAATACACAGATCTGTCAAGAGGGAGCATGGAGTCTAATTGTTCTGATTGTTCTCCCTGGTGTCTTAATTCTGCCATTTTTCTCATGGTGTGACCTTGGACAAGTTACCTAACCTTCCTCAAAGCTTAAATTTTCTTACCTGTAAAATAGTAACTTACTGTGAAGCTTCCTTTAAGGATTAAATAAGATAGTGCATATGAAACATAGTGACTAATAAACCATGCACACTGAATAAATGGTAGTTGTATTGAATATTTGTTGCTTTTTGGCTTCCAGCACCTATTTCTCCTTCTTAATGGCAACTTGAACTCCAGTTGGGAAATTAATTCTTACCCGATGGATTCAGTATGGTGGACTGTAATTAGGTGTCCTGCCCTCCTCTAACCAAAGGGCAGGCATGTAACCCAAACCAACCCAGTCAGATGTTCCCTCTCTGAAATGTACATACTGAGTGGAGAAACAACACAGAAAATGGTTAGTTCTGTCCTCTCCTAGTTATGCTACCCTGACCAGTGTATTTTTTCATTCTAACACCATTATTAACACCGATGCCTCTGAATTTCCAAAGCTGACTTACTGCCCTCGCGCACGTCCATGTCCGGTATACAGCCTCCCATCGATTCTGCAAGCCTCCAATAACCCTTCAACAAAACCCCTTTTCCTAAAGTTAGCCCGATCCAGTTCTTTTGCTTGTAACCCAAACCCTGTATACACAGAAAGTAGCTACATCTTACATCTGCATAAATTATCCCATCTAATTAATATTTAATTAAAGTAAGTGCAAATAAGATTTAGTGACTCCTCTCTGCTTTCAGAAGTCTGTTTCATCATTAATTTGCCTTTGGGTTTTAGCCCTAGTACATATCCACACACAGTGAAGTCTACATAGGAACTAAAGACTGTTTACCCAAAAGAAAATTCTGTGGAGCAAAGGTGCTGTTTAAGCAGTCATCTCTGTTTGCTCTCTGTTGGAGCGCTTCTTGGTAGGGCTTCAAGATATACAAGGCAAGTGAAAAGAAACTGAATGTCTGATTGATGTCTGATCGCCTGAGTCCACAATTCTATAGGCTTACCTGAGATCTTAAATAAGAATCTTTTCAGATACAGAGGCTTTCATTATTTTTGGCTTTCCTTCTGTGTCTTGGATGTGGTTGCGCTTTGGGTATAGCTATGGGTCAGACTCTGTGTGGTAAATCTGAATGTGCAATTACTGGCATTGGGGTGAGAGGAGAGGAGTGGAGCAGAGTGAAAGTGCGTGTTTCTTAAATGAGGAAAGAAATGAATAATCACTTTGGTTTGTGCTTTACAGATGCTTTGATCCGCTTCATTTTTCACTGTGGGAAGATAGAATGGCAATCTCTGAGTTACTTTAGTGTTCGCTTCCCGGAGTAACCCTTTCAAGGCCACGGAATATCATGCCTCTGTCAGCCGGGTTGTGATATGAATAAGCCATTAAGATGGCATTTCAGTGCAGGGGACAAAAACATGTTCTTTCCCATCACTTCGTATACAAAATTCAGGGCTCCGTTACTTTCCCCACATTTCAGAATAAATGATTCTCAAGGCAAACAGGAACAATTCTTTGAGCAGGAAAATTTGGAAAAACTAAACGCATGTTTAAGAAAGTCAAAGACTCCCTGGTTCTTGAATAATTAAGCCGAACTCCAGATTTTTGTTAAAAAACAGAAGGAGAAAAGAAGTCCATTAGTGGATACTAAAATGGGTAACAGTTCCCACTTTCAGTACTATTGAAGCAGCTTCTACCAATTACAATGCGTAGTTTCGGTTGTTGTATAGCACCATTAGCAATCTGTCATCTGTAGCAAGTTTCCAAAACTAAAATGGCAGATTAATTTATAGCTCTAGAGAAGCTGCTCTGCTAAACTTCACTTAAGGCCATTACCTGCCAGACAGGGCATTTTTTTCTTGATCTACATATGTTGAATGAAATATATGTGTAAGAATCTTTTAAAGTGACACATAAGCATTTTCATGCATAGTTCAATAATTAGTTCAAAACTTTCCTAAAAAAAACCCAAAACACTAATAGAAGGCACGGAAATATTTAGTGATAATATATTCGTTTTCCTAGGAAATACTTTACCAGCTGGTGGTAAAGAAGCAACTGATTCAGGGTGGTCTTTGATTATTCTCTCTTCTTAGTTGTATGCCCTCTTTTCTCAACCTATTAGTTAGTAATTCTATGTTGTGTAAAGTCTAAGGATGCTGGTTGCAAGGGAGTTATTTGTATTATGGATTACACTGTATTGAACACATATGGAACTCATTCATTAAAGATTTCTGAAGTGACAGTTTCAACATCATGTCTTAATGGTAATATTCTTACTCTTAATAAACACGGACGTGCCATCAATTACTTCAGTAGGTACTTTTTAAACCAGAATCTAATTTAACAATTTATAGCCTAGTTCAAAACAAACTATGAGATTTAGAATGTGCTCATTTCAACCATGAATGCAGAGTGAATGTTCTTTAGTGTGAAGCTCTAACTTATCCATTCATTCACTTCGCCCCGGGAGTGGAAGAATGAGGTATCTCCGTGATTCTCACGATTACCTACATAAAACTCTACTAGCTCTTTCTCACCAGAGACAAGATGAATGCTAACTACTTTTATTAAATTACAGGATTCATGCAGATGTAAGATACAGCTAGCTACTTTATATCGGTAAGGTTTTTTGGTTACAAGCAATAAAACTGGATCAGGCTAACTTCAGGAAGAGATTTTGTTGAGAGGGTATCAGAAGCTTGCACAACTGATGGGAGGCTGCACACCAGATATGGAAATGGACAAGCACAATTTTTCTCCTTTTATAAAACTGACATTTTTCCATTCAAACACAATTTAGCTAACACACCCACTGCCTTACATATTTTACTACTGTTGAGAATTTTCTTTTTCCTTAGTTTAAATCAGAGTTTACTGTATTATAGCTAAGAAAACTATAAGGCAGTATCACACTTTTAAAAATATGATTCCACTGAAATAATGTTGGGTGTCAATCCTTTATAGAGATTGGTCCTCCATCATCATGCTGCTGAGAAACTATATCTAGTTCACGTGACTAATTCTTCTGAATATATCATTTCTGTGGTGTAAACTTGTTGGAAGACAGGCAAAGTTGTTATAATGGCTTATCTGGGATAACAGTTTAAGGTCCTTAAATAATGGACCTACACTTGACATATGGACTACTGAATACTTAAAAGTATGGACTTGTGGAATTCTGCCTTCATTTAAGAAAAATGGATAAAAGAATGCCATGTCTCTCAGATAATTCATAGGTAATGACAAAGAAAATAATTAAAAATAATTCCCCAAAATAAGTAAGGCAATTTATATACTTAAAAGCAGTTGAATCAATATAAACCACTCCAGGGGCCTTAGTCGTTACATTGTACTCAGATAAGTAACATCCATTTCTGATTCTGAATTGTGTGCTCATATTGTTGATGCCACTTGATGCTTGTGACTTGATGCTTGGTTTTTTCCTTCACATCTTTACTTATGCAAACCCCCACCCTTCTTATCAGTCAGAAGTGTGTTCAGCTGTAACAGAAATCTGACAAACGGTGGCTTAAAGA
This sequence comes from Mirounga angustirostris, assembly GCF_029215605.1. Classification (NCBI taxonomy): domain Eukaryota; kingdom Metazoa; phylum Chordata; class Mammalia; order Carnivora; family Phocidae; genus Mirounga; species Mirounga angustirostris. Next base: position 77,730,733 of record NW_026991713.1, read on the forward strand.
AGAATTTATTATTTAATGCACCATGGCCTCTGGGAGTAAACAGTCCGGGATCCAGACTATTTTCCTACGTGGTTATCTTTAGCACATATATTTTTTTTCCCTTTGGTCATAAGATGGCTGTTGTGCCTTCTGGCATCAGTTTATGTTCTAGACAGGAAAGACGAGAAAGGAAAAGCAAAACATACTTGCCAAAGGAGTCTGGCCACTTTTCCCAGAGAAAGAGCCTTCTTAAAAGCCTCACTCAGTAGACTGTCTTTGACACCTCAGTGGCTAGAACTGGGTTATGTGGCCACTAAAGGCTGACGAGAGTTTGAGGAGTTCATAACTGTATACTGCTACCTTTAAAAACCCTGGGATTCTATTAGTAGGGCAGAAGGACAGACTTAATATTATATAGGCAATTAGCACTGTTTGCCACAATTCTTCAGTGCTAGATGAAGAACTACAGTCTTTACATAGTCTGCCCTATTTCTACATGTCCCCTTCTCTAAATGCTCTGAGTGATGACAGGCTGAGTCATGTATTATGACAATCATATGCTACCTTGTACAATGCACTAATTTCTAAATATATATTTAGACTCATCATCCCATAAGTCCTTGAAAATAAGTCAAATTCTATAATATTTCTCTATCATGTAAATATGATATTTGATTTATTCATGAGTTTACTCATGAATTCATCTCAATCCTGGTTCTCTAGAAAAGCAAATAATAGCTGATCATTGTTGCTCTAAAGGTGATTTCATTCTTGACTACTCCCTAAGCAATCTGGCTATTCTCTCAATTGCTTTAAGTCTTACTGGCTCTCCACTATATTCCCTAAGCTTATAGCTTTCCTAACAACATTACGACAATAAAACAAAACAAATGAGACAAGCACAGTCCTGTATTATAGCAAAGGTCTTAAAGAATGAGGTATATTTTAAACTAACTGTAAATTTAGCACTGAAATAACTGTGGCACAAATCAATTATGAAAACTATTTTGCATCTCTTTCCATCTTGATTTTCCCTCTCAAACATGTTTTCCAGTTAGGAGAAATGAAACAGTGCAACTTTCTCGACAAATAACAAAGTGCTCCCCTCACTACAATGTCTCTTTTAAAAATACCTTTATGGGGTGCCTGGGTGGCTCAGTCGTTAAGCGTCTGCCTTCGGCTCAGGTCATGATCCCAGGGTCCTGGGATCGAACCCCTCATTGGGCTCCCTGCTCCAAGGGAAGCCTGCTTCTCTCTCTCCCACTCCCCCTGCTTGTGTTCCCTCTCTCATTGTCTCTCTCTGTCAAATAAATAAATAAAATCCTTAAAAATAAAAAAAGTATCTTTATGGTTATCTTTTCTTAGACATAAATGTGGAGAAAACCACTGGTCTAAAATGGAAGCTCTACAGCCCAAAGAAATGGTTATTTATTAATTTATGAAGGTGTATTTTTCTATTAATATATTATACATGTCATAAAATATGTACTATTTAAAGCTAATGTGATTGAATAAGAAAATCCTGGTTTAGTACTCTGAGATACACTGGTTTGGCTCTAGATGTAGTTTAACACTCGGTTTTGATGGCTGTCAGAGCCGAAAAAGATACCTCAAAATCATGTAGATGAAATCCGAAACACAGCATAGTTAGCTCTACTTACTAAATCAGGAGGCTTGTTTTTCAATTTCTCCCATAGGTTAAGTTCCGTGAAATTTTGAAAACACTGAATTGAGTATTATGTGACACTAAAACTCTGTGAAAAAGTTGCAATCTTTTACAGTTAGGTTTGGTGTTTTTGGGAGATGCAAGAAGAAACAGGAGGCCGGATCATGGAGAGCCCTAGAGGCCGCTGCAATGACTCAGGCTTTCCTCTGTGTGACATGGGACCATTTCAAGGTTTTATGCAGAGAAGCGATAAAATCTGACTGAAGTGTGAAAAATGACTTTGCAGTGCAAGAGTAGAGGTAAAGATACTCGTTAGGGGGCTTGTGAAGAAGGCCAGGCAAAAGCTGACAGTGGCTTAGTCACTGGTGATAGCAGTCGAGGTGGTCAGAATCTGGATATTTTTTAAAGATCGATTTCCCTATACATTGGACAGAGGGAGAGAGAAGTAATTGTTAAAAGTTTTAGCTTCAGGGTGCCTGGGTGGCTCAGTCGGTTAAGCAACTGCCTTCAGCTCAGGTCATGATCCTGGAGTCCGGGGATCAAGTCCCGCATCAGGCTCCCTGCTTGGCAGGGAGTCTGCTTCTCCCTCTGACCCTCCCCCCTCTCGTGCTCTCTCTCTCTCAAATAAATAAATAAAATCTTAAAAAAAAAAAAAGTTTTAGCTTCGATATCATTCTGCTGGGCAGGGTTCTCTGATCCATGAGGACTTGATCAGGTCCCATCCCGTGTGCCTCTGTAGCACCCTGTCCCACTTCTCTCTCAGCACTCTCACGTGTGGCAATTTCTGGCTTTTCCCTTCTCCTTCTTAGGCTCTAATCCTTGGCAGTGTAGGGATCATGTCTATCTTATTTTTAGTATATACTTAGTATGTAAATGTTGAATAAGTACTTGTTAATGAGTGAATAGAATAAGTAAAATCTTTACAACAGAACTCAGTAATACTGTTGGCAATGAAGATACTGTGAAATTCTTTCTTGGTGTAAGACTGTCCAATATCTTCTTATTTTTCTAGAGTGGTACATCACCAATTCTATAAAATAGTTCATCATCACTCATATTTTATTAAGAATTATTGTAGTTAAATAGTAGTATCTTCCTTAGCAAATGGTAGTAGTTCTTAAAAGACTTTATCAAAGCATCTAATATTTTTCACAGCCTAATGCATGAAAAAGTCTTAAGAACCTAAGGTATATATGAGAATTGCTATGACTTATTTTATTTTATGTGTCATCTTTGCGCAGAGGCCATGCTAATCTTCTCTGTATCAGTCCAATTTTAGTATATGTGCTGCTGAAGCAAGCATTGACTGATTTTATTTTATATGTGAGATTGGCAGATTGTATACTATTAGACACTAATAGGTTGAGTGTAAAAATAAAACAATTACAGCTTCAGGGATAGGAGCTGGGAACATTCCTGTCTTGACTGTTGATAATGCAGTTCAAATCTCTATAGAACAGATCTACTGACAGTCCTTTGTTAAGTTTTTGCTTAGTTTTGTACAGTATATACATATTCTGAGAAAAGTTCGTGAAACAGAGCTTTAAAAGCCTAAAGCAAAAGAGTAGCACAGCTTTTCATGATTCAAAACCTGGTAATGAAGCCATTAATTAATTTAGCTCTTTACATACTCTTTGTGCTTGCTATGTATGAGCCTAAAAAAAAAAAAAACTAATACCTTATCACTAAAATAATTTTTGTTAGAAACTTTGATGCAAAGAAGATAAGTATCTAAAAGGAGCAGAAAGAACCCTCATGAGACACTGGGTGTCATATATTCTGTGTAAAAAAATCCTTCTGCATTATCTGCTTAGAAGTGAATTACACGTGTACTTAGCCAATGCTGTCTATTTCTTAAGTTTCTCAGGGTGGTTTTACCATGAGTTTACTGCCTCGAAGGACTGGTTTTCAGCTGTCTAGGTACAGACTTCAGATTTGCCAAAATACTAGGCATAGATCTTTCTCTCAAAAGAAGACTTGTAGTAACTCACGTTCACAAGACTGTCTATAAAAACTTCCCTATACTGTAAACAAATCACAATCAGAAAGCTGCCTAATAAGGAGAGGGTCTGAGCAAATGGTGTTAGATTACATAAATGTTTACTGGCATTTCTTCATTCAGGAAACAAAATTTTCTTGAACATCTGCTATGTGCCAGCTTTATTCTGAGTTATTGAGAATACAGTGGTGAACGAAACAGATGAGGTCCTTTCTCTCTTGGAGCTTATACTTTAGTGAGGGAGACAGGCAATCAACATGGATTTTTGTTTTTTTATTGATGCGTCTCTTAGATGCATCTTAGATGCCACTTAGAGCACTGCCTCATACACATTAGGTGTCTGATGATATTTAATGAACAAATAATGCAATATAAACTATTAAAATAGTTTCAGATAATGATATGGGGTAGGAAGAAAATATAATGGGGTCATGATATGATAGAGTCGGATTAGCAGGAGAGAGGGTAGCCTACCTAGATTGGTTGGTGTGTAATAGGTTAAATTACTATTTGGCAACTATTAACCCATTCTTTTTCCCCACGTCCATGGAGGATTAGTTTTCTACTCCACTGATGTTGAATTTGACCATGCAACATGCTTGGCCTCATGGTGGGTGCAATGTACTTCTCTGCCTTTTGAACTTGGGCTTGGCTGTATGACTTGGTTTGGCCCACAAGATGTCAGAGGTGACACAGTCAGAAGCTCCCAGTGGTCCTGTATTTGGGATTTTCCTCTTGCACTTGTGCCACTGATGCAAGAAGAACATGCCCTGGATAGCCCATCATAGATACCCTCTGAGTTTTGGAAACTTTGTTCAAGTGGTTTAATTTCTTCCACTAAATTCAAGAACTTTGATGCTTGAATGTCTGTGCTATTTCATTAATCTGTTGACTACTAATGTCACGTTCTTAAATATAAAAGAAATACGAGTGAACAAATTGCATTTTGGTGGGAGAGTTGAAAGGAGGGGAATTTTACTAACTATGAAAGTACACAATAAAAAAAGGTAGATGTAAAACTTTTTTTTTAAACAGGATTTTTTAGTAATTTAACCACTAAAATCAACTAAGAGCAGAAGGAGAGCATGTTTGTTTAGTCCAGTGGCTAAGCTCCACCCCAGACAAGATATTTTCATTTTCAACACATGATACATAAGAAAAGGAAAATGTGAACCACAGGAATGGAATAAATATTGAGGACAAAAGCAAAGTGTTGAATATATTATAGTCACACTAGATCTTAAATGAATAAGCACTCTAAACTATAAAGGAAAAACTAAGCAACAAAGTTATTTTATATGCCAAATGTCCCCACAGATGAATAAAAAGCAGACATTAAAATTCTTGTAAAATGGCAAAGAAATTATGATTAATATGTTCCTGGTACAAGGTAATGATCACATTATACATGTAAAAAAAGTGAAAATATGAAAAATCTTCGTGACAAGAATAGTGGAATCATTTAATGAATTGATCCAATGTACACTGAATGTTGGATACAGGATTTATCCTAAAATACTGTACTTCAACTCAAATGTTCAGAAAATTATCTACATTGGAAAACATTATCTGGAAAAGACTCAGATGGATTGGAGGGATCTAACTTTGAAACTTACTAGCATAATAACGTTCTGACTGGCAGCCAAGCTTTTGAGCAGCCATAATCTTCTATAGCCCAGAATCTCAAAGAAAGATAGAAGTAAAAAGGACCAGTGAAAATAGACACAACAAAACCTATGTACTTATTACATAGTTAAGGATTAAAGACTCTTCTTTTTCAGACACACATAGAATATATGTGACTTAATTTGATAAAAAGTACTTCGCTGTCTAGTTTCTTATTATTTCTTCAATTTTACACTTAAAGTTGAAAAAAATAGCAGAGGTCATGGATAACAGGTTCGATAGCAAGAAAATGGAGAGGATGTAGAAGAAAGAGATCCACTGATAAGAGTGTGATGTATATACCAAGAACAAAGATGTTTCCAAGGACACAAGAGACAACTGAAATTTAATCTAGGTGAATTCAGTAAAAAGACAAGTTAATCAAGTTCTTTCTACTTTAGGAATCTTTGTGGCCATCACTCTATGAAAACAAGTACTAAAACTTGTTATGTAAGCGTGTCCCCAAATTACCAAAGGTAAAATTGTTGATTAACTCAAGAACAATCACTTAATCACTAAAACCTAAAAAAAAAAAAAAAATCTATTTATATATACCCTCTAAAGCTATCTATTTTTAGCATAAGTACATGGAACGAAAACCTTATCTATCCAAAATACTGCATAGCCTCTGAACAGTGTCACATCATTTGGGCCTAACCGTAGAAACCTCAGATTATTTGAGGAAGTATGAAATTGTGGTGGCCAAGTGGCAAACTTTCTACAAGACGTCTGATGAACCTGGCAATTGCTGAAGTCCTGTTTTAGTAAGAATGAAACCCATGTAGTTTGACTTCAAAGGATCAGATTTAGAATTAGCCATGAGACTAAAAGCTGGAAAAATATTTCTACTGTAACCATAGCAACTTGGAAAAAATTTCCAAAATATGTAGTGGCCACTTGTAATGTTCCCTGATTTTTGATACCCTTCCTGTGTTTGATGAATTTCTAGCCTTATGAGGTATGACTCCCCTAGGTAAAACCCAGAAAACATAGTTATCTATCTTGCTTTATTCCCAGGGCTCTGCTAATCAGAGTCAACTGTGATGGACTTTGATTTAGCAGAATGAGAGGAAGAAAGCGCTGTATAGCATCCATTTTGCTCATAAGGATGAGACACATTCAACTGTTGGCTACTGCAATGGTTGCATTAAGCAACGGGCTCTTAGAGGGCTTGATGGGAATGTTGCAGCAAAAGGGGACTTATCTTTAAGCAAGTTTTGTGGTACAGTTTTGGTATTGTTTCTAGAAGCTTGACCTTGACCCTGGTTCTCTAGCTCTCAACAATTTGGTCAACTACTCAATTTCCTTTTAATAATTTTTTTACTGCTTAACTGCCCAGAGACAGCTTCTGCTGCTTAAGAGGAAAACCCTGGTTGATACTAAATGGCTATTAAGAAGTCGCTGAAGGCAATTTAGCCTCAGGAAAATCAGGAAGATCTATGGCTAGTTCTGGCTCTCTAAGGGCTGATGGCTCTAAAATTCCAGCTGTTTCTGAAAGAAAAAAAAAAAAAGTCAAGTCTGGCAGCCTGCAGTTAGCAAAGTAACAAATTATTAACTTGAAGTGAAGTGAATATAGTCACTTGAAATGAAGTGACCAATGAAGGCAAGACTTCTGAAGATCCAGTGGCTACTAACATGGAACAACAATATAAAGAGTAATGAAGAAGACAAGATTCTTGACTGGCTTTTAATTCCACAGCACAGCTTTTAAAAAGATAACGAAATGTTTACAATTCCAAATTCTCGGTTCAAGGCAAAAATCACAGCCAAGAGCTATTCCCTAATGTTCCCGGGGAGGGAAAAGGCAGCATCAGTGAACAACACTGTCTACCTTTTACAAACCAGGAGTGCTCCTGGGTATCACTGCTTTCAGTGTAGATAGTGGGATGCTGAGGTGGCCGACCTCAGGCAGAAACACTTAGATGCAAGAGGCAGGAGGAGGAGGTTACTGTTCTTACTAGGAGAGTTAAGTTTAATCAGAATGCTCTGGCCTGCACTGACCATTGGCTTTGACTACTGGATCAAATGATCCATATACCAGATAGGCATCCAAAAAAATTCCAACTTAATAAAATTATAAGATATCTAGGTTTAATAAAGAGAGGCCTGACTTGAACCACTAAAACAAAAATTTGTAACATCTTTTCCAATTTCTAGTCCTAAGACACTTTGCAGACCCAGAGCTCTTTGAGTGAAGGCGAGAGTGCAAGTTCCTGAAGACATGTATCGTAATGACATCACAGGTGTAAACTGTAAACTCTCAGCTTGGCCTCTTCCATCAAGGTAACTGCACTGGAGAAAGGGATATACCAGGTCTTTTGGGTACTGCTGTAGAATAGCTCTGCACTAACTCTAAAAGACGGGGGACCCAGAATACCACTGTGGGCTAGTGGTCACAAAGGACGATTGTGGGAATCAAATGATGAGTGGATGGAATTCTAACCTGAATCTGCCTCACATTCAGTCCAGGAGGACATTAAACACAGAGAGTATATAGCTGGCATTGGAGAAGGAGAGTAGATTACCAGAGGCTTAATCAGATAGTGGTTTCATATGCAGTTGCTCTTGCAGATGTGCATTCGTTGCTAGCGCTCGGCACCAGGTATACTCAGACTATTCATCTGCACATGACTTTTTCCTTCTTCCCCAATAGAGAGAATACCTGTAAGAGCTGTTTTCATAGAGCAATAAATCATTTCCTCTTAGGGTTATACAAATTACTTGGCTCTGAACCACAGTATATTTCACAAAGACCATTACTGTCTCACCAAAACATAGGACAACTACAATGGTGGTGACATTACATCTCCAGGACCTGGAAAGCAGGAAGTAATAAGTATTCAAGATCCTTTGTACAGATATGTACAACATAGCTCTAAGTCCAATATGAGTGTAGTAAGGTGGGAGATACATCATTATGAGAATATAAGAGCTACATCACAGTGAAGTTTCTGAGGGCCCCGCGATCTTGAGCATATCAGGTTAACCTCTACAAAGTTAGATAACTAACTATACCTTATGCCTCCTGCCACTAAGAAAGAGGCACAGTGGTATGTGGGTCTTTTTGAAAATAATATATATCCCACTGGGAATCTTGCTTTGACCTATTTAGGAAGTGACCTGAGAGCCTCCAGCTGTTGAGTGAGCGCAAAAGGACAAAGGAGGCTTCCTAGTTGCCCCAGGCTCCAGAGCATCTACCTGGTCTTCATGACCAGCAGAGCCAGTGGATTTAGAGACGTTAGTACTCTATCACAGTGATAGATGGAACCCGTGGCAAGTTCAGATCAAGGAGTCCTAGCGGAGATCTCTAAGGTTCTGGAGCAAAGTCATCAGGCAGGAAACTTGTCCCTTTGAGAGGGAGCATTTAGTTCATTACCAAGTGCTACTGGAGTCTGTGTATCAGGCTGCGGAAACAATAAATGTGACCTGATCTGCCCTAAATGAACTTGGTTTAGCTGATTCACTGAACTAATAAATCAGGCAGGCTCAGTAGTAAACCATATTAAGTGGCTGTGACATACATGGGATGAGACTTGAGAAAGAAACAGCAGAAGTTATGTGATCAGATCATTCACCCTCTCAGCTGCACTTGCCGTGTGGTAGTTTGCTACAAGAGACTTTAGGCCATTCCCATTATGAACACATCTTGTTTTTATAAGGGATAGCTGAAGTATTTTGTTATTATTTTACTTGATATTATTGTTAATATGGTTAAGTATGGAAGAACAGTGTATTCTAAAGGTTAGGTTTAAGTACTGACAAAGGGTATAAATTGATGTTGAATAGCCAAGCAATGTAGGATAGTATACGTCTGCCGTATTTTCTTGTTTTGGCGTTTTGTGAAAACCCTTAACATATCAGGAGATATTCTGTATTTATAAGTTTGGTCACTGCGAGGTAGAATGCCCAAAGAATATTTTCTTAGCTTCTTTTCGTACCCAGTATATAGGCATGTGATCAAAGGTCTACCAATCAGGCTTGCCCCCATGAGATTTCAAGAAAAAATGAACAATCTGATGAATGAAACTCCATTTGGGACCTTCTTAACTGGTGAGGATAGAGGCAGAGACTTTGGCTTTTGGGGGCCAACATCTAGAGGTTGTGAGAGGTGGTGTAAGTGGGAAAGGGAAAGCAATGAGTTGGGAGGGGGAGCATTTGGTGGGCAAGCAGCAGCAATGGGATTTCCTCATTAGGTCAGTTCTATGTCATGGTTTTGGGCTTTGCTTTTGGAAGCTGAGTTTCAAAGCCTGTTTCTCCCATCCCAATAACCTCTTAATAAATAAACTCCTCTTCTGTTAATTGGTCAGAATCAACCTCTGTTGCAAAAAATTAGGAATTCAATCTGAATTAAAAAAATATATAGTTTTCAAATAGACCAACAACCTGTCAAATATTTATAGGATCTTAATTAGGTTAAACTTAAATTCTCTGCTAAAGGGATGCAATGATAAAAATTAGTTCTTAGAGGGTAAATTCATGACAATGTTGCAGTTTTATGTATAAAACTAAGGATTATGGAATCTCAGCTGAACCAATCAATGATGAGGGGAATGAATGAAAAACTACTAGAAAAAGAACAAAGGATAATAAATATCTTTAAAAAGAGAAATAATAAGAGATATACACTGGTACATCAATCCCACAGAAAGAAAAATAAAATTGTATCTTGCCTATCCATTTAATATTCCTATTTTAAAAAAATAAGAAAAATTGTCTGACAATTTAGTCAAAGACTAAGTCAGACATATGATTCACCCATAATCTAATGGATTTCATTCAAAAATAATGTGATTATAATAAATGATGTATCTGTTTCCTCTCTGTTACAGACTTGAGTTCACATGTATTAAATAATTGGCCTTCCTTTAAAGAGTGAGCACAAAGCTTCCAAAGCAAGACAGGAGCACAGAGAGGTCATGTCAGTGCATATGAATCAGCAATGAACAGAATGTCAAGGAGGTTTTCTCTGTTTTCATATGAGAAGAAAAATACCGCATCTCTTAGAAAATGATTTTTTCATGCTATTTCCAAGGCACTATTAGTTACAAACCAAATTGTTATTTTTGCTATTTTTTCAAAGGAAAGAACTGATGGCTGAGGAGATGCATATGATGGAAAACAACTATATAATAAATCAAGTAGTTTAAATGTAACAACTATCAAGTGTCATTTAGTAATAATACCATCTCCTTTGTACTGAAAGAGATTTTGATAAAGAAAGGAAATAAGAAAGCAGTCATTTTAGAAGTTTCAGTTAAAAAGTAGCACATAAAAAATAACTCATCTCTTAACAATTTATACATTTCAAAAATAAGTCAAAGAATGGGAAGCAACAGATATTCATAAATATGTAGGATAATACAAAGAACATTAACCTATTATGGAGTAAGCCCACACAATCCTATAGACATAATTTCTATAGTTCAATTGTTTGAAGTACACAGAGAAAGTGATTATATTTGTAAATGTTTCATAAGAAGATCTTGTAGATATTAGTGCAAAGCCTGAGTTGTTTGTTATTGTTCAATCCTTGTATCTTTCTTGTAAAAGACAGTAATTTCTTCTCTCTACTTAGCAAGATTGAATTAAGAATTGAGAGCCACCAAGAAGTGTCAGAGAAGTAAATACTAGGATTATACTGCTTTAGCTCCATGCTGAAATAGAATAAAATGAAGTTAAAAAAAATATTATCCACGCCAACATAACTTCAAAATTCAACAAAATTGGCTTTCAAACAGATTATGTTGGGATCATGCTCAGTTTTCTTAATTTGCTACATAAAAAACTTGTTTGCAATAATGACTTGTATATTTGGATCTATTTTAAAGGACTGAAATAACTCTGACATGTAACTTTTGTTTCATTTTTAAAGGATTGAAATAACTATGACATGTTACTTTTGTTTCATTTTTTTTAATTCTTAGAGGAAGTATAATTTTAAGGGAGTTTGGCGTTAGCCTGTATGTGAGTAGAAATGTGTACTAATTCCAAGAATATACCCATAAGGACTTTAATGAGAACTAAAAAGAATAGGCTACGGGTTTTAAATACAGTGTTAACTGGACAAAGATAGAGATAATACTACCTAGAACAGTAAAGTTAGACTGGTTTTAAAAAAAGCAAGACAAAGTTATTGTTACCTTATCGCTGCTATTATATAAACTGGTGGTGGTTTTAACTTCATAGCCCAATTCATGCGGCGCATTTTAGAGAAACCTCATTTTAAGACTTTGTCAATCTTTTACCACCACCTAATATTTCCTAATAAAATTAGGAAAACATCAGGCCTGTTTTTTATATAAATCAAAACCTTAAAACCCTGTGGGAATGAAATAATATTTAAAATAATCTAAACCAATAGCCTTTGCTAGGGAACTCAAAAGTTCACAATAGGTGAAATATCTACTTAAAAATAACTTATAAATTGTATGCAATACATAATTGCAAGCAATTTCCCAAGTGAGGTGTGTGACTGCACACTCTCCATGCTTTTCTGTTTTTCTTCCTAATTTGTCTGGATGGAGCTGATTTCTCTAATTTATCTAGATGGAGCCTGTACAAGTAGAAAGGTTTATTAAAACCCTGCTAATGGGGCGCCTGGGTGGCTCAGTTGGTTAAGCAACTGCCTTCGGCTCAGGTCATGATCCTGGAGTCCCGGGATCGAGTCCCGCATCAGGCTCCCTGCTCGGCAGGGAGTCTGCTTCTCCCTCTGACCCTCCCCCCTCTCATGTGCTCTCTCTCTCTCATTCTCTCTCTCTCAAATAAATAAATAAATTAAAAAAAAAAAAAAGCCTGCTAATGGAGAAACTGACAATCCTAGAAAGTCGTCTGAAAAATAACGTGTAAAGCAAATTATCTAACCAGACTTAAGGAGTTACTGGAGAATCTCCCTACATGGTTTACAGTCAGACAGAATCAAGTTAAAATCTTGACTTTCTTTTCTACTGATCTTGGCAGTTATCAAATATCACTGACTCTCAATTTTCCTTGTCTGTAAAGTGCAGATATTATTTTAGGGTTGTTTTGAGGATTATGTGAAACAGTGTAAATAAAGCAGCCATCATGGCATCCTGGACAAACTCAGTGCTCAATAAATGGTTGTTGTTTTGTATTGTTTTCTGATATAGAACATTTCACTTCAACAACCTAGATTCCACTTAAGTTGACCATTTCTAGGTATTCCTTTAACACTAAGATCATAGTGAGATCATGTTTTCTGGGTTTCTATATTATTGAATTTCCATAGTAACTTTTTCTTCAGTTGAACAACCTCAGATCTTTCAAACTCTTCTCCTAGGTTATATCCTCAATAGCTCACTCTAAGAACTCTGATTTCCATGAAAATACCAATAGCACTGGCTATTTCCAAATCTCTATGTCTTTCTATGTATTTGTTATTGTACCATTTGAAATGGATGAAATTTTATAAATTTGGAAGGTAAATTTTTTATGGGTTAACTTGAAATACAGGTAGTATGGAGTAGGCTAAATTCCCTTTGGCATCAAAAAACGAGGTATGAATGAAAGGACAATAAGTACATGTGAGGGTATATTCATTTTAATATGCCTTGGTCAGATAAAAGCATTTTCTTATATGAGACCCAAATCAAAAGTTCTAAGGGCAGATGCTTTTTGCATAGGCAATATACAGCCTGCCCCAGAATGAGTATGATAAGTTAATTAGGCTAATCAATTAGAATGAAAATGAGGCAGAAGGCTGGGAAATGCCAGAAAGTGTCATTTTCCATGTTAATGCATAAATAAGATATAAAAGAACTAAGATATTAGATAACTGTCTTGAAATCATGTTTAATTCAAGTAACTGTAGAACTGATCACAGAGTTCATTTTGGCCAAATACTACCTTTTAATAATCAGTTTGAGATGCAAATACTCAAGAATATGTAGCAAAACTGGATTAAAAGAGTCCTTTTAAAATTAAGAAATTCTGACAATGCCTTGAACACAAAAACTTTGAAATGAAGATAATTGCTCCTTAGTCTTCTCTAAAGATCTAAATTAAAAGGATCCTCTAAAGTGAAGATTATTTTCCTGGAGGTGATTTAGAAAACACAGGCCGTAATTCTGGTTCTTCAGAGGAAAAAAAAATAATCTTTTATTACATTTGGACAAGATTTTATTTTTTAGGAATCACTGCTTGGCTGTGAGTAGTTGTTGCTTGCTGAATGTTATTCACACTTCCTCCCTCATAGCAAGCTCATGTGTAACAGTCTTAACTTGTGGGATGGGCTGGAACACTCCATTCTAATCCAAGGGCCATAGGTCATTATAAACCACAAATTCTTCCTCCCTAGGGAAGTATTAAGGGATGTGGTCTTTCCTATCTCATTTTTCTGTAATCTCCTTTAGTCTAAAATATGGTTTATGCCACTAATCACCAGATTTAATATATTATAATAATACCTTACCTGGCAATTAATATCAAGAGAAAAATCTTCCCCAGATTGGCACCTATGGAATTTCAACTGTCTAGTTACAATGAGGCATAACAAAAGAATAAATATTTTAAATGCCTGACAGGAAGGAATTTTCCCTATAAGATGATTTTGATGGTCTAGAACAGGAGTTGATAAGCCTCTCTCTATAAAGGGTCAGATGGTAAATATTTTACATTAGACGGTCCTGATAGAATCTCAAACTGCCCTGCTATTGCAGCATGAAACCAGCTAAAAAATGGTACATAAATGAATGGGTATGGCTGCGTGTTTCAATAAAACTTTACTTACAAAAACAAGTAGCAAACCAGATTTGACCCACAGGTTACAGTTTGCAACCTCTTATGTAGAATTTATAATGATTCAAGAGAGTTTGGACCAAAATTTAAATTTTAATGAAATACAGTTATGGCCTTTCCAATGCAAATCACTATACTTGAAGACACCTAGCTGACTCTCAAATTAAATATATCTTAAAATCTTTTCAGGTTTTCCTATTTACTTTTTCTTTGGATTGTACAAATTACAGTGAAGATTTCTAAATTTATTTAAAAAATTAGACAATTTCAGGGGCACCTGGGTGCTCAGTTGGTTAAGCATCCGACTTGATTTCAGCTCAGGTCGTGATCTCAGGGTGGTGAGATGAAGCCCCACACGGGGCTCCATGCGTAGCAGGGAGCATGCTTGAGATTCTCTCACTCCCTCTGCCCCGCCCTGTGCACATGCACGTGCTGGCTCTTTCAAATAAATAAATAAATCTTTAAAAAAAACCAGACAATTTTTATCAACTATTGGAAAATTTGTAAGAGTTGAGGCTACAAAACAGCAGCTTTTCAATTCTATGCTAATTGTGAATTCAATATAATAATTTTTTCTGGGCTTAAGAAGATAGAGTTTACAGAGGATTAAAAAAAAAACCCTTTTCCTTAGAATACTTAAAAGAAAGTCATTTATCACTGGAACAGATCCATTATTATTTTGAATTATTTTTCTGGCTGGTCGTTTAAAAAGCTCTCCTTGTTTGGTATTTTGATTCTATACTAATTCTTGGTTACTACTATGACTTGGACTAACAATATAAGTACTATGTATCCAACTTAGTAAATAATTTAGTATGCAATTTCAGTGTAAATTATAATTCACTTAATTAGTACATGTATAGGTAGCCCCTCTGGTTCTATCGAAGATGTTTAGACTAGATGAATAGTATTTATAAAATTTGATATCTCTATTGATTTAAGGAAAACTGGTAAATGGCATTTAAAAGTAAAACATTTTCTCAGTATAATTCTAATTTTTGTATAATTTTAATTCTAATTCTTTGTATAATTGTAATACTTAAAAGGATTGGATAACTGATTAAAAACTTGTTGACTGCAGACACATGGAAAAAGCAACGTTACCACTATGGTGATACGTGATTCTACTGCATCTTACACTGTAGGACAAGCTATAAGTTATTTGAAAAGTTAAGCATTTGGGTTTTTCATTCTGTGTTTCCCTATCTTTTAAAAGTAAAAGACTAAAGGAAAAGATGTAGGGAAAAGAGTCTTCATTTCAGCCTTTTAGTGAATTTGGTAAGGGTAAGATGATGTCAAAGGAAAAACTGTTTAAGACAAAAGACATTGAAGACAGGAACTAACACAACATTAGACTTCTTCCTTCAAAGATTTCTGAAAACTTCAAAAGGGGAAGATTACTTCACAGACTGGAATGTAAGCCCAGTTGGAACTAAGGTCTATAGGGCTTTTGAGGTGTCTAATGCTAAAAATCTCAAGTTGACTCTCTAGTTAAAAAAGGCTGGAGAGGAGAAAGGAAAATTTTTGTTCTGGAAAAGTGTTCTTCTCTGATGCAAATAGAAATCCATCTTACAAAGGAAGAAGTAGAGATGAGTTGCCCTAATTTAGTCTTTTGGAAAGAGACAAGAACATTATGAATTTGCTAAAAAACTTTTGTTTCTTCTAACTATGACTTTATAAGCTATGAGATATCTTATTTTTTGTGAAAAATTTCCAAGCCCAAAGATATTCACACAAATTAAATTGAAATACTGAAACCCAGTTTTGGAAAGAAGAAGAGTATAGAGAATCTAAATTTTTAAAAAGTTATATAAAAAAGAGGTCCAGTAATTAGTTGGTGCTCCATTTCAGATATTTTATCCATTTTCTTTTTTTATAGCTTTTCTGTTTGAAGAGATGGAAACATTCAAATATTAAAAGTATTCCACAATGGGCTATAAAAATAACTCCCAAATCCCCAAGTGGAAGTAATAAACTTCCTACTAGTGTACTGATTAAATCAGTTCTAATCTTCTGTGAATCTAGTAACAAGAGTGGAATAAACTTTTAGAATCACACTGTAAGCTTCAGAAGAAAGAGAAGGCCAAATATTAATCTGAAAAGCACATTTTTCATTAGCAAAAAAAAAATAATAATGCTAGTAGGAGTTTCTGGGTTTTTTTCCTAATAATGCAGTGAAAATGATAAAAACCATAGCACATATTATTGAGTCCTTACTTCAGCTGTTCTATTTTATTATATGTTTATTATTAGTGACAATTCTGTAAGGTAGGTATTACATTTATTTCCCTTACCATATACAGGAACAAGCATAAAGAAGTGGAAATTTGGTGCAAATAGAATCAAATGTCCTGATTTTGTTGTTGTTATTTAATGAATGTTTCTACATGTGAGAACTGATTTACCTAATACAAATGAATACTAATTCTTTAATAGGATTTGTAAGAATACACAGATTCAATTGGCAGAGTGCATTGTCAATCCTCTTCAAGGATTAATTTGCTCACATAGGGACCGGATAACTCCTAGAAGAGCATTTCTTGCTCTCATCTTAAACATTTCTTATGGCAGCCACATGACTCCTTTTGATGGGAAAGTAACAGAATTTTGAATTTTTCTAAGAAAAATCTTCCATTTTGATTAAAAAAATACTAAGCTAAAATAATGTCATGAGATCGCTTCTCAGCCTTTTGGCTAAGATCAAGTGTAAAATAATGTCACGAGTGTGTTTGCTTTTTTCTATAATCTCTTGTTCAGATTTAGAGCTCAAGTGAAGACTGGTCACATATTATTAAGAAAACCTGAAAGAAAAAGATACACCCACAAGACATCCTGAATTTACTTGAAGTTTATGTTCTTTCACTACTGCAATTGCTGTGCATATGTGGAAAGCATCTATAGTTCCTTTGTTGCATGACTACTTTTAAATCAGACTACTGAAAATAAGCATTTTGGGGATACACATGGGAAATAGCACTTTTCTGAGAATATATCACTTCCTAAAAAGTCAACTGACTATTTTTGGCTCAGAGTTTTCTCTTCAGAAGGTTAGGCACCTATCAGGAATTTATTTGGGTGAAACTGCTTTTAAAAACACCTGGATGCACAAAATTTAATCCCACACAAAATGTTTGCATGCACAAAATTTTAATCCTACACAAAATGCTTCTATGAATGGATAATTCACCTGGAAAGTTTAACTAGCAATTTCTACTCTGCTGACAAATTCTCCTTTGTTGAAACCTAATGGTAGCTATTGAGGGAGGAGAATTTTCTTTTTCTCATACCAAATTTGACTTCAAATTAAGAGTGTGGAATTAAGGTGGTGTCATGTGCTTTTACTGTACTCCTAGCCTTCTACTTAACTGCCAACTGAAGGGTAATCCTACATTTTGTATTTATTTTGCCATTTGACCACCAATTAAGTTTAGATATCATGTGTCAAATTTCCTCATACACACACTGTTTTATGCTTTATTTATATTTTTATTATATATTACATAACACATATGGTTAAATGCTACATGTTTATATTACATATATATATCTAATATTATATACTATATAATCCCCAAGTATATTACTTCTATAATATATAACATGTTATACGAAACATAAAAAAAGATAAACCATTGTGTATAAGAAAATTTATTATATAACTTCTTATGTACTATATTAGAATATGTTTATTACAGAGATTACATTAAACATCTTATGTGTTTCTTATCTTTCTTACTTAAGGCTAAAGATCTGTTGCAAAGACTACAAATTAAGTCTGACCCATTATTTTCAGCCACTGCTCAAACTCACACCTTAATAAGACCACACTGCACTGAAGTGACATTTATTTTGTAAAGCTTCAGTATGTATTCTGAATTTTTTGAAGCATATTCTGAATTATGTTTCTGAAATGGAACTATGACAGAAGAACCTTAACTTGCTAACTGTATTGAAGTCTACTAGAACCACAATGGTGTTAACAGTCAGAAGGCCTAAAGGGTGTATGCAAATTTCAACAGCTAGTGTAAGAAATTAACAAATTTATGGCAAAAAACCTAAAAATCTAAAACTGTCTACTTTCTTCATGAGATAATTAAGTTGGAAATGCTATAGGTCATTTCTAGGAGTCTAGCAAGAAGTTATTCAGTGCTGCTTTTTGTTGACAGATGGAATTTATGTTTAAAGATAGAACTATCAGAATATATAGTTATAACAGAAAAAGAATCTTGGAGATTCTTAAATTAGATGACAAAGGACATTTTAAATATTTTAAAATGTCATATTATTGTAGGAAAGCCAATGTTTCAGTTTATGGAAGCACAAAGTAAAACCCTTCAGGGGATACTTACTCTTTTCTGTTCTTTTACATACTCTATCAATTCATCTCTTGTTCTCTTCACTGCCTCTTCCACAGCCTTTTCACTTCGCTTTTGCTCTTCTATTATTGCTGCCTTAACAGTTTCCTGTTTGTGGGAGGAAGAAAAAAAGTCAGGGAGGTATGCACTATGACATGTTTGTGTCCATTTCATATAAACTAAAACTGCTCTGCAATGGGTCGAGCTCATTCCGCTCAAAGTGTATCTTTAAACAGGAATAAGAATTTACAAAATCTTTTAGGATGTTAGAGATTCCACAGAATTCATTTTTCTAAACCGAGTGAAAGGGAAAAGAAATGGAATAAGTCATTTATTGCAGGGAGCGCCTGACAGACTCCAATGGCTTCCTTACCAACCTTTCATTTGATGTTTACATGATTGATTGCCTTCCTGTACTTTGCACTATCCACATAAGACTTCCAACTTGTGTTTATTCTTCCAAGAACACCCTAATGCTCTAGCTGTTTTATTCACATTTAATTTTCCCATCATACAGTAATCAAGTGTGGTCTGGGTGAAGATTTATAGCTAGTTTGGTCCTTCTGCCAGGTTAAGATGTTGAGAGCTGGACACCATGAATAAGAGGTAAAAATTCCACCCTGTGTGCTAATATTTGAAATGAGGAATCTGGGGAGAAAAGTGGTACTTCCTATTTTACTGAAATTATAATCAAGTACCTTGGAGATTTCAGAATTTCAGATAAGGAGTAAAAAGGCTAAAATTCTGAAAAACAAGTATAATACTTTTCAGAAAGTACATTTTCTGCTAAAATAGCATATCATGGATTGGATGAATGCCACAAAATAAACTTCTTTAACTTGTACTTACCTATATAGGTAGCATCCTTCTTTTACAGGTGATCAGTTAGAAAATGCCTTGAAATTTTGTGGGAGTATTTGCTTCACTTTGTTAGTCTTAAGGACTCTTCACTTTGTAGTGTATGCTTGTTTTTGTTTGGTTTTTCCCAATTAATTTTAGATATGTGTATATAACCCAGGAAATATGAAATAATATTAAGAATTTCCTGTTGTGAATATATTTACTGCAGAAAATTTGAAAATACAGAAAATTATGAGCACAAAATAATACACACATGTCTCCACACTTGGGTATAAAGAAGGTGGGGCTCAAACTGTACATACTATTTTCTAACTGGCATTTTACACTTAAAATATATTTTGAGTACTTAACCCATTATATATTCCTTCATAATATGATTTACATTCCATTGCAGGGATATGCAAGAATTTATTTGATCAATCCTTATTCATGTGTATTATGGTTGTTTTTAATAAAATAAAGCAGTGATGAACATCCATATATGTATTTTTGTGGTGCATGTTAGATATTTCTGTAAGATGAATTCAAGAAGTAGAATCATTTTGGTCAGAGAATATAATTTTTGAGTTCTCTTATAGTTTCTGACCTTTTGTACAAATTTTTTTTTTCAATAAGCAGTCCATGGAAATGGCTGTTTTCTTACATCCTTGATTACATTTTAGTTTTCCTTCTTTGAGGGAGAATGACATCAAATTTTATTCTGTATTTTAAAAAGATTATTATGTGATATTCAGCATGTTTCTAGAAGTATTAGCAGCATACATATCATCTTTTATCATCTGCCTGATCCTATCTCCTCTTTCCACTTCAATACTGGTATGCTCATAATATTTTGGATTCCTTTTGTAAAATAGAAAATGAAGTCACAAATCTACAAATCCCTAGAATGGTGGTAACTTTGAAAATGGTTACCATTTTATCTTTAATCACTGAATACATTAAGATCTAGTTCCACTGATAAAATAATAGAGTACTAAGTTGTTTCCTTAATTATTTGGAAAGACTAAAGTTGAAAACCTATGATAAATGTTCAAAGACAAAAATAAGAACAAATAAAATTATTTAAAATAAAATCATATACTATTACAATTCTTACTGGTATCACACTAATTTGAAATTTGAAAATTTTCGTATTTTGGAAAGGCAAAAAATATTGCTAAGCCCCCTGAAACACAACACATTGATAGTTCTATAGTAGACAGTATGAACATTCACACTATGTGGGTAAATTAAAAGTACAAAAAGCTCCACGTCAGTTCAGGCAGGTTTTGCCAACAGTTGAGTTATAAAATCCTTAGCTTTCAGGGCTTTTGGAATTTTAGAACTGCAGATAAGAACTGTAGACCTGGATTATTTGAATGTAAAAGACAAATCTATGTCACATTAAATATCAACCAGAATTTCTAAGTAGCAAGGGTTGTATCAGTGAATGTGACCAGGCAAAAACATCAATTTAAATAAAAGGGATAGGTGCAGAAAAAACATGAAGAATTAGTTAATTTGTTCTTCCATTGGCTTTTAGGGGGCTGAGAGTTTATTATCTGCTCAATCCACATTTTTGAGGATCTTTTTGCTTTTTGAGCTGATAAGGAACCATTTTCAAAAAAAAAGTTTCTTAATTCAACTCTCCTCTCCAGTTGGGAATTAGGTGACAGTCGAGGTTGTGAAATCCATCCTTAAAAAATACTTGCCAAGAAATAAATTCCTTTGAATATAATACAAAAAGTAAAGTTTAAGCCATCCATTTTCTAATTAGACCAAATGCTGACTTAGTTGGAAATAATTCGTGGATTTTAGGTGCATGTATACAAAGTGCCTGTGAATTTCTGCCTAGGTGTTTTGTTGAATTCCCTACGAGACATGAGAATTCGTCTAAAATAAAATATACCTCACAAGGAAGGAAGATGTGCCATCAATGAGTATATGCAAGTAGGCAATTAAAACGAGTATTTTCCAGAATATTTTAGGAAAGGTTACACCACTGGAACATGGTATATTCTCTAAGGCAGGTTTCTCAGCCTCAGTACTATTGACAATTCTTTGCTGGGAGTTGTGGGGGGACGTCCTGGGGTAAGCAGCATTTCTGGCATCTACTCACTAGATTGCCACCAGCTGAGAACCACTGCTGTATGGTAAATAGTTTGTGGAGGGAAATACATCCACTTGCATATATGTTATGATTTGTCAAAATATATCAGTTACGTTTCTCATCATATCTTAAATATTTTTATCTAAAATATATGCAATAAAAAGATAAAATCTATGCAAGAAATCATATCCAAATGATTATATAGCTAGTTTTTAAATGTGGAAGAAAGAGTTCTATATACTAATTTCTTAAAAACCTGGATGACTGGATAACAATGAAATACGTCAAGATGAATATAATTTAGGGCTAAAAGTTTATGTGACATTTTATTTAAGATTTTTAATTTCTCCTTATTCCTTAGAAGTATATTTATGTTTTAGTATCCATTAACCTACCATACATTTCAGTAATCATAGGATCATGAACTAATAAATGACCTATGGTTGTTTGTTCTTTTTCGGTGTAATTTAGTTAAGGATTATAAACACAGTTAAATTATTTATGGAACAAATTTCAGCAATCAACTCAATTCCTGTTTGTGGGCTATATACCATAGTACCAGAAATTCTCTGGGGGCAACTGTGTTTCTTTTTTTAAAATACACAATGTATGCATATTTCATAATTATATATTATTTAAAATGTTGCACGTGGTTGTGAAAATGTACCTTAGAAAGTGAGTGTTTGAATCATGAGTCAAGTCAAGTTGCCTTACTGTTAAAAAAAGTGAGACTTCATGGAACACTACATCAAAAACTAATGATGTAATGTATGGTGATTAACATAACATAATAAAATAAAATAAATTTTCTCTTTTAACCCTGAAAAAAAAAAAAGTGAGCCTTCCATTCCTACACAAATTTATGAGTTCAAACTACAGTTCCATCAGTGCTTCTCAGACATTGATACAAATGCATAAAATATCTGTATTTCAAAATCCACTTACTGCACAGTTGAGAAACTTTGACCTAACTTTCAATTGGAAGTAATTAATCTACACCGTAATGATATGCTAAATGTAAAATATTAGTAGAATAACCTAATTCTATAAATGTTTCTCAAGTAATGAATATGCTCAATTAAAATCATGCTCATTGACTGATATCAATATTTGATAGTATCTACCTGCATTAGGCATTTTTAAAGATGAAATATGGAGAATCTTAAATCAGCATTAATGAGTTTTGCAGCCATTTTTCATGATAGGGATTATCTAACTTTGAACCACAATAAAGCAAAATGTTATCCTCCCCAAAGAGAATTCTATTGTCACTAGGTTTATATTATTAAAAAATATCATCGAGGGGTGCCTGGGTGGCTCAGTCGGTTAAGTGTCTGAATCTTGGTTTTGATTCAGGTCATGACCTCAGGGTCCTGAGATCGAGCTCTGTGTCAGGCTCCTTGTTCAGTGGGGAGTCTGCTTGAAATTCTCTCCCTCTGCCCTTCCCCCTGCTCATGCATTCTAAAATAAATAAATAAATAAATAATCATTATATTTTTAATTTCATCAGTAAAATTTGTGAAGTTTTTTTCCCTTGTTATGTAAGCACCTACATAATATTCTTGATTAAGCCTCTTGTCCCATCAACCCTAAAATTATTACTATATGATCCTCTACAGAAAAAGCTTGCCAATCCCTGATTTAAGTCATGATTCTCCAAGTTGGCCAAGAGCCCAAGTTGGGCTCAGCTGGGCAGTTCTTTTAGTCTTGGCTGGGGTCTTCCACATATGTGAAATCAACTGTTGGGGCTGATGTGGCTGCCACTACTGAGTTGCCTCAGGTAGAAAGGTTTGTTTCTCCTTCCTGTGGTTTCCCATTCTCTAGCAGACTAGCTCAGGGATTTTTTACCTAGCACCTGGACAGAGTTGCCAAAGAAAGAGTGAAAATATCTTCCGATGATCCTATGTTACTGTAGCCATATTATATTGGCCTGAGCAAATAAGCATTATGAATTGATTCCCAAACTGTTATCTAATTGTCTAAATAGCTTCTCAGTATATTCAAAGATATTAGGCCTTCTATTATGTTTATTTTCTTGGAGACATATCTCGTGGATATATCTCCAGACTGGATTGGTTGTTCTCTAGGTCTGTTACATAACTGTCTAATCTGGATCTCCCTCAGGCATATTTCTGGAAATTCACTACATCTCTCTTGAACTGTTACTCCAGCATTCTGGATATCATTGAATTCTTCTTTCTTGGTTTACTCCTTTGTTTTGACAGAGCACTTCCTGCAGGAGATTCTTGAGAAAAGGCACATGGGAAATAAAAGTTTTGATATTTTCTTTGTCTGAAAAATGACTTTATTCTACCCTCAAACTTAATTTATAGTTTGGCTAAGTGTGGACTTCTAGCTTGGAAATTTCTGCAGTTTTAAAGGTTTTTGAGAAATCTGATTACATTCTGATATCTCTTCAATTGCATAAGTTTTTCCTTCTCTAAGAACTTTTATACCTTCTTTATCCCCATTTCTTAAAAATTTCATGACAAACCTAGTTATAGGCCTATCTAGAAACTCAGGTCTTACAATATAGAAACTCATGTCCTTCAATTTGGGAGATTTACTTTAATAATAATACTAAAAATACATTATTTCTTGCATTCTGTTTTCTATTTTTCAAGAATCCTCTGATTCAGCTAATGAACCTCCTAAGCTGACTGCCTAATTTTCTACTCTTTTCACTCCTATTTTCTGCCTTTTTTTTTTTTTTTTTGTATTTTTACACCCTTGTCTCTGGAAGACTTCTACAACTTCATCTTTTCTTTTTTTTTTAACTTTCTACTATATTTTAGATTTCTAATCTTTTATTTGACTTAAAAATAGCATCCTCTTCCTGTTTCATAGATGTAAAATCTTCTCTTACCTTTAAGAACCTTAATGATAGGTTTTTTTTTAACTTTCCACACTTTACAGAATGTTTTATTCCCTGTTTTTCATGGGAAGTTATCTGTTCATACTTGACTATTTGCTCATGTTTAAAGAGGAGAGCACTAAAATGCTGAGTAACATCTCTGTGCTTGCAGTTGTGGTTTATGGACTATGATCTTAATAGCAGAGTAATCTGGCTTGGTTATTTCCTTGGGGCAATTTCTGATACCAATATATTTAGGTCTTTTATCTTGGGCTGTCTAAATTCCTCAGAAAAGAATCTTCCAATTTCCTGTCTGGTTGTCAGGATTCTGAGAGCTGGGATAGGAAAAATGGCTAAGGTTCTCCATAAGCAGCATGAAACTTGTCACCTTGCTCTCCTCCCAACCCCATGTTCACTTTGCCTTGGTGATCCCTGTTCCCAGAGACCCTACATTTTATTTTTTTCCAGATAAATAACCCCAGTTTTCTATCAGAAGTGGAAAAAATGCATGGGGGCCTAACTGTTTATTAAACAGACTTTCAAACTTTCCTTCTAGTTGAGTCCTCACCTTCATTCCCACTTCCAGAAGTTTCTGGTGCCACAAACAAGTAAGCCTTTAGGAGTTTCTACAATATATATTGGTCTTCTCAGTTTCTAATTTAGGGTTCCATTTCACTAGAGTTTTCATTTCAGTGGCGTTTTAGAAGGGAGTGGATAAAAACAAGTATTCTGTCTGCTCGTTTTAACATGATATGTGTTAGAAAAAATGTATTAAATTTTTGGAATCATTTTAGATTTACAGAAACTTGCGAAGGTAGTATAAGAGTTCTCATATTTATTTCATCCAGCTTCCCCTAATATTAACATCTTACATAATTATGGGACATTTATCAAGATAAGAAATTAACATCACACAATAATAATAAATAGATTGAAGATATTATTTGTATTTCACCAGGTTTTCCACCAATGTCTTATTTTCTGTTCCAGGATTAATCCAGGGCAAAATGTTGCATTCAGTCACCGTATCTCATTAGTCTCCTCTAATTTCTGACAGTTTTTCAGTCTTTCCTTAATAGGACATTGACACTTTTGAAAGGCACTTTTCAGGTATTTTGAAGAAATATGGATTTATCTCTTTTTTCTCATGATTAGACTGGGATTATGATTTGGGGGAAGAATACGATAGAGAGCATGCTTCTCATTATATAGTATCTGGGGAATGTGGCCTTAAACATAATTTAGCACTGGCAGTGTTAACCTTGATCATTTGGTTAACATGGTATCTGCCAGGTTTCTCTGGTACAAAGTTAACATTTCTTCCCTTTCTATAATTTATTCAATTAGACATGAACAACTAAGTCCAGTCAACACTCAAGAGGAGGTGAATTAAGTTTCATCTACTGGAAAAGAGTGTGTATCAACATTTATTTTTAGAGATACATGAATATTTTTAGACTACAGACAGTTTCTTCTATAGCCATAGAACTGTTCCACATTTCTAATTCTTCTTGCTTCAGTTCTGGGATTTATATTTTTCTTGATAAGTTTTCATCTCATCTAAGCTTTACAACTGATTGTTACTAAGTCATTTATATTGCTTATATCATATTTAAAATTCGTGTTGCATCTATGTTAGGTCACTTTATTCATTCCTCTGACATGTTTATTAATAACATCCTTCTTCATCAATCTTGTCAAAGATTTGTGAATTTTATGTCTTTTAAGAAATGATAATATTTTGAAACTTTCCAATTCATGTTGTAAACTTCTATCATAAACTTTATTATTTCTTCCTATTTTCTTTGGATTATCCTATTCTTTCTTTTCAAACTGTATTAGTAAATTGGGTGTTAGCCCATTCTTTCCCAGTCTTTTCTATTTTCTAATGTATGTATTTAAGACTATGATTTTCCTTTGAAGTACCACTTAGATGTTTCTCATAATTTTTTAAGTAAATAACTATTTTAATAATGACATTATTTTTCCTTTGTGCTTAGCTTTAAAAAAAATTACACATATTAAAATGCACAAACCTTAAGTGTATGTACAGCTCAGTGGATTTTCACATACATATACACCCATTCACCTACGACCAAGATCAAGATAAAGAATATCTATATACTACAGAAAGTTTTCTCATGCTTTTGCCCACCAGAGATAACCACTATTGTAATTTCTATCAAATGCCTCAGCCAGATGTGCTTTGTCATGTATCTTACTCTTCCTCATACTGAAGCAATTTACGCATTTGACAAATTCCCTAGTTCATTATAAGGTCCTTGAGCACAATAGCAAAGTCTCATTCAGGTTTGTAATCTCTGCAAAAACTACCATTTGTCATGCTCATAGCAAGTATTTGATATACAGTTCCCTGGACGTGCCATGCTCTCTCTGGTTGAAGTCATTTACCCTTAGCCTCCTCCTGTGATGATCAAATGCACTCCTGCACAACTCAGTCTGAGCATCATCATCATCTGTAGCCTTCCCTGAAATGTGTTAGACCTTCCCCATCTTCTCACAGGGTGGTGAGTTTAGCATCCCTTGTATATCTCAAAGCACTCCACAACTCACAATCATAACAACTGCTTTACTTGTCTATCTTACCAACTTGAGATCTCTTTGACACCAGGGATTATATTTATTACAGTTCATATTCTTTATGACTAGAACTCTAATACAGTATCTGGTACAGAGTATAGATGCATAATTCATCTTCAATAAATAAGTTAATTTTTTTCCCCAATGCAAAGAAAATCTACTTAAGTGTAGGGATTGTAACTTACATTTGTGTTCCCCAGAGCACCTGTATGGTGGGTACACCCTAGGTTAAAGCTTCCCAAACTTTCTCAGTTCACAGCTCCCTTGCTGTCTCAGTAATTTTTTCTATGGTGTCCTCTAGGCCAAAAGAAATACCTATTTGTTTCATTTACTAACTAGTTAGGTCATAACATAGCAGCCATTTGAAAAGATGATACACAAAAATTGAAACTCAAATACTTTCAATTCATTTTTAACCTAAATTACTTATTCATGAGAATTCTGTACGTAGCAGGAATTGACAGCTCTGTAAATCTTGGCATAAAATCAGACAATGACACTCTCATTTCCTGTTCCACATGGATATTTCCATGGTACTTGCAACCCCCAAACCTAACTTCACTATGATATGATGTACTAGAAAGGAATGTAAGACAGATTCGTATTGTCAACCTAGTTGTTTACCTGGTTTCCAAAAGATCCCAAGTATCCGTGTGTGGCCCCCTAATATTTGAAACATCCTGCAGCACCCTCGTAAGTTCACTGCAGCATCCCAGGCACCTCGGTGCAGTTTGAAAACCACTGCCTTAGGTAATCGCAATAAACATCCATTCACTCACTGTTTATTAGCCTTCACACTCTGCTAGGTGTTAAGACGACAAAGGTGGTTAAGACGGTGGTAATGATAATGATGATAACAGTAATCATAACATATCAAAACACCACCACCACATACTGTGTTCCAGACACTACACTAAGTAAGGGAATGGATTTCAGCTGGGTCAATAAAACGCATCAATGATACTTCCAATTAAAGATTCTGGGACCTAACAGAGATCCGTGTGAAAGACACAGCAGAGTTAAGCAAAATATAATGTAAAAAGTATTAAAATAAAATTACAAAAGCAATGATAACTTGGTGTTTAAAGTTAACAAAATAGTGTTATTTTTGATCCTCATATTTCATCCTCAGAACCAGTTTGAGAGGCAGGTATACACAGCTATATACTTAAGTTACATGTTTAAAAAATGGCAATATAAATACTTTAAAAGGGGTTTTACAGTAATTATTTCTAAGAGAGATTTTCAATGATTATAAGAATGGCCGATTTTTGGAATGTTAGTAACTAGTTCTAAATCTGTGGAGTTGGAAATTGCCATGTATCTATAATGACACAAAAAGAGAAACCGAGGTTCCTAAACTAAAAAAATGACAGTAGAAATTATATTTTCTTTTTTTTTTTAAAGATTTTATTTATTTATTCATGAGAGATAGAGAGAGAGAGGCAGAGGCAGAGGGAGAAGCAGGCTCCCCGCGGAACAAGGAGCCCGATGCGGGGCTCGATCCCAGGACCCTGGGATCATGACCTGAGCTGAAGGCAGACGCTTAACCGACTGAGCCACCCAGGCATCCCGAAATTATATTTTCAATACATACATTCTTCAATCTTCCATCCAATCCATTCTTCACAATCCTGGATAAAAATGATACCCTTTTTGCTAGATACCTTGTGATTTGATAGCTTTGTATCGTACTGAGCTAAATTTTTTTACCTACTTCTTCTAACCTGTCCCCCCTCAATTAAATTGAAAAAAACTCATTTTATGACAGTCCTTCAAATAGGTGAAGATGTTACCATATCTTTATTTTTCTCTTCTCTGAACTAAATACTCCAATTCCTTCTATAGTTGTGACAAGGTTTCCTGCTCTGTTACTGGTCTGCCCACAATACTTTTTTACATGACATTTATGGTCGCTAAAGTTGTTTCACAAATCTATCTCAGTTTTCATTTTAAAACGTTACCAAGGGCCTCACAACAACTCTGTGAAGCAGGTATTATAAATCCCACTTTACAGATCTGAAAATGGAGCCTCATACATTTTTAAAAAGTGGTCAAGGTTATGTCAGCACAAGCTAGGACTCACATCTAACCCCACCTACTTCTTTGCATATTTATTTTGGTAATCAATTATTCTTTTGATCAGAGGTAGCAGAAAAGAATTTGCAGCCTCACATGAAAGAACATGAAAGAGCTAAGATTAAGCTTCCATTAGTGTTCAAGCAATGTGATCAAGATGGAAATTTCTCCATCTCCAGTTCTTAGCTCTGCCTTTGGTGTAGGATCCATTTTCGCAAAAGTTCTACACATATGGTCCCAAGATGGTTATTAACAGTTCCAAGGACTTTCCCATTTTCTTACTGTGAATGACAGTGTTTATATACCTGAGGAAGCAAGTTTCAAAAATGGAGCCTTATAGCCTTGACTCAGTGAATGTGTGAATTCTTAGAACCTGCTAACACAGAGGTAAGACATAATCATTATTAGCCTAAGTAAATTAGGGCTTATGCCTAAATTAGAAAGTAGGTTAAATCTCACCTAAACCACATGGCTAAGAGATAAAAAGTATCACTTTGGGAAGAGAGGAGCAGATGCTGAGGAGACACCAATAAATGTCTAAGATGATCCCATTCTGATTTGGAAATATCGCTCTTAAAACATGGATATGGAAATGAATGTGATGCTTCCATCAGACCAGTGAAAGAGTATACTACTTTACCTAAAAATTCTATCTGGACTCATGCATCCACTCATCACCTAACTGCAAATCTATACTAGCTGTTCAAAGTAATCATTTGCTGAAGCTAAAAGTAATTACTATTTCCTTGAATAACAATAAGAAGAATCATCTCAGTTTGGCACCCAACAGACAATCCAATTAATGTATGTTTTTAAAGGATGGTAACACCCAAAGCACTATTTTTGCTGACCCCACTTTTGGTAAAATGTACCATTTGAAAGCAACCAAAACTCTGAAAGAGCCAAATTATGTTGATGGAGATCAAGTGTATTTTTTAAAGATTAACATGTCTTCCTAAAACAGTGTTGGTTCTATACCATCTTATAACCTATTGCAGTTTTCAAGACTCAGCTCCTACTTTCAGGGTGCTTAAATCTAGTGGACAAAACAGAGAAACAGATCCTTTAAATATAATACGCCTGGGAAGTGGTAAAGTTATATACTGAATGCCAAAGAAGAAGAAAGAACACTTGATTTAACTTAAGAAATGTAAAAAGAAGTTTTCTGGAGTTAAAAAAAAAAAAGCTAAGTTATTAAATAACAGTGGGTTTTGCAAGTTAGGAAAGTGATGGTATCTCAGGGTGAAGGCACAGTATGACTAAAGGCCCAATCCCATCCAATAGCATGATATGTGTACCAGTAGTTTGGTACTAAAAGCATGAAACGTGAAGGAGAATGGCAGAAGATGAACTGAATAGGTAGGGACCAGGTCACTGAAAGTTTATATTTCATGTTCTGAAAGATTTATAGTTCATGCTAAGTAGCTTGAATGTTATCCTATGGGGCTATGGGGAGGCACTGAAAAATTTAAAGTTCATTCATTTTTTATTCCAAATTGAAAGGGGACAAAACTAGAAGCCAAGAAATCAATGTAGGAAGTCAAGGTAAACAATCAGAACCACAATGAAGTCAGTGATAGCAGGCAGGCTGGAGGTGTGTATGCTTAAGGATTATTATCAGGTAAAATGGAAAGGTTTTAATGATTAAAAAGGTATCAAAGTGGGGATGAGAGAGGGAGAGTTTAGGAAAATCTCCAGTTGTCTGGACTGAGCAGCTTGGTAGATAGTTATCTCACTGAATGAAAATAGGAAATATAGCAGGAGGGAAAGGTCTTGAGAGGCAAGAAGATAATTGATGCACTATTTGTTACTTGTCCCTAATTGCAATAATTTTGACAAAAATGGAATTAAGATTTTACCTTTACTTAACTAGATGGTTATCAAAGTTTTATAAATAAAAATTTTAAAACAAACTAATGAATCAAAACTAAGTAAGTCAATACAGAAAAATTATTTCACTGTTGTCAAATTATCTGGCCTGCTAAGCTAAAATAGAAATGCTATTTCCTTTTTTAAAAGAAGAGTCAGGTGGCAATGCTGAATTTCTTAAAGAAAATTTAACCACTGATTGTAATGTCTGTGGCTTTGGGGGAAACATAACCCCAAATTACAGTGGCTGTGGTTATAAACTATTATAAAGAGCTTCCAACGTCAGACATAGTTTAAGCGTCTGTATGCCCTGGAGTTCTTTTACAGGACTTTGCTAGAACAGCAAAATTAATGACTCTTTTCTTTTTGCCCATGTTGGTGTCAATAACACATGTACTTTCCTTTTGTTAACAACGATTTTCAAGGGACACAGAATTAATTGAATATGAAAACCAAAAAAGTTAGAGTCATTAACTTTCTTCTGAATATTTCAGAGAAAAAATGCACCAATCTACAATCCACACTCTGATTTAGCCTTAATTTATGATGAAGGCCAAACCAAATTATCTCTCAAATCAATTCAGAGAAATATGTGCCCCAATCCTTACGAATTGTGTTTTCTGTCATAGTTTAACATTTCTCTCTTCAGTTAATGTCAGTATTAACACAGAGAAAATCTACAGGTAAATTATAAAGCCAAAGCTGTTTGTCTTCCTTACCTTTGTCAGAGCAATTTTAGTTACTTAAGTTTACACCATTTTTCGCTTTGCCACACTCCATCTTTTCCTTATTTCTAGTGTGACTTAGTGGCCAAAGATGCTAACTGCTGTTAATTCTAAATTTTATTTCCAAAATTACTTTAATTAAATTTCAGTGCTATGAAATAACCTCTTAGAATTAAAAAGATAGCTTCCAAGCTTTGATAACGTCAGTCCCTTCAGTCAGTACTCAAACAGTTTGCAGTTCCCTGGACAGTACTTCAGGCTGTATGGATCACAACTGGCTGCTGAAGAACGAGGGGACAGAGGAGTACTGGCCTCTGAAATCAGACAGGAGGTGAGCAGAAGATGGTGGAGCTGCTGTTTAGACTCATGGCCCTGAACTTTCTAGAAAATGGAGATGAAGCTTTGGCCACTTAATCTGGGTAGCAGTGTGATACAGAAAGCACTAGTAACTTTAACACCTTCGCAATATCATCTGAAATACAACCCTCACAAGTATGAGACTATTTCCACAATTACACAGTTAATCTGAAGTGGCCATATTTTTTCTAGGTAGAAGATGACTGTATTCGGTAAGAGAATGTCATGTAGGGTCCTGCATGTCCAGAAAATTTTTGGTTTTTTATGTATTTGGCTTTGACACCATCTCTATGGTTATTAATCCCAAGTTTTGATCTCCAGCCCTGACAACACACCTGAACTCCGGACACACATTTCTAACTGCTTACTCAACATTTCCTCTAGGATTATGAATAGGCACCTCAAATTTAATATGCACAATTTAGATTATTTATCCCCATGAAACTTAACCTTCCTCACCATCTCTAATTGCCATGTATCCAAGAATTTATTCTGGTAGTTATCTGTTTAAAAAAAAAAAGCAGCTTTATTAAAGTAGTATTTATATACAATAAGATTCATCACTATAAAATACATTATTTGGTAAGTTTTGTCAAACGTAACTGCCACCATTATGATTAAAATATTTCTATCACTTTCAAAAGTATTCCCCCACAACTACTGATTTCTTTCCTCTTAGATCAGTTTTGCCTTCTTCTTCAAAATTTCATACAAGTAGAATCGTAACATGTAAATTTTCTGAGTCTGGCTTCTTCCCTAATTTCCTTATCTAAAGAAAATCTCTACCACCCATTCTCAGTCAAACACATAACCCTTTCCACAGCTCATATCACTATATGGAATTGCCTTATTCACTCTAAGTTTTTTTCAACTTGAATGTAAATTCCATGAGTGCCTAGGGACTTTGTCTATCTTCTTTGGTGCTATATGCCCAGAACTTCCAACAGGGCTGATGCATGGTAGATACTCAATAAATATTACTGAATAAATAAGGAAATGAAAATAGCCCCTTTGAGTTTTTGCTACTGAAATTACCTACACACTGAATGATCACTGAGATGAGTGTGTGGTTTATTCTAAGATGAGAACACTGGGAGGGCGAACAGTGTAGGAGTTGAGTTGCAAGGCCTCCGCAGTAACGCTGTCTGATTTGAATACAGCCCGTTGTCTCTTCTAAGGGGTTACTATGGACTTGAGGAAGTTACACAATCTTCCTAAGCTTTAATTTCTGCATCTGTAAAAATGGAGATAATCGTTTCTGCCTCTTGAGAGTATTACATGAGATCACACGTGAAAAAACCAGGAGAAAACTGCCTGGTACTTAGAAGTGAATTAATGACACAGTACTGTTGGAGTTATTGCCGTCCCCACCACCGCTACCACCACTATTATGTTACTATGACTATTATGGAAGAAAAACTTCCATAAAAACAGGTTTTTAGCTAGCAGCCTAAAATATCTGTAGAGAATAAAGCCAGGTAAGTTCTCCTTAAACATAGAGAACTCTTACTGTTTTCTGTCTAATATTCCAGGTGTTTTCCTAAAAGTAGTAACAAGGACATTACATATAAATCTGAAACTCACAGTTAAAATCCTGTGATTTTAAGGGTATGAACAAGCTCAAGAGGCAAAATTTCACGTTCCTAGCACTAGTAGTCTAGGGGTAAAGTTTATTTATAAATTATATTTCTGGTGCTGCAACTTAGGTAATTTAGGATAATTAATTAAAGGAATTTTTTACAGACCAAACTGTAGTACTTAATTGCTTTTTCCAATTTGCCTTTCTATGGAATTAATGTGATTAATTAATGAAATGATATCTATATGTTTACTTGAGAATTTTGGATGAATACAATTAAGTCTTATAAGTCATCTTTCTGAGTTAATTGTATGATATTTTGGATCCTGACATTTAAGGACAATGATTAGTTTTCTGGAACACATTCTATAAGCCACATATTAGGCTAGGGCCTCCAGAGCATAAATATGATTGAGACACTTATGAAGTCCTCAATTCAGTGGGAAGGTCAGTCAAATAAGTAGGTATTTGCATTTGATATATGGAGTAAGAGAATTATAAACTGCAAGATAGGAGGTTAGGGCCTTTTCCCCTCCAATAAATGACAAGTACTCTCTGAGTATAGGTAACAGTAGGAAGGAAAATAAGTGTACACCCACATATCTGCAATCTTGATTTACAGCAAAAAGGAGCACTTTTAAAAACAGAGTGGTCCAATAATTTCTAGTGCTAGTTTCTGAAGAGCTTCCATACACATAATGTATAAGATGAGGAGGCTTATAAATCTTGAGAAATGATCTCCTTTAATTCTTTTAACATATTTATAACGGCAGATTTGTCCTTGTTAGGTCCAACATCAATGTATCTTCCATTGACTGCTTTGGTTTTCCTGTACTTGAGACATACCTTCCTGTTTCTTTGCATATCTGTTTTTGTTGATAAAAATGGACATTAAAATAATATAATATAGTAACTCTAGAAATCAGATCTCCTTCAGCTCCCAGGAGTCATTGTTATTGCTGTTATCTGTCTAGAAACTTTTCTGACCTAATTCTGCAAAGTCTGTATTCTTTGTCATGTATAGCCACTGAGGTCTCTGCTGGATTAGCTCAGTGGTCAGCAAATAATTAGACAGTGAATTCCTTAAATACCTTGAATTAGATAAGTGATCTATCATTTGCCAAGGGAGTGGTGTGCTGGGTAACACCTTTAATACTGCCTGTTTATAACTCTGCCTTAGCCTTCACTTTTTGTTGAATACAATCAAAATCAGTCAGTGGTGAGAGATTAGGGTCTTCTCAGGTCTTTCCTGGGCAGGTGCACAACCTTGTGCATGTGTATGACCTTCAAGAAATCCAGGATTATTTTTAAAAGTCAGAGTTTTTCCAAGCCACCTATAATAATGACATTTCCCAAATTTCCCTTTTAAGTTTTTTGGCCAGGCTCTTGTTTGACCAAGTGGTATTTCTGTCTTAGGCAGAGGTTAAACAATTGCCACTTATTGTTTTTGACAAA
Organism: Mirounga angustirostris; assembly: GCF_029215605.1. Classification (NCBI taxonomy): domain Eukaryota; kingdom Metazoa; phylum Chordata; class Mammalia; order Carnivora; family Phocidae; genus Mirounga; species Mirounga angustirostris. The sequence continues at coordinate 77,765,620 of NW_026991713.1, forward strand.
CATGAGGATAAGGCTTTCCCACTAAGTAAGCTCTAAGCAAATGGGGACTTTCTGGGAAGCTACCAGATAGGTCAAACAGTAATACCTCCCTGTAGATAGGTTTTTTTTTTGTGGAACTCCAAATTTAGTCTGCCCACTCTAGTGGCTTCTACATTGCTGGTTTTCATAGCTACCATGGTTGTGAGGCTACTACTTTTTTTTTTATTCCTCTTTTTTTTAATTACGTTATGTTAATCACCATACATTACATCATTCGTTTTTGACGTAGTGTTCCATGATTCATTGTGTGTAACACCCAGTGCTCCATTCAGTACGTGCCCTCTTTAATACCCATCACCCGGCTAACCCATCCCCCACCCCCTCCCCTCTAGAACCCTCAGTTTGTTTCTCAGAGTCCATAGTCTCTCATGGTTCATCTCCCCCTCCGATTTCCCCCCCTTCTAAAAAAATAAAGTCTTAAAAAAAATGCCTAACAACAGCCGGCGCACTGCAGATCCTCAGTAATTGTTAATTTATGCCTGAAACTTTCTTTCCCCAACTATTCACAAAGTAAACTCCTCACCTCAATGCAGGCCTCAGCTCAAATGCTGACTCCTTAGAGTCCTTACCTAACTATCCTATTTATATACTGGTTCCCTGACTCTCCAGACCTTACACAGCTTCATTTTAATTCATGACACTGATCACTATTTCACATTATGTTATGCCTTTAATACTTTCCTGTCAGTCTTCTTCACAAGAAGGCAGGAAAATTGTTGTTTTTTTTTACTACTTTATCACCAGAAATAAGTACAGCCCCTGGAATGTGGCAGGCAGTCACTTCAATTATTAATGTGAAACACTGAAGAGTAAGTTTGACCAGGTCAATTTGTTTGCTTGCCCTACTGGCCTAAATAAACAAAAGATATATGAACTTCATATGGCTCCCAAGAGAAGTAACTTGTCAGTTTTCTAGACCAGAATTCTGAAGCTCTAAGGGGCTAATGGAATGACAACTGTTTGGTTGTAGTTTCTTACTACAAGTACATGAAAATGAAAGCAGCTATTTAAGAAGACAGAATATATTTGACATTACCACCTCACATTTGAAAACCTGAGAGTTAACTGGAAACATTTTTTTCTGCTATATATGTTCTCTGTTCAATTCTCTTAGCCACAAAGCAGTTAAACACACATATACACACATACCACACCCACATACTCTCTTTCTCACATGCACCTAAAATATGCAAACACTTGAAAGAAAATAAATACAATGCATTTATTCATGACATGCTTGGATTATCTTCACAGTACTTTGAAACTGTGGCAAACAAATGTTAAAGTATATCATATATTGTAGTGTTTTCTGTAGACAAGAATGCTCCTGACAAACCAGCAGAGAAGTATGCCCTTTATGATACATACTTTTCTGTTTGAGTGATGAACGTGTGCTGATTTATTCATGCACTCTTGCCCAATTTCATGGTGACTAATAGCCCACATCTATGTGAGGTTAGAGGAGTGGTCTGTGGTCACAAAAAGTTTTAAGTAAACTCTCCCAAATCAGAACTTAACCAACAATCTTGACCTTACTAGCACAGAATTCCAACCAACCGAACTGACAATTAAACATCTTATATACAATACGTGCTCAATATGTATTTGATGATACTAACAACAGAAGAATTAGAAAGTAATCATTACTCTAATAGAAAAAAGAAAGAAATAAAAGAATAAGATCTGTCACTACACTACTGTTTTCTTACCACAAAAACTACCTAAAGATATGTTTAATTTTTATAACAAATGGGTAACCATGTGCTCAAGAATAAATTTAAGTGACATTTTTTTAAAAATGTATAATATTTATCCTGGATATTAAAAGCACTGATTTTTTTAGGGCTTCATTAAGATTAGCTTATGAATTACACGAAAATCTTCTAGGTTGTTTGGTAAATGTTAGTTGTTTTAGCTACATTTATAATGCATGGTTGAATAAACAATGGTAGCATATGTAACACTTTGATCATGGAAAACAAAGACTTCTATAAATGTTATTTTTTGCTTTTTATACTTGTTTAAGGGAAGATTTATTCAGGTATCTCACTACCTATGTAACAAAAAGACTAAAAACATGGAAAATAGAGCCATGAAAATGCAATTATGGAACGTGAAAGTACTATAGTTTTTAATTGTTCAGATAAGTAGACAAAAGTTATTTTGTATGTAGGCCATACTTGTTGATATGTTATACCTTTTATGAAACCACGGGGATTATCTGTGAGGTCCTATTAATTATCAGTATCAACTACAGATATACAGATATATAAATTAGACATAATTAACAGAATCAAACTGTTTTCTACCTATATATATATATTTTGTATTGATTATGTATGTATGTATTTGTGAAAAAAGAAAAAAAAAATTAAACCGGAAGTTTATATAGCCGCAATAACTAAACATTTAAGTTTGGATTCTGACTTTTTAAAAAATGATAAAAAGATAAAATTATAGTAGAAGTACACTGATATGTTAAAAATTATTAGTTTAAAATATTATTATTAAAGGCAAAATAATTAATATTGATATGTCCACTAAGGTGATTTTAAAATCAAATAATAAAGAAACTTCATTTTGAGAAAAAATAAGGAAAAAGAAAGTACTTACAAAGAGTTAATTTTACTAACCTGACTTATTTTTCTTTGTTCTTGTATAGCTTTTAGAATTGCCTGAGATACTTTTTCTTGATCTTTTGCATGCTCAGTCTTCCATAACTCTCTTTCTTCAGCATGGGCTTTTTCCAAATTTTTTCTTTCTTCTTCTATGGCTTTTAAAACTGCATCCTTCATTGCTTCTTTCTCAAGCTTCAAAACAAATAATGATTCAAATGAAAATATTTGAATGAGTACCTGCATAAGTTCTTGAATAAGAAAGATTTGGGTTAACCTAAAAGGTACAAAACTTGAATTCTATAGGGTTTAGTTCTGACACTGTTGTTTTTATGCATACTTAATAACTGGTGTAAAATTAAATCAATTATTTGTTTTTGTACAGATATTCATACATTACTTCCAAGGCACATCTAAACTTCACAGAAACTAAACATTAACTTAAACTAGCAGTTTTCAAACTATTTGGTCTTAGAATCTATTTACATTCTTAAAAATTATGGATTACTTTAAAAAGCTTTTGTTTATGTCGGTTATACATATTATGATTACCATATTAGAAACTCAAACCAAGACAAAATAAAAATATTTATTAATTCATTTTATGTTAACACTAAATGCACTGTACATTAATGAGTAATATCTTTTATGAAAAATAACTATATTTTCCAAAGTGAAGAAGTGAGAAGAATATCTGTGGACCTCCTTAATATTTGACTTAATAGAAGATAGCCAGGTTCTCATATCTACCTTCTGTTTTAAATCTGTAGTATGACTTTTGGTTTAAGTACATAAAGAAAACTCAGTCTCACACAGATACATAGTAGAAAAGGGAGGAGTACCTTGTAGCCAGTTTGGATCTTTGTAGATATTGATGATTCTATACCAAAACTTAACAAAGGATAGTTCTTAAAGGGTAGTCGCAATAAGGAAAATCACATAGTGGCAATGAAATTTTTGTATTCTGCTACATTTTCTTTTCTTGCACTTTAAATGAGTCCTTTATCTATGCATGAATTTTTAAAGCATTTTTATTTGGAAAATATTGATTCAGTAAATTATGCATCTCCTCTAGATGTTGACACATTTCATTATATCATAACAAAAATGAAGGTCACATTTGTTAATATCACCATCAATCTCATCAGAAAAGTCTTTAAGTATCTGAAATCAGATACAAATTTTCCAAAATTCTAATTTTGCTTTAAAGCTCAACTTATCATTGGCAACAAAAACTGTTAGTTTTCTGGAGATGCTGGGCTCATTCTGTTTACTTTGGAGAAAATGTCTGCCAAATACTGAAGTCTGCATAACCCTTGTTATTCAGTAAAATGGTTTTCCATGAAAACTGTCGACTTCAGTTGCAACTCAAACACAAGAATTTCTCTCAAGAAAACCATCATACTTCAGGATGCAGTGATGTCCATGATCCTCCCACTTTTGATGCCCACCCTTAACACTTTTCTCTTTCTTCCAGTTAGTCATATTTGAGACAAGTTATCAAAGTGAGTTACCATTTTCTGAACCTCTGTTTTACTTTACAATTGTTCTCTGGAACTACTCTCTTATTATGCTTAACAATGCTCTCCATTTTGTTAAATCCAAATAACATGTTTTTGTTTTTTGTTTTGTTTTGTTTTAATCCCTATTTTTCTTGACCTCAAAGTGACCTTCTACATAGTTGACTATTTCTGTTATCTTTTTCTTGGTTTGTACAATAGCATGCTGCTTTTATTTCTACTTCTATGACTGACTCTCTTCAGTTCTTTGTAACTTCCTTCTTTCTCTGGATTTTAAATTTTGGAGTTCCTTCAGGGCTCAGACCTTGTACCACTTGTTACTCTATACTCTCTTGTGAGGTGATTATATATAACAATAATTTACATGGTTATCATTACCATCTGTCTGCTGAAAAAAAGAAACAAACCATATTAGCATCTTCAGGTCATTCTTTTCTCCTCTGAGCTGCCAGTTGATTTAGTTGCCTACTTGTCTTGTCATCTGTATATATCACAGGCACCTCAAACTCTATACCAAAGAAATAGTACCACTTTCCATGTTGTTTCTGAGGCAGTACTCTGAGGGTTCCCAACTTGGCCTCCTTCTGTATTATCCACACCAAAAATATATGCTGATTCCATCTCCTATTTCTAGAATTTGTCTATTTCTTTCCTTTAAACTATTATTACTACTTTACTTCTGTCATTCACTATCTTTTATATAGACTTTGGACACACTCTATTAATTTTTTCCTTGCCTCTAGCCTTTCTTGCCTCTAATTTCCCCCAAATTAATGTAAATTATAATTATGTCATACCTACACTCAAAAATTTCAACGTGTCTGCCCTTACCTATGGAATAAAATTCAGACTCACAATTCAGAATACTAGCCACCCTTCAAGCTAATTTCAAAAATAATTTATTGTTCAAAACTCCTGGCACAGAAGTACTATCTATATACTCATAATTTTATGCATTCCACCTTGCCTTATTGATAATAAGTAATACTTACATGATTGTAATCTTTAAGACAAAATCACAGTCATCCTTTAAGTTCCACCCCTGGCACGGTGATGTGCAAATATGAAACTTTCAAAATATCTGCTTACTAAATTTAAATCCAAATCTCAAAAGTTAGTGCTATGTTTTTGTTGGCATATGTATATTTAATATCTATGGATACACTACTTAGAAGAGGTATTTCAAAGTTGGCTTTAAAAATCACATCTTTTTGTAAATATATATATACATACACATTATTTGTGATGATACCTATTAAATACCAAGTACTTGTTAGTGTCCCAACATATATTCTCTTTTAATAATAATCTAAATATGCAGTATTTCAATGTCATTCTAGTCCTGTGTAACACGAATTTAACAATATGTATAGCAGCATTCTAAGTTTAACAGGAAAAAGAAGAAAAAAACCCTTTGATTTTTCTGTAATGAGGTTTAATACCAAAAAAGTAGACTGACTAATGAAGTCAGTTTTTAAATTCCACTTACATAGAAACCCATTATTTCAGATAGAAGTACCTTTGTAGCAGATACTAATGCCTCTTTATTTCTTTGCCTTTCTTCTTCCAAACATTTTTCCAGTATCTCCTGTAAGTGATAAGACAGTTGGGTAGACAGTAAATGTATTATCTGAGGAAATTATTTGAGGTAATAGAACACATTCTTTCTACACTCTGAGCAAACTTAAAGTATTACCTTCTGTTCTTGAGATTGCTGAACCAAAGCTTCCTTTATTTTTTCTTTCAACAGTTCCTTCTCTGTATCTAGCATTTCAAGGAGCCTCTGATGCTACAAGGAAAGATAAATGGATTATGATTATGGCTCTGAGACCAATAATCTATCAACAAGGAGTATAGCTGGGGGAATTCATTTGCCTGGTTGTACTCAAGTAGTCACTAGAGGACACAATGGGGAGATTGCTGAAACGAAGACTTACAAGAAAAAAAAGCCACTGAATTCACCTTTTTCCAATCAGCCAAGAGATCTCTGTGTGACCCCAAACTCAGCAAAGTACATGACATGAGATCTAACTTAAGCACAACTACTCCAAATTGGAAAATGAATCAGAAAATGATAAAATGTCTTTATTCAAAATTAAATCTAGAAAAATTACTCACTAAAATTATTAGCTTACAGCAAAAGAAGCAATCAGATAATAACTGATATTTGTTTGATGAACAACGATCATAACATATTATTTGTGTTTCTAGTAAAGCACTGTTAAAGAGACTGAAAGTTTTATTACTGTTCTCACTCTAAGACTTTACCATAGATTCAGAAAAAAAAAATCAAAACAGTGAAAGGAATTTATGTGATAGCTAATGTTACAATGTACAGAATTCATGTATTTACTTTATTCCAATGTGCTAGCAAAAAAGCACATAACAACCATTAGCCAGTTATCATGGATTGGGCACTTGGAATTTAGAGTTTTCTAAGAAAATTCAACTTTTGTAGCACCAATATCTTCAACACAGAGAAGCCAGATACTTGTTCTGGAATGGCGCTCTTATGAGGAAACAAAAACAAAAAGAAAATATATATTCCTCTTTACACAGATTTCTCATTCAGTTACTAAAGGGCAAAGAAGAATATTTTCTCTGCTTTCTCTGATTTTGAAGCCTTCTTTAAATATGAACTTATTTGAATACCCAATATTTTAAAATGGATCTATGTCTTTCAAAGTTGTTCTGAGTTAAACTATTTTTTAGGGAGGCAGTCTACATGAAGAGTAAGTAACCAAATAGCCATGTCTAGTTAAGAGAATCTATTATTCCTATTTTTATTTATAATGTTAATTTTTACCTTTATTTTTCAAGAAAAATCACATGATGTGCTTTTTCATTAAAGAAAATCCAAACTGTGATACAAACTATGACTTGAATATGAGAAATTATTGGTACCTCATGAATTTGTGAAAAGCAGCTGACAAATCAGTAGACTTACCATATGCTTTGTACTGAGACTTTAATTTTGTATTCTTTGTAAGTCTAGATACACATAAATGTCATCGAATCAGAAAAAAATACCTAATCCTACTTAAAATACATACATGAGAAAAAGTTTAAAAATGTTATACCAGGCAAATAATTAGATTTAGAATGATAAATACAATTCTCGTATGAGACCAAAAATATTCAATTTAGGCTTTGTGGGTAGGGGTAAACATAACGAAATAGAAAACCAATAAAAACTATTAGAATTAAACTAAGAAACGAACTTTTCAGAGTCATTAATAATTTCTGCTTAAAAAGAACTGTTACGTTAATAAGTCAGACTAATGGGAATCATTGAGTAATTAATTGTAAGTAGGCCAAGTTTCTCCAGCGGTCCAAGGTTAGTTAAAGAGGGTACGTTAGCTAAAATGACAATGCAGTGTTCAGAAAATTCATTCCTGAACATTATTTCTTCATTCTGACAATACACTATAATAGAAGACTATTCTTGAACTTTCTTCTACAAGAATAAACTCTAAATTACCATTGGAAAGAAGTATCCTACATAAAAAATACTCTAAGTAAAATCATCGATTTACTTGAGAAAACATAATTAGATTACTGACTTTTCTTATACATATAGGTCATAGTAGCTAACATTTTGGGGGCATTTTTAAGGTTTCAGGCATTGTTAAAAGAGCTTTACATGTAGTTGTACATTAAATTCCTAACAAACTGCTAAATCAGGCAATATTCTTCCTCATTTCGGATGAGTGATCTGAGACTTAGAGAAGTTATGTAAACTCCCAGGTCTCTCATGAATCACTTCAGCAATAATCATATTGGTATACTCATTATCATCAGTAATAATTACCTACTAGCTAAACGTGGCCTCAGTATTGCGTAGATGTTACCCAGTAACTAAAAGCTACTTATTACAAGTTGTATGTCAGGTAAGGCCTCACTTGCATTTGGCTTTAAAAGAATGTGACTAGGGGTGCCTCGGTGACTCAGTTGGTTAAGTGTCTGCCTTCGGCTCAGGTCATGATCTCAGGGTGCTGGGACTGAGCCCCGCATCGGGCTCCCTGCTCAGTGGGGAGACTGCTTCTCCCTCTCCCACTCCCCCTGCTGGTGTTCCCTCTCTCGCTGTCTCTCTCTCTGTCAAATAAATAAATAAAATCTTAAAAAATAAATAAAATAATTTGACTAATCTATACTTCTGATTTTGTTCTTTTCAGAATAACATTAGAATAAGATCATCTCCTGAAAAAATATTCATTAATATTAGGAGAGAGGATTCAGACAGATGCTGAATGACATGAGAGAAGTTAACTTTTAAACAGTTAATTTATAAAATGAATAATCCACAAGTAGCTAATCAAGAACAATATAAACATAAAATATATTATTTTTATAAAAGTGTCATATGCTGATTGTGAAAAATGTAAAATGTAGTGAAAAATCACCCAGAGTTCTATCACCTAAATGATAGCATTTAGGCAAACATCCTTCTGGCAGGCTCTCTGCGTATGTAAATGTACAGCTATATGTAAACATTTTATATAATAAGTTTATAACTACCATAGTCTTTTTGAACAACAGTATTGTTATTCCTATATAAGTATAATTATGCTATTATTTTTATTACCCTAATATACATTTTACCATGTCCCACTTACATATTTATGTCTACAGTATTTCCCTTTTACTATAATCTTGATTTTTGTGCATGTATCTTGGGAACTTGAACAATTATGGCCTTATGAAATATTCCGGGTTGGTAGTGGCAGGTTGATGATTGAGCATTGTTTATATTTTGATGCATGCCCTCAAACTGTATTCCAGAAAGAAAATGTGAAATTACACCTTGACTATCAATAGTAGGACAAAGGACAAGGTAGATTCTCCTGGAGAACAGAATCATGGACTGGATGAGCAACTAACCAAGGAAACTGTTCCACTCTTGGCATAGGGATACCAGCAATACTTGGTATCTGCTATGAGCCAATCATGGCTGTTTATTTCATCATTCTCCCTGTTTGAAAATGGGAATTTTTGTTGCATCTTTTCTGTTCTTTCTCTTCTTTTTGAATGCATTGATTATAGTTATTGGGGGCAAGGGCCCTTCTATTTCCACATTATCTCTGTTTTTTTCAAAGTTCCTTTTTGGGGGGGTAGTTTGAGTCAGTAATTTTCTCATTTAAGATGTTTCTCCAATGTTTGGTCAACTTTTTCAGTTCATGCATACTAAAATCTCAGACACAAAAATGCTGGTAGGAAATTCTGTGTATGTGGGGGAGGCTTTACAGAACTGCAAAAACGTGGCTTTTTCATGGTTGTGGTGGCAATTCCCAAATGTCAGGTCTATATATCACCATTTTCTCTTAAGCTGCTCTTTTTGCCTAGAAAAAAAATTCCCCAATCTTCTCATTGGTAGGATATGGGTGAAGAGCATGTGGGTGAAAAGCTCACTGTAAAATGGATTCTGGTTTAATCTCCCAGTTTGTAGTTCCTGTTCTTTATGAGGCCAGATTCTCGGGTTTTATTATGCCACTGTCCTGCTAGGGCATACAGTAAGTATCTGAATTAAGAATGATGTGCATGGAGATTTTCAACCATTCCTCCTGCTTTTAAGAGCACCTGGTGCCCCTATTTCCTGAGGCATTCTAGGGTTTTGCTGGACAGAGCAGCTTGCTTCATATGGGTTTCACCTCAATGGGTTAAGATTACAATGTGTTAGCCCTCTGCTGAGTCAGTGATATTTGCCTGTATCTTATCCCTGCTAGTTTATTGTTTCTATTTATTTGTTTTGGTCCCTTTTGGTGTCATTTTAGTGATTTTTGAGGGGGGAGAGGTAGAGAAGGTAGAAGAGATGAGCACATTTAGTTCACCATATCTATCTAGACTTAGCATCACTTTTTAAAAACATTGAATTATATTTGAGTTTCTGACTCAACATTATGTGCCAAGCACTGTGTTAGGAACTTTACAGGTATTACTGGGAATCCTCACAACAACCCAGAACTGTCTTATTACTTATATTTGACAGATTTTCAAACTGAGTTTCAGAGAGGTTATATAATTTGCTTACATTCACAGGACTAATTAATAGCTAAACTGAGACTGGGACCCACTAGGCACTGAATATAAAATCCATGGACTTTACACTAGATTCTCTAGAATCAACATACAGCTAAAGGCTCTCTCTGTTACATCTCCAAGGACTGCTTCTTTGACTTTCTGAGTTTCAGTCATACACTTGTACTATTCACCTAGCCTTATAGTTATGTTTTGGTCATGGTAGGGTATGACTTCCCGCCTGCTCTCATATCTGGCCCCTTAAGGGAAGGTAATGGAGATGGCAAGATCACAAAAACTAGAAGGAAAGGGGACTCATTTTTGGCAAATTAACTTTTATTTGGGGGCTGGGGAGCAAGACTGTAGGATATTTAGGTAGCTGAATCTCTCCCATTGGAATCCCAAGAAATATACATAGTGAGCCAAAAACTTTACTCAGCAACCAATGCCTGTATTAGCTAACACATTTTCTTTTTCTCAAAGACACACATACTTTCAGGGAAGAGACTTAACTGAAAGAACAGGTTAACATATAAGCCACAATTATAAAAACTGCATTATGTATTTCTGTAAGATGAAAAAAGGGTATTCTTCTGTTCCATTTATATTTCGGGGGCATCTCTCTGGGAGGCAATATATCTCATTAGAATTAATATGGACATTGGAATCTTATTTCCAAAGTGTAGTGGTTATCATGTTTGCCTCAAACACAGGCAGTGGAATCAGATCTGGAGTCAATCACTAGTTCTTCAGTTATGAAAGGTACAACTTAAATGTTTCTAAGCCTCTGTTTTTTTCTTTTATTATGTAAGGCTAATAATGCCAAACTCACAGTTATGACAATTAAATGATGTAATGTAGGTAATGTATCTGGTACTCAAAGATGTTAACTAGACTTCCTGTCAAACAGCTGATAAAAGTATGATAATAAAGTTCATTTATGAAAAGGACATTTTTTTTCATATAAAAGATTAGTTGCCACTCAAAAGTAAAGGCCTCAGAAAGAACATCCACACCCCATTTCAATAATAATTTCAAAAATATCTTTCACTAAAATATAGTGTTAACTTTTATAATCCATAACAATTTCATTTCCGTGGATATTGCTAACTAGTAGACCTTATAATCAGGGCTTTACTCCTGTCACAGAGTACCTGAATTCAGGGAAAAGAAAATCCAAGACTAAAAGCAGTAGTTCTAGACATTCCATTTTGAAACTTTCCAAATTATTTTCTTATTTCAATATAAATTAAGATTGCAATGTATTTTTGTTCTCAACATGACTGCTGTCTTTCCTATTTCTAGACCTGAGTGAGAATAAGCCCTCTCTGTGAAATCTGACCATGACCATTCTGCTATATTTTAAGCATAATAGCACTAACTATGGATCCAAGGATACAAAAAACATGGATTCAAATTCTAGCTCTCCTTGTTAGCTCTACTCTAGTCATGCGGTATATGACAACTTTTTAAACCTGAAATTCAGTATGATCTCCTGAAAAATGAGGATTAGAATCCACTTTATAGCACTGTTCTGATGATTAATTGATCAAATACATGAAATGTTTTTGATACAGCATCATACCTATTATAAGTGTTCATAATCTTTAGTTGTTAAGAGTTATGAACTTTGATAGAAAATTTGAACGATATCCTGTGGATGTTCATTTTCTATTATTTCTTTTTAAAAATTGTTTAGGTGATAGAAATTCAACTACATATTTTAATATCTTATTTTTATATTAAATTGTCCTACATTAAAGTTTACCCTTATATATCAATTTATAAATTATACATAACTTCTGTATCTATTATGTAAATTTATAAATTCATGCTTTTTTTTTTTTAACCATGCATACAAGAAATATTTGCTTGGTGCCTACCAACAACACAAGATACTGTACTAGTTTCTAGGGATGGTGCCCTTACGAACATTAATGTCTAATAGACAATCCATGAATCAATTTCTTAAATTTCACTTGTAGAACTATTTTATAAGAAAAAAAATCTTCAAGGAATACATTAACAACTAATTTTTCCTCTCAGTGCAAAATAACTTTTTAGGTAGAAAGTGCCAAAAATGCTTTGGAAATAAATAAAAAAAAATGAGCCCCCCACTCCCAAAAAACCATACAACACACAAATTTTAAATGAAAAGTTAGAATAGAAAAAATATAACTACAGAGTACACTTCTCATGATGAACACTGAGCAATGTATAAGATTCTATTATTATACTACTACAACTGCTACTTCTATTTCCATTTTTCTATTGTGGCAAAATATATTTGCAACAAAAAAATGTCTCTTCTTCTTTTTTAACGACTTTATTTATTTGAAAGAGACCATGCAAGTGTGGTGGAGCAGAGGGGAAGGGAGAGGGAGGAAGAACCTGAAGCAGACTCTGAGCTCAGCACGGAGCCTGACGCAGGCTCGATCCCACAACTCTGAGATCATGACCTCAGCTGAAATCAAGAGCCGGATGCTTAACCAACGGAGCCACCCAGGTGCCCCGCAACAAAAAATTTCTATTTTAACCTTTTTAAAGTGGACAAGTGGCATTAATTATATTCACAATGCTGTGGAACCATCACCATTGCTAATTTTTTCACAATCCCCAAAAGAAATTCTGTGCCCATTAAGCAATGACTTATTGCCCCTCATCCCAGCTCCTGGTAACCTCCAATATACTTTCTGTCTCTAAGAATATGACCATTCTAGATATTTCACATAAGTGGAATCAAATAGTAATCATCTTTTTGTTTGGCTAATTTCACTTAGCATAATGTTTTCAAGCCTCGTCCACATTGTAGTATGTACCTGAGCATCATTCCTGTTTATGGCTGAATGATATTCCATTGTGTACATATACTACTTTTGTTTTATCTATTCATTTGTTGATGGGCACTTGGTTGTTACCACCTTTTGACTATTTGAATATGCTGCTATGAATATTCATATGTAAAAATGTATTTGAGTCCCTGTTTTCAATTCTTTTGAGTATATACCTATTAGTAGAACTACTTGGTCACATAATAATTTTATGTTTAACTTTTTGAGGAACCACCAAACTGCTTTCTATAATTGCTCCACCATTTTACATTCCCACCAGCAATGTGCAAGGGTTCTAATTTTTCCACATTCTCTACATTTGTTATTTCCTTTTTTCTTATTAAAGTCATCTTAGTAATTGGAAATGGTATCTCACTGCGATTTTTTTCATCTCTCTAAGTACACTGAATATCTTTATAAATGCTATTTCTACTTTTGATACACTGACTACTACTCCTTTTCAACTATTACTAGTATTAACTGCACAAATAGGAAAATAATTAGAGCTCTTTTTGCTGCCTTTATAGGACTGTAGTAGAAAGTGCATTGGACTTGAGGTTTGTTCATCGTCTGAGATTCTGCCAAAAGTAGGGATGACTTTCCTATCTGGGCCAGAGATTATTGCAGTTAATCACTGTAAACTAAAAATTATAATGTTAAGAAACAGCTTGGCCAAAAGATTTCAGCCTTCCTTTATTCTATGTAAAATAAAGTATGAAGCATATCTGGGGATTGTTTGTATTATTCCTGCCTTCTGCCTCAATATAGAATTCCTTAATTGTCCAAAAATACCAGCACCCTAGAAATGGCTCACATGGTTTTTGATGGTATGAAGAAGGGTAAATACTTTCTTATGCACCTTACTAGTTGACCATTCCAAGGTGGGGATGTTCTGGACACATTTGTTATATAACTCAGAGACAAAGCTGAACCAACTGGCAACATGAAATCCTAAGAAAATTAACTGAAATCTATACCAGGAAATCTCATTAAGAAGAGTGAAGAGTTCTGGTGATTTAAAATATTCTGTTGACAGATTCTTAAAAATTAAAATTTTAGGGCTTTTATGATATTAAAGAAACAAATGCAAACTAAACAGTTCGATTAATCTTATAGAGTAGATGCTTAATGCAAGGGTCTCAAGGACAGTCCTTTGAAATTTAGCCTAAAACAAAAGGCATTCAGAAATAGATTATACTATTTGCTCCTTTTGGAAGAAGTTCTTCCAAGTGAAAAATGTTTGAGGCAGACAAATATAAATATGGAGGTTATATGGTTTTTACTTGATTCCTATAAAAAATATTTAAAAATCTCTTCTTTCTTGGAATGTGAGTCACAAGAGATATTGTAAAGAGATTTAATCACTATCACACATGGACAGTGTTTTGTATATTAAATTTTAGACTAAGCAGTCATGGAAGCTCATGTTCAGGTATACAGTTATCTATTTATGACAGGTCCACAAACTTCACCTTATTTTATATGTGGTATGTGTGTGTAGTATATATTCTGTAATGCAAACTGAAGAAGCACCATCTTTCACTTTCTGTAAAGCACAAACATTGAATAAGATCAAGTGGTCTGGTAGGAAAGTCTTAAAGCACAAGCTCATATATTCCTCCATTTAACATGACTTTACAGACACTGAGTAAATTTAATAAATGTCTTAATGTAAAGTGAGTCTGAGACATTTCACCCATTCATGGATCAACACATTAAACAGTGTTTAGAAAGAAAACCTATAAAAGATAAACTATGAGATTAAATCTACTCAAAGCAGTTACCACAAGTCCAATAATATCAATAAACTTCTTAAAGTGAATAAAATAAAACAATAATATAAGCTACGCTAGATTTATTTCACCTCAATAGACATATTTCTAATAGGCATGAAAAAATGTAAGCAAATAAGTTAGCTGCCTTATATAAACAGGTCTTTGATTTAAGGGAGAAATACAAAGGAATGAGACAAAAATTGAGTGATACATCAGCATAAAAAAAGGTAAGATTAGTTTATATTTCCATAATGAGGTTTCTATATTTGGATAGTGTACATATCATTAAATGCCAAAAATATGTCCCAATCCTAAGTTTAAGTAGAATATTTCTGCTTCACCATTTTCAAGTGAAATAGCTTTTGAAAATGCATCTGAATCCTATTATTCCTTCCACTTGCCTAAGTACAATACAATAAGTTTGCTTCAACATAATAGTGTGAAACCCTTCAAATGGTCATTTGAAATAAATGACCCATGTATATAAGATAATCCTCTTAGCAAAAAAGAAAAAAAAGAAACAGATTTATGCACACTTCCCAAAAAGCATAATACAACTGGTGTAGTACTTTTCAGGAACCAATTTGATACCATAGTAACTGTCCTTAAATCTGGTCTGTGCTTCCTACTCCTAAAATTTATCATCAGAAAATACTATGTAGTTAGCTCTCAATTTCTCATGCTTGTCAATTTTATAACCTCCACTTTTATACTCTGCACAGTAATATCCCTAAACTGTATAGAATCAGACTTTTTTGAGAAATAAGTTGACAAAAGAATATTCTGATTTATTGTAGAATGAGGATCTGCCAAACAAAAATCAATTTCAGGAGCACAGCTCTTACTGTTTGCATTGTGTTTCCTATGTCAAAAATTCAGTTTTATCCATATTTTATGTGTGTGTATGTGTGTGCATGTGCACACACATATATATAATACACACATGTATATTATATATATAAAATAATGGAAAAAGGAAAGTGTTGACATAAGTGATAGGAACATAATGTTTCATCAAACAAATGCAATTATGATAAAATGGAAATCATTAAATTTGTTGAAATGAATGAATTGTTGACCTTAACTGGATACTCCCTGAATAAGGACAGTCTACAGAAGGTCTCCAATATTGAAATAATATAATTGATTAATCTGTCTATAAAGATAAAGTATGTTAAAAAATGAATAAATAAACGTAAGGTATAATTATTGATCTTATAATTTTTAGATGTCTGGGGAATAAAAAGCACATATATTAGGTAAGTTTATTAATCACTATTAGCATATTTTCAAAAACACACCTTGTACAACAGTGGGAGGCTGCTTATAATGCAAAAGAATAAAAATAATATGCATGAAGATGTATACAGCAAACTTCCTTATAAAAGTACAAAAGCCAAAACATTTAAAAAGTCCAACAAAAGGGTTCAGTATAACAAATGATAGTATGTCAACTAAAAGGAGCATCATATGGTTATTAGGCATAACACTATGCAACAATATAGAATTATGTTTATAAAATACAATTACTTGAAGAAAAACCATAAGATTATTTAAAGCCATTATTATAACTGTGTATTATTATAAATACTTGAATAAATATTGAAAGGGATCACAAGAAAAAGAACACTATTTTATTGGGAAACTGGTGGACAGAATATTATTCTTTTTAAATTTACTATCATTCTAATAAAATTCAAAAGATTAAAAATATAACTTCTTGAAATGGCAGTAGGAATGTCATACCTGATCTACAGGGATGAAGTGGTGGACAGGACTAAGATGTGCTTAAAATGCTTAAAAATAATTAAATAATCTAACATACATTTCATCTACATTTTAGAAAAAAATTGAAAAGCTGTGAAAATGAAGATTTTTCACAAGTAATTTACTTTTTTTGTTAAATATTACAAGGTACAGAAAAACACAGGCATGGGGAAAGTCTGGATTAGGTAAATTTTGGGGGGTAAATATTTAATGTTAGCCTTCAAATCTGACCCTATTGGTCTATGGTATGATATTATCAGCCATTTGGAACTAAAGAACTTCCATAATCTAGCCCTGACATATTTTTTCCCAATCTAATTTATCTCCAAAGTCATTTCAACATGTTATTTTCTTCTACATTTATTTGCTATACCACCATTTCCATATTTCTCTACACATTTAATAGATACTCTCAAAAGAGTTTAAGGGATCAGAGAAGATTGATTAAAAGCTGTGTATATTTGGGTAGAACCTTTAATTAAAGCGATGAGTATTTTAAATCACTATATAGGAATAAAGTACACATGACTTCCCAAAAGTGTTTCATTAACATGTTTTTCTATAGAACATCTTAGATTTTTACTCTGAGATGTATGGTTTGGAAAGTGGTAGTTTAAACCATTATTGTCTTGCCAGGCTATTTGCTGATTTTAGCAATTTTAAAATAAGTATGAATATAATTATTAAAGCTCATTAATAACACTTATAAAATGTTTACATTTACATAAAACAAAGGAATAAATAAAAAGTGAATTTTATACTTTCTAGTTACATGATCCAAATATACCATGGAAAACTCAGTACAAAAATGTTGGATAAAAAATACAAAACATCCCTTTAAATATTACTGAGCTGGTAAGACAGTTATGTAAGTAGGCAAAACTGATAAAAAGCACAAAATTGATTGAGATAAACAATTTTTGAATACATTAACTGTTCTTAGGAGATCTGAAGAATGCTAAAATATTACAGTTTTGTTTTTAATGGGCCAGGCTTACAAATAGAAACAAAACCTAGGGGCTAAAAAGGGGAAAGTTAGGACACTCATATAAAGCTACAAGGCCTGAAACATAACACCCTAAGTTGGTAAACTAGAAAAAACCCACAAAGCAAAGAGAACCTGAAGGGTTTTTATTTTGAGTTGGAGTGAAGGGGAAGTATGGAGGGGAGTTTCCCTGATAATTCATAATCACATGCTATATTTTTGCAGGTTTGGGGCAAAAATTTCCACGCACAATGTATCTCAAAAACCCACAATTAAAACTTTGCCCCTGAAGGACTGTCAGAAGCAAAACAATTATTCCACTGACCATTATTTTATTGACCTTAAACCTAAGCATCAAAGAATTATTACACCTAAAATTCCAGTGAAGATGATCTCACAAACATAAAACACAAAATACCCAAGGAAACAAGCTACCATGAATGTGAGAAGAAAACTGTGCAGAATCAGACCTAAAAAAAATAGCAGACACCAGACTGACTCACTATAAATTATTTGCAAAAAAGTACATTTAATATATTTTTAAAGTGTCAAAAGTATGAGTAAGAGATAAGACATCATAAAAATGAACATGTATGCTTGGAAAAAATCATATGGAATATGAAAATGAAATATACATTAACTGAAAATTAAAGCTCAATGTTTGGCTTAAGCTTCATTTTAGGCAGAAAAGTAAGGACAGTAGGACAGATGTGAAGACATTACACAAAAAAGAGACAAAAATATTAAAAATATGTTAGAGAAGTATGAGAGACACTGATGATAGATCAAGACAGTTTAACATATTAAATTAGAGTTCTGGAGGGAAATAACAGAGAGAATGAGATAGAAGCAACTTTGCATATTAAAACCCAATACATAACAGAAAAAAAATTTTAAAAATTTCACACCAAGTGATATTATGGTGAAAAAGAACTCAAAGCAAAAAGAGATTCTGGGGGCGCCTGAGTGGCTCAGTCGTTAAGCGTCTGCCTTTGGTTCAGGTCATGGTCCCAGGGTCCTGGGATCGAGCCCCGCATCGGGCTCCCTGCTCCGCGGGAGCCTGCTTCTCCCTCTCCCACTCCCCCTGCTTGTGTTCCCTCTCTGTCAAATAAATAAAATCTTTAAAAAAAAAAAAAAAGAGATTCTGTATCAGCAGCCATAAAGAAATAATCACCTATAAAAATGGTAATTAGTATTAACTCAGAATTACATGTGTAGCAAAACTACAAGAATGAGAGAAAATAAGCTTATTATTATAAAAAAAATAAAGACAGTTTATTAACAACACACCTACGCTGAAGGACTTTCCAGTGCTATCCACTTTAAATTTCATCTCAGTAGATGCAGAAAATCATTTAATAAAATTCAACATCTTTTCATGATAAACACTTATTGTGATAAACATGATAAACATCTATCATGATAAAATATAATAAGTGTTCTCATATAAACAAATGATAAAAACTATAAACATGATAAACACATGACAATTTGAATATAGAAGAAACATAACTCAACATAATAAAGACCATATACAACAAGCTCACGGCTAACATCATATCCAATGGTGAAAAGTTGAAAGCTTTCCTCTAAGATCAGAACTAAGACAAGGCTTACAGCCCTTCTATTCAACATAATGCTTGAAGTCCTAGACGGAACAATTAGGTAAGAAAAATAAGTAAAAGGCATCTAACTTGGAAAGGAAGAAGAAAAATTATCACTGTTTGCAGATGACATGAACTTACATCTAGAAAATGCTAAAGATGTCACCAGAAAGTGTTAGAATAAATGAAATCAATAAAGGGGTGCGTGGGTGGTTCAGTTGGTTAAGTGTCTGCCTTCTGCTCAGGTCATGATCTCAGGGTCCTGGGATCCAGCCCTGCATCAGGCTCCCTGCCTAGTGGGGAGTCTGCTTCTCCCTCTCACTATCCTGTGCTCTTTCTCTCTCTCTCAAATAAAAAAATAATATCTTTAAAAAAATGAAATCAGTAAAGTTGCAAGATAAAAACAAATATACAAAACTAAGTTGTGCTTCTGTATACTAACAAGGAACTATCTAAAAGAGAAATAAAATAATCCCAATTACAATAGCATCAAGAGCAATAAAATATATAGAAATAAATTTAAACATGAAATATATGTACACAAAGAATTGTAAGACATTGATGAAAGAACTTGAAGAAGACACAAAAAAAATGGAGATATCCCATGTTCATGAATTGGAAGAGTTAATATTGTTAAAATGTTCATGCAATCGAAAGTCATCAATTGATTCAAAGCAATCCCTATCAAAATTCCATGGCATTTTTCATAAAAACAGAAAATTCTAAAATTTGTATGGAACCACAAAAGACCCTGAATAGTCAAAACAATACCTAGAAAAAAATGCAAAACTGGGCCATCACACTTTCTGTTTTCAAACTATATTACAAAGCAACAGTAATCAAAACCATATGCTAATGGCATAAAATAAGCACATAGACCAATGGAATAGAATCAAAAGCCCCAAAATAAACCTATCTATATATGATTATCTAATATTTGACAAAGAAGCTAAGAACACTCAGTGGAAAAGGATAGTCTCTTCAGTAAATGATAATGGGAAAACTGGATATTCATATTCACAAGAATAAAATTGGACCCTTATCATACACCACACACAAAATATTAACTAAAAATGGATTAAAAACTAAAATGCAATACCTGAAGCCTTTAAAAATCCTAGAAGAAAATAGGGAAAAAGCTCCTTAACATGATTAGTTTTAGAAATGACTTTTTTTTTTTTATGGCACCAACAGCACAAACCAAAAAAAGTGGGACTACATCAGACCAAAAGTTTAGGTACAACAAAAGAAACAAATGAAAACAATAAAAAGGAAACCTACAGAATGGAAGAAAATATTTGTAAACCATATATCTGATAAGGGGTTAATATCCAAAATACATAAGGGACTCCTACAACTCAGTACCAATAATATGTCAATAGAAACTTCCAAAATTGGACAGCAAACAAGAAAAAAGAGAGAGAGACTAAATAAGAAAATCAGAAGAGAACTTTCCAAGAATTATAGGACTACTACAAAGGTGTATTGTACATTTAATGAAAATACCAGAAGGAGAAGAAAATGAGAAAGAAACAGAAGAAATATTTCAAACAATAATGACTAAGAATTTCTCCAAATTAATGTCAGACACTAAACAACAAATTCAGGAAGATTCGGAGAGCAACAAAAAGGATAAATTCCCCCCAAAATGAAACCTATGCATATTATATCCTAACTGATATAAAACAAAAGTAAAGTGAAGTGCTGTGAATTGTGTAAGACTGATGAATCACAGACCTGTACCTCTGAAACAAATAATACATTATATGTTAAAAAAAAAAGAAAGAAAAAGAAGATAGTAGGAAGGGAAAAATGAAGGTGGTGGGAATCGGAGGGGGAGATGAGCCATGAGAGACTATGGACTCTGAGAAACTGAGGGTTCTAGAGGGGAGAGGGGTGGGGGGATGGGTTAGCCCGGTGATGGGTATTAAAGAGGGCACATACTGAATGGAGCACTGGGTGTTATACGCAAACAATGAATCATGGAACACTACATCAAAAAAAAAAAAAAATATATATATATATAGAAAGAAAGAAAGAAAAGAAAGAGAAAGAAAGAAGAAAGAAAGGAAGGAAGAAAGAAAGAAAGAAAAAAACAAAAGCTTCTGAAAGAAACCAGGGGTGGGACTGGTGGAACATCTAATTAATAGAGGAGCAAAGATAAGAATTACATCCAACTTCTCCTCAAAAACCATGTAAATAAGAAGAGAATAAAGTGAAGTATTTAAAGTAATGAGAAAAAAAACAGGAAACCTAAAATTATGTCCATGAGATTATCCTAAAAAGTGAGGGAGAAATAAAGACTTTCTCAAACAAAAATTGAGATAATTTGTTGCCACTACACCTGACTTGAAAGAAATGTTTTTTTAAAAGAAAGTTCTTCAAGGGGCTCCTGGGTGGCTCAGTCATTAAGCATCTGCCTTCAGCTCAGGTCATGATCCCAGGGTCCTGGGATCAAGCCCCACATTGAGCTCTCTGCTCAGCGGAAAGCCTGCTTCTCCCTCTCCCACTCCCCCTGCTTGTGTTCCCTCTCTTGCTGTGTCTCTCTCTCTGTCAAATAAATAAATAAAATCTTTTAAAAAAATAAAAAAAGTTCTTAAAGGAAAAGAAAAATGATATAGATCAGAAACTCAGTTCTACATAAAGGAAGAACATCAGAGAAGTAAGAACTAAAGGTAAAATAAATACTTATTTTTCTTATTCTTTACAGATCTGATAACAGATAACAGTTTGCTCAAGCCAATAACAAGAGTAATGTATTTTATTACATATGTTTTTATATATGTGTGTGTGTATATATGTGTATAGTCACTCTATATTCATACACACACACACACACACACACGATATCCTTATACATATAAATGAAATGAATGACAAGAATGATACACAGGACAAGGGAAAATAATCAGAAATATTTTTTTATTATAAGGTATTTGTACTGCATGTGAAGAAGTATACAGTTATTTAAAAGCAGACATGGATTAGCTGTAAATGATATTACACAGTCTACGGCAACCAATAAAAAACAGGTGAAAGGAGGTATAATTGATATGTGAAGAAAGGAGAGGATATAAAATGCTCAATTCAAGCCATAAAAAGCAGAAAAACTGAGTTAGACAAAAATGGGAACAAAGAACAAGGGCAACAAATAGAAAACACCAGCAAATATAGTATACATTAATCTAACTATATAATCAAATTAAACGTCAATGGTTGAAGTACACTAATTAAAAGTGTTTTAAATTAAAATTAAATTAAATTAAAATTTAAAAACAGAGTGACTCAAAATAAGAGACACACTATATAATGTCCTAAAGAAACCTACTTTAAAAATAAAAACACAAGTAGATTAAAATAAAGGGGTAGAAAAAGATATACCATGCTGACACTAATCATATTAATTACAGACAAGAAAGAATTTTTTCCCCCACAAATCAATGGAGAAAATAAACAAAAGCTGGGTCTTTGAAAAGATCTTTACAGTAGATAAGCCTCTAGCCAGGTTAACTAAGAGAAAAAGATTGAGGACACAATTTACTACTACTGGAAATGAAAGAGGGGACACATCAACACAGATTCCATGGACATTAAAAAAATAATAAAGGAATACCATGAATAACATTGTATCTATAAATTTGATAAGCTAGATGAAATGGACCAATTCCTTGAAAGACACAATTTGCCAAAACTCAAGAAAAAACAGACAATCTAAATAGAATCTTTCCACCAGTCAGAATGGTTAAAATTAACAAGTCAGGAAACAACAAATGTTGGTGGGGATGCAGAAAAAGGGGAACCCTCTTATACTGTTGGTGGGAATGCAAGCTGGTATAGCCACTTGGGAAACAGTATGGAGGTTCCTCAAGATGTTAAAAATAGAGCTACCCTACAACCCAGCAGTTGCACTACTAGGTATTTACCCAAAGGATACAAACATTGTGATCTGAAGGGGCATCTGTACCCCAATGCTTATAGAAGCAATGTCCACAATAGCCAAACTATGGAAAGAGCCCAGATGTCCATTGATAGAGGAATGGATGAAGAAGATATGGTATATATATACACAATGAAGTATTACTCAGCTATCAAAATAGATAAAATCTTACCATTTACAACAATGTGGATGGAACTGGAGGGTATTATGCTGAACGAAATAAGTCAGTCAGAGAAAGACATGTATCATATGGTTTCACTCATGTGGAATTTAAGAAACAAAACAGTGGATCACAGGGGAAGGGAGGGAAAAATAAAATAAGACGAAATCGGAGAGGAAGACAAACCATAAGAGACTCTTAACTCTAGGAAACGAACGGAGGGTTGCTGGAGGGGAGGGAGGTGTGGGGATGGGGTAACAGGGTGATGGGCATTAAGGAGAGCACATGATGTAATGAGTACTGGGTGTTATATGCAACTGATGAATTACTGAACTCTACATCTGAAATTAATGATATGCTATATGTTAACTAATTGAATTTAAATAAGTTAAAAAAAATAAATAATAGAATCTTTCCAAAATAGAGAGCCACAAGCCCTGATTTGTTCAATAGTAAATTCTACCAAACATTTAATAAATAAAGTATATGTTATCTACAATCTCTTCCAGAAGATGGTAGCAAGAGGAGAGAGTACTTCCTAAGTTATTCTCTAATGTTAGCATTACCCTAATACCAAACCAAGACATTAAAAAAAAAGATACAAAAATCCTCAACAAAATATTACCAAATTAAATTTTTTAAATATGTAAAAAGAATTACACAAGCAAGTGGGATTTATGTCAGGTATGTAAAGGTGGTTCAATATTCAAAATCAATGTAATCCATCACATCAACATATTAAAGAAAAAAATTATATGATCATATCAACAAATGCAGAAAAACCATTTGAAAAAATTCAATAGCCATTCAAACTCCTCTGCAACTAGGAATAGAGAGGAACCTGCTCAATCTGATAAAGAACAGCTACATCATACCCAATAATGAGTAACATTTTTTCAGAAGGTTTCCAGGGAAGATCAGGAACAAGGCAAAGATGATAAAGAACATGTACAGCTAACATCATACCCAATAATGAGTAACATTTTTTCAGAAGGTTTCCAGGGAAGATCAGGAACAAGGCAAAGATGTTGTATCTCACCACTGCTTTTCAACAATATACTTGAAGTCCTAGCTAATGCAATAGGCTAAGAAAAGGAAATAAAGGTGGACAGACTGGAAGAGGACATTAAAGTTGTCTTTGTTCACATACAACATGATCATCTATGTAGAAAATGTAAAAGCACTGACCAAAAAATTCCTGAAACCAATAAGCGGTTACGATAAGGTTGAGGGACACAAGGTTGATATACAAAATTCAATCCCTTTCGCATATAGCAACTAGCAAGTGGAATTTAAAATTAAAATCACATTATAATTTACATTAGCACCCCCAAATTGAAATATTTGGGCATAAATCTAACAAAATATGTACAAGAACAATATGAGGAAAACAAAACTCTGCCAAAAGATATCAAAGAACAATTAAGTAAATGGGGATATATTCCAGAAGACTCAATGTTATCAAGAAGTCAGTTCTTCCCAACTTGATTTATAGAATCAACATAATGTCAATGAAAATCCCAGCAAGTTATTTTGCGGATACTGACAAACTGATTCTAAGGATTATATGGAAAGACAAAAACTCAAAACTGCCAACACAATCTTGAAGGAGAAAAGCAAAGCTGGAGGACTGACATTATCTGATTTCAAGATTTACTATAAAACTAGAGTAATCAAGAGAGTGTGGTTGTTGGCAAAAGAACAGACAAACAGATCAATAGAAGAGAACAGGGGTGCCTGGGTAGCTCAGTTGGTTAAGTGTCCAACTCTTGATTTTGGCTCAGGTCAAGATTGAGCCCCTCACTGGGCTCCGTGATCAGCAGGGAGTCTGCTTGGGATTCTTTCTCCCCCTCTCCTTTTACCTCTCCCCCAATCTAAAGAATAAATAAATATTTTAAAAAATAGAACAGAACAGGGAGTTCAGAAATAAACCTTTATAACTGAAGTCAACTGATCTTTGACAAAGAAGCAAAGGCAATACAATGGAATAAAGAGTCTTTTCAACAAATGGTGCTAGCACAACTGAATATTCATGTGTAAAAATATAAATCTAGAATTAGACCTTACCCACTTCACATAAGTTAACTCAAAATGGATCATAGCTCCAAATGTAAAATACAAAATTTATGAATGTCCTAGAAGATGACATAAGAGAAAACCTAGAAAACCCTGAATATGATGATGACTTAAATCTATGAAAGAAATAATGTACAAGCTGGACTTCATTAAAACTGAAAACATCTACTCTGAGAAAGAGAATATCTAGAAAATGAGAAAACAAGCTACATATTAAAAAGAAATATTTGCAAAAGACACATCTGATAGGACTACTAAGGAAAACATATAAAGAACTCTTAAAACTCAAAAATGAGAATATGAAGAAGGTGATTTAAAAATAGGCAAAGCACAAAAAGAGACACATGACCAAAAACACAGATGGCAAATAAGCATATGAAAAAGTGCTCAACATCATATGTCATTTGAGGATTACAATTTAAAACAAGATATCATTACACACCTATCAGAATGGTCAAAATCCCAAACACTAAACATGAAATACTGGTGAGGATGCAGAGCAACCAGAATTCTCATTCATTGCTGGTGGGAATGCAAAATGGTACAGCCAATTTGGAAGACAATTTGGCAGTTTTTTATAAAACTAAAAATACTCTTACCATTCAATCCAGCAATCTCATCCTTTGCTATTTACCCAAATGTGTTGAAAATGTATGCCCACATAAAAACCTGCACAAAGATATTTATAGCAGCTTTATTCATAACTACCAAAACTTGGAGACAAACAAGTTATCCTTCAGTAGCTGAATGTATAAATAAGCTGTGCTTCATTCAGACACTAAAGTATTATTTAGTGCAAAAGGAAATATATTATCAATCCATGAAACGACATGGGGGACACTTAAAGGCATATAACCAAGTGAAAGAAGTCAATTTGAAAAAGCTACACACTGTAGTATTCCAACTACATGACATTCTGGAAAAGGCAAAACTATGGAGGCAGTAAAAAGGTTAGTGGTTACTAGGGCTAGAGTGGAAGGGAGGATGAAAAGGTGAAACACAGAGAAATTTTAGGGCAGTGAAACAATTCTGAATGATGCTACAGTGGTAGATACATGTCATTATACATTTGTTTAAACCCAAAGAATGTAAAACACCAAAAATGAATCCTAATGTAAATTGTAGACTTCTGATGATAATGATGAATCAATATAGATACCACTGTGCTATAGAATGTTGATGGTAGCAAATGTACAACTGTGTTGTGGGATGTTGGTGGTAGGGAAGATTGTGCATGTGTGGGGCAGGAGGCATATGGGAACGCTCCATACTTTATTTTTTTTTTAAAGATTTTATTTATTTATTTGACAGAGAGAAAGACAGCGAGAGAGGGAACACAGCAGGGGGAGTGGGAGAGGGAGAAGCAGACCCCCTGCTGAGCAGGGAGCCGATGTGGGGCTCGATCCCAGGACCCTGGGATCATGACCTGAGCCGAAGGCAGACGCTTAACAACTGAGCCACCCAGGCACCCCTCCATACTTTCTATTCAGTTTTGCTGTGAATATAAAATACCTCTATAAAAAATAAAGTCTAATTAAGAGAAAAAGATTGTCATGCCATATCAACAATAAAAATCCAGCTACATCCAGCTTATTAGAGATATACTGAAACCCAAAATGATAATTAATGAATGGTAAAGAGCTTTAGGCAAATTCTAACCAAGACAAGACTTAGTCATATTAATATCAACAACAGACTTTAGGCAAAAGGAATTCCTAGAATAAAGACATCACTACAAAATGATACCAGAAATATAGAACAAATTTAAATTTATATGCACATAATAACATAGCCTCATAATATATAAAGCAAAAACCAACAGCACTGCAAAGAAAAACTGGAGGTCCTATTATTATAGTAGGAGATTTTAAAGCATTTCTTTCAATAACCAGCAGACCAAGCAGTGGAAAATCGGCATGGTGACATAAAATTTGAATATAACATGTTTGATTAATGGATATATATGTAATACTATACTAATAGTGGAAAATACATATTTTTTCAAGCATACATGAAACATTTATAAAAACTTGCCAGATGGTGGGTAATTATTACATTTCAAAAATTCAGTGTCATATAAACATCACTCTCTGGCCACAATGTAATAATTAGGAATCAATAATTAAGAGAGATTTAAAAATGTCATACTTGGAAATTTTTTTTGTAATTTTAAATACAATTTTATGCTAGTTAGACACATGTATCCGTCACAGTCAACTTCAGGGCTGAGAAACCTGACATGGGCAGAGCATTTTTCTTTCACAGAAAAATAGAGGGGTATGAAATAATTTTTACTGCAACACTTAAATATGTACTTCATTACAGTGGAAATCACTAATGGAGTATCTATCCTGTAATGAAGTTCATTATCCTTTAAATAGTGAATTCTAATAATATTTTCATATACAGAAATTTAGTGGAATCTATATACATCATCTTAGGTTTCTTTCTAAATATATACACAGTTTCTTTATAGCAAATTCAATGGAATGTCTGTTTTTTCTAATGATGTTTTATGTAAATATAATACTAGAAATCAGATTCCCATTCCAGTCTGTGGGCTTCTTTAGGGTAGTGAATATATCTACTTTTTGCAAATTACACAAAGATGTGCTGAGAATGACTGACAGAATAAATCCTATGTATTTAGAATACTATTTTCATTAAGTGTGTTGTGTGTATATCACAACACTCATTTTAGCTATTTTGTCCCATTGTTCTATTTCCATCATCTCCTTTTAAAATCATCAGTTTTTTCTATTGTCATGACTGGGCCCTTATAAAACCACACACACACATAAAAGCAGTGTATTTAATAGTATGGTTTTAAATTTCATCATTTCTCCTTATTAATGCAAATAGGTATTATAATTTAATTAAAAATAATATATGCCTGTAAATTTTTAAATGATTAACGTTCATAATAGTGTTTCCTAAGTTAACTTGACCATCCAAATAACCCAAATGTGGAAGGCTAGAAAAAAAATTCTTGGTAAATATACCATAAAGGATAAAATTATTCAGTATCAGTAAAGTAAGGCCAAATAATTTTTTCCCTCAAAAATCCTACTTGATATCCTTAAAAATACATATACAGACAGACTATAAAGGGGCATGAGAGAATTTTGGGGAGGTCATGAGAACGTTTTTTAATCTTGATTTAGGTGGTAACTGTAAAACTTTTGAAGTCTGTCAAAATTCAAAGAATGGCTCAACTAAAATAGGTGGATTTTACTGTATGTGAATTATACTTCAGTAAACTTGAAGAAAAAAATACACATACACTTTACGCTAATTTTGAACTCATACTGTTTCTGTCTACTTACAATACCCTTAACTTTTTCCTCCAGTAAAAGGCCACTCTTTCAAATGCCATTACAATGTTACACCTTCTAAATTCTTCCCTGAAACCTCAGGAAGAATTGCTTACTCTCTTATCTGTAACCTCAGCATATTTTGTTTCTACCACTAGTTTATTATTTATTATACTGTATTATAATTCATTTTTTTATGTCTCACATAATAAGGCTTTGTTTCTTGAAGGCAGAGAATGTTCTTACATTAAAAAAACTTTCTAGTACAGTACCTAATACATTGAAAGCTCTTAATTTAAGTTTATGGTATCAATATAGATACTAGTGTTCAAGAGAAGTTCTAGCAGTTATTAAAATGACTGCCCAAAGGTAACTTAAAGAAAAAAGAGTACTGGATTAATATCTGACTCTGATAACAACAGGCAACTGTCTTTTTCTCAACCATGATGAAAGAAAAAAAAAGTAGTGGTCACCTAAAAATTGTACACAAATATTATTGGGAAACTAATTAAATAACTCTCCTAAGTGCAACCTGACCAATGCTTTAACAAGGTTACAGTTTGAACCACACCAATCATCTGGTTTGCAAGATTTCCTGCTGGACATCAACACCAACCACTCGTTAGACCCAAAACCACCTTGGGAAATAGCTGTGGGTAAGATTTACACAGACCAGTAATGGACTAAATTACTGGTTCAGTTGAAACACAGGTCAGAAGCATATATATGACAGAAATTGGAAAGTCAATAAAAAGAATTATATATCAGACACCAGCCCCCCTCCTCAAAATTTGAGAGTTTTAAGACTCTGAAGTTGTAAGAAGACTTAAGAAAGGCCTGCGAATTTTCCCACACAAACCTTATAATTATCAAGAAATAAAAATTGGTGAAAAACATCTTGGGAAAGATTATCATATCATTAATATCTTTTAGATAGAAAATAAAGTAATCACATCAAACACTTTGATATATTAAAGATTATATATCCATCTAGACAAACAACGTAGAAAATATAAAGACAATGCCTCTTTCTCTTCCTTGTGCAAGATAAATATATTCCCAAGAAGGGGAATTTCTTCAAGCAAAACCTCTTGCTTTCTAGAGTCACATTACGCACATATTTTAAAATACAACATACTCTATTTTTTTCCCTCTAAAATAAACTATACTGGGGCACCTGGGTGGCTCACTTCATGGG
Organism: Mirounga angustirostris; assembly: GCF_029215605.1. Classification (NCBI taxonomy): domain Eukaryota; kingdom Metazoa; phylum Chordata; class Mammalia; order Carnivora; family Phocidae; genus Mirounga; species Mirounga angustirostris. Next base: position 77,795,456 of record NW_026991713.1, read on the forward strand.
TTAAGCGTCTGCCTTTGACTCAGGTCATGATCCCCAGGTCCTGGGACCAAGCCCTGCATCAGGCTCCCTGCTCAGTGGGGAGTCTGCTTCTCCCTCTGCTCCTCCCCCGCTCATGCTTGTGTTCTCCCCCTCCCCTCTCTCTGAAATAAATAAAATCTTAAATAAAATAAAATAAAATAAATTTTATTTCTATGAAGTACATGAGGGCACATAGTAAACACTGTGAATGATCATGAATGAGCACATCATATAACAAAAATACAATAGTAAGTAGTAACATCAGTAAAAGAATGCTTGACAAATAATAGTGTTCCAAAGGGTTCAGCCCTGGTTCTGTTTAGTTTACTAATAGGGACAAATAGTTTTCAAATTCTGTCCAATAGAGTACTAGACATCCCCATACCAACCTCACCTAGAGTCACTATACCTTTGTTAGTCTTACTTGTTAGCAAAGTCTTCAATAGAAGCTTTTAATCCAAGAAAAGGTTTGACAGCTAAAACAAATTTGCTAAAGTAAATAACAAAAACATATATTCATACTTTTGGTTTCAGTATGACATGTAAAGAGCTTAGAAATCATCACTCTAATTTTTAAAACAAGAAAAATGCTGAACAAAGTTCAATGCCTTAGATCCATCACAGAATGGTCACAAGGCAAACTGCTACCCCAAAATCTACAGTGACAGGCAAATCTATGGAGTTACAACCAAGATCTTCTTACCTACAGCAAAAACTGCTGGAGACATACACTGGTAAGAACACTTAAGTGCTAAATTTGCAAAACTGCTGGAAGCTGAGTGAAAATGAGTATGGGAGTGAGAACACTTAAAAGCTCATGTCTTAGGGGATTCCCCACACTTTTGTGGGGTTTTCCCCAAGAACCCATCCAGATCTCAGTGTGAAGAGCCAAGAAATTTTCCCTCATGGCTCTGGCAAGGGGAGTAGAAAAAATAGCCATTGTGAAATATGCCCTTAGCATTTTCCATAACAAAGGCCTTTCTTTAGGTGAAAAGACTTTATCAAAGTCTTATAAAATGTTCCACCTGAGGAAAGACATTACCAGGATTCGAGCCTCCTCTTGTCTTCTTGTCTCACATAAAGGAAGGGAGAAAAGCCAACAAACACTTATGAAAGTCACAGATCCTCTAAAATACCGAGATCTAATCATAAGATTATAGAATTCTTTCCCTCCCCAATACCTCATCACCAAACCAACAGGGCTATAGTATATTGACAGTGGATAACAGCTGAAAGAGCTGTTAAGATGCAGACTCTACCTAAGAAGGAGTTCTTAGGGAAGCCAAAGACAATAGGGCAGACAAAAACAAGGACCTTTAAGGAATCTAAACAATCTGGCAATGTACAGAAACAGAAAACATTAAACATAGCTATTTACTCCTAGCCAAATTAACAAAACCTCCCACTAAAAGTCTATTTACCTCAATTCCTATTACATGATACGATATGTTAATCTTTTAACAAGAAATTATAGGGCATGCTAAAAAACTAAAACATCTAAAGGAACAAAAACAGCACTGGAACCACTTTCAGATATGACAGAGACTTTGGAATTTACAGGCTGGAAATTTAAAATAAAAATTATTAGTATGTTGAGAAATCTAATTTTAAAAGTAGATAACATGGAAGGATAGGTGGATAATGGGCAGATGGGAACTCTAAGGAAGAAACAAAAAGAACTGTTAGAAACAGAAAAGAAGAATGCCTGATGGATTAATCAGTAGACTCAACCTAACCAAGTAAAGAATCATGACCATGAAGACAGGCCAATACAAATTTTCTAGACCAAAGGGTAAAGAGCGGGGAAAAAAAGGTAAAGTAAAACAAAAACACAGATTAGAATAGCCAAGAACTGTGAGGCAGTTTTAAAAGGTATAACCATATGTGTAATTGAAATATCAAAAGGAGAAGACAGAATGAAGAAGTATTTGAAAGTATTTGAAGTAATAATCACCAATTTTCTAAAATTAATGGCAAACACAAAACCAGAGATCCAGAAAACATAGAGAACATTAAGGATTATAAATACAACAACAACAAAAAAAAAAAGAAAGAAAAGAAAAGGAAAACTCCATTCTACATGTATCATATTCAAATGACAAAAAAATAAAATAGGAAATCTTGAAAAAAAGCCAGAAGGAAAAAAAACCACTTTATTTATAAGAGGAAAAAGATAAGAATTACAGTAGACTTGTCTTCTGAAACAATGCAAGCTAAAAAAAAAAAAAGAGTGGAGGGAAATATTTAAAGTATTGAAAGAAAGAAAAATAAATCAAGAACCAGAGATTGGCTATACCACATATTAAGATATATCACATTATAATAAAACATAGTATACAAATACTATGGTATTTATGTAAGAATAAAAGAACAGTTTAATCCATGAGAATAGAAAGCTCAGAGACAGACCCAGGTATATGCAGACTTAATATATGGTAATGAAGCCCCACAAAACAATGTGTAATGGGAACATTATTAATGGTTCTCAAACTTTTGCATGTATCAGAGTCACCTGGAGGATTTGTTAGAGATTGATGGGCCTATGAACAGAATTTCTGATTCAGTAGTTTGAGGTAGTGCTAGAGAACTTGCATTTCTAACAAACTCCCAGTTGATGCAGATATTGAAGCTGCTAACCCAAGGACTCTATTTTGAGAACTATGGCCATAGTGTCCTCAGGAACTCAGTTGATCTGCAGGGAGTGAGTCTCAGGTATGGGAGATGCTGATTAAGCAGCAACAGCCAAAACAGTGGATAACAGCTGAAAGTAACAGAGAAGGTTTTAACCACTTACTGTGATAGTATAAGAGAATGTACTGATTCCTCTCTTCCCTCCCTCCCCTGCCCACTCCCCTTCCTCAAGAAACTGCATACAAGGTGAAGGCCACATGAATCAGAGCAGAGGAAGAGTAATCTCCCTGGGGGATGAGGAGTGGAAAAGTACTGAAAAACTGAGTCAGAGCGGGTAAAACTGTCTTTAAGGTTTCTCCTCCTCCTCAGGAGTAAGCTTAGGCAGAAGCACTGGAAGAAGACAGGTGCTCAAGACCTCAGATAAAGAAACCTAGGAAAGAAGGTGCCTGGGCTAGAAATGCAAATATGTGAAGTCCACAGCTAGCCAGGGGGATCTGAATACTTGAACGCAACTCCCTCCAAAGACTATAATGCATTGGCTGTGTACCAAATCTAGTGTGGGGAGTGTAGATTTTTTCCTGTGAGACCTGACAGGTAAAGCCTTTGTAATCGCCTATGGTCAGGCCTGAGAAATCACACGTTTTTACCAGAAGCTGAACTCCTCAAGTATATGCTACTAGATAAAGGAGCTCACTTTAGGGAGAAAAATGAAAAGGGGTCATACAGCATAGTAGTGTGAACAGAAGAAGTTGCTCTGGAATAGCTGGAGGCTGCTGGCACTCTAGAGACTTCTATTTACTCCAGGTCCTCCTCCTACTCTGAAGAGAGCTGAGAGGATTACTGTTTTGGACACAACTACAAATCCTTCAGCTAGTTCTGTTTGAGGTAGTCTATTTCTTTCATTCCACTAATATCCAAAGTAAAATATAAATATTAAATGAGTTAATATGATAGAATATTGAGAGCATGTACATATTCTGTAATGTAATTGTACATGCTTTTTTGGGCAGCTACTTGTGGTAAATCTGATAATTTATAATCTGAACTTTAATCCTCACTTCACTTACTTACTTACTTCCTCTGTCATTGCCACTGATAGTCCTAAAGTGTTACAGGCTTTACAACAGCTAAGATACAATAAGGAGAGATGGAGAACTCATAAGCATCTATGAAAATAATTTTGAGATACCTAATGAATCACCATTTCTTGAAACAGACCTTGAAAGTACTTCAAATGGTGAGAATTTAAATGCAGAATATTATTTCAGAGTTTGTTTCAGATAACCTTTCGACCACTGAAACAATGCTTTAAGAGTCCAAGGTAATAAAACTATACTTCATCTAACATCAAACTTGTGATTCATGAGCTTAAATCTCAAGGTACCAAAAATAATGAATAGTTTTCCAACCTGAATTATTAAATTCCTTATTTGATAGGGAACTGACTGAGTATAAAGATCATTTTTTAAAGATCTTCCCCATGCTTTTTTTTTCATTAAAATTATTATCATTTAAAACAATATATAAACATCTCTGAGGAAAGAAAAGAAATTTTGTGGGTAGAAATCAGTATTCAAGATAACTTTTCTATAGTAAGTAGTTATTTTACTATCATTTCTACTACACTTTCAATACTTTATCAGAAGTTAATAAAAAGTATTTCGCAAGAAATTAATTCTACCTAAAGCATTAATTTTTTTTTAAGATTTTATTTATTTATTTGACAGAGAGAGAGAGACAACTAGAGAGGGAACACAAGCAGGGCGAGTGGGAGAGGGAGAAGCAGGCTTCTTCCCGCCGGGCAGGGAGCCCGATGCGGGGCTCGATCCCAGGACCCTGGGATCATGACCTGAGCCAAAGGCAGACGCTGAACGACTGAGCCACCCAGGTGCCCCTAAAGCATTAATTTTATCCAGAGTAGATATTTAAAGGAAAACAATCTGTCTGAAGAAAAACATCCAAGATTTTGGATTACAGATCTAAAATCTTGTTTAAAAAAAAAAGGTTGTCAATGTAAAGACAGAAATAGTTCTAAAAAAATTTCCCATTAAGCATTGGAGTAAATATCCCACCACTACATAAAATATTTTCTTAACATGTCTTTAAATTTAGTAAAAGATGTTTATGTATCTAGACAAATGAAGACATTCTAGGTCTAAACAATGTCAACTACAGTCATGTCCATGTCTATCTGGATCCCTATTCAGCAAATGCATAGTAAATGCAAAATTCAATTTCTAGAATCACAAAATCTTGGGATCAGAAATGAATTTAAAAGACAATTTTATTCATCCAATGCTTGAAACCCCTCCACATTACACACACACACACACACACACACAATGTATGTGTGTAGATAGATAGATAAGATATACCATCCATTAAATTATTGTCCATGTTATGACTAGGTTACTCTAGAGAAAAGAAATTTGCTACCTTGAGGAACACTGCTCATTCAATCCTTTTTATTAAGATGAACCATATGAAACAGCCATTTTTATAGGTAGAAATGGTCTAATACACCGGATTTAATATCAATGTCACACAATTAGGTGAACTCTAATACAACTTTGTATTTTCATATTGGGTTAAAATGTTTCTCTCTAGTTTCAATACATTGACCCTAGTTCTATAATGATCCAAAATAAATCTGATCTTTTTTTTTTTTTAAAGATTTTATTTATTTATTTGAGAGAGAGAGAATGAGAGAGAGAGAACACATGAGAGGGGATAGGGTCAGAGGACGAAGCAGACTCCCTGCCAAGCAGGGAGCCCGATGCGGGACTCGATCCAGGGACTCCAGGATCATGACTTGAGCCGAAGGCAGTCACTTAACCAACTGAGCCACCCAGGCGCCCATAAATCTGATCTTTGTGCATATAACAATTTTCCAAATAGGCAACTTATTTCAAATACTTTTAACTGTATTTCATATTATACATCTTCATGTCCCTCAACTCTTTATCCATTATCCTTTAAATATGTCCAATATTCCAATAAAAGATTATTCGTTTATAAGTATGACAAGCAGTATTAAAGGGAGTAATATGAACTCAAATTAGACTGGGACTCTCCTCTTCCCAGATTTTTAGAAAACTAACTTCAATTACATCAGACTAAAACTACATTATTTTTAAAACTTACTGTTAAATAACACTCCTAAATGTTAAATACATGTGGTATAGCTAAGTTTGGTTACTAATCTTGTACAAATGCTGAAGTTAAAATTTAAGTTTAAGCCACTAATATTTATTACTTTGAATTTCACTTTGGATAAAATACTACAACTTCAGCCTTTTAAAATATTTTAAATACAATTTCATGTTATATCAAATGTGAAAATATGTTTTCAATATTTTCATCCAAATCACTGACAATACTGAGCAGAATAAAGATGAAGATAGTACCCTGTGACATTCTACTACAGATCTTTCTTTTAAGTGGATATAAATCTAAATATTTATATATTTGGTATGCTCATTTAATCAATTTATCTAAAGTCTTTGCCCCCCATATATTTCATACTTTTGTTTATAAATTGATTTTGTGAGACACTTAATTTATTAAAGCTTAGATAAACTTTCCTGCCCCATTTTCCTTACTAGCCTAGTAAATTTGTCCCCCAAAAGGGTAAGTTAAACCTGACAATATTTTCTTAGCAAATCAATCCCATTTCTGGAAGTTACCGTTCTTTAACAACCCATTCCAGAATCATTACAAGAACCATCAACATAATTACCAGTTTGTGAAATATTCTGTTTCAAATTTAAGAGTACTTATCCATTTGTAGTCTATGGTATTCAGATTATTCTTTTAAAATGCCTCAGAAGAGAACAGAAAATGTTTCCCTGTTTCTATCTGCCAATTCCTTGATCACATTTCACCTAAACAGGCAATTATATACGTATTACCAGGAGGTTGGTACAGAATTGCAATCTTTTCACTACTCTAAGGCTTCTGTTCTCCTTTAACTGTGTCCTCTGTCAAAAAGAGTCATCTTTGTAATCAGAGAGATTAGTGAGGGTAAAAAGAAAAAGAAAAACAACAACAAAACAACACAGGAATTAGAGAAAAAAATTCAACAGAAGTTCTAATTTCTCCTTATCATCATTACAAATATTTCCCCAAGCAATGAGTAGGACGATGAGTAGGACTATTCAATGGCTTTCTTAATGTGAACATTACTTACATTATTTTAAATGAGCATGATCATGTGTCTTTTCTCTCAAAGAATACATTCAAGAGAAATAGAAGGTAAGCTTCTTCTTTTCTGTGTAGTAATTTCAATTTAAAATTTCCCTTCCTTATTCATTTTCTTAAATTTACTATACGTGGAGAATAAAGAAAAGTGAAGTATGTGGTAAGAGAAAAACGATTTTATGGCTAGCCACAATCTGCTAACATATCACTATATACATTTGGGACAATAATTAGCAGGTAATAAAAATGTGTTTTTCCTGGCAGATAAATGGCCTCAAGGCATACTTTTTTTCTATTTTATGAGAATGAGACTCAAGTGGTCTTGATGGTGTACTAAGAACGGATTTGAATAATAATACCCTAACTCTTACAAAAGTAATAAAATTACTGTTGTTATTGTTTCATAACCATTGTGCATAAAATTAAGTAAAAAGAAAAAAGAGCTGGTAATATCTGTCATTAATTCTTCCAAAATCTGTATTTTGATACCTACTTTTTATATAATACCCATACAAATTACAGTATAAAAAATAATTACCAAGAAAGTGATGAATTGTAACTGGATGAACTTTTGAATTTGTGAGAAAACTACACTTTGACTACTTTGATATACTTATAGTATTTTATGGAAATACGCAGTAAAGATGACAACTAGAATTCCTCAGTATCCCCATAAATCAATCAATCACAATCAATCATATGATTTACAGAAAAGTATTTGGAATATCCAAACAACATTTTTCTAAAGTGATAGAACTTAATAAGAGTGACAGATGCAAATACAGATTTTCAGCACTTTCAGGGACTATATAGCTAGATAAAACTCCAATAGACAAGTAGCACAGAGCATATATAGAAAAGCACAATAAAGCACTTCAGCATGCTTAAAAAGTTATGTCAATCTCAAAGATAAGTAAATAAATACAAATTTACAAACTGCATTCTCTACAGAAACAGAACCAGTAGGATATATGGAGAGAGGTAAGGGAAAGCAAAAGAGAAAGTGGGAAGAGAGGTGAAGGGGGAGTGAGGAAGTGGGAGGCTGACGTTGATTGATTTTAAGGAATTGGCTCACAATGTAGGGGCTATCAAGTAGGAAATCCCTAGGGCAGCAACCAGTCAGGTTGGAAACTCAGGCAGGATTTCTGTGTCACATTATTAAATAATTTTTCTTTTTGGGAAACTGTAGTATTTACTCTTAAGGCCTTCAATTGATTGGATGAGCCCACCCACATTATGTGGGTTTAAGTGTGTGTGTGTGTATACTGTAAGGAAAAAATTATTCTGACACTTGTTAAAATAGTAAGAAAGACTTTGTTCAAGACCATTGTGATAAATGCCAAGAGTGTTGCAATACGGTAAAAAGATCAGCTCAACTTCAATACAAGAATAAGCAGGGATTTATAGCCAGGGATGCAGGTGGAGGGGACTGGTTGATTTGAAAATTAATATGAGACATCAAGGGTAGGGGGACATTCTTGCTAAGGGCTAGTCAAGGTGTTTAGATATAAGGATGGGGATAAGGAACTTGATCAGTTATCAAGGGTTGGGAGGATTCTCTCTAATCTGAATTAGCAGGATTCTTGTAAATACTGGGCTATGCAAGCATGTCAAGGATGAGCCCAACATTGAGACCTAGGAGAGAAGGGAATTTAGAGGAGCCTGACTATAGTTTAGCTGAGAGATGTCTTATCCATACTCATCAGTACCCAGACACGCCAAACTATATCAATGATTATATACATATTTATTATATATGTGATATTATGTATATAAATGATTATAGACCTATAAAATGGCCTCTTTCTCCTGTTGGCTGTTTTTTCAAGCATAAATTGCCCCACAAGGGGAATTATATTGATGGCACGAGTTTATTTCCCTCTTAAAAGACCAAATTCAACCAAATGAAGTGAACATAACCTCCAGATTTTATTATCTTCATAATATAACAAAATATGAAGCTAAGAACTGGATCACTTGGCCCTTTCTCTTATCTCTTCCCAGTTCAAAATGTTTGCATCTCTTAACAGCCAGCATTCTCTTAGATCTGCAGTTGGGCTCAACACATCTTTGTAGTTTTAGCCTTTTTCCAGAAAACTGGCTTAGTCTGCCCACCATAGCCACTCTGCTTCCTGTCATAACAGCGCTCTCCCTAGGCATAAAGAGAGTCTTTGCCTTTCTTGTACTGTGTCACTTTGTGGGGTTGGTGCTAGCCACACTCCTTGCAGAAAAGTCCAGTGGGTTTTAGGAAACATTCATCATGTTTGCAAGAGTGCTATCGGCAAGGAAAGCCTCCTGTTGGTCTTGATCTTTATTTAGTTATGTTGCTTTGGTGGCCTTTGTCTCACCTTGTTCTATGCTTGCATCTATATCTCTTATGCCTCCCTATCCCTCTTTCCATATTCACTAACATTTGCTCTATGATCACCCTCTTGAATGATATACCCTGATTACACGTAAGAAGCTTCTGTGTAGGAAACAATTGGTAAAAGAAAAAGACAGTTCCCCAAATAGCTCCTACCTAGACATACCAAACTAGTGCAGCAATAATAGTAACAGTGATAGGGGCATAATCCCTATCTGTCAGAAATAATGCTTTGCAGACAAAAAGTTAATCAGAAGTTTATTAGATATAAAGACTAGTACCCTTCTGAGATTTCTGGAAGATTCCAGCATGAACTGGATGGTGAATGCTGTTTAGGTGCTAACTCCTCATCCAAATACATAAAGTTCTAAGGGCCATCCTGCTTCATGATAAATTATCTCACCAACAAGTTTTAAAAAAAGTAAAACAAAACACTGATCACTGAATTTTCAAAAAGTATCCTGATAATTATTTTCAGCTTTTATAGTGAATAGTATCAGGAAAAAAAATAGACTTATTTTGTAAAATATGATGAAACTCTTCAAAAAGTAATGTCAACACTGTTTTTTTCTACTTTATTCTCGGTTTTTTGAATCAGGTCTTCCATATTAATCATCAACCATTATATATTAACATAGACCTTAGCAAGAATTTTCTCAGGTAGAGAGACAAACCTCAAAACAAATTTTTTCTATACTAAAAAAATAAACTTAAAAATACATACAATGCAGCTCCTCGGTGGGGCAATTGGTTAATCATCTGACTCTTGATTTTGCTCAGGTCATGATCTCAGGGTTTTGAGATCAAGCCCCAAGTCGGGTTCCCCACTCACCATGGAGTCTGCTTGAGATTCTCCCTCCCTCTCTCTCCCCCATTCCTCCTGCTCATGCTCTCTCTCTCTCTAAAATAAATAAATCTTTAAAAAAATACAGCTTTCTTAATGTAATATTTTCATTTTTAAAAGTTTATTTAAAATCACGATATTGGGGTGCCTGGGTGGCTCAGATGGTTAAGCGTCTGCCTTCAGCTCAGGTCATGATCTCAGGGTCCTGGTATCAAGTCCTGCATCAGGTTCCCTGCTCAGCGGGGAAGCCTGCTTCTCCCTCTCCCTCTGCCTCTCCCCCTCCTTGTGCTCTTATACTCTCTCTGTCAAATAAATAAAATCTTAAAAAAATAAGATTAAAAAAATAAAATCACAATATTATATATAAAATCACCTTTCAAATATTGTATATTATGATTTCATAAATATATCCTTATTAACAATAAAATTTGTTGGGGCGCCTGGGTGTCTCAGTCATTAAGCATCTGCCTTCAGCTCAGGTCATGATCCCAGGGTCCTGGGATCAAGCCCTGCATCGGGCTCCCCGGCCAGTGGGAAGCCTGCTTCTCCCTCTCCCACTCCCCCTGCTTGTATTCCCTCTCTCTCTGTCAAATAAATAAATAAAATCTTAAATAAATAAATAAATAAAATGAACTTTGTAACAAATAATTAACATTATAAACTGACTCCTAAATTGGAGATCAAGAGATGAGATTTAATTGGGGGGAAAAAAAGATTAAAGTAGATAAACTTTGAAGTAGACTATTAAAAAATAATTTGATTATCTTAGCCTATAATATTACCAAAATGCTACTTAATTATACCTGAAACCCTGGGTTTATCTCCATTTAATTGTTTTCTAAATTCTCTGGCCAGTAAGAAAATTACCTCCCCCCTCCACCAAAAACATTTGTTTTCCGTTCAAAAGCATTAATGCCTTAAACAAGGGAAAATAGTTTTCTCATTGTCTCTACAGGATTCACACATGCAAAATCTCACTGATATGTCATTAAACAATATGCTCCTGGCTTTATTTCCACTTTCTTGCCCTTGGTTCTTTCCTCCTTGTACTTTTCTGTTTCTTTTTTCTATTTTTAACACGTGAAGGGGTTCAGAACAAGCCTCCCCCACCAAAATGTGCTACTTTGGCACATGGATCACTTTGAGCTGAGGTCATTCAAGGCTGAAAAGATTCAGGAAGAGCTTTACCTCCCCCTTAACTGCCTAAAAGAATTTGATACAGGTCCTGTTTCAGGAAGAACATCAGAGATAACTATAAAAAATATGGGCTAGGTGTGGTAATAAACTGAGGAGGGGGGAGCTTGGCAGGGCCTAGAGAGCAAATTCCTCTCTGTGTCCCACTGTATCTGTAAAGCATGACAAACATTTGTTTTCCTTGTTCATCTTCCTGAGGATTATGTTCCTGCCCTTTGAAATCTCAGACTCCTACCTTCTTCTCCTTAGCTCAGGATGGCATATAAGCCTGACTGCCTGTGGGTTTCATATTCTTATGGGGCTCCTGTATACATATAATTAAATTTGTTTTTCTCCTGTAACCTGTTTTATGTCAATTTAATTAATAGACCAGCCAAAAGAATCTTGAAGGGCAGAGTAAAAATTTTTCCTCCCCTACAGGTGCCAAGACCACAGTATTTTTCTGCTCTGCTCAAGCAGAATGAGAGTGGGTGTCTTGTAACAATCTATCATTACCAATTTTCCTCTAGATGAATGCAGGGATTATTTTAAAACATTCCTGTGATCTGGAGATGTAATATACTAACACTCAAATAAAAAGCTTAGTGTGATCAAATGCTGGTGCCATACAAAAAAAGAATCATGTGATATGCAGGAGACCAAGCATAAATCTTCAATTCCTTAATCTTAATTAAACCCAGATATAAATATCTTTCATTTTAAATATATTCCAGTTCAAAGTTAATCTTAAAAATTAAACCAATTCTTTAAATGTTGGGTACTTTTTTTTAAATTATATTTTTGGATATTTTCATACATTCATATTTAAATCTTATCCACTTTTAACTAAAATGAACTCTTCTACCTTGTCCTAAACACAAAGGACTGTTTTACTTGGGATTCAAACTATCTGACTTCTTGCCGATATTTATTATGATAGTATTTTTATTTTTAAACTTTGCAGCAGATTTCTAGATATATATACTTCTGTGATAAGGTTTGGGTTCTAAGGAAATATTTGAGTAGCAGTATAAAAGTTTTTCAAAGATAATGATGCCAAATGGGTCTTGATGTAAAAAGGTAATGCTAGCTGCTATCAACAAATAATTCCAAACTTTTCGCTGACTTAAAACAATGTAAGTTTTCTTTTTTAATCATGGAAATGTCTCAAATGACAGATTCCCTCCAAGTGATAATTCACAAACCCAATCTCCTTATACCTGTGGTTCTGCCACTGACAAAAATCTTAGTATTTTCTCTTAGAGGCAAAAGAGAAAAGAGATAGCAAAACCCATCTACTTCTTAACCATCTTGGCCAGGAAGTGACACACATTACTTGCACTCCCAAATCACTGCTGGCAAACTAAGCTACTTGAACTTTGTTTACTGTCCAGAAAAATCATAACATAAATTAAACTACTGACTCTGAAAGGGATTATTTCATATTAATGGTTTTACCCAACAGGTATTTCATGGAAGGATATAGGCAAAAAGAGGCTTTTCTGAACTATACCAACCCTACAAAGGCAAAGGAAAAGGCCCCTGCAGGGAGCAGCAGCTAGTTAGTGGCAGCCATATGCTAAAATAAGAGCAACAAGTTTTGGCAGGTAGTTAGCTATCATTGCCATCCCTGTACAGGATGTATACAAAATAAATTCAAAAATAAATTATAAGCTCATCAGAGAAAAATTCTAGAACACCAAGGATAAAATGAGCTTTAAAAACAATCAAAGCAAAAAGATAGATGATCTACAAAATATCACTAATTGAACTAACATTAGACATCTCATAAGAAACACTACATATTAAAAACAATGAAATAATTTATTCAGGGAAAACAACTGCTACAGAATTTTACATAGTGCTGAAATATTCAAATTATGGTGTAACAAAAATTTTCAGAAAAACAAATATTAATAGTTTATATTTTACAATTAATAAAGACTATAAGAAATAAATTGAACACATGAAGGAGAGGAGGAAAGCAGTAAAAGTTAAACAAAAAAAAATCTGTAAATATGTGAGTACATCACAATAAAAATATAAATAAAAACAATATACTGGGGAATTTAAGAACTAAAACTAAACACTGAACAAGTATGGGCACATGAAGGCAACAGTAAAAACATGGTAAAGTCTGTAAAATGTTTGTCCTTTAGAGGAGGAAGAGGAAGGGAAGTATGACAGAGAAACTGAGGCTTTATTTGTAACTTTCTCTCTCAAATTTAAAAGATCTGAAGCAAATATGTCATAATGAAATCGATGGGGTTCAGAATACACTATCCCAAATTCTGGCACCTTGATATACTAAGTATTTTAAGCTAAAGGAATTTGAGAAATGGCAGGTGCAGAAAGAATTCTCTGACCTCCTCCTTTCCCCCTGAAGCAAGTGGTAAGACCTTCTTATGAGAAGGGAGCTTCCTTATTTCTGAAGATAGATGGATGACAAAAAGAATCCAAATGAATAGGTCTTGCTAAACTGCACCCAGTTTACCACGCTTAACTCCCACCCTTTTGTCCTATCATATTTTTCTGTGACTTTTTACTCTTCATCAAACCTAGTATAAAAATGCTCAGGTTTGGGACACCTGGGTGGCTCAGTCAGTTAAGTGTCTGTCTTTGGCACAGGTCATGATCCCAGGGTCCTGGGATCGAGTCCCACATGGGGCTCCTTGCTCAGTGGGGAGTCCGCTTCTCCCTCTGCCTGCTGCTCCCCTTGCTTGTACTCTAACAAATAAATAAATAAAATCTTACAAAAAAATAAATAAAAATGCTCAGGTTTAACCTTGGGGTCTTTATTTCTTCATGAAGGTTTGCATATCATGTAAAATTATATTAAATAAATTTGTACGGTTATCTCCTGTTAATTGGTCTTTTGTCACTTCAATTTATGGGGCCCCAGCCAGAGAACCTAGGAGAATATTAGAAAAAACATTTTTTCTTCTGCTATGAAACCATGTGTTAAATTTTAATGCTTGTCTATTATATTAATTTTTTGTTTGTTCTATTTAATTACCAAAAATTGCAGTAAAATGTGATACAGGAAGTCCCAAAATTGGTGGAGAAGAAAATTTCCAAAATTTATACGGAAATTATGTTTTCAAAAAATCGATTACTAAATGCTAACAGAAACTGTAACTAGATTAAAAATGAAACATTCTTTCAAATAGAAAACCTTAAAAATAACAATGGATGAGTGAACTATTTCTTGTATTTCAGGATAATGGACATCCTTTGCATAACTGTAACCACAAATAACAAAGGAACTAAATCAAAAGATTTTTCCATATAACTATAACTACTGGTTATTGAATAATTACTATATACTGGCATTTTGCTTCACTTAATCCTTATATAGCACCTATTTGATACTACAATTAACTCTAATTTAGAGATTTTTAAAAATAAGCACAAAGAAATTATAGTTGCCGTAATCCAAACTACTAATAAAGAATAAATGACATCATTTGAAGTGACTTCTTAGTCCACAAAAGTATCAAAAATTACATGTCCTTGCTTCCAACCTACCTGTTTAACTGATTTGAGGTTAAAGATACCTAAAAAGTAGGAGTAATTTCCTACTACATTTCCTCTACATTTCTGAAACCTAAAGGATGAGAAATCAAGAATAAGAGGTGCTGGGCGCCTTGGGTGGCTCAGTCGTTAGGAGTCTGCCTTCAGCTCAGGTCATGATCCCAGGGCCCTGGGATGGAGCCCCACATCAGGCTCCCTGCTCAGGGGGAGGCCTGCTTCTCCCTCTCCCACTCCCCCTGCTTGTGTTCCCTCTCTCGCTGTCTCTCTCTGTCAAATAAATAAATAAAATCTTAAAAAAAAAAAAAAAGAATAAGAGGTGCTGAAGATCGTCAATATAAAGGCAATACTAAAACAGGGTCTCTCAAAGTTCTCTCTTAGGTATTACCTGATTCACCTGTTAAAGATACATAATGTGGGCTCCAACTAAATCATTAAGAATAAAAATTAATAGAGGAGAATCCTGTTAATCTGAATAATAAACAAATATCCCCAGTATTCTCATTATAAGGAAACTTAGAAAACATTATCCAAAATGATGTTTCCTAATATTCTAGAAACAAAAATACCTGGATTTTTGTTAAAAATACAATAGACTGAAGCACATAAAATGCTGGTTTTGAAGGCTAAAAATAGCTACATATTGCCAATTTCATAATGTTCATATATTCCTTTGACCCACTGGAACTACTGTATCAGACTCTGCAGGAAAGGGAACATTATTAACAAGAATCCAAGGGATTTTCATGATAAAGCAAATTTGAGGAAAAAATATACCATAAAGAGGAAGTTAAGAACTCAAGATCCTAAAATTCTCCAAGTTATGCCAGTTCCTGTGCTGCTACAGCAGTGAGGTTTGGCAAACTATGGTCTCCAATTCAAATCTAACCTACAGCTTTATTTTGTAAATAAACTTTTACTGAAACATAGCAATGGCCATTCATTTACACATTGTTTATGGCTGCTTTCTCACAATAATGGCAGAGTTAAATAGTTGCAGCAGAGATCCTAAAATATTTGCTATCTATCCATTTTCACAAATGTATGCCAACCTTCCCTAATTAATCACAAAATAATATAACAAAGAGTTGTACATGATAAACCAACAAAGGGCATAAAATGAAATCATTAAAATAATTTAAAAGTAGGCATAAAAAGAAAAAAAAGAAACGAAAACATGGAACAGATAGGAAACAAATAGCAAGATGGTACATTTAAATACCAGTCTCAAAAATCAAATTAAATGCAGAGTTTCAAAAACACAATAAAAAGGCACTGGTTATTAGATTAGATAAAAGAAGTAAGATCCAACTACATGTTTTCTACAAGAAACCCATTTTAAACATAAAGACAGAAATAGGTTAAAAATAAAGGGGAAAAAATAAAAAGGAAAAAAGTAAAGGGGAGAAAAAAGTAAAAGGATAGGGGAAAATATATTATTCTGGCAATAATCAAAGGAAAGGTAGAGAAACTATATTAAACAAACAAAGTAGATTTCATAACAAACAACATTTCAGAGAAAAGGTATTTTTATAGTGTTAAAGGGAAAATTATATGAAGAGGACTTAATCCAAAATGTTTAGTGTGTCAAAATTCCTAGAAAAAAATAGAACTGCAAGGGAAACTAGTCACATCCATAAGCATAGTCAGATATTTCAACACTTGCCTCTCATTAATTGACAGACAATGTTAAGAAACATAAAAGACATCAAATTAAAAGGAAGATGCAACAATATTTTCAGACTACATAATCACCTATGTAGAAAACCGTATGGACTCTGCCAAAAAAAAAGGTGCTAAAACTAGTAAGTGATTTTAGCATCATCACAGAATACAAGACCGATTGTATTTCTTTGCACCAGCAACAGGCACTAGGTAACTGAAGTTGAAAAAATTTTAAAAGTCAAAGTAGCATTAAAAAAATAAGAAATGCAGGGTGCCTGGGTGGCTCAGTTGGTTGTGTCCAACTCTTGATCTCAGCTCAGGTCTTGATCTTAGGGTTTTGAATTCAAGCCCCCAGCGTTGAGCTCCAAGCCGGGTGTGGAGCGTATTTAAAAAAAAAAAAAGAAAGAAAGAAATATTTTGGAATACATTTGACAAAAGATGTCCTAGATCTGAACAGTGAAAAATTTTAAACATTGCTGAGGGAAATTTAAAAAGAAATAAGTGGAGCAATACACCATGTTCTTAGGTAAGAAGACAATATTGTAAAGTTGTCAATTATACCCAACTAGATTCAACATAATCCCAAGGAACATCTGTGATAGAATAAGAAATATATATTTGGTCTTCATCCCCATTTCCTAGCACAGAACTTCTAAAACCCTTGTAATTTCCTCAGTGATAGGAGTAAAGGAGCATCTTTTCTTATTCACATCAATCCCCTTCAACTATACCTGAGTTTATGTTAATGAGGAGACTCTAGGTGGGCCCCTAGGTAGCTTGAGAATGGAGCCAATTGTCAGAGAAACCAACCCTGTGATTAGAGGATTGGATCATACAGCCTTACCCGCTTCTTCACCCATTATGGAGAGGGGAGGGGCTGGAGATTGAGTCAATCACTAATGGCCAATGATTTAATCATGTCTATGTGATGAAACCTCCTTAAAACCCCGAAACAACAGAATTTAGACAGTATCTAGGTTGGTGAGCTGGGTGAGTGTGCTGGAAGAGTGACACACCTGGAGACAGAACAGAAGCTCCACAATACCCTCGCTCTCCCCGATATCTTGCCTTATGGATCTCTTCTGTTTGGCTGTTTCTGAGCTACATCCATTATAATAAATTGTTAACAGTAAATAAAGCACATTCCTGAGTTCTGTGAGCTGTTCTAGCAAATTATCAAACCTCAGGAGGGGATTGTGGAAGCCTTCAATTTATAGTCATTTGATCAGAAATACAGGAGGTACAGGGATTTGTGACTGGCCTGAGAGGGGGGTTATGGGAACTCCCTGATTCATAGCCAATTGGTCAGGAGTACAGAAGGTGCAGAACTGGCAACTGGCATCTGAAGTGGGGGATAGTCTTAGGGGACTAAGTCCTTAACCTGTGAGGTCTGCCCTAAGTCTGGGTAGTGTCAGAATTAAGTTGACTTATACAACAGCCACGTAGAGAACTGGAGAATTGCTTGATGTGAAAATCCACACATTTGGTGTCAGAACTGATATGAGTAAACACAGCTCATAACATCCCAGCATGCTTTGTTGTAGAAATTGACAGGCTGATGATAAGGTTTATGTGAAAATGCAAAGGACAAGAAGAGCCAAAACAAACTTACATTTGAAATGTAAGTTACAACAATAATATTGGAGGACTTATGCTATCTGATTTCAAGACTAGGAGTATAGGAGTTGAGAGACAAATAAATGGAACCAATAAAGCGTTAAGTAATAAATACACACATATATGATTGATTTTTAATAATGTACAAAGAAAATTCACTTGTGAAAGAATAGTCTTTTCAGCAATTAAGACTGTAATGCTTGGGTATCCATATGTTAAAAAAAAAAAAAGAACCATATATAAAAACCAACTGGATAATTTGGAAAATTGAAATTATAAACTAAAACTTTTAAAATAAAACATAGAAGAAAATCTTTTTGACTTTGGATTAGGCTAGGGCACCAAAAAAGTGATCCAGGGGCGCTTGAGTGTCTCAGTCGTTAAGCGTCTGCCTTCAGCTCAGGTCATGATCCCAGGGTCCTGGGATGGAGCCCCGCATCGGGCTCCCTGCTCCACGGGAAGTCTGCTTCTCCCTCTCCCACTCCCCCTGCTGTGTTCCCTCTCTCGCTGTGTCTCTTTCAAATAAATAAATAAAATCTTAAAAAACAAAAAAAAGTGACCCATGGGAAAAAAATTGACAAGTTGGACTTCATATAAATTTAAAACTTCTACTTGTGGAAATACATTAGGAAAAAGAAAAAACAAGCTATAGACTGTGATAACACATTTGCACATCACATATCTGAAGAAGGATATATATATTCAGAACATGTAAAGAACTCTGAAAACTCAATCATAAGAAAACAGTAACAACAAACTGGGAACAGATTTTAAGACACTTCACCAAACGTATAATGTAAACCATTACCACAAGTGAAGTTGAACATACACTTATTATATAACCTAGCCATTCACTACTGGGTATTTATCCATGAGAAATAATAGCATAGGTCTATATAAAAACCTGTACACAAATGCTCATAGCAGCATTATTTGTAACAGCCAAACACTGGATACAACGAAAATACCCATCAAAAGATAAATGCGTAGGGGTGCCTGGGTGGCTGAGTTAAGCATCTGCCTTTGGCTCATGTCATGATCCCAGGGTCCTGAGATGGAGCCTCAGCAGGGAGCCTGCTTCTCCTTCTCCCTGCTTCTTCTTCTCCCTCTGCCTGCCGCTCCCCCTCCTTATGCTCTCTCTCTCTCTGTCAAATAAGTAAAAATCTTAAAAAAAAGAAAAAATAGATAAATGTTTAAACTGTGGTATAATCACAAAATAGAATACTACTCAAAAATAAAAAGGGACAAACTGTATTGATACATGGGACAAGATGAATAAATCTTAATATAGGTATGTTGCAAGACAAGCAAAAAAAGTACATACTGCATAATTTCATTTAAATAAAAATTCTAGAAAATATATACTATACAGTTATTCTATCAGTGACTTTTCTGGGAATGGAAAAGGATGAGGACGACAGGGAGGAGGAAAACATTACAGTGAGACATAAGAAGACTGCTAAGAGTCTAGCCTTGTTCATTATCTTGACTGTGTTGATGGTTTCATGGGGTTTTACATATGCTAAAACTTATTAGAATATACAGTTTAAATACATAAAGGTTATTATATACCAATCATAGCTCCATACTGTGTAAACACAGGACAACAGCAAAATTTAAAATGGTATACTAAATGATAGGAGTGAAAAAGGAACAAAGGACCAAAACCAAGTAAGACAAACTAGTAGAAAACAATGCCAAAATGGCAAATCTAAATCCAGGCATATCAAGAGTTACCTTAAATTGAATGGATTAAACACTCCAATCAAAGGGTAGAGAATATGAGACTGGATAAAAAGTAAGATCTAATTATATGCTGCTAACAAAGACATTAGAATTCAAAGACAAATAATTCTAAAGTAAAAGAATGGAAAATGAAAAACCATATAAATAGTAAGCATAACAGTTAAATTAACTATGTTAATATAGTACAAAGTAGACATTAAGACAAGCAATACAATAGGATATAACAACTACAAATCCATATGCATTCAACAACAAAGTACCAAAATACATGAAGAAAAAAACTGACAGAATGAAAGAAGAAAGACAAATCAATTAGAGAGATCAACACTCCTTTCTCAGTAACTGAAGGAAGATAATACAATCATTGAATTTTGAAGAACTGGAAAACATTATCAACCATAATGACCTAATTTGACATTCATAGAACCACAATGGAATACACATTCTTTTCAAGTGCACACAGTATATATATAAAGGTAGAATATACATTAAGCTACAAAATGTCTCAGTAAGTTGAAAATAAATGATTTAATACAGAATATATTCTCAATACAAAAATTTTTAAATTAAAAATCAATTAAAAAAGAAAGCTAGAAAAAAAATCCCAAAAGATGGGACATGTAAACAACACAACATACTTCTAATGTGTACAGGGTATTGTATGTTAGTGACGAATCACTAAATTCCCACCTGAAACTAGTATTACACTATATTTTAAATAACTGGAATTTAAATAAAAACATGAAACTAAGTTAGTAAATCAATCAATCATAGGTACAAAAATCAAGGAAACTTAGAACATCTTAAGCAGAATGAAAATAAAAACATGCCATATTACAATATGTAGAATGAAGTCAAATCATTAGCATAAACTCAATAGCTCTAAAATCATGTATTTGTACTGTCATCTTAAGAACTATAAAAAATAGAGAAAATTAAACTCAAAGGAATAATAAAGGTCAGACAAGCAATGAAATAAAAGACAAAGAAAAAAATTAATGGAACCAAAAACTGCTTCTTAAAAAAGATTAGCAAAGTAATAAATCTAAACCACTTGATATAAATTCTCACTATGAGGAAAAGAAGAGAGAACATCACTATAAATCTTACAGACACTAAAAGAATAATAAGACGCCATTATGTTTTTCTGATAAATTTAACAATTTAAGTGTTCCTTTGAAGACATAAATTACTAAAACTAATAAAGAACAAATAGAAAACTAGTAATTAAAAACCTCTTTGAAAAAGAAAATCATAGATCTGTATGACTTCTCCAGTGGATCCTACCAAACATTTAAAGAAGGAATACTAATCCTATTCAAATTCTTTTAGAAAACAGAAGAAAGAAATGCTTCTTATTTATGAGGCCAGTTTTACTCTGACAGCAAAACCAGAAATAGATACCATAAGAAAAAACCCCAAAACTATAGACTGATATTCATCAGGAACATAGACACAAAAATCCTCAACAAAATTTTATCCCATCGAATCTAGCAATATATAAAATGGAAAATTTCTCATTAACAATACAATTTATCCCAAGAATGTAACAGTGCTTTGATATATAAAATCAAATTATAACATTAATTATATAAAAGAGAAGAAACACATGACTGTGTCGATACAGAAAAACAAATTAACAAAACACTGAGTCATGATTTAAACTCTCGGAAAAATAGTAATAAAAGATAACTTCCTCAACGAATGGCATCAGTGGAAAACCTATAATTAACATTACACTTAAGGATAAAAGACTGAATTCTTTCTCCCCAAGATAAGGAATAAGTCAAGATGCTGACTGTCACCACATGAATTAAATGTTATACTGGAGGGTTTAGCAGTGAAATAGCAAGAAAAAAGAAAAAGAAAGACACAGAAATTGCAAATGAAGTATAATTCTGAATAATATGGAATACTGAATAATTCCTAGATGACATTATAAGGTCAGAGAAAAATCCTAGGAAACTAACAAAAAAAATTTACACATTTAAAGGTGAATTTACCAAGATCTCAGGATGAAAGCCAATATACAAAATCTGAAAGAATAATTTTAATATTCCATTTATAATAACATTCTAAAAATGAAATACCTACAAATAAATTTGACAAAATATGCCTGGGCCTATGGAAGATCCAATATTGTTAAGATGGTAATTTTTTCTAAATTTACCTATAGACTATGCAATCCCAATCAAAACTGAAACAGGCTTTTTCTTCTTATGGAAACTGACAAGCTGAGTATAAAATGCATAAGAAAACGCATTATTATCTAGACTAGCCAAACCATTTTCAAGAATAAAATTGAAGTTTTTAAGCACATGATTTTAAGACTTACTATTAAACTATACTAATCAAGACAGTATGGTATTGGTGTAGAGATAGAAAACTAGATCACAGCAGTGGTTTTCATCCAAGGGTGATTTACTACTACCCCCATTCTCCCAGGGGCCATCTAGCAGTATCTGGAGACATTTCTGCTTATCACACTGAAGTGCATGCTACTGGCACCTATGGAGTAGGAATGAAGGAGGCTGCTAAATATCCTGCAGCGCACAAGACAGCCCTCCATAACAGAGAATTATTCAACTACAACTGTCAATATTGCCAAGGTTGAAAAATACCAGGTCAATAGAACAAAATTAAGAGTCCAGAAATCTGCACTCATATGGTCATCAAATGATTTTCTCCAGAGATGGTAGGGTAATACAATGAAGGAGAAGATACTTTTCTTCCCCATTTTTAAATTTAAATTAAATTAATTAACATAATATATTACTGGTTTCAGAGGTAGAGGTCAGTGATTCATCAGACTTATATAAAACCCAGTGCTCATTACATCACATGTCCCCTTACTATCACCCAGTTACCCCGTCCCCCCACCGCCCTCCCCTCCAGCAACCCTCCATAGTTTCCTAGAATTAAGAGTCTTTTATGGTTTGTCTCCCTCTCTGGTTTCGTTTTGTTTTATTTTTTCCTCTCTTCCCCTATGATCCTCTCTTTTGTTTCTTAAATTCCACATATGAGTGAGATCATATGATAACTGTCTTTCTCTGAATAATTTATTTCGCTTAGCATAATACCATCTAGTTCCATCTACAACTTTGCAAATGGCAAGATTTCATTTTTTGATGGCTATGTAATATTTCATTACATATATATCACATCTTCTTTATCCATTCTTCTGTCGATGGACATTTGGGCTCTTTCCAAAGTTTAGCTTTTGTCGACATTGCTGCCATGAACACTGGGGTGCAGATGCCCCTTTGGATCACTACATTTGTATCTTTGGGGTAAATACCCAGTAGTGCAATTGCTGGGTCATAGGGTATCTCTATTTTCAACTTTTTGAGGAACCTCCATACTGTTTTCCAGAGGGGCTGCACCAGCTTGTATTCCCACCAACAGTGTAAGACAATTCCCCTTTCTCCACATCTTTGCCAACATCTTGTCGTTTCCTAACTTGTTAATTTAGCCATTCTGATTGGTGTGAGGTGGTATCTCATTGTGGTTTTGATTTGTCTTTCCCTGATGCCAAGTGATGTTGAGCATTTCTTTCATGTGTCTGTTGGCCATTTGCATGTCTTCTTTGGAAAAATGTCTGTTCATGTCTTCTGCCCATTTTTTGATTGGATTATTTGTTCTTTGGGTGTTAAGTTTGATAAGTTCTTTATAGATTTTGGATACTAGCCCTTTATCTGATATGTCATTTGTAAATATCGTCTCCCATTCTGTCAGTTGTCTTTTGGTTTTGTTGACTGTTTACTTTGCTGTGCAAAAGCTTTTTATCTTGATGAAATCCCAATAGTTAATTTTTGCCTTTGTTTCCCCTGCCTTTGGAGATGTGTCTAGCCAGAAGTTCCTGCAGCCGAGGTCAAAGAGGTTACTGCCTGTGTTCTTCTCTAGGATTTTGATGGATTCCTGTCTCACATTTAGGTCTCTCATCCATTTTGAGTCTATTTTTGTGTATGTGTAAGGAAATGGTCCAGCTTCATTCTTCTGCATGTGGCTGTCCAACTGTCCTAACACTATTTGTTGAAGAGACTGTCTTTTTTCCATTGGATATTCTTTCTTGCTTTGTTGAAGATTAGTTGACCATAGAGTTGAGGGTCCATTTCTGGGTTCTCTATTCTGTTCCATTGATCTGTGTATCTGTTTTTGTGCCAATACCATACTGTCTTGATGATTACATCTTTGTAATAGAGCTTGAAGTCAGGCATTGTGATGCCTCCAGCTTTGGGTTTTTTTTTTCAACATTCCTTTGTCTACTCGGGGTCTTTTCTGGTTCCATACAAATTTTAGGACGGATTGTTCCAGCTCTGTGAAAAAAATTGATGGTATTTTGATAGGGATTGCATTGAATGTATAGACTGCTCTAGTTAGCATAGACATTTTAACAATATTTGCTCTTCAATCCATAAGCATGGAACATTTTTCCATTTCTTTGTGTCTTTCTCAATTTCTTTCCTGAGTGTTCTATAGTTTTCTGAGTACAGATCCTTTGCCTCTTTGGTTAGGTTTATTCCTAGGTATCTTATGGTTTTGGGTGAATTGTAAATGGGATTGACTACTTAATTTCTCTTTCTTCTATCTCATTGTTACCATATAGAAATGCCACTGATTTCTGTGCATTGATTTTATATCCTGCCACTCTCCTGAATTCCTATATGAGTTCTAGAAATTTTTGAAGGAGAAGATACTT
Source organism: Mirounga angustirostris (assembly GCF_029215605.1). NCBI lineage: Eukaryota > Metazoa > Chordata > Mammalia > Carnivora > Phocidae > Mirounga > Mirounga angustirostris. The sequence continues at coordinate 77,819,945 of NW_026991713.1, forward strand.
CTGGTAAAAAAAAAAAATGGTGCTGAAATCAATGGATATTCATATTGGAGGTCACTGGAAGAGGGGAAACTTTAACTATCTCATTACATCCCCAAGCAAATTAAAAAATGGATCATATACATAACCTAAGAAAATATATAAAACTTCTTAATGAAAATATAGGAGAAAATCATTGTGACTTATGGTTAGGCAAAGATTTGATACAACAACAAAAGTATGATATGTAAGAAAAAATGATAACTTTGAATTCATCAAAATTAAACAGTTTTATTCATCTAAGGATACCATCAAGAAAGTGAAAAGGAAACCAGAAACAGAAACTATTCATAATGCATATTATGGCAAAGGACTTATATCTAGAATTTATAAAAAAACAACTAAAATTATGAAGATCGACAACAAAATAAGTAAAAGATTAAAACATACAAAAAAAAAAAACCCCATACACGCCACGAAAGAAAATACACAAATGGTAAGTAAGCACATGAAAAGATGCTTATCATCAATCATTATTCAGATAAATGCAGTGAGATGAGATGCCATTCCCCATTCAAAAGAAAACAAAAGGCTAAAATGAAAAACACTGACAATACCAAGTGCTGATAGGCTTCAAATCAAAGAGAACTCCCATACATTACAATGAGAATATAAAATGTCAAGAAACTCTGGAAAACAGTTTGGAAGTTGGTTGTAAAGTTAAACACTTACCATATGATCCTGCAATTCCATACCTAAATATTTTTAATAATAAAAACGTATGTTCCCACACAGATTTTTATGTAAATATATTCACAGAAACCCCAAACATTAAGCAATCTAAGTGTTCAGGAATAAGTGAATGGATAAACAAAATGCTGTATATCCATACAATAGAATACTACTCATAACAATCAAAATGTATAGATTACTAATACAGGTAACCACATGATCTCCAAAAACATGCTGAACCAAAGGCAGTAGATATCAAAAAATTCAGTTTACTTCATTTTGTATGAAATTATAAAAGCTAGCTAATCAATAGTGAGAAAATGTAGATCTGTGGTTGCCTGGGGCTAGGGCTATTAAGGGGAGGATGACTGTAAAAGGACATGAGAGAACTTCTTGGGTTGACTGAAATGTTCTATATCTTGATTGTGACAATGGATATATGGATGTATACATTTCTCAATAACAAGTCTATTTTACTATACTCAGAGCATATACCAAAAAATTGATAGGTTTTGGGGATATAGCAAAATATAGAATAAACACATAACTCTCATGGCATTTACATTCTGTACTCAATTCAAATGAGTACTTATAGTTCTAAGGGAAAACACTGGAAGATAGTATGTTAAAAACATGTGTTGGTCACTTTCTGACATTTTTGACAAGTCAATGCAGGAAAAAGACAAACTCAGTTTTCTTTTTTTACAAGTTTAAGGACAGAGCAATAATACAGATAGCTTATTTGGTGTGCTTGGGTAACATTCCACATATATATCTGTTAATAGCACTTAAGAGATTATAAATAGTATATTGTACATATCCTTCACAGAAATTTGGATTTTATAAGTGCTGATGGAGAGGAACTCAGAAATAAAATTCATGAATGTTATAATTCAAAAGTATGAATAATATTTAAAATTATATTTATTTCTATGCACCTATACAACCCCCCACCCACACGCACAAACTCACACTTGCATGCATGCAAATACTTGCTCATCTAATAAAGATTAAACTCCACTCATTACTTCTTTCTTGAGGGCTCTGGTCCATCAATTTTTTTCTTTTTTAAATCTTTAGTCTTTCTAGATTGGCTCTTGCCCATAAGTGCTTAAATAAGCTCAACTTCCAGGCCAAACTACAAGGGGGAAAAATTTCCCCTTCATAGCTCCCTCCATCTACAGTACTGCTCTCTTATGCTCATCATATAAGCTTAAAGACTTGTCTTCTGTTTCTATTGTTTCATCTCCTTTTTTTCTCATCTGATTATCTACTTTGTTCATCCACCATTCCACCAAAACTATTCTTTTTAAAATGACACTTTCTTGCTGTCCTATCCAGCAGTCATCTGTAAATCTATACCTTACTTATTTGAAAATGTTAACCACTCACTTTTTAATAAAATTCTCTCTTCCCATGACCTAGGTATAGTAGGCATTTGGTTTATTCCTTTTTCTCTTGCCAGTTTATAGTTTCTTTCATAAGCTCTCTTAGCCTATCCATTATATATTGAGGTCCCTCAGGACCCTAGCTGGAATTATTTTCTCATTCTATACAGTCTCTGGTTTCATCCACAGACATACTTTCACCGACCTTCTATATACTTATGACTTCCAAATTCATCCATTAGCAGATTTCTCATAGTTCCAAACTCTGTATTCAACTCTCTTATGTACTCTGATCTTGAATATTCCACAGGCACTACAAGCTCAACATGTCCAAAACACAAAATTTTCACCCTAACCATGCTGCAGGTTTTAAGTTTCCTATTTCAGTGAACTGCCAAAACCAAAGATCTGGTCACCATCCACAAAAATATATTCATGTATATAAATACATATTTATGTATATAAAATGTGTGTGTTTGTGTATGTGTAAATATATCCTTTATCAATCGACATTTACTTCCTTTCTTTTATTCCCACAAATTCTCTGGTTTCTGTTCCCTTAATATGACTCAAAACCGTCAAAATCTCTCTTTCCCACACACCCACCTTAGTTTGGGCCACCACCATTCTCACTAGGATAACTGTAATAGCTGTTTAACTGATTTATGTGCTTCTAATACTGTCTCCCATCAAGTGTTTTTTAAACTTTACCAGAGTAATATTTCTAAAATGCAAATCTGAACAAATGTCACTTCTTTAGTTAATGCCTTTTAACAGCTCTCAATTTCCTGTCAGACAACGTGACAGACAAGGTCCTTTATTATCCTTTTTATGGCATAAAATAATCTTTCATTTCGCAGTCTCAAATAGCCCCACCCCCCTTGTCAAACATTTATGTTATACTCCCTCATTTAATAGATTGTGAATATGCTATTCCATCTACCTGTCTCAGGTGAAATTCTCAGTTCCGACCTCACTCAGACCCATGAACCCTGAAAGATCTCACCATTAGTCCAATAAGTGGTCCCTCACCCAATATGAAGGAATTATATACCTCTTTAATATAACATTTATTTCATCATAACTTACCACAGTTTTACAATCATATTGTTGTTTTCCACCTGCTTAATATTAATAGAAGGACTGTGTCCTGCTCATGTTACATCCATATAATCCAGCAGAACGTCAGTCATATAAAAGGCCCTCATTAAATAAGGAAGAGAGGGATGGACAAAAGGTTGGCCTAGCACTGAAATACTAGACAAGGGAGTAGCCGTACCTTGACCAAGAATATTGTGACCAAGAATAACAAAGATGATGATAATTTAGTCCATATCAGCTGAACACCTAGAATGTGCCAGGTTCTATTCTAAGCACTATGCAAATCTGATGTCATATAATACTCCTAACAATCCTATGAGGTAGGAATTACTTGTGTATACATTCTAAAGATGAGAAAAATGAGGCACAGAAAGGCTAAGGACATTCCATAGTAACACAGTTAAGTGACAAAGGCAGGCAGTCAGATTCCAGAGCACCTGCTTGTAATTACTCTGAATGCGTGTTTACTTGCTTTTCCCTTAAATTCTTAATTTGAAAAAGAAACAGAGAGAGAGAGAGAGAGAAAGGTATGCATGTACGTGCGCACACACACACATACAAAGGCTAAACTATTTCTAAGGAACCATCCAGTATTATTTTTGTTAAATTAAATTTACTAACTTAAAATTTCAAATGGCATCTAATGAAATATGATTAGAGAAACAAGTGTGGGATCACCATTTCTACACTTTATGTGATTTTACCTAGTAATCATATGCCCTCTTAGTGTTTAGTTTTTAAATAGCATTTCATTATACTGAACTGCTTCTGGTCCTCTATATGTCCTGTGGTAATCCTGGAGTGCTCCTCACCCAATGTTTCCAATCGATGAACACGGGATGTCCTTCTACTTACTTAGGTTATTTTTAATTTCTTTCAGTCCTGTTTTGTAGTTTTCGGTGGACAAGTCTCTCACCTCCTTGGTTAAATTTACTGCTATATATATTATTCTTTAAGATGCTACTGTAAACTGAATTGCTCTCTTAATTTCTTTTTTGAATATTCATTAAAGGTGTATAGAAACACAACTGATTTTTGTGTGTTAACCTTTTAGCCTACTACTGTGCTGCAGTCATTTATTAGCTCTGCTACTGGCTATTTTTGACAAGGCATCGTAAGAAAAAGACAAGTTCAGCAATGAATTCACAAGAAAAGACAATTCACAAGAATTGAATTACGGGTAAGAGAAAAAGTTCAGCAATTTGAGGACTTGCAGGAATAACCACCTTCTCAACCTCAACTTCTAAAAGAAACAATTGAGAGGGTCTTTGAGCAACAAAGACCAACTAAATTCAACCTTACGGCAAGTCTTAAACCAAGTGTATGTTAGCCACACCCACTGTTAAAGATTCAATCCATTAGTGTCTCCAAGCACAGACCCGATAAGGCTGTGACTGTCCTGTATATACTTTCATTTGGAACAAATGGTTTGGAGAAAAGAGACCATTGAAATTTCTTCAACCCAGGTTTGATAAATGAAGTTATTTTTAATCAGAAAAAAAGAGAACGATACAAACAGGCAAGTATAGGGGTGAAAAGTATATAAACATATTAAATGTAGGCAATAGGTCTCTAAAATAACTGTGGGTTTCCTTTGACAAATGGAGCTGATTGTAAGCAAACAGGTAAGGAGCCAAAAGAACCATTACCCTGAACTGTCACTATTTGCTATCTAAAATGACCCGTGTCTCCCCAAACCATGAGAGATTATGTACTCTGAGAAACAAACTGAGGGTTCTAGAGGGGAGGGGGGTGGGGCAATGGGTTAGCCCAGTGATGGGTATTAAAGAGGGCACATACTGAATGGAGCACTGGGTGTTATACACAAACAATGAATCATGGAATACTACATCAAAAACTAATGATGTAATGTATGGTGATTAACATAACATAAAAAAAAAAAAAGTACACTGGCTGCAGCCCCACAGGATTCCAGGCTATTTTTTAAAAATAAAAAATTGTCCTTTGAATTCATAAAAAAATAAAATAAAATAAAATAACCCATGTCTCCCAATTTTCTACAGTCAAAAAGCAAGCTGAGAAATGGTATCATCACCAATACTCAGATATAGCCAACAAAGTTACTGAAAAATTTAAAATCTATACGATCATAAAGAACAATGGACTAGAAACTCTGTGCCTAAACCCTATACAGAGAATCATGGTCAAAGATCAATCCTATTCCCATAGGAGAGATCTTATTTAATCTTGTCCATTGAGATTTTAGAATTGCTACATACTAATGATAGCTGTGCATCTCTGATTCTTCATCCTTCCTACTGAGAGTATTTATAGTAAATACCTTTATCTTGCCACTGTGTACCAAATATGCTGAAGGTAAACAACACATATTTTAGTTTCTATTTTTTTTATAACTTTTTTTTATTATGTTAGTCACCATACACTACATCATCAGTTTTTGATGTAGTGTTCCATGATGCATTGTTTACATATTTTAGTTTCTAATTCTTTAGGTCAAAGGGGACTATATATCTGGACCTGATAATGTAGAGACTGTGGTACGTCATTCCCTACCTATCATCTAAAGATCCTGGACTTTTGAGCTTGTGGCCATAGCAGGTCAGAACTTTTGGATTTTCTCCCAAGGAGACAGTTGAGTAAATTTGCTTGTAAGATGGAGATTGGGGGGCGCCTGGGTGGCTCAGTTGGTTAAGCGACTGCCTTCGGCTCAGGTCATGATCCTGGAGTCCCGGGATCGAGTCCCACATCGGGCTCCCTGCTCGGCAGGGAGTCTGCTTCTCCCTCTGACCCTCCCCCCCTCATACTCTCTCTCTCTCTCTCAAATAAATAAATAAAATCTTTAAAAAAAAAAAAAAAGATGGAGATTGGGAATATTTGGCAACCAGAAGAGCCAAACGTGCTGTGACTAATGCTGCTTACCAAATATTTCCTGCTCACTCCCTTTCAGATTCATAGTAGGATCTCACTACCTGGCCCCATTATGATGAGGTGAAGCAGTATGGATATAAATTGAGAGTAGAAGTGTCATTTCCAGTCCAGAATATTGAATTACTCTTAGAAAATTTGACTGAGCTCTTTTTCACTCTGCAATGATCACAGGTAATGTTCCACATAGGAACTACACTACCAGGCCAGTTCCTAGGGTGAGAATGACCTGGGACCAAGCCCCAAGACAATCCTCAGTGTATATATAGAATGCATAAGATATAAATCTTTGCTGTCTGAAGCCAGAGAATTTAGAGTATAACCTGGCCTGCCTTGGCTAATACATGCTTTCTGCTGTTCACAGTTCTGTGACCTTAATTCATTACTGTGATTTTTCTGTCCATTTATAAAGTCATATACTTCATACTTCTGATGACCTGGTATTTCATCACCCAAAAGAATATAATTGTTATATCAAATTTATAAAATTCCCTGTGTATTTCCTCTTTCAAGCCATTTATTAAAATGACACTGAAAAAATTTAATACAATTGATTCCGATCTCGGTGACGGGGTGGCATATTTATTAAGTCTCCATTTAAATTCTACCCCTAACTTTGTTTTCCAAATTCTTAGTATATTTTCTTCCCATGATATAAGAAAGTTCTGTTAAATAAAGCTGGTTGTATTTTCACCTACCAAATTTTTTGTTATTTAAAAGTGTTGTTGGGAACTTCTTGAATATATTACTTATACTACGACACCTCCATAAGTGCTCTTCAACTGATTGTTCACTGTAAATCAGCTAATCATGTCTTTAACATTAAATCAAGAAAAGAAACAAAAAATTCAGTGAAAAATTCAAATAGTGACCAATGCCTACATGCAACGAAAGGTAACTCAAACATGAATAAGTGCCTTTCAAAATTCAAATACTATTTATAAATCTTATACTCCTAAAAATCATTTCACATGCCATAATACATTCATAGTCATCTCTTTGCCTCTGTCATTTGTTGAATAATATTTAAACACAGAAATTAACATAAGAATTATGATTAATTTGTGGGAGAGCCACATATTTTAGGCCTTCAGCTCTATTTTTAGTCTTTCATAAAATTCCCAAACTTTAACATTAAGTTTACATAAGCATATTTTTTTTTCTCCAAAATACACCAAGGAAAGTAAATGGCACGAAACTGAATAAACAGTTATAGAGCTCTCAGGGGAGGAGAGTCAGAAGAAAAGTATAAATACATAATGGATGTGCAATTTTATTACCTGAGTATTTAACAACTCTTCACACTTGTGTGCTTGTTTCTCAATTGCAGAAATGTACTGTTTTTCAATAGCTTCTACTTGTTGCTTAACTGAAGACTGCAGTAGTGCCTAAAAACAAGCAAAAAAGTCATTTGGATCACAGACAAAACTTGGGAGTCTACTGTTGGCATGAGAATTTTTTTTGACAGTTGTACATATCTGAAATATGATACTCTTTTGCATTACAAAATACACATTTTGTGAATATTGAACACATTCATATATAACCTACTTTAAGCTTTCGGTTTTAGGTTTTCCTATTGCCAACATTACAGTTTTTTGGCTCAGATGTTACTTCCACACACCCTCTCCTTAAAAAAGACCAAGTCATAGAAGATGATAAAGAGGGTGAGTAGTTCTGTTAAATAAAAATTCAGTTTAGTGAAGACCACACAGGATGAGGAGTGTATGAAAGCTGCTGAAGAAAAAAGAAAAAGAAAAAAAAAAAAACAGACATATTTCACTGGCTGACAAAACTCCACATCCTCTCGGCACGCTGTAATATCCCATGGGCCAAGCATGATCTTCAAGACCACAAGTCAAGTAAAAGCAGATGGAAACTCTGAGCAATTTCATACATAAAAGAACTGCCCCCCAGGAAGTTCACGCCCCTAATATAAAAAGGTAGAAGTCAAAGTGTGGAAGTCAGAATCTCAAGGCAGTATTCATAAAAGTAATAAAACCTGGGAGACTGGACAAACTTAAGTGGGTACTGTAAACGCTGGAACCTGGGTCGGTTAAATATAAAGACGTTAACACTGTTCTAAGGGAAGCCAAATCAGCATTTGAAGATGTTCCACCCACTCACTTCCTTATTGGAAATGCTTAGAACATTATCATCTTTTTTCTTTCCTTTTTATTAAAGCATTATATGTTATACTTAACGTGTTCCCAATATTATATTACAGGCTATTTATAAATCCTAAATAATTCTAAAATATGTACGCAACCAAATACATAAGAATTCTTTAGCAAATATTCTATTTTTGAAGATCTATCTGGATAATAAACTACTCATAATCAAAATAGTAAATTGAAACAGACACACGTCTTATAGAAAACAGACCTTTGGCACACTCACCAAGAAAAGAAAAATAAGCCAAATCTCTTAAATAATCTCTGTTTTGAAAATAGATTTACTTGGTTGGAAACAACATGCATTAAGGAGCTAAATAAATATGCACATATTTTTAAAAACTGAGACAAAAATATTTTTTTAAACCTTCGGGTAAGTCTCAAATTTTCAGATAATTAACCTTTTGCAAATGTTAGACTGTCTGATGATGCTACAACAGCTGTCACTCTGAAGTTGCATAATCACTAGCAAATTAGTAAGGGAAAATAAAGCTCTGACTGGGGTTTAACTAAAACTTAAAGAAGCGCTCAATAGAACTGCTTCAGCCCTTCATTTACACATTAGATGTCCTCTAAAGATTCCATAATGATTAATTTATATAAGGCCCCAAAATTTAACCTCTTACACTGTGACTAGATAATGTAAAATTATAATTTACCTTTGGCAAAATATAATATAATATTTGTTGGACTTCAAAAAATTTAAAGAACATTATAGTTACAGATAATTCTCTTCGGTATATTCATGACATCTTCTGTAGATAGAAAAATGCCATTCTTTTTTGGGGACTTGGATATGACAGAATTTTGCTTAATGGAAAGAACTGTTTTCACTTTCTTATTTGCCATGGTTTCAAATAACCCACCATTTTAGTAGATTATATAGATTATACAGATTTTTAGTAGATTATATCCTTTGGAGAAACAGGTAAATTAATTAACTAAAACCTTTTCTCACCATAATTAAGAAACACAATGGAGGGGCGCCTGGGTGCTCAGTTGTTAAGCTTGCAGTTCTTGGTTTCTGCTCAGGTCATGATCTCAGGGTGGTGAGATTAAGCCCCTACATTGAGCCCTGTGCTCAGTGCTGAGAATCTGCAATCTTGTTTGAGATTCTCTCCCTTTCCTTCTCCCTCCCCCTCCGTCCCTCTCCCTACTTGCTCACATGGGAGTGGCTGGCTCTCTGTCTCAAATAAATAAATAAAATCTTAGAAAAAAAAGAAACACAATGGAACAGTATTTTTTTCTAGTGATTGATTCGTATACCATATACTCATTTTCTTCCAAACTTCAAGGAGGCAGGCACGATAGGATAATGAGTCAAGTAAGAGTCAAAGCTATGGTTATGGAGCGTGGTGAAAACTATGCAGAAGTGCCCAGCCTTTTATATAGTTTAAACCTCTCTTCTTAGCGCCATTCAGTTACTTAAATACACTCCTCTACAAAAGAGACATGAAGGTTCTACCCCTGAAACTAATACTACTCTATACTGTAACTAACTAGAATTTAAATAAAACCTTGAAAGAAAAAAGAATCATAGTATGAATGGTACCAATATTCACTAGAAAGTTCACTAAGCTTCAAATTATAACTACCACATTCATTTACCAAATTTGTTGCTAAATACATTTAATCCCTACCAGGGGTTTTAATTTTTTAAGTTCTTATTTGAGACTAGAAATGTCCATCCTTTCTACCCCATGGAAGAAATTTTGAATAAATAAAATGAGGTGTGTGAAGGACTGCAAAATCCTTGGAAGGAAAAAGTATATTATAAATTCTACAATTATTAGACTCATAGAAAACAAACAGACTAAGTCAAAACCACTCCACCCAACCATTACCCGTAAGAAGTAGATATATATTTCTAATGGAATTAAATATAGGCTGAAATTTAAAAGGACTATAGCCAAAGTAGACTACTACAATCTAAAATACAGTCCGTTGTCTCAGCAAATCCACAATTTTTCTTCTCCTTTGAAATAGCCCAATTCTTATAGATTTGATCCAGCCCCATCAAATTAAACAACTTGTCCAGATTTGCAAAGCAGATGTGTCTAAAAACCAGATGGTCTCCAAAATATTAATATCATGTTGATATTTAGTATATAACCTCAAAAGAACACATTGTAGCTAATTTTAGTCAACAGTAATTAGATGATTTTTAAAAGCCACCCAAATTTTCTGTATCAATCCTCTGAGTCATACTTAACAAATGGAGAAAGGTATAAAGCTATGGAGCAAGCTGGAAGCAAAGTATAGAATAAACAGCCTGTCTAAAATTTAAGCCCTAGAAGAATAACAATCTTTGTTTATTTCACTGATATACCTACCCAATACATTTACAATAGTACCTAACACACTGAAGACATTAAACAAATATGTGTTGAATGAACTGAAGAAATAAGTCATGATTTTGGCATGTCCAAGCCTGATTATTTGCCTCTTCATAGAGAAACTATTAAAACTTTGATGTTAATGATGTCTGTAATTATATTCTTAGTTCAGCTTTTTGACTACAGTAATATAGATTAATTGTTGTAAAGGGTCATTTGAAATCAAGTGCAATTTCACCCTTCCTGAAAAAATATCACAGTTTGCTTTTTAAAAATTTATTTCAGATCTTTTCCAATTTTTAACTAAAAAATAAAATAAGCAAAATAAAAGGTATCTGTGACATGAGTAAGTTAAAACTCTGAAGGGATACTTTCATGTTTTTTTTTTTCCTAGTGAAGTGCTCTTTTGAAGCAAAATATTAAATTTTGCAAGGCTATTAAACTATTAGCACGTCTTATAATATAACCTCAACTTTTCCAACATATTGCATACGAATTTGTTATTCAAAAGGAGAGCCTCCTTGACTGAGATACATTTGGAAAAATGATGAATCTCAGTCATTTCACCAACTAATTCATCCATTTTTTTTCCCATGAACTCTACATCCCTGTTTTATAGATAAAGAAACAGACACTGAGGTTAAGAAGCACTGGGTGTTATACGCAACTAATGAATCGTTCAACACTACATCAAAAACTAATGATGTACTATATGCTGGCTAATTGAACATAAAAAAAATAAAGAAAAAAATTAGCATTTTAATCCATAATTAAAAAAAAAAAGAAAGAAAGAAACATGCCCCAATACACATGAAAAGACTCAGTGGAATAAAGAACTGAATTCAGGTCCACCCTTTTTGTTCCTAGTTTGTCTTAGCTGCTTTAACCCAATAAAGCAGATTTCTCTTTATGCACTATTTTTACAGCCACTTAATTATTTGTTCATTCTTCATTTATTCAACTAATATTTACCGAATGCACACTCTATTCTAGACACTGCTCTAGGAGCTGGGGATACAGAGTGAACAAAATAGACGAGAGCCTGACTCTCCTGAACTTACATTACTAGCAAGGGGATACAGAGAGTGGGGAGGACAAGGAGTTTGGAATGTAGACAGCAAACCATTTCTGATGGTGTTACAGGCTGTAAAGAAAATAAAACAGGATAAAAAGAAAAAAAAATGGAAAACAAAATTTTTAGAAAGGAGTGTCAAGAAAGAGCTCTATGGAGAGGCACAAAGAGTTGAGATGTCACAAGTGAACAAAAATTCAGTCATATAGATATAATGTCTGGGGGAAGAACATTTTCATCAAAGAAAAGAGTGCAAAGTCCAAGGGTGGGAATAAGGTTGATGAGCTCAAGAACTAGCAAAAAGGCCAGGGTGGATCATATGAACTAGAGAATTCCATCAGATGCTTCAGCTATTGCTGACTTCTTTTTATCCTTAACCCGGTCAAATTTCTCACCACAGGGTGTGTGTTCTTATTGACCCCTAGACCTGAAAAGTGAATCAGAGATCAGAAAAGTGGGTAGAGAACCATGAAAAGGCATTTTAATTCTATTCTAACTGCAATGAAAAACCCCTAAAGGATTTAAACAAGGAAGCATCTATAATCTGTTTTTTAAATATCTTTGAACAGCACCGCAAAGTACCAAAAGCATTCAAATGCTATCAAAGCTTTCTCCATCAATGGACAATTTGTGAAAATAAAAATATGTAGCATTGATCTTTGTGGGCTACTCATATACAAGTAAATTAGGAACTTATAATTAATGTACCATGCATAAACATTTTTTTTTTTCCAGTAAAAGTAAGAGTAATGCAATTTTCCTCTCTGGTGATGAAGGATTAATCCCAACAAAAACAAGCTGAGTGTTTTTTATATTCTCACAAAAAGTGTCATAGATATATTACAAGTATATCTGGCAAGTAATACTTACTTGAACTTCATCTGGGCACTCTATTAGCATGCAGTTCTTCTACAATACTTAACCTTCTTAATTTTATAAATTAACTGGAAACAAAGACTATAAAAATGAAGACATAGTGTCCAAATGATGGCAGCTGACTAGATTTGGCTCCGAATGTTGAGTTTGGTTTCCAACTTGTCTTAATGTTCAATGACTCTTGACTAATCAAAAATATCTCTTGCCAATTTTGGGGTCTAAAACATCAATCTATAGCTCTGATGGCTTGTAGTGTGGAGGAGAAAATGAGAGTTTGAGGTACCGTATGTCATATAAACGGATATTATACATATAGGTATGTATGTATTTAAAGGCCTCTGATCAGTGAGCTAGTAATCCAGTTGAGGTATATACATATGGATGGATTTCTTAGAAGAGAATATTAGGCTACCCCTGAAAACAATATTTAGACATTTTAGAAAATTTTGTTGGGATACAAAAAGAAATAATGTGATTAAAACCCATCACTGAGAGGTGATTTAAAAGTGCAGTGTAAAAAGGAATAGGGAGTATAACTCTCTAGAAGAAAGACTTCAATCTGGACTCAGGCTTTCATTTACTCAAAACTGGGTCCAAATTCAAGTTTAGGTTCATGGTCTCCTGCTACCCAGGCTGGCAGAAGTTAGGCCCTGTAAATTCAACCCTTAGGGAGAATGAAGGTGCATGTTTCTTGAGAGTGATGGATTTACTCATACTTTTTTTTAGAAAATAGGACAGAAATGACTACCTAAAATTATGGGGGGGGGGGAAATGGATTAAAAAAACAGAAGATTTCTTTCTTCCTTTTCCTTCATTTAAAAAAGGAAAATTAAGAAGGTCATGTTGAGTCTGTTGAAAATTTAGCCCGTTACAGATCTCAAGTATTTGGAATTGCAGTGATCCTCAGGCTTTTCTATGTATTTGAATTATAGTGCCGTGGTACTATACAATTCAAAAAGAAAAATGTTAAATTATGGGTGTAGATCTAAACATGGAAATTCAATATAGTCTAGCCATGTTATAAAGTGCTTTGGAAGCTGTGAAAGCCAAAGAAAATCTTCAGGACAGAGGGAATCATTCCTGTTGGCCTTGTTGTTAAGGGATTCTAGTAACATAAGAGTTGTTACCTCAAACACCACAAAAGTCTCCCAGTGAAAATTTCTTTTGTGCCATGGACAACACATTAAAATTAAGAAGTTTCTAAAATTAAGTACAGCACAGAGGCTCTGCATGTCTGCCTCCAGATACTTTAAACTTCTGAAAAGCTGCCATATGGATATGCCTCACCCTCAGATGCTACAACATTGCTCCTTGTGACTTGACTAAGGGCTACAGTTTCAGCGAAGAAAGAAAGAAGGAAAAGAAAGAAAAGGAAAGGAAAAAAGAATTGTGACTAAAACAACGAAGCACTTGGTTACACTAAAGAACTATGCATCTCATTTTCTGAAATATCAGACACCATGGAGAAAAAGAACCCATCTAAATGTTGGAAATATTTGGCTTAAATGCACTTGCATTAATGTTCCAAGGAGGCAGTATAATTTGTTGAATAGAACCCTGCATCAAGGTTTGAGTGACCTGGCTTTTATGTAAAACTCCTCCTCAGCTTTTACGTGTTTGATAACGGCACTGTGTTCCTCTATGTCTCAGATTCCTTATCTCATAAATCTCATTCTCATAAATGAGAATAATAGAGTTTCTTCTCTGCCAATGACAAAGGAGTTCTATGAAATTATGACTGTTAATTTAATTCTTTATATTGATACTTCAAAATAGGATTGTTCTAACCACTTGCTGGTTTTGAGAACTAAATTCCTCACTTTTTCATGATAAAATTGATGCTATGTGGATTCAACTTAGGATCAACATTATTTTTTTTAATTACTAGATTTAAGATCATTAAAGTGAAGAATTTCCCTTCAAACTAATCAAGATTCATCATTCACTAAATATAGATCTCAAAGATTAGAAAAGAATGTTTTTTCCTACTGTAAACTATCAACATGGAGAGAGTTAAGAGAGGTTTCATGCAAACCAATTTTATTAGAGGACATCCTGACAAAGATTAAATTTTCCTTTTTGTTTTCTCTTGATCATAAAAAGAATAAAATTGATGATAAGGTAAGATCTTTGAATTGGGTGCTTTTCCAGTTAAAAGTTAGCCATATATTACAGAAGTGATAGCATTGGAGGTGATATGCAAAATATTTGAAATCTACCAGATTGGGCACCAATCAGAAGTACCATCTCCAGTAATAGAGCAGGAGCCAACGGCCTCCTGCAATGCCAAGCTCCAGCTTGATTGTACGGGGTAAGGGAGAAGCCCCAGAGGATGGGACAAAATCATTAAAGTGTTTCAGAAGAATTGTTAATACACTAACTGCTATAGAAGTATTTCACTATTAGGAAATGGCACAAAGTGGTGCTTGCTGGCTGAACATTAGCCTACATTATGCTGTTACAGTGGATTAATTACTAAAAACATTTGGTTACATGAATATCCTGCTAAATGAAAAATAGAATAACCTTGAACTTGGTGCTTCCAAATCTTTTGAATTTTATATTGCATACATACATTATCTTGTCAGAAAATATTTTGAAAATAATAGGGTAAATCCTTCTATGGCCTAATAATTTATCCTTGGTATAAAATCTATATACTATAGATCAAGGATCCCCAAAGTTGATTAACAAGAACTTACAGATAAAATCAAAACCAGCCTTCTATTATGATACTGGGTTGCATACTACTTACAAATGTCACAGATATCTCAATATGCTACTCTCCCAAATTTCAATGGTTATTACATCTCTGCTTTCCTTCCTCAGAGTCTGTGTTTTATAGTTCAGAGGAAAGAATACAGCTAGCCATTCCTTTCTTACATCCTTTCAAACAGGCAAAAGATTTAAAAAATTAAAGTAGGGCGCCTGGGTGGCTCAGTTGGTTAAGCAACTGCCTTCGGCTCAGGTCATGATCCTGGAGTCCCTGGATCGAGTCCCGCATCGGGCTCCCTGCTCGGCAGGGAGTCTGCTTCTCCCTCTGACCCTCCCGACCCTCCCCCCTCTCATGCTCTCTCTCTCTCAGTCTCTCTCTCAAATAAATCTTTAAAAAAAAAAAATTAAAGTAGCTTTTAGTGTACATATCCTCATGTGGACTTAGAAAATTAAATGAGTATATGAGTAACTTTCATCGATTTATCTTTTCTGCCTCTAAGAACTATGGTATGCAGTCTTTCACTAACTGGAATATTGGTGGCCAAAAAAATGAATAAAAATAAATCCATAACATACACACACATCAATTTTTTGTCCCTAAAGTCTAATTACATAACACTTTTCAGGCACTAAGACTGAAAATGTCTGAATCCAGATAGACCTTGATGACAATTCAGTTCATTAGAATAAGAAGAGATTAAGAACCACATAACTGATATACTACATTGACTGGAATAAGTACAGAAATGATACTCTTTACAGATACCACTATATAATCACTCTTCCAGCATTATTACTAGATGTAGAAACCTGTTGAATAAGCTTGGATAAAAGGAAGATTTGAAAAAACTTGCTAACCCATGAGAACAGGTCAAGCTTCATTCCAGTCAATGAGACAATATTATTCTGGATGGAAGATACTTATGACAGAGTAGCCTGGATGTTATGATAGTAAGCAAAAATCTGTAATTAATCAACAACACCCAGGTGGGTAGGACTGATATTGATAAAATTTTCAAATCTGATCAACAGTAGTTACAAATATGAACCTGATGTGATACATAAAGTGAATCTATGGCATTCAAAGTGCATTTTAGAAGGTAAGCCAAAAACAACCAATGGGAAAAGGCAGGTCTTACGTGTCTTAAGAAACAACTAACTACATAAATCCTACTCATTAAATTTTTTTTTAATCTTTGGGGGTATTTTTCAAGATCTGCTCTACAGCAAAAATTAGAAATATATATCGTCAAAACAGTATGAAGTATTCCTCCTTTCATTCCTTTGACTGTCAGGCTGATATACCAGTCATAGTATAAAAAAAGCAAACTTTAAATCTATATTAGAACAAGTTCTCTTGCAAGATTTCCAATGCCTTTTGGTTTTGGCCTGGCTGGAAAAACCACAAGAATAGCTTTGCATGCAAAATTCTGACTTAGCCCAAGAAACTCGGAGGCACACAAGAAGTATTCTCAACTACCAAACTTTCTCAGTCTTCTGCTGAGGTTAAGTTGGTGGGAGGGATAAGACTGGACAAGCCAAGTTGTTAGTGCCAAACCAATCACCAGTATCTAGCATCCTGTTAGGCCAAAATCTATTGGCAACGGCAAACATCCGTATTGTCCAGGAAAAATCTGATCATACGATAAAAGCTGGAATTTATGAGAATCCTTGTTCAATCAAAAACTGAAACTATAAATTTATTTCATACCTTTGGGTTAACAAAACAATGGAATTCAAAAAAAAGATATATGACAGGTTTCACACATCTTAACACTTATTTCTCTCCTCTCTGCATAAAAAGTTAGCAACCTTTAATCAAGGGAAAAATATCAAAAGAATTGAAAACAAAGCTGTTCCCCCCCTCCCTGGAGCAGAACTTTATACAATACAAGTAATTCTACACCCTGGGAAAAACTGGTCTCCTAAATGTAATATGCTCTCCCTTATAAGACAGCACAAACAACTCAAGAGTTCAAATAAAATACTAGCAAGTAGATGCTTTTGAAAAATGGAATACAGCAGGCATGTGATACTCCATCCTGGCATTTAACATATGGTACATTGCTAAAATTCAAAGCAATCCTTACCAAAAGGTATTTCAGACATACTTAAACTACAGAAAATGCAGAAGACGGACACTCAATAAGCCAAAGTTCGTTAACATGGGAAATGAATATATCAAGAATTTTAATCAAGATAATTTCAGAAAAACTTAAGTTTATGTAACAATTTTATATCGTTTTTCCACCATGAGTAGCAGAAAGTTCATGTGCCTAATACATTAAAACTCTGTATCTGATTCAATACTCTCATACTTAAACATAACAAGAAGAGAAAACAAATATGTCAGAAAATTCTCTTCGTGAGATGTTGTTAGACTAGAGAAGAATCTACCCATTCTTATTTTCTCATTAAAATAGTAGTACTTATAAGCACTACTCATGTGTCAAGCATTCTTTGGGTTTAGCATCTGGTTTATAATATACAGAATTAAATATCATTACCTCAGTCAAGATTCAGAAACAAAGACAGTAAAAGAGTAATGGGTGTGTGTGTCTACACATCTATTTTCGTGGAGTTATCTTGAGATGTGTAGATATCTATAAGGATACCTGCAAGGATGAGTTCTGTAAATAGACTTTGCCTGGCCAAATGTGTGCACACAAAACACCGGGGGGAGAAAAGAAAGCTCTAAATTTTGAGAAGTCTATATACAAAACTTTTCTAGTTTTAAGATGAATGTGATGACCAGGAACTAATTTTCAAATCACCAAAAAACTGACATAGAAAATGTTTAGATTAGGCATCCACAAGAGGGCCAAGACATATATAATACACATTAAATCAGTACAGTTATAATTTAATTGGTGCTTGCATTTAAATATTAAACAAAACTGCATTTTCTTTTTGCCTTTTTCAGGCTATTCTGATCACCATTTTTGCTAATCTGTCAACTATGTCAAAATTCAATAAATTTCAATACGTCTCATACTTGCTATGATTTGGAAGATACCTAAATTCTTACATTTAAACAACAAAAACAACAGAGTGAAATTTAATTTTAAAAATACACAAGTTGTGACAGAACCAAGAAAGTAACTTGTAAATGTAACTTTAGGATGAAATTAAAAACTTTGTATAGAAGAGTTTCAAAAGGGAAAACTCTTTTTCTAACTCTACCTTAAAGCAAACACCACGCGTGCGCGCGCGCGCGCACACACACACACACACACACACACGGAAGGGGGAGGAGTCTGTTGTCACTGTATACAATAGCAAAACAAAAATGTTAATCAATAAATACGTTCATATCTTATTTGTGTCAAATTGGAATTTTTAACGAACTAGGCTCAAAGTAAGATAAAAGAAAAACAACATGTTAAACTTAATTTCTTTTTTTTTTTTAAAGATTTTATTTATTTATTTGAGAGAGAGTGAGAGAGACAAAGAGCACAGGAGGGGGGAGCGGGAGAGGGAGAAGCAGACTCCCTGCTGAGCAGGTAGCCCGATGCGGGACTCGATCCCGGGACTCTAGGATCATGACCTGAGCCGAAGGCAGTCGCTTAACCAACTGAGCCACCCAGGCGCCCTAAACTTAATTTCTTGAGCACTTTTCACTCACTGTAACAGCATGTTAGCAATAGTTCCAACTTTGAACTTCAGCACAATGAGTCAACTACAACTTCCTTTGGGAAATTCTCTCCAAAAGTTATTTAGGATAAAAAGAAAATCATTTTAAGAATGTGTCAGCATCTAGAATAGCTTTAGCTCAAGCATTTATATACAGTGCATTAACTGAATGCATGTATAATGAGATACTTCTTTATTTTTTTAAAGATTTTATTTATTTATTTGACAGAGAGAGACATAGCGAGAGCAGGAACACAAGCAGGGGGAGCAGGAGAGGGAGAAGCAGGCTTCCCGTGGGGCAGGGAGCCCGATGTGGGACTCGATCCCAGTACCCTGGGATCATGACCTGAGCCGAAGGCAGACGCTTAACGACTGATCCACCCAGGCGCCCTGAGATACTTCTGAAAAGAGAAACACGCAACAAACACATCTATGCAAGGGGTGAAGATAGTGAGATATTTTCTCTTTAAAAGATAAGACATCATATTCCTTAAGTTACAGAATTACATCTGTTTTAGCAAATACACCTGTATTTTTTTTCATGTAGGACTTTTTTAGATAGTCCCTCTTTGCTATTATACCAATCCTCCAGTATAAAGAAAATTTTTCTTACTGTGATCACTAATCCCACACTGGAAAAAACAGTACATAAGTTTTAAAAAAAACAACTTAATGCAGAATAAATTCTAGTTTTTTGGTTACAGCTAGAACTTTTGCTTCCTTTTTAACCTTCAAAAACAAAGAGCAGTCCATCCCACAGTCACTTAAATTCTGTTAAGAGTATCTCTCATCTTTCTTGTACAGAAGAATTTCCCCAGTGATTTCAATGGGAAACACACACATACACACAATCTGGACAGGTTCAATATTAAATGACAAAAATTAGGAAATAATGGCAACAGCCTGAAAAAGAATATTTTGACAGGCAAATAAATATGAAGGAATAAGACAATGATTAACTCACCCCTTCCACTGGAGTAGTAGAATCACTTTTAGAACTTTAAAGAAAATATGGATACTTAGATACCACCACCAACAAATGATTTAGAATTTCCAGAGAGGAAATCTGCCTTGGAATATGCATTTTAAAAAATCATCACAAGGCACCTGGGTGGCTCAGTTGGTTAAGTGTCTGCCTTCAGCTCAGGTCATAATCCCCGGGTCCTGGATCAAGCCCCACGTCGGGCTCTCTGTTCAGCGGGGAGCCTGCTTCTCCCTCTTCCTCTGCCCCTCCACCCTGCTTGTGTGCTCTCTCTCTCAAATAAATAAATAAAATCTTAAAAAAAAAAAAAAAGGATCATGAGTAATTTATTATGTGCTGCAAAAGGTGAGAACCAAAGGGTTAAGAAATCCTGATCAGTTAAAGTTCTCTTAAGCAAAAAGCATTATAGTAATGCAACTATGCATTACCTTAAAAAAAACTAAGATAGTCTACATCATGGATAAGAATCCCTGATAGAGAAAACTATAGACATAAAAGAATTGTTAAGTCTGAGCCAATGTATATAACGAAGAATGACAATTTAAAGACAAAAGCCCAATTAAACAAGTAAAGGAAAATTCTTATGTAAACAATCTTAGATGTGGCATGCTCCTATGGAAAGCCCTCCAAGATCTACATTTACTTTACTGTTGTTAATTATCAGGATAAAAGATTTTAAAAATTATGACATGGAAGAAAAAGTAAACAAAATTAAGTAAACATTATGGGGAAAGTTGGCATATATAGCACATTAGCTTAATTTTAGCTTTGTTTTCTTCTGTACTTTAACAGAATTTCACATGTCCTTTTCATCAATCTGGAGCAAGCTATTTATTTTCTAAATGAACAGAAGAATGCCGGCTTTTTAACAGGAGCCCAGGAATATGACGGGCTGGTCCACAATCTCTTTCCCTTAAGCGGATATTTCTAAAAAGAAAACTGAAACAAGAATTCACAATGTATCATTTTGAAAAGTAAACTAATTACTAATCAGCTGTAAAATAATGACAATGCACTGAAATTGCTATGCTAGAAAATTGGTATAACAATGGTAACTATAACAACTAATATTTATTAACAGCATTATTATTAGCCAAGCAATACATGTTATCTCACTAGATCCTCACAACGCTCCTATGAATAGGTTCTATGGTTTATTCCCTCATTTATTCAAGAGGAAATTAAAATTCATATATAAGAAACTGCCCAAGGTCACCCTGTTACTAAGTACCAGAGCTGGGGCTTTGATCAAGGCGTGTCTGATTTCAAAATAATCAGTTAGCTCTACTAACAGAAGTACTTGGTAGTCCCAACATAGAAATTTTTACAGAAATGCAACACTCTTTTGGGAATTCATAGATTAAAAATTATGTATTTTTAATTATTATATATCATTATTAAAGGTAGAAAAAGATAAGAATATGAGTACATAATACATAATAATAGTACAAAATAACTTTGGATCTCAAAGTTGTTTAAATATGGAATTGGGTTGTAGATTTTCTTTACCAAGTTCCTGCAGGGGATAGTTTGAAGTTGTATAAATAAGTAGTTACAAAAAGAACTGAATTCCAATTTGATAAGGTCAGCTAATCCATTAAATACATGTAATACCTTGTCTTATTGTGCCTCAACTTATTTTGCTTCACAGATACTGCACTTTTTATAAATTGAAGGTTTGTGGCAACCCTGCATCAAGCAAGTATATCAATGCCATTTTTACAACAGCATTTCCTCACTTCGTGTCTTTGTGTCACATTTTGGTAATTCTCATTATTTCAAACTTTTTCATATTATCGTATTTAAATTGTTACACTCTCATAATAAAACTTTAGCAGATGAGGAGTTCCTCCTTATGGATTAGCAAAGAAAGTGGTTTCTTGAGATGGAATCTACTCTTGGTAAAATGCTGTCAAGATTGTTGAAATGACAAGAAAGACTATTACATCAATTTAGCTGAAAGAGCAATGAGAGAGTTTGAGAGGACTACCTCCAATTTTGAAAGAAGTTCTACTGTGGGTAAAATGCTATAAAACAGCATTGCATGTTACAGAGAAATCATTTGTAGAAAAAAGAGTCAATCAATGCGGCAAACTTCACTGTTATCTTATTTTAAGAAATTGCCACAACTGCCCCAACCTTCAGCAACCACCACCCTGATTAGTCAGCAGCCATCAACATCGAGCCAAGACCCTCCACCAGCAGAAAGAAATTATGGCTAGCTGAAATCTCAGATGATGGTTAAGCATGTTTTAGCAATAAAGTATTTTCTAATTAAGGTATGTACATTTTCTGGACATAATGCTACTGCACACTTAGTAGAGTACAGCATGGTGTAAACATAACTTTTATATGCACTGGGAAACCAAAAAATTCATTTGAATCACTTTATTTCTATATTCACTTTATTGTGGTGGTCTGGAACCAAACCCACAATATCCCCAAGGTATGCCTACACAGGGCTAATTAAAGGTGAATCAGAATTTTCAGTTCTTTGTGAAAAGTTGAAATCATAACATAGCTTATTTCTATTTTAAAATTAGAAATTGTTGATCATATCATTTGGGAACTTTAATAAGGGCTATTTCATTTGAGTGGTGTTACATACACAAAATATGCTAACCAAATGTATTAGAACTTAAGGGTTTTCTTCCTTTCATTTGATTACCAATGTAAAAAAAAAAAAAGTAAGATAAATCATTAAGCTTTAAATTAATATTTGAATCCATGGTAATTTGCTGAAACAAAACCCAAAAGCATATTCTAAAATTCGTAAGAGGTATAATATCAGAATTTACTCATGTAAAAAAAGTCACATTTTATAAAAGCATTAGAAAAAGAAATCAGCAATGATCCAAAGGTTGAGGTACTCATATATGACAAGATGATGTACACAAATCTTTAACTCTTGTATATACAGTGAGAAATACAAAGAATGTCATGGCTCCTAGATATTCACTGATCCCAGGATAACTTGTTCAATGAAGAACATATGTAATAAGTAACCACTATTTTAATATGGATTAAAAGAAATAAGGGGGGTGGGGTGGGATTTCTGGAATGGTAATGTTAAGAGCTCAGAGAATCTTCTAACCTGATGTATCTTTTAAGCAAAAACAATCATTCAAAGTCTCTGGACATTTATCAAAAGGCTTACAATAAACTGAGCAACATTTATTAAACAAAGTTTACAGAAACCTGGTAAGAACAGAGGGAAGTTATGATCTCAACCTAGGGACTTCACCCATTCACCCACAGCTGAGTCTTCCAGAAGAACTGTTTCAACAGGCTCAGCAGCTGAGTGACAGTTCCCATCTTCCCCAACCTATTAGTGTAAAAATCATTCCTGGTGGTCTTGGCAGCTGGTGAACATTAATAGATCCTATTTTCCATAGCTCCATGCTGCAGAAGGCTTATATCACATAAATAGGACAGCTGGTAAAAAATACAATTCTCCTTTCCTGCACAGCTCTGTATTGCAGGATAGCTGCTCAGAAGACAAATGCCAGTTCCCATCTCTAGTACATTCCTGAGGTAAAAGAACTATTCCAGAGATATTTAACAGCTATAAACATTGGACAATCCCTTCCTCATGAACTCTGTATTACAGAAGATCTATACTGAGCAGTGGTGGCAGCCATTTAGCAGAATAGTGCCTACCCTCTTTCCCTCATGTACAGCTCCAGCTGTGAAAGGAGGATCTGGGTGAGGAAGCCAATTAAGAGCAAATTAAGCATCCTACTCTTCCAGGGCCTGTGCATAGACCATAGGTTCTATGACAGGGAAGGGTTATAGCAAGGCTCTGGCACACAAACTACCCCTACCAAAGGGAATGATCTATAACTGATGTATAACTGGATCAGGCTGGGGATCAATGGATACCCCAGGGCAATGTCAAAGACAATAAAGCAATCAACTAGAAATTAACAGAAACTAACAGCTAGTTTTGATAAAACACAGACAAGTCAGAATCATAAAATGGGAGTCCAGGAAAGAGATAGTTAAAGAGCGCATGGCTTTAAAACAGTCATTTCTGGTAGTCAGAAAGAGTATGTAAATATCCATTTTGCTCTACAGAAGCTGCACAATTCAAAAGAAATGGACTTCACTAATCAATCAACAAACGAAAGCACAAAGTCTCCTGAGGACTGAAGACACAAAGTTGTTACTATATTTTGTCTACAATGTCTAGTTTTCAATAAAAAATTACTAGACATGAAAAGAAATATTAAACTGTGTCACATACACAGGGAAAACAGGAGTCAACAGAAACTGCCTTTGATGTGGCCTAGATGTTACTTAGTAGAAAAAGACTTCAAAGCACCTATTGAAAAAATGAACTAAAGAAAACCATGCTTAAATAACTAAATAACACCTCATAAAATACACACTATTAATAAGGAGGGAAATTAAACAAAAGAAGCAACAGGAAATTCTGGAGTGGAAATGTAAAACAACAAAAATGAAAAATTCCATAGGTAAAATGCTATCAAACAGCATTGCATATTTCAGAGAAATCATTCATAGAAGGAAGAGTCAATCAGTGTGGGAAACTTCACTGTTATCTTATTTTAAGAAATTGCCACAGCCACCCAACTTTTAGCAACCACCACCCTGATCAGTCAGCAGCCATGAACATTGAGGCAAGGCCCTCCACCAACGAAAAGAAATTATGGCTCACTGAAATCTCAGATGATGGTTAAGCATTTTTTAGCAATAAATTATTTTTTAGAGGTTCTAAACAGTAAGTTTGAACTGAGAGAAGACATAATCAGTAAATCTGAAGAAATATCAATGAAGACTGTGAAACCTAAACTACAGAGCTTAAATAATGAAGAAAAATGAATAGAGCCTCAGAAAAATGTGAGACACTTTTAGGCAGACCAACATGTACATAGTGAAAGTAACACAAAGGAAGAAGAGAATAAAAAATATTTAAAGAAATAATGGTTAAAGAGGGCACGTACTGAATGGAGTACTGGGTGTTATACGCAAACAATGAATCATGGAACACTACATCAAAAACTAATGATGTAATGTATAGTGATTAACATAACATAATAAAAAAAAGAAATCCGTAAAGAAAAAAAATAAAGAAATAATGGCTGAAAACTTCTCACAGTAACAAAATGCATTCTCTACATGTAAGAAGCTCAATGACTTCCATGTAGGAAAAACTAAAAGAGATACACACCCAGACATATTACAGTTAAAATGCTGGAACACAAAAACAGAAACAATTTGGAAACAGCAGAAAAATGATTCATCACATACAAGATAAACACAAAAAAATTAATAGCTTACGTCTCATCAGAAACAGTGAAAGAGAGAAGGCAATGGGGATGACATTTTCAAAGTGTTAAAATTAAACAAAAAACCTGTCTCACAAGAATCTTATATCCAACAAAAGGAAACAAAAAAGCTTTTAAAAATACAAAACTTTTTTTAAAGAATGAAAATGAACTAAAGCTACTTCAAGGTAAATGCATTGTTAGCAGACATAACTTACAGTAAATATTAAAGGAAGTTCTTTAGGCTAAAACAAGTAAAATCAGAAAATAACTCAATCCACATGAAGAAATAATGCATGCCAGTAAAGTTAATCATGTAGGTAGTTTTAAAAAACAATATAATTGATTATTTCTTCTCTGTTCTTCTCTTAATTGATTTAAAAAGCAATTACATTTTTAAAAGATATATAATTATATTTGTACAAAAGACAGTTTAGATTCAAAGATACAAATTGGTTCAAGATAAAAGGATGGGAAAAGATACACCATGCAAATAAAAACCACAGCAGAGCTGGAGTGGCTATACTAATGTCAGGAAAAACAAACAAAAAACGGACTTTAGAAGAAAAAAAAATCATACCGGAGATAAAACACATATGCAGGGAACAAAATACCCCCTATAAAATATATGAAACAAAGCCTAACAGAATAACAAAGAATTCAACAATAATGTTGATATCCACACTATATCCACTTTGATATCCACACTATAAAATAAATAAATAAAGGATAGAAAAATTAAGCAGATTACCAACAGCAGATGGAAGAATTAACACTATGAACCAACTGCATGTACCTAAAAACATCTACAAAACACTCCACCCCAGTCAAAATCATCAAAAAGAATTTTCCAACCACAAGGAAATTAAATTAGAAATTAATAACAGCTATAAATTACATAACACTTTTCTTTTTTTTTCTTAAAGATTTTATTTATTTATTTGACAGAGAGAGAGACAGCAAAGGGGAAACACAAGCAGGGGGAATGGGAGAGGGAGAAGCAGGCTTTCCGCCGAGCAGGGAGCCCAATGTGGGGCTCGATCCCAGGATCCTGGGATCATGACGTGAGCCAAAGGCAGCCGCTTAACGACTGAGCCACCCAGGCACCCCTCATTACATAACACTTTTCTAAAGAAACAATGTGTTAAAGAAGAAATCACAATGAGGATTATAAATTCTTTTACATGAACAAAAATGAAAATACATCATACAAAAATCATGGGATGAAATAAACTAGAATCAAGAGGAAGACATAAATGCCTATATTAAAACAGAAAAAGATATTACATTAATCAGAAAAAAGATATTACATATTTCATCTACTCATCCATTTTAACAAACAAGAAAAATAATAAAGGAAGGCCAAAGTAAGCAAAAGGCTATGCAAAATAAACGTTAGAGTGGAAATTAGTAAATAAGAGAATAGAAAATGGCAGAAAATGAACAAAACCAATAGTTAATTACTTGAAGACACAAACAGAATAAAGAAATTTGTAGATGAATTAACCAAATGGAGAAGAGGGAAGACTCAAATTACAAAATCAGAAATGAAAGAGGAGATATCACTACTTACCTTACAAAAATAAAAGCATTGGAAGAGCATACTATAAATAACTACATGCTAAAAATTAGAGCATTTAGATAAAAGAACTAAATTCCTAGAAAAATAAAATTACCAAACTAAGGAAGAAAACAGAAAATCTGAAGACTGAATTTATTTAAAAAACACACAAAAAAACCCAAAAAAACCCCACACAGAAAAATCCAGTATCACATGGTTATATTAGTGAATTCTACAATTCTTTTTTTTTAAAGATTTTATTTATTTATTTGACAGAGAGAGGCAGCAAGAGAGGGAACACAAGCAGGGGGAGTGGGAGAGGGAGAAGCAGGCTTCCCGCCAAGCAGGAGCCCGATGCGGGGCTCGATCCCAGGACCCCAGGGTCATGACCTGAGCCGAAGGCAGACACTTAACGACTGAGCCACCCAGGCGCCCCGTGAATTCTACAATTCTTAACAAAGAATTAATACTGATCCTTTACAAACTCTTCCAAGAAATTAAAGAAAAGAGAACATTCTGAGTAAAGTATTATACTGATTAGCAAAGCCTGCTAGACCCCAAAGAAAACTACAAACCAATATTCCTTATGAATAAAGATACAAAATACTCAACAAAATATTAACAAACTGAATGATGCAACACATAAAAAAAAAAAAGTATACACCATGACCAAGTGAGATTATCTCAGGAATGCAAAACAGATTTAACATCCAAAAATCAAATGGAATATACCATATTCATAAGGAAAAAAAATCATCATTTCAAAAGACACAGAAATAGTATTGGACGAATTCTGCAACCTTTCATGATTAAAAATTTTTTTTTCAACAAACTAGAAATAAAAGGGTACTTCCTCAACCTAATGAAGACCATGTATTTACAACTCACTTATAACATCATACTTAAATGGTTAATAACTGAATGTTGTCTCTCTAAGATTATGCATATTCTTGCAGCTCTTATTCAACTTGTATTGCAGGTCTATCCAGGACAATTAAGCAAGAAAAAAAAATAAAAGGCACCCAGATTGGAAAAAGGTGCAAGTGGCAGGTGGCATGGTCTTGTATACAGAAAATCCTAACAACTCTATTAAAAACTATTAGAACTAATGAAGGTATATATCAGAACAAATATGCAAAATCAATCCTGTAATTATTAATCGTATATGCTAGCAATGAAAAATCTGAACATGAAATTAATAGAAACAATTCATTTTACAATATCGTCAAAAAGAATAAAATACACAGTAAAAACTACAATAGATCGTTGAAAGGAATTAAAGAGGATAAAATAAGTGTAAAGACGTTTCATAATTATGCATCAGAAAACTTAACACTATTAAAATAGCAGTACTTCCCAAATAGGCCTTACATATTCAAGGCAAATACAAATCAAATCCCACTTGGATGTTTTTAAAAATTCGCATGCTGATAGTAAAACTCATATGAAAATGCAAGTGACCTAGAATAGCCAAAACAATTTGGAAGAAGAACAAAGTTGGACAGTGTACACTACCTGATACCAAAAAGTTACTATAAAGCTACAGTAATAAAAAGTGTGGTAATGGCATTGAGAGAGACATACAGTTCAATGGAAAGGAATTAAGAGTCTACAAATAAATCCTCACACAGATGGTTAATTTTTGACAAAGGGCCCAAAACAATTCAATGAGGAAAGAACAGTCTTTACAACAAATGATGTTGGGAACAACGGGATATGCACATCAAAAAAAAAAAAAAGTTCCATCCCTTCTTCACACCATATACAATAATTAACTCAAATGGGTCAAAGACTTAAATGCCAATTAAACCCACTAGCAGGGCTTAATTTTTCTTTAATGGAAAATAACAAGTGTTGGTATGGATGGAGAGAAACTAGAACCCTCAGTCACTGTTGGTTGGAATATAAAATAGTGCAGCTGGAAACATTCTGGTAGTTTCTCAAAATGTTGAACACAGATAAATTACAATCCAGTAATTCCAACCCTAGGTATATACCAAGGAAAAATGAAAATATACATACACACAGTGTTATTCACAATAGTCAAAAAGTGAAAACAATCCAAATGACCATTAACTGATGAAAGGATAAATAAAATGTGGTATATCCATATAATGGAATATTACTGGACAATAAAAAGGAAATGAAATACTAATACATGCAACAACGTGCATGAATGTTGAAAATATTATGCTAAGTGAAAGAAGTCAGTCAAAAAGATCGCAAATTATATGATTCTATTTATACAAAATGTCTAGAAGATGCAAATCTATAGTGACATAATACAGATGAATGGTTACCAAGGGCTAGAAAACAGGTGGTTGGGCAGGGAGTGAAGAATGACTGCTAAAGGATATAAGGTTTCATGTAAGGTGTTGAAAATGCTCTGAAATTACACTGTGCTGATGACTGTATAATTCTGTGACTATAATAAAAACTAGAGAATTATAAACTTTAAATTGGTGAATTTTGTAATATGTGAATTGTATCTCAATAAAGCTGTTCAAAAATAAAAATTATAAAAATTATAAAATATTAAAATATCACTAGCTTACTCAAAATCAAAACATATGATTAGTAAACTTTCCTCTGTGGTGATCATTACAGGTTCTTAGAAATCACAGTGACAAATGGAGAAAAGCCTTTTCTATTACATTTTAAACTTATTATAGTTTTTGAAATACAAATTTACAAATGTAAACTAGCTCCAAATGATTTTGATAGCTTAAAATCTTGCAACCAAACTCTAAATAAAGAAATCTCAAGTCTTATCATGGAATAGATTGTAGAAGTAAATAAATTTGATACACTCCCAAATTAAAAAAAAAAGATCACACCATTGCTGGTGTTGGCATTTTACCAGTTCAAATTAAGTTTATGTCTGTTACTCTTCCTTGTTTACAATATAATTATCTTGTTTTTCTTTTTTTTTTTAAGATTTTATTTATTTATTTGAGAGAGAGTGTGAAAGAGAGAGAGCACAAGGAGGGGGAGTGGCAGGCAGAGGGAGAGGGAGAAGCAGGCTTCCCGCTGAGCAGAGAGCCCGATACAGGGCTCGATCCCAGGACCCTGAGATCATGACCTGAGCGAAAGGCAGACGCTTAACTAACTAAGCCACCCAGGTGTCCCTACAATACAATTTTCTTAAAATTTTCCTTTACATAACAGTAAGAACCACATTGGACAATGTTATATATTTTTTAATTTAACAAATATAATTTAGAAAACTTAAAAAAAGAAAGCCTATTGCATTTACCCACAATCCTGTCCTTTCCTTTGTTCTTTCCTAATGTTTCCTTCATCATTTCCTTTTGTTTGGATAACTTCCTTAGCCATTCTCTTAGAGTAGGTTTGCTAGGACAAATTCTCTTACTTTTCCTTCATCTGAGAACATCTTGATTTCTTCCCTTCATTGCAGAAACATATTTTCATTGGATATAAAAATCTGAGTGGACATTTATTTCCGTTCAGTGTTATTCCATTTCCCTCTGGCCTCCCTGGTTTGTGATGAAAAATCCAATGTAAATCTAATTGATTTTCTGTAAGTAAAATGCCATCATTCTCTGGCTGCCTTCAAGATTTTCTTTTCTTTGTCTTTGGTTTGCAGACGTTTGACTATAATGTGTGTAGCAGTCAGGGTCTCTAGAGAAATAGAACCAACAGGATGTATATATAGAGAGAAAGACTGATTTTAAGAAATCGGCTCCCACAAAAGTGGAGGCTCGCAAATTCAATATCTGCAGGACAGAATGGCAGACTGGAGATCCAGAGAAGAGCCAATGCTGCAGTTCAAGTCTAAAAGGCTGTCTGCTAGCAAAATACCTTACTGATCAACGAGACAGGTCCTTTGTTTTATTAAAACCTTCTAACAAATGGATGAGAATCACCCACATTATGGAGGGCAATCTGCTTTACTCAAGGTCCACAAATACAAATGTTAATCTTACCCGAAATGAACCCTCACAAAAACATCCAGAATAATGTTTGACCAAATATCTGGGCATCATGGCCCAACCAAGTTAACACATAAAATTAACCATCACAGTGGGTCTTGGTGGTTTTTATTTGATTTTGGTATTATTATTATTTTGGTTAATCCTGTTTAAGAGTTCATTCAGCTTCTTGAATATATAGTTTTATTTCTTTGGCCAAATTTGGGAAATTTTCAGCTAGTATTTCTTTGAATATATTTTTCAGCTCTGTCCACTTTCTCCTCTTTTTCCAGGACTCTGATGACATGAATTTTAGATCTTTTGTTATAATCCCACAGGTCCCTAAATCCTTGCTCATTTGTTTTTAGTCTATTTTCTCTCTACTGTTCAAACTGGGTGACTTCTATTCTCTATTTTCAAGTTCATAGATTATTTCCCATTTCTCCATTATGACACTGAGCCCATATGCTAAATTTTCTTTTTGTATTGTATTTTTAAGTTCTAAAATTTTCATTTGGTTCTTTCTTTATATAATCTATTTCTTTGCTAAGACTTTCTATTCTCTTGCTGGGACTTTCTATTTTTTTCATTTGCTTCAAAGCATGTTCATAATTGCTTATTAAAGAATTTTTATGAGGGACACTTTAAAATCCTTGTCACATAATTCTAACATTGGTGTCAGCTCAGTGTTAGCTTCTGTTCCTTATTTTTTTCACTCAAGATGAGATTTTCCTGGTTCTTTGTATGAGAACTATTTTCAATTGAAATTTGGATATTTTCAATCTTGCTTTAGGCAGACTTCCTCTGATAAGACACTACTCCAAGAGGGGAACAGCCAGGTACTAAGTCCAGGTTCCTGATTCATTCTCCACTATACTCAGGGCAGGGGGAAGAAGAATCTCCTCATTATTGCTGGACATGGTTGGGAGTTCAGCTTCACACAAAGCTTTCAATGATGTCACTCTGGCTGAGAGAAGCAAGGGTGCCACCTTATTGTTCCCCAAATAACCTTCACTGACACTTCAGAGGGCTGACCTTATTACCACTGAGCAATAATGAAAGCCCTGACTTTCCATTAAACATTGTTGATACCTTGATAGCAGAGGAAGTGTCAGGGTGGGGTGGAAGTCTAGGCTTCCTACATGGCCTACCCTGACACTTAGGGAGGAGGAGATTTACTGCCCAGTGGGGCTGAAAGTCAACGATTCCCAGTCAGCCTTCTTTGAAACCTCCCAATGCAGAAGAGGAAAGCTATCTCACTATAGCCTGGGGAGGTTTCGTGAAAGTCTACAATCCTTACCAAGTCTTTGTTGGCAGGGCTGGAGGGTGGGGCCACATTTAGTTCTATGGTATTTGGTGGGAGTGGAATGGTTATTATCTAAGAGTTTACTGTCTTGCTACCCGGAGGCTTCCCTGGTCTTTTGGACAGAGACAGTAGCCTTTTCTTGAGATTTGCTATCTGTGCCCATTTGGTATTTCTGGCTTGCTCACTTCTCCAGCACCTAATCTGGGCAAATGAGGGAAAAAAGAAAATCCAGGGAACCCAGTGTCATGTAGTTACCTGGATCCCAGAGTCCCTAGGCAGTCTGTCTTCTTCTGTCTTTCAGGATTTTGTCTGTTTTATACATAAGGTCCAAGGATTTTTTTCGCTGTATAGTAGTAGGAAAAACA
This sequence comes from Mirounga angustirostris, assembly GCF_029215605.1. Taxonomy (NCBI): domain Eukaryota; kingdom Metazoa; phylum Chordata; class Mammalia; order Carnivora; family Phocidae; genus Mirounga; species Mirounga angustirostris. The sequence goes on from NW_026991713.1 coordinate 77,852,292, forward strand.
GGGGGGGAAAGTCTACTTCACATTTCTGAAAGGAAAGGTTAATGTAAAAGTAATGCATCTTCCTCTACATTAATTTTTAGGCTTTTATCATTTTTGTTTTACTTCATTTATATTTTTCACTATCTTTCCTAATGATTTTTTTTTTCAAATTCTTCAACAATGTCTCAACTCAACTTGGAGGGAGAAAAATGACTTATCACATGTAGTCAAGGATAACCAAGCAGAAGAATATAAGATCCCTAAAAGCCAGGGATGGTAGTAAAAAGGTACAGATTTCTCTAGTCCAGCTGCATATTTGAGTAAATACCTGCATAGCAAGGAAAGGTTAAAGTCAAAGCATCAAGGGAAGCTATGGTTTTCGGTGACTATATACTACCTATATATGGTCTGTGCATGTGCATGGGTGGGTGTGTAATATATATTCCATTGGACCAAAGATCTGTCTATCTTCTTCAGTGCTGTATCCACAACAGTCCCTGGCATAAAGAAGGAAGTCAGTGTTTCTTGAATTAAAGAAAGAATAAATCAAAGAGAATGTTCATACAACTTCTCTTAGTAATGGTAACTAGAAGTTGTATTTTCATTTGTTTTTGAGTTATCTAATGATCAATGAATCATCCATCAAAATGTTTATATACTTTAACAAAATGAAGCTTTAAAAGGTATCAACAAAAAGTAAGTTACTGTCTAAAAGAGACATAATACAATAATTATCACATGACCTTCTCATGCTTGAATTTCAAATGGAAAAAAAAAATATTGTTTCTTTTCCTGTTCCATAATGGTCACAAATCAACACTTAGATTATAAAGACATCTAACCTATGAGAAAAACATTGCCTATTTTTCCTATCTGAATTACTTTATTTCTTCCTATATTACTTTGAAGTTGATTCTCCATGTGTTTTCAGAACACATTCATTGTAAAATGTTATATGATAATTAAAGTATCAGATCTTATTCCTTCTCACAGTACAATAACATCATTGTACAAAATATGAAGCTCATCAATAAATCAATATGGAAAGCTATATGAAATGTATTTACACCAAAGTTCCCTGCTATAAAAGTTTATCTAAGTTTATATATAAACTGACAATAAGTATATGACAAATTAAATATAACTTCGTAGGCTACTTGACTTGATTCCTAATCCTCTTAAGCAAATCATAATACCTAATGCTTGAAACTTTTAAATCCTCTCCAAATGGACATCAAATAATGATACTAGACAAAGAAGAGGTGAAATGAGTAGCTCTCAACCAAGTTTCTCCATATTACAATTTGTAAAATGTATTTGCAAAATTCTCACATGCTTTTAAACACATTAACTGTCAGTATTGAAAGCAATACACGATAAACATGTTTTCAGCAAATGAAATATGTGGAGCTAGAATCAAAAAAGGATTTAAAATATCAAACATTGAGCTGTTCAGAAAAATACAAGTTCAAACACAGTGTAAATGCTTTTAAAACATTTAATTTATAAGGCATAAATAAAAATAAGTAAAATACAAATTTACCGAAGAATATATCACTTAATGCACCAGGAGAATTATATAAATTCCAGCTTTTTAATTCTTCCCACCCTTAGCCTAGGGGGAAAAAAAGATGATAGTTCAAAATAGATCCTATACTTTTACCCAATTCAATAACTGTAAAGCTGGCTTATATTAGTAGAGCTAAAAATTCACAATATTATAAAAAGAGCCAATAAACACAGCTGCAAAAACTTGATATTTTTTCAATGACCATCTCAACAATGGCACAGGTTTCTATTTTGGGTGTGGTCACAAAAATGACCTTACATGTTCCAACACGTATCTACTAGACTATTTACCTTGGGTTTAAAAAAAAATAAAGAAATACTTTTTGTTAAATTAATTCTGGATCCACTTCTTTTTCTACTTTTATCCAAATGACTCGTCACAAAAAGCTTTTTGACATTAAATTATTAAGCTAACTAAAATGACATTAATTTCTACCAAGTCGAAGGATGACGTTTAATCAACAATAAGAAATTTTTGTATTCTACATGTGGTAGAAGGATTTAAAAAAAAAAAAAAATTACCGTAGTAATGAACAACCAAAAACAAACTAAATGCTTAACTATACAGGTACCGTTAAACCAATTATGGTGTGTGTGTGTGTGTGTGTATGTATGCATATATGTATGTACACACACATACATATATATACTGTGGAATACTATAGAACAAAAAATAAGTTCATACACACTGATACTAAAATACAAGTCGGGGCGCCTGGGTGGCTCAGTCGTTAAGCGTCTGCCTTCGGCTCAGGTCATGATCCCAGGGTCCTGGGATCGAGCCCCGCATCGGGCTCCCTGCTCAGCGAGAAGCCTGTTTCTCCCCCTCCCACTCCCCTGCTTGTGTTCCCTCTCTTGCTATGTCTCTGTCAAATAAATAAAATCTTAAATAAATAAATAAAATACAAGTCATATTGAATAAATACAGAAAGGAAAGAATAGATTGAGTGGAATAACATTTTCTTTAAATACAAATCAAAAAATTATACAATATGGTATTAGCATATATACGTACGCAAATATGGAGAAAATCCTATAGAAGGGCTCACATCAAACTGCTAATGGTTACTTCTGGGGAGAACTGTTTGAATTTAATTTCAACAAGAATGTATTCCTCTATTATTTGTGGGGGAAAAATGATCTAACACGAAATTCAGGGGGGAAAAGGACTTTTTTTTTGAGCATGAAAATAAAATCTTTATCTTCAGTTATTACCCACCAATAAGGGAAAGTTAGGTTCACAGTATTGGCTCTCAACACAAAGTGAACTAGAAAGCAAAATTACATCCATCAGATACAACTAACAGACCAACTTTTTAAAATTAAGGCTATCTTGAAAGCTTGCAACATACCAGTCCTCAGTTTGCTTTAAATGATTAAGCTTATGCAGGCACAGAATCAGAGAATAATGCTGTGTATGTCCCTCATATTGACATTTATCATGATTTATATAACAATATTCATAACAAATTTTTTTTCTTAACCTTACCCTTTACCCACAATATTTTTCAGATGCGTATATCATGCCTTTTTTTTCCTTAAAAGAGGTAGAACCGCAGTAGAGATAAAACCTAATCTAGTAATTAATTCTATAGAATTTTGTTCTTGAACTTCTTCAGCTGCAGATTCTGTATTATTAAACATTCTACAACTTCTCCAAAGCAGAGCAACATCTAGCATTACCTTTGTAATCTACTAAGTATGTTTTCAACAAACACTTATCGGTCAATTGAAAAGAATTCTATACTAAAATAAGACTACTGTCATTCTATAATTTTCATATGTTTGCATATGCCAATGTGTGTAAACATTTTTCTAAAGTATGCCACAGTTTAATAGAGAAAGCAGACTCCCAAACCTCTACCTTATATTCATCCACAATAATGCTGAGAGCTTCATGACCAGCTTTCCTCATGTCTTCCAATTCTTGTTTATGTTTTTCCTGAAAAACAAAAACAAAAAACTTAAGCCATGGTTTGTTCTTTTGTTTACAAAATAAAACCACTGACTCTTGTATCCATGAATGATTGAGTGGTTTGTGGAACACTAATGCTGCAGCTAAAAACAATGAGAAAAAATAAAGTTCTGTTTAAAAGCATTAGGGAGGACTGAAGCAATGAAAAAAGACAGGAAAACAATAACTGCAAGGAAAACCATACTGAGAGGTGAGATAACACAAAACAATGGTGTTACCTCTTGGGGCATATGGCAAATCTGCACCTGGATCAAGAGCCAGGAGGGACTGTGTTACTTCAGTAAGCTTGGGCCTCTGTATATTTTTTAATTTACACTATTACTATGTGCCAGACTGCTAGGCTCTGGGGATAAAAAGATGATTAAAATATAACAGTTATCCTCAGTCTGGTAACATAAAAGATTGAGTAACCAGTGTCCAAAGCCAGATAAAGACAATATAAGAAAAGTACAGAGCAATGAGTCCTATAAATATAGATGTAACACTCTTCAATAAAATAGTAAACAGAATCTAAGAGCATTTTAAAAGGATTATGCACTAAGGACCAAGTGGAATTTATCTCAAGGTGGTTCAACATACAACAGCAATCCATTTAATACACCATTTTAAAATGAAAAAGGAAAAGAATAAACCCACATGATGCAGAGAAACAACGACAAGATCAAACATACTTTCCTGATAAAAATACTCAACAAACTAAAAACAGAAAGTAACATCTTCAGCCTGATAAGGGGCATCTGTGCTAACATCATAATTTTTGCAAGAGACTAAAACTTTAACATCAGAAACAAGACAAGGATGTACACTCCAGACACTTCTATTTAACACTGTACTGAAGGCCTAGCAAAGGCATTAGGCAAGAAAAATAAACTAAAGGCAAACTAAGAAATTACTAGATTATAAATGAAGTGAAACTATCCCTATTTGCAGAAGATGTGATTTTATATATACTGGAAACTACAGAATTATTAGATCCAATAAGCAATACATTATTAGACCTAATAAACAAGTTCAGCAAAGTTGTAAGATACAAGGTCAACACACAAAAATCATGTGTATTTCTACATACTTGCAATGAACAATCCAAACATGAAATCAAGAAAAAAATTCCACTTAAAATAGCATGAAAAAAACTACTTAGAATAAATTTTACCAGAGAAATATAAAACTTTTACACTAAAAACTGTAAAATATTATAGAATCTTAATAAATGGAAAGATATCCTGTGTTAATGGAATGGAAGACTTAATATGACTAATCCCCAAATTTATCTATAGATTCAGTATACTCTGTATCGAGATTTTAGTGGCTTTATTTTGCAGAAACAGACAAGCTGATGCTAAAATTCACATAGAATTGCAAGGGATGGGCTGCCTGGGTGGTTCAGTTGGTTAAGCAACCGACTCTTGACCTCAGCTCAGGTCTTGACCTCAGGGTCCTAAGTTCCAGTTCAAGCCCCACATTGGGCTCCATGCCCAGCCCATATTTTATGGAAAAAAAAAAGGTAAGAATTGCAAGGGATTATGAATAGCTAAAACAATTTTGCAAAAGATGATCAAAGTTGCAAGATTGGTATTTTCTAATTTCAAAACTTAGCACAAAGGTGCAGTAACCAAAGGTGCAGTACCAGTATTGTGGTACTGGCATAAGAGATTGAGTTCAATGGAAAATAGAAATGAGTTCCAAAATAAGCCTATCTGTCCATAATCAATTGATTTTTGACAAAGTGACAAGACAATTCAATAGCAAAGAAATAATCTTATCAACAAATGATGGTGGGACAACTGAATCCACATACAAAAGAATAAATCTGGAAACCCACCTTGCATGATATATAAAAAGTAAGCAAAAATGGATTAAATACCTGAATATAAGAGCCAAAATTATTAAACTCTTGAAGGAAAAATAAGTGCATATCTTTGTAATCTTGGATTAGGCAACGGTTTCTGAAAATATGATAGACACCAGAAGCACAAGCAAATAAAAAAAAACATGAATTAGATTTCTCCAAAACCTAAAACTTTTGTGAATTAAAGGACACGAACAAGAAGGCAAAAAGGGAACCCACTCAATATTTGCAAATAATATATTTGATAAAGGTCTAGTAACCAGAATATATATAAGCAAGTCTCATAACTCAGCAACAAAAAGTCAAATTTTAAAATGGGCAACGAACTTAAATATTTTTCTAAAGACACAAATGCCCAACATCATTAGCTATTATGGAGATGCAACATTCTCCTTCCTTCAGTGTGTTGTGCTACTCCTTACAATTTCCCTACCACCCATCTCTGTATTTTAAGAAGGGTGCTTTCACCAGGTATTTATTTCTATGAGAAATGAGGGCTCAGAGCACTCTGCCAGTTTCAGCTGCTGGTCTCAGATATGTCTTCCAAGTCTTCTACTCTGTTGGCAATTGTTCCGTTGAGGGCAGCAATCTATGTCTGGATCACTAAGCACTCAGGACCACCCTAAGTCCCCTTCTGTTCTGCTCCATTACTCCAGCACAGATGTGAGACACAGATACCTCATTGTTGTCAATAGTTCTGCTCTATCAGCTTGTGCTCTAAAATTCATTTAAACAACTGTCATCTATTTTTTGTTACTGAATATAGTGTTTATGACTTTTTTTTTAAACTATCTTAGTCTAATTTTGCAAAAAAATTTGAGAAGATTCAAAAACTCTGCAGACTCTGTCTCGGCCATCATCATGCCAAATCCACCCTTTCCTTCTTGGAATATTTTGTTTACATGGCTCTCTTCCTATCTATTCCTTCTCAGTCTGTTCTGTTGGCTTCTTTTCATTGCCCCAATTTGAAACGTAGAAGTTCCCTGGGAATCAGATCTCTTCTTTTACTTCTTCAACCTCTAATTAACCTTAATTAATTTTATTACCTTAAATATTATCTATGTATAACTCCTTAATTTATATCTCCAACCTGGCCATGGCTGATCCCCAGATTTATATATCCAATTACCTATCAAGGTTTTTACATGGATAGCTGAAAGGAATCTCAAGTTCAACTTGGGAAGGTGAAATTTCACTTGCCATTGAATATGTATCTCAAATGATGCCTTGTATATAATGTCAGCTTGAAGAATAAGGGCTGAATAAAGAAGACAGGGTGGACAGGATTTGAAGGCCAAATATATTTGGAAAGTGAAAAAGGTGTTTCATTCTTCATCAAAGAGAGAGAGTTATTTAACATCATAATAAGTATATTAAAAATGTATTTAAAACCTGGTCTTCAAAAAGGAGGTTATTAATAGGTTGACATACATATCTATTGAGTGAATGAATGAGATTATAATCAACATTATTTTCTGATACAATTTCAGCTTAAAAATTAAACATTTTTGGACATGTTTTTTTTATCTGTTAAATGAGAAATTGGATTTAATCATTTTCTAAAATACCCTTCCAATTTTCTTCATGCTATTCTGTGATACAGTATAGCTGTATACAGCTGTACAGCTGTGATACAGCTGAAACTAGATCAACCAACCTCCCTTTGCTTACTTCAGGGTTACTGACCGTAATCATACAACCACACTGTAACACACAAGGCTGCCCAGTTACCAAAAGAAAACACGGGAATAACCAGATAGTCCTACATGGCCTGAAATTTTTATTTCAAGAATACAGAGCCAAAAATTTACAACCTATCTTCTAAGTAGTCAAAACCAAATTTGACCACAATGATAATTTTCTTTCAAAATGTCAAACCCAAAACCATCACTAGAAAGGGAAGATTCAGGAAAATGCCTTCACCTTAAATAAAATTATAGACTTTTTAAACAAGAAGAGACTTGAAAGGTAAGCCATTCCATTGTATTCATTTTATAAATGAGGAAACTGAGATGTAGAGAGGTCAAGAAGTTTGTTCAAGGTCACTTAGTTCAGTAAGGGTGGGGTGAAGCCTGAATCAGATCTGCTGAAAGCCAGCCCAATGTTTATGGAAAAATACCCTGTCAAAGACTGAACTAACTTGAGTATATTCCCAACTCCTCATCAACAGATTTGTTTTCTATATAAAACTCAATAATACATAGACTCATATGTCATAAGTCATGCCTTCTGATGAAAGTAAGACACTAACTGGTCACTCTTGGTAAAACCTGACAGTCATTCATCAATTTATTACTGCCAACCAGAAATTTTGGTCTGACAAGAAAGATGTAAAGTAAGGTGCTTTTCAAAGGTTATCAGAAACCCATTCCAACAATTGTCCACTGCCCATAATCACTCCAATACGAACTCCTTGACAAAATTATTAGACCCTTAATATGACTGGACATGACTGGTATTAAAAATTATTTGCTGAATACATAAATATGTAAATAGGAACCACATAATTAACAAACAGAAGTAGTTCACAAAAAAATGGAAAATAAGCAATTTTTTAAAGTAATCATCACTGGTATACTGATGACAAAACTCAATGCAGATATCTGAATCAAGATTTATACAAACAATTTTTTAAAGACTAAGCTTATGGCACAAACTGATAAACATTTCTCAATTCATATTATATTATTGTTAGCCATTAACAAACCAAGTAGAACCCATATTAATCACATCTAGCAAATTAATCCACGTATAGTAACAGGATCCTGTGCCAGGTAGATAATTAAAAGCTAATATTTGATTGACGTACTTGGAATGAATTACAAGAAAGAGAGAGGAAGGAAGGAAGGAAGAAAGGAAGGAAGGAAGGAAGAGAGAGAGAGGGAGGGAGGAAACGAACTTCCAAGACCAATTAACCATTACAGTCCACCTGTTAGAAAGCAGTTGCTTCTCACCTTCTAAATTCTTTGGCCAAAAGCAAGTCTATAATTAGACTGAACATGTCTGATTGAGAAAGGTTTTCCAATATAGGCTTCACCACTTTCTCTGAAGCCACAAGATTACAACCCTTTCACAACAATTAATCAACTATATTGGATAAGGCAGCCATAAACACTTCGAGATATTCCCAAAGGAAATTTGCAGAGCAAGAAGTCAAAATAAAGATAATGGGATAACAACCAACCAATGCACTGAAAAGGTTCTGACTGAGAAATGGTATAATCCACCCCCCACTACCAACACACCAAAATCTGTAGAATCCAACACACCAAAGTGGCCTAACTATAAATGTCAGAGAAGTACAAATAAGAACAATTATCCTATATGCATCTACTTTGTCAAAACAGAACAAAAATGACAAAACACCACCTCTCCATCTCTCATTGATCCCACATTTGTCAGATGCAACAGGCCTAGTTGGTTTCTTTTTTTATTATTATTATGTTATGTTAATCACCATACATTACATCATTAGTTTTTGATGCAGTGTTCCATGATTCATTGTTTGCGTATAACATCCAGTGCTCCATGCAGTACATGCTTAATACCCATCACCAGGCTAACCCACGCCCCCAACCTCTCCCCTCTAGAACCCTCAGTTTGTTTCTCAGAGTCCATAGTCTCTCATGGTTCATGTCCCCCTCTGATAGCCTAGTTGGTTTCTAAGAGAAAATAGGTTTCACTGGCATTACAGAGCATTGTGGAACAAGTCTTTCCCCCTGAATAAATGTTTAATCTCTTATCTCCTCATTCTATCTCATTTCTTAGCCCCCCCCCATACAATAAGTAACAATAACACAAGTCAAAATCCTTCAAAATCATACCAAGTCAGTCTCACAGACTAATTCAAATATGTAGCCAAATATAAAATAGGAAAAAAAAATAACACAAACTTGTAAGAATCAGTCTACAGGTATAAAGTAATATTACATATGGAAATAGAGCACTTTTGCCATAGTAAACTGTACCCAGTACTAAAACAGACCTTAATAAATCTGTCCCTTTGGCTTCAGATTTCCCAAATATTTCAAGGGATTAATTTTCATCTCTGGTCTTATCCCATTAATGGCTGCCTTAACACACTGCACGGATTTCATCAACTCTGCTGAATCCTCTCAGTCAAAAACAAGATAACAAAAACTTGTTCTGGAAGTTTCCTAACAAATACAGTGATGAAGGTATGCAAAGAGCCCCACAATTTATTCACACTAGCATAGATGTAATTGACTTTTCTATATGCTAACTTAGGAAACCATAGATAACAATGTTACATGCATGTCTAAACCAAAACTTTAAGGAAAAGAATTAGTAATTAACAAATGAGGAATAAATAAGCAAGTCACACCTAATTCATCACACTAAAGATGAAAACAACTACTCAAGTGAAATTCATAAAAGAGGATGGTAAGTTTACTACAGTACCATTATTGTTGTCATTATCATTTCCCCGTCAGAACAACATCTCCTCTACCAACTACCATCTGTTAAAGAATAAGGGCCAAATTTTGCACAGTCTAAGAATATGGCCTCTTGCATAAGTCCGACTAAATTCCTGGCTCATTTGTTGATTGGACTGGCCCTATTCCAACTGCTACTTCAATGTCACCTTATTATTTACTTCAGTGGGAAAAGCATAAACTCCACTCTGCACCAGATTTAAAACAAATGACTATTTATCATCAACTTTGTTCAAGTCTTCAAAGGCAAAGTGCTTAGAAGCAGATGATCGAAACTAACTCAAGCCAAGCAGGGGAAAAAAAGATGGACATGGAAAGGAGGGGAAAAAAGATAAAGGAAAAGAGGAAGGAAGAAAGGATGGAGAAGAGGGCAGGTAGGAAAGAACAGACATAGTTTGCAATCATAAAATGGGCTGCACCTACCTGTACCAGGTACAACACAGGTACTTTGAGGTTCCTTACTTTGAAAGTACCAAAGAATAATTTTTAGCCAGCTGAGGTTAAAGAAATGACTTATGCCTTATATATACAATAAATCTACAAACATCACACTAATCAATAAGGATGTGAACCTCTCTAAAATTCTTCTAATTTCCTTATGACTATTTCCATTTTAAGCCTACTCTCCAAAGTTTGATTGTATTTTAATTCTGGTAATAGAAAGGGCCCTTCTAATAACACAGCTTCTCAAATATTTAATAGTTTGATGAAGAAAAGAAAAATGGCTTAACAAGAAAAATCACTTTATATGTTTTGGTCATTTGTCTTTATATTCTGAGTGTTTATTATCCACAGTATTACAATTTGCCTTGACATTTTTAAATATACTGAAATTCATCTTTGGTGCTTATGGTCGGTTGAAGATTATGTTCAAATCCTAATCCCTGATATCCGTGAATGTAATATTATTTGGAAATAGGGTATTCACGAAGACATAATTAAGCATCACAAGATCAGATCATCTTGGATTTCAGAGTGAGCCCTAAGTAATAAGATCAGCTTCCTTATAAGACAAAGGAGAAGGAGGTTTGAGACACCGAGATACAGCGGAGAAGGCCATGTCAGAAGGATGCAGAAATGGGATTATGCTGCCACAAGCCAAAGATCAGCAGGTGCCTGCAGAAGCAGGAAGAGGCAAGGGAAAATTCTGCCCCAGAACCTCTGGAGGAAGCACAGCCCTGCCAAGATGCTGATTTTAGACTTACGACTTCCATAGCTATGAGAGAATAAATCTCTGCTGTCTGTTCTCAAGCCACTAAGTTTGTGGAACTTTGTTATGGCAGCTTTAGGAAACGAATTCAGCTTTTGGTGCCAAGAATAGGGATGCTACTCAAACAAATACCTAAAAATGTGGAAGTAGCTTAGGAATTGGATAGTAGGTAGAGGCTGGAAGAATTTTACAGTGCAAGATAAAAACTGCCTAACTTATTTTGATGAGGTGGTTGGTAGAAATATGGATGTGAAGGGTGATACTGGTTAAGGGCTCAGAAGGAAGTGAAGAGTAAGGTAGAAAAAGTTATCAATTTAGGAAACATATATCATCATGAACAGAATCTTGGTAGAAATATGAATGCTAAAGATGCTTCCAGTGATGTCTCAGAAGAAAATGAGATACATGTTACTGGAAACTAGAAGATAGGTGATCTTTGTTATAAAGTGATAGACAACTTGGCTGAATTGTGTTCTATTATTGGGTAGAAAATAAAACTTCCACATTTAGCTGAGGAGATTTCTAAATAAAGTGTTGAAGGTATAGCCTGGTTTCTCCTTGCTGCATATGGTAAAATGCAAGAGGAAAGAGATAATTGAGAAAGGATATGTTAAGCAAAAAGGAACCAACACTTGATAATTTGGGAGATTCTCAGTCTATCCAAATTGCAAACGATGTTAGAATTAGAAAATCCACACATATGAAACTGCTCTGAAAGGTCAAAGGTGTGACTGGACAATGTTTGCTCAAGAGATTACATGTGTGAGTCATGAACCCAATCAAACATTTGCACAGAAGCCAGAGAAAGAAATAAGATTATGCAGAAAGATCTTTGGAGAACCCACTTGTCTAATGGCACGAAACCCCCCCTCAACTTACACAGAAGAACCATGAGTTTTTTAAGAATGTTTTACCAGAAGAATTACAGCAAGCCTGGACTGAGACCACCCCTACACAATTACAATAGAAGAATAAAGGACAATTCTCTGGAGAGGGCAATACAGAAGGTATCTAAACTAGGAACACCAGGAACACATGAGGGCAAAACCACCACTAAAAAGAGAAGAATTCATGAAAGTTTACATATTAAGTATTAAGCCACAGAAATCTTTCTCTATGTAGTTGGATTATCCTCACAGGGTAGGAGACTAAACAGGCCTTCTATACAAACTGTAATAAAATCCACAAGAAAAGATAGGACCAACTACATAATTTCTGGGCCCCAGCATGAAATATAAATGTAGAACATTTGTTCAAAAATTAAGAACTTCAAGATGGCAACAGGCAGATCACTAAACCAAACATGATACCCCTGAAATCAAATGGGCCCTGTGCAAATGCATAAGTTGCATGCTCATGAAGCCAGCCCTGCTTAAAAACAATGACAGTGGAAAAGTGGTGACAGTCAACAGCCTTGTCAGAAAACCTTACAGTGAAGCCTCCTTTACAAGCCCATTCACTGGCACAGAACTTCCAGTCAATCTTTCGTGCCCCACTCTTAAGAAGAGATAGCTATGGATCAGTCAATTAAAGAAAGACTCTAAAAAGGCCAGAACACAGTAATGGAAAAAGAAAAAAGAAAAAGAAAAAAAGCAGCTTGGAAGAAACATTATATAAGAATAAAAAATAATATTAACATCCTCAAACAAATAAAAGAAGATATAACATCCATAAAACAAGTACCAAATGCTATTTAAAAAAAAAAAAAAGAAGAAGAGGACTCAATGAACAAACCAACAAAACTCTTGGGAATTCAAAACATAGTAATATGTATAAACTCGGGAAATAAAGTTTCTCTTCTTCAGAAAGGAGAGAAAAAATAAAGGAAGGGAAATACAATAAGGCAATCCAGTAGATCCAGGACCCAAATAACAAGTGTTACAAAGAAGAGATAATAGATACTGTTATCCAAATAACAGAGAAGTTATCAAAAGTAAAACAAGGAATTCCCCAGATCTAAACTTTAAACACCAAGGGATGCCTTGAGTTCCTCCACAATGGGCAAATGTGGGTGAGGAACTTTATCTCCAGCACTAGTGCATACCTTCAGGAAAAACACAACTAGAAAAAATCAGGAAAAAAAAAAACAAAACACAACAAGATCATCCACACAGCTTAATATTTACAATATTACTTGATTTACAGAAAGTATGAAAATTTCCAAAGGGAAAAAATTTTCTTAAAAAACCTAATTTTGGGCACCTGTGTGGCTCAGTCGTTAAGCATCTGCCTTCGGCTCAGGTCATGATCCTGGGGTCCTGGGATCGAGCCCCGCATCGGGCTCCCTGCTCAGCAGGAAGCCTGCTTCTCCCTCTCCTACTCCCCCTGCTTGTGTTCCCTCTCTCGCTGTGTCTCTGTCAAATAAATAAATAAAATCTTAAAAAAAAAACCTAATTTTTATACAGGAAGCATTCCTTTTTTTTTCTTTTAAGATTTTATTTATTTATTTATGAGAGAGAGAGCATGTCTACGTGCACAAGGGGGAGCGGCAGGCAGAGGGAGAAGCAGGCTGCCCGCGGAGCAGGGAGCCCAATGCGGGGCTCCATCCCGGGACCCTGGGATCATGACCTGAGCCAAAGGCAGACACTTAACGGCTGAGCCACCCAGGTGTCCCAACGGGAAGCATTCCTAAAAAGTCAAACTTGTCTCAGAGACAAAGGTCGTTATATAGGATTTTCAATCAGAATAGCAAGTCCTGAGGTGGCACTAAATAAAAATAACTAGTTATTAGACAATTACAGTACAAATAGAGACCCTGAAAGTGTGCCAGTATAGTGCCCGGACAGTTGATACTCCCTGCTTCCAAGAGAAGCAAGCATAAAACTCCTGTGAAAGACAGAATTCTCAATTAAGGATCAGGAATTCAATTAATTGAGATCAAACATATATGAGTTCACAATAAAAATTAATAGAACAATTATATGAAAAAAATCATAATGAGTAAGAATACACGAAAAACAATATCCACTTAAAGATAAACAAAAAGTTGATCAAGAAGGGACAATCAAACCCTCCTACACTGTTGGTGGGAATGCAAGCTGGTGCAGCCACTCTGGAAAACAGTATGGAGGTTCCTCAAAAAGTTGAAAATAGAACTACCGTACGACCCAGCAATTGCACTACTGGGTATTTACCTCAAAGATACAAATGTAGGGATCTGAAGGGGTACATGCACCCCAATGTTTATAGCAGCAATGTCCACAATAGCCAAACTATGGAAAGAGCCAAGATATCCATCAAGAGATGAATGGATAAAGAAGATGTGGTATATATATACAATGGAATATGCAGCCATAAAAAAAAACACAAAATCTTGCCATTTGCAACAACATGGATGAAACTAGAGGGTATTATGCTAAGCAAAATAAGTCAATCAGAGAAAGACATGTATCATATGATCTCACTGATACGAGGAATACTTAATCTCAGGAAATAAACTGAGGGTTGCTGGAGTGGGGGGGGTGGGAGGGATGGGGTGGCTGGGTGATAGACATTGGGGAGGGTATGTGCTATGGTGAGCGCTGTGAATTGTGTAAGACTGTTGAATCACAGACCTGTACCTCTGAAACAAATAATATATGTTAAAAAAAAAAAAAGATAGTAGGAAGGGAAAAATGAAGGGGGGGAATCGGAGGGGGAGACGAACCATGAGAGACTATGGACTCTGAGAAACAAACTGAGGGTTCTAGAGGGGCGGGGGGTGGGGGGATGGGTTAGCCTGGTGATGGGTATTAAAGAGGGCACGTATTGAATGGAAAAAAAAAAAAGTTATTTTACAGTTTTAACTATGCCATCTGTTAACCAAATATATTCATTTGTCTAATTCATATTCTGAGTTAAGTTTGTCCAAGTTATACTCTGTAGGGGCTCAGAAGAAATAGATATCTCTTCCAGAACTGAGGAAGATGAAAACAAAGGAATAAAGGCAAAATGACTTAACGAGGCCTGAGAATTCAAAGAAAAGACACTTTGGGGAATATTTGGATAATATAGCTCACTTGTTAAGAACTTAGAATTTTAGAAAAAAAATATGTAGTTTGGAAAACTATGTCTTTAAGGTAACATTAAATATACATTTATTTACTTAAAAAAAAAGAAGGGACAATCAATTATGTGATTTAATTCACTGTGTAAACACTGAATACTGATATAATCAAATTAATGATATAACTATACTTAAAAAAATGAAGAGAATCTAAGTATGGATTGGCCATAAGAATTTACAACATTTAAAAAATCAAGAAGTAGCAATATTTTAAGAGTGTTATTTAGGAAATATGGGCATAAATATTAATTTAACACAATGAAAGTGGTTGCTGTTGGTGGGGCAGAAAAATGGCAGGAGCAGGGAAAAAAACTTATAAATATTGCTTTCATCACAAGGTGTTTAGAATTATAGGACTCTTTAAACCGTATTTATAATTTTAATAAGACTTGTTTAAGGTGGAAGCATTACCTGTGCTAGATCTCATACTCTGCAAAAACTGTAGAAGGTAAATGAATAAATAACCATAAAACCCTAGACTTTCCGTCTTGAGTAACAATGTCTAAATGCACAAGGTTACATGTACCAGGGGACTGAAATAAAAGGTCAAAAACCACTTAAATGTTTACAGCGGGGAACTTGTTAAATAAATGACAGTACATCTACTCAATAGATTATTAAGAGACTCTCACTATACTGATATGAAATAATCTAAATTATGTTCTTAAGTGAAAGAACACATGATACCTTTTTTCATTTAAAAGTATGGGAGGGAATTAACATAGGCATACCTCAAAGATATTGCTGTTTTAGTTCCAGACCACCACAACAAAGGGAATATCACAATAAAGTAAGTCAAATGAACTTTTTGGTTTCTAGTGCATATAAACTTATGTTTTCACTTTACTGTAGTCTATTAAGTAGGCAATAGCATTGTCTAAAAAAAAGTATATACACCTTAATTAAAAATACTTTACTGTTAAAAACACTAACCATCATCTGAGATTTCAGCAAGTCCTAATCTTTTTGCTGGTGGAGAGTGTTGCCTTGATGTTTATGGCTTTCGACTGGTCAGGGGGGTGCTTGTTGAAGATTGGGGTGTCTGTGGCAATTTCTCAAATAAGACATCAGTGAAGTTTACCACACTGACTGAGTCTTCCTTTCATGAGTGTGTTCTCTGTAGCTTGTGATGCTGTTTGATAGCTTTTCGCCCACAGCAGAACTTTCAGAGTTGGAGGCAATCCTCCTCTCAAACCCTGCCACTGCTTTATCAGCTAACGTTGATATAACAATCCTTTCTTATTTCAAAACTCTTCACATTATTTCACCAGGAGTAGATTCCATCTCAAAAACAAAACAAAACAAAACAAAACAAAACAAAACAAAAAACACTTCCTGTGCTCGTCAATAAAAAGCAACTCCTCAGCCAGTCAAGTTTAATCATGAGATTGGAGCAATTCAGTCACAACTTCAGGCTCCACTTCTAATGCTAGTTCTCTTACTATTCCCACCAGGCCTGCAGTTACTTTCTCCACTGAAATCCTGAACCCCTCAAAGTCATCCATGAGGGTTAGAATCAATTTTGTTCACACTCTTGTTCATGTTAATATTCTGACCTCTTCCCATGAATCACAAATGTTTTTAATGGCATTTAGAATGGTGAGTCCTTTCCAGAAGGTTTTCAATTAGCTCTGCCCAGATCCATCAGAGGAATCACTACCCATGGCAGCTATAGCCTTATGCAATGTATTTCTTAAATAATAAGACTGGGAAGTCAGAATTACTCCTTGATCCGTGGGCTGCAGAACGGATGTTGTTGGCAGGCATGAATACAACACGTATCTCATTGTACAAGTCTATCAGAGCTCTTGGCTGACGAGGTCCATTGTCAATGAGTAGTCATATTTGAAAGGAATCTTTTTTTCTGAGCAGTAGGTCTCCACAGTGGGCTCTATTCAGTAAACCATGTAATAAACAGACATGCTGTCATCCAGGCTTTGTTGTTCCATTGATAAAACCGAATACTGGGAGAGTAGATTTAGCATAATTCTTAAGGGTCTTAGGATTTTTGGAATAGTAAATGGGTATTGGCTTTAACTTCAAGTCACCAGCTGCATTAACCCCGCATAGGAGAGTCAGCCTGTCTTTTTTTTTTTTTTTAAGATTTTATTTATTTGACAGAGAGAGAGACAGCAAGAGAGGGAACACAAGCAGAGGGAGTGGGAGAGGGAGAAGCAGGCTCCCCGCAGAGCAGGGAGCCCGATGTGGGATTCGATCCCAGGACTCTGGGATCATGACCTGAGCTGAAGGCAGTCGCTTAACCGACTGAGCCACCCAGGCGCCCAAGTCAGCCTGTCTTTTGAACATTTGAAGACAGCACTGATTTCTCTCTAGCTATGAAAGTCCCAGATGGCATCCTCTTCCAACAGAAGGTTGTCTCACCCACAATGAAAATCTGCTGTTTAGTGTCATTAAGTACCTTAGCTAGACCTTCTGGATAACTTGCTGTAGCACCTACATCAGCTCTTGCTGCTTCACTTTGCATTTTGAGGTTATGGAGACGGTTTCCCTCAGAAACCTCATAAACCAAGTTCTGCTAGCTTCCAACTTTCTTCAGTAGCTTCTTTAACCTCTCTCAGCCTTCATGGAATTAAAGGGCCTTGCTCTGGATTAGGCTTCAGTTTAAGGGAATATTATAGCTGATTTGATCATCTATCCACAACACTAAAACTTTATCCATATTAGCAATAAGGCTGTTTTACTTTTCACATCATTCATGTGTTTACTGCAGTAGCACTTTTAATTTCCTTCCAGAACTTTTCCTTTGCATTCACAATTTGGCTGTTTGGTGTAAGAGGCCTAGCTTTCAGCCTGTCTCAGCTTTCAACATGCCTTCCTAAGCTTAATCATTTCTAGCTTTTGACTGAAAGAGATGTGCAATTCTTCCTTTTACTTGAACACTTAGGGGGCACTGTAGGGTTCTTAATTAACCTAATTTAAATATAGTGTCTCAGGAATAAATAGTGAGGCCTGAATGAGAGGGAGAGGGGACTGGCTGTGGTTGGTGGAACAGTCAGAACACACACATTTATTAAGTTCGCTACTTATATTGGCAAAGTTCATTACAATTACAATAGTCATATCAAAGATCACTGACCACAGGTTGCCATAACAAATATAATAATAATGAAAAAGTTTGAAATATTGTAAGAATTACCAAAATGTAACACAGAGACATGAAGTGAGCAAATGCTGTTGGAAAGTGACATCAACAAACTTGCTCAAAGCAAGGTTGCCAAAAACTTACAATTTGTATTAAAAAAAAAAAAAAAAAAGGAATACCTGTGATTTGCCAAAAAGCAAAGTGCACTAAAACAAGACATACCTGTGTTACAAAGAACTGATGATGACAGTTCCACCGGAAGATAACACTTCTTACTCATCTACTAAATCCTATACACTTCCTTATCTACTCAAGTACTTTGAATTCCCCTCCCCCTGCACCCTCTTCACTTGATCATCAATTTTCAGATTCAACTCAATCCTGTAATGATATAAACATGCCATAGTATTTTCTTTTTTGGAAGCTATAATATTTTCTATTTAAAAATACCCCACATACACTGAAGTGTATTTCTACTCATTGTGTCTCCACTTGCCTTCCTCCCATTCTCTGAAATCCACTCCCGCAGGCCTTCCTTGCCACCACTAAACCAAAACTGCCCATCAACATAACAAATGCCCTACCGCATTACTTTTCCATTGCTGCCACACAAATTACTGCAAACCTAATGGCTTATGACAACACCAATTTATTATCTTACAGTTCTGTACCTTAGAAGTCAACACAGGTCTCAGAAGGTTAAAATCAAGGTGTTATCAGGACTGTGTTCCTTTCTGGAGGCGTTAGGTTAGTTCCTTTTCCTTACTATTGCCACAATTCATTTCCTTACACAGTTCCTACATCTCAGAACCAGGCAACAGGGCCTCAAATTCTTCTCATGCTTCTCTCTCTCTCTCTCTCTCTGATACACACACATACACACACACTCACACACAAGTGCACATACACCACAGCCAGGAAAGGTTCTCAACTTTTAAGGACTATGTGATTAAATTGAGCTCACAAAGATAATACAGGATAATTTCTGTACGTCAAAGTCCAGAACCTTAATCAAATCTGTAAAGTCCCTTCTTCCATACAAGGTAACATGTTCACCGATTCTGGGGTTTAGCGTATGGACATCTAGGGGTGGAAAGGGGCATTATTCTGCCTAACACACCTATTCAATAGTCATTTCTCAGTCTTCATTTTAAGTAACCTGTCAACAACATTTGACACACATGACCACTCTCTCCTTTTTGAAGCACTGGCTTCTCTTGGCCAGGAAAACCAACTTCTCAGTTCTCCTTCTACCCCACTGGCCACTTAATCCCAACTCTCCCTCTACTGATTCCTCTTTATCGTCTCCAAATATCGATGTGCTTCAGATTCCAGAAGTAATGACAATAAGGATGATGAAATAATAACAAGGAATGTCTACAAAGACCTGCAGTTTTCAAAAGAATCCTGAGTGTAATAGGCCAAATAATGGTGCCCCAAAGATAAATACCTCCTAATTCCTGGAACCTGTGAATCTATCAGGTTACACAGCAAAGGGGAATTGAGGTAGCCAATGGATTTATCATTGCCATCAGCTGGCTTTTAAATAGGGAGATTATCCCGGCGAGTCCAATATCATCACAAGAGTCCTTGAATGTGGAAGAGAGCAACAGAACGTTCTGTGTCAGAGTGATGTGATAGGAAAAAGCCACAACCAGCCATTTCTGGCTTTGAAGATGGAAGGGGGCCATGAGCCAAGGAATGTGGGCTGTTACAACAGCACAGAATTCTAATTCACTGGTGTTCCTGCAACCGTTTCAGAAAGTTCATAAACTCAAACTATTTTCATAAAAATGCTAAGATGTTATTTGTCCTTTTTTCTCTCATGCTCTCATGAATATACAATGGATTTTTCCAGACATGGCAGAACCCGTGACACTACCAAAGACTGAATAAAGCAGAAGATACAAGAATCCAGAGGTCTTCCATGAAACCAGAGTAGAGAGATTTGCAGAAACATACAACAATGCTATTCCTCTCACTAAATTTGTTTTTAGTTTGGGAAATACAGTTATGTTTTCATTTAAAAATGTTATTTTATGTAATACGTAATAAGTGTAATAGGTTTACATGTAATAGGCTTACTATTGTTTCTTAAATTAGTATTTTTTAAATTTCTGTTTTATATTATACTATGGTGAATATCAATAGAGATAACCCACATAATCAAAAGCTCTTTGGGATCCATAATAATTATTATGGGTGTAAAATGGTCCTAAATACCACACTGTTTCAGAGCCACTGATACAGAGTTTACTATGTGCCAAACATAGCTCTAAGTAGTATGTATGTATGTATATATATATATAAACACAGTGATTTAATTCTCACAATCACCCTAAGACAGAAGTACTATGTTTATCCTTTTTTTACAGATGAGGAAATTGAAGGTCATTAGGAGTAAGCAACATGCCATAAACTAAATAGCTAAAAGCTATTAAATAGCTGAGCTAAGATTCAAGCCTCAGCATCCTGGCTCAAGTCTGGCTGAACATAGTCTCTTAGGGTTCAAACTTCTCTACTAACACTGATGCCGAAGGTGATCTCATCTAGTTGCATGTTTAAAATGCTCCAGCTCCAAGCCTCTCGCTCCAGACTCTTAGACCTATTCCCTATTCTATATATCTAACTGGATGACTAAAAGTCATCTCAAATCTAGCCTTCCCCAAGCTGAACAGATTCCCTCTCCTCCCCAAACATTTTCTTCCCTCAGATCCTCCACGCACATTAGTCTGTCAAAAAGCCCTATCAGCTCTGCCTCAGAAATACATCGGAATCTAATCACTTGCCACTACCCTGGTGCAAACCATCTTCTCTTCCCTGGAATATGGTGATAGCCTCCGACTGGTTTTCTTCCACCTATACTGTATCTTTTCTCCATAGCCACCAAAGTGATTTTACTTTATTTTTTTTAATTACAGCCAATCACTCTTTTGTTCAAAACAGCTTCCCATGTAAATCCAAAGTAAAATCCAAAGGCCTTCCCTTAGCCTGCAAGGCCTTATATAATCTGGCATCATGGTATCTTTCTAATCTTATTTGCTGTGATTATCCCTTCCCAGCAACCCAACCTCCTTGCTCTAAAAACACATGAAATAGAACCTTACCTCTTCACACTGTTTCCTTTGCCTGCCCCACCTCCCACATACACCCAAGATCCGTAAGGCCTATACCTTTCTTTCCAAAAAGTCTCTTGTGAGAGAGGCTTTCGATTACTACTTCATCACTCCTATCATTTTTCAGCTCCTTTATTCTGCGTTATTTTTCTTCAATACCGTCTACTATGCCCTGACAAACTATAAATTTATCTATCTGTTCCAGGTCTACACCCCCTCTCTAAAAGGCAGATTCTATATATTCAAGACTTTGTCTCTTGGGTTCAGAGCTTTCTCCCCTAACAATGTCTGGTGAGTTTTTACTAACTACTTATTAAGCATTCATTTAGTAATTAATCTAGGAAAAATGTTCACAATAAAAATAATAGTTAATACTCATGACATAAAAAGTTATCTATAGAAGTTTGCAAGAAATACAATCCTAAAAGGAAAATATTCAAAATATGGAAACAACAGGTAAATAACAAACAAAAAGAGTACCTGAGGAAAATATTTTTAAGTCCAACACAATGTATAATTTTTAAAAATTCAAATTTAAAGGTGATACTATTTTATGAGTTTCAAATAACAAAACTTTTTAAATATAATTTAAGTTGACCAATAAGGCAAGTATGAGCCAAACACTGATGATTTAACTTGGCCCAACATTTCATGAGACCAATTTAACTCTATGTTTATAATTTTATCCTCTAATCCAGTAATTCCTCTTCTAATACATAAACGAAAAAGAAAATCATAAATCAGGGCACCTGGGTGGCTCAATTAAATGTTCGGCTCTTGATTTTGGCTCAGGTCATGATCTCAGGGTCCTAGGATGGAGCCTCATGTTGGGCTTTACACTCAGTGGGGAGTGTGATCCCTCTGTCCCTCCCCCACTTGCTGTCTAAATAAATAAATAAATAAATAAATCTTAAAAAAATAAATCATAAATCAAGACAGGATTTTCTACATAAAAATATTCTGGAATAGCATGATTTTAAAATAGTAATGAAAATAAAAATAAGAATCTAAATGTACAAGACAATTTCAAAACTTATGGTTCATTCCTATAATGGAATATCATGGAGTTATGTCTGTAAAGAATTCTTAACAATATGGGAAATGTTTAAGTTATGTTAGATAGATAACAGCATACAAATCATATGAATTTGACCACATTCAAAATATTTTTTAAAAAGAAAAACATACCAAATGCATGTTGTTATTTAGTGGAAGTATTATGGGTAATTTTATGATTTTTGGCATGAAAGACACTTACCTCCAAGGAACAGGGATTCCGTCAAAATTATGCCATAAATTGAAAGAAGGATAGTAAAACTGACCATTTCAAATCAGGGACAACTGGCATGGAAAAGCTACTTGATACTGAGGCTTTAATAAACACTCAGTAACTTGAACCAACAATGATGCTGGAAAAGTATTTTGCATATCATCCAGATAAAACACAGCACTAGTAAAACAAAGGCTTTTCTACAGAAGGAATTCGAATAAATAAAATGAAAAATGGAAAATACCTTCTTCAGTTAGTGGCAACTCTAAAAAAATGGAAATCTACATGTAATGATGCATATAAATATATAAATTTAAAATAGTTACCACTTTTTACTTTAGAAATAAAAATTTTCCCATAGAGCATTCTGGCAAGGACTAGTTTCTTCTTTTTCTTCTTTAAGGTGATTCAACAATGAATTTATCTGTTGCCGCAAAAGCGTAAACAATGAAAGACATCCCTATTCTCCTCTCTATG
Organism: Mirounga angustirostris; assembly: GCF_029215605.1. Lineage (NCBI taxonomy): Eukaryota > Metazoa > Chordata > Mammalia > Carnivora > Phocidae > Mirounga > Mirounga angustirostris. The sequence continues at coordinate 77,875,342 of NW_026991713.1, forward strand.
ATTATGTTTGCAATCATTCCCAAAATGCTTCTTCATTTTCCAGGAATAAAAAATATCATGCATGCTAGAAATAACAACTTATTAGGATTTGAACAAAACTCTTCAAGCTCTAGAAAATAAATTAGTCACCAAATGTTAGCCTAAAACAAAATTGTGAAGTTGAACTATTAAACCCTTTACAAGTTTTCCTTCAGAGATAATGTAACCACAACTACAAAAATCACACTGTAACCACTGCTAAAATGTCCAATATGTGTAATAATATACAGTATAAATCTTGTTTGTTCTAATAGAACTTAAGGAACTCTTTCAAAAATCACATTTAGCAGGAGAATATGGATATGTCCCAATTTTCCAATAATTATTATTCTGATTAGTGTATCTATGAATCAGATTCTCTTTCTGCCCTGCCATCAATTACTAATTATTTTCTGCTCACAGCTAACCAGACTAGACGAGAATAAAATATTCCAACCAATTCCACTCTGGGAGTATCCCGTTCTTTTAAATTAGTGCCCTAGTGACTGGGAGTTGCCTGTTTGTTTTTCCCATTTATTACTAAGAAATTAGATAAAATGATCTGTGTTTCTTTGGGAATGGGTTTGGGGTAAGAAAAAAGCAAGAGGAGCTGCTTTTTGTTTTTTAATCTCCTGCTTAATGGCAGCTCAAACACTACTCTCTGAAAACCAAACCAATAATCACTTCTGAGAAAGTTGAAATCTATGGCAAGTATCTCTGCTATGTATAAGAAGAAAAAAAATTGTTTTTTTCTGTTGATTTTCTTATAGAGACAAACAGTCCTGACTCCTCTACAGACCATGATAGCAACACTGTTTACTTATAAGAATTGTGCTCAAAAAGCTGTCCCTTCACCAAACAAATGGTAACAGATATTTAATAATCTCTAAAAAACAAAAAGAAGAAGGGGGGGTGGGGAAATGTTTGCCATATGTTAGAGTTCTATTCAAAATGGTTAAAGAATTTAAATAAAATACTTAAAAATTTAACCCTGAACAATAACTAGGAAATATTAGTAAACTAATATTTGGTATCTCCTCTAAGTAAATAATTACAGTAAAATTTCACCTTCAATCCCAACATAGTAAAAAGAGCACACATATGGTAAGGTCAACCCAATTTTAAATCTGGGAAATATAATTTACTAACTGTGCTACCTAGGACAAGAAATTTACTACCTCAATCACCTTCTTTAACTGTAAAGTGCGATAATTAGTGCCAATCACACTGTCTTACGGCAGAAATTTGGTGAAAGAAAGAATGTCGAGTGGTTAGTGTGGTACTTAGTATATGGCGGACAATCAAATATTGAAGAGGCACCTTATATGGAAATTGGGTTATAGTCGGAATATATGATGAAAGTCATACACTGTCAAAGTTACTCCTCACAATTCCCTGGAAAGGAACACACAGGAGCCCAACATACTCTTATCTTTTCTCTTTACTCAATATAGCTAATTTCCGTAACACTGAAAAATCAACCACTTAATCATCAGATGGGCTAACTGACTTGCATTAAGGGGTCATGTTGTATGAGAGAAAAATTTTTTTTTTTTAAGATTTTATTCATTTATTTGAGACAGAGAGAATGAGAGACAGAGAGCATGAGAGGGAGGAGGGTCAGAGGGAGAAGCAGACTCCCTGCCGAGCAGGGAGCCCGATGCGGGACTCGATCCCGGGACTCCAGGATCATGACCTGAGCCAAAGGCAGTCGCTTAACCAACTGAGCCACCCAGGCGCCCGAGAGAAAATTTTTAAACATTAGAGTCATACATATTACAGTAAAATGCTAATAGCATAAGAGAAACACATGGAACGGAACAGCTTGACCAAGGGCACAGGACAGCTATTTCACATTTCCAAGGCTTATGTTAATTATGTTTGTCTATTTATAGAGAGGGGTTCTTTTAACTATTTGCTTGCTTGCTTTAGGGCCCATTCTTTTTTTTTCTTTTGCCAGTACAGAGAGTTAAATTTCCTATTAGCTAACTACATATGATGTCCACCAATTTCCTTACCTTATTAGGCAAACCAGAAAAACACTTTGTTAAGTGAAAAAAATAAAATAAATGTATACTGAGGAGCAAATACAGGTGACAAAAATTTGTGCTCCAGAATTTGTTTTACATAAGGGAAAATATCTGCAAAGCCAAATGCAGAAACCACTTACCCTTCTACAAGCTTTCTACTAAGGCTAGTTATCTGGTTTCTAAGCCTTTAGTAGATTTGAAGGGGCAAGGGAAAGAGAATATTATATGCAGAAACAGGGAAGAAATAAAAATAGATGATTTTAAATCAGCTGATCTCTTTAGTGAATAAGGAACTATTTGTTAGTAATACCAAAAAAAAAAAAAATGAGCTCTATTAAGTGCTTTAAAAAAATGCTTTAAATAAAACCTGTTTTTCTCTTCAAAAACCATTCTTTTAAATTGTTTGAGGTAATCAATCTAGGGAAAGAACAGAAATAATGCCAACAAACTGACTCCCACACTGGATGTGGAAAAGCAACTGTTTCATACAGAAGAAAACTCCCCTGCTACCTTCAGCACCTTAAATTCCTTAGGCTGTTAGAATTCTGACAAAATAAAACTAGTAAACATCCCCAATGTGAGACTGTAGGACTGACTAAAAGACACATACACATACACAAATTCTGACAGAAGTCATTTCAACTCCAAATAAAAGGCACAGAAGTCCATCTTAAAAGTAAGTATAGAAACAAACCAAAATAAATCACCAGGTATATTTTTAAAATAGTAATAACTAAGTAATTATAGAAAAGGCCTTCTACAGAAATGTTACTAGAAAAAACAGGAAAAGACTTTGGAAAATTTATGTCACGTTTCATTAAAATTTAAAAAGACAAATATACATGTGAAACTAGAGGAGACAGTTATAAAGTCTATATATTGAGGTAAGAAAAAGCCATACAAAAATGATCTCAGTGATTCCTAAATTTAAAGCTGCAACCGAGGCAATGAAGAATAGATTCTAAAATGCAAGCAGTAAAATAATGAAATACGAGATTCCCTGAAAAATGTCTCAGAAATAAAAAAAAATAGAGAGAGTTAAAGTAAAAAGCAAATGAAACACTGAGAGAGCCATTTGTTCCCAAATAGAGCAGACTGCAATATTCACAGATTCCATATACATGAATTCGCCTACTAAAATTTATTTGTAACCCCAAAATCAATACTCTAGGCACTTCATAGCGGTCATTTGTGGAACACACGTAACGATAAAAATCTGAGGTGCCCAACATACACATCCCAAGTAAGGTCAAACAAGGTGATGCTCTCTACCTTTTTGTTTCAGTTCTCATTCTATCAATGTCTTTTTCACAGTCTATTCACTGTTGTGTGTTTTGCATTTGTGCTTGTTGTTGATTCACTGTTTAAGATGGTCCCCAAGGAGAGTGCTAAAGTGTGATCTAGTGCTAAGTGCAGGAAGGTTGTGATGTGACCTACAGAGGAAATAACTGGGTTCGTTAAGTTGCATTCAAAAGCATGAGTTACAGTGTTGTTGGTAGTGAGGTCAATGTTAACAAATCAACAACATATATTAAATAAGATGATTTAAAAAGAAACACACATAAAACAAGGTTATATACTTATAGTCGCTAAAACTGTTGTAACCAGAAGCCCTCACGAACTTAACACCTAACCCTGTATTTCTAAGAGCAATGGGTGTTCAGTGTTAGGTAATGCAGTATTTGCAGTGATTTTATGGAATATAACTAACATGAACAATGGGAATCAACTGTATGTTAGAATAAACATTACAGGGGGGAGAAAAGATAATGATGAAGGAATTTGAGAACCTTCCAGAACTGAAAAAACTGTTTAAAAGGACCATCCTCTGATGGATGGGATGGACCATCAAAGGATGGTCCCTTTCAAATGTTAAAGAAAAAAAATAATAAAGGGAAAACAAGTCTGACAATACAAAATCTTTAAATTATGTGCTTTCGCAGTCAGAGCCTCACTTATTTATATCTGCCAGGATCCATGCTCTTTTGGTAGTGCCTTTCCATGCTGGCTCTGGACATGGTCATGAGATCTATGTGGTTCAATGAGTTGCTAGCAAATACGATGCAAGTAGAAGCCCCAAAAGTGCTTGTTCTTTGGAGCTTGCCCTCTTGATGTTCTTGGAACCCTTCCCAGCCACCACAAGAACACATGTGAAGTAGGCTACTAGATAATGAGAGACATGTGTTCTATTCACCTGTCACCCTAGCCAAGAGCCAGCCAACCACCACACATGTAAATGAGGCTAGATGTGTCTGCCTCAGCCTACTAATCATTACCTGACTGCAAATACATGAGAGAGCCCTGCTGAAAGCAGCTGAAGGTGGCTTATGTCAGCAGATCCAGCTGATCCATAAATGCATGAAGGATAATAAATGTTTACCATTTTAATCTACTGAGTTTTGAGGTGACTTGTTATTCAGCAATACCAAATGGATACACATATAAATAAAATTAAATAACAAGTTAAGCTGGCAGAATAAACTATAGCATATTACCTCCCTCTCCCAATATATAATGAGATTTCTTTTTAAATAGTATAACTTAGTGAAGAAAATTAGCAGAACAGAAACTCTGGAGGGCCACAGAGCAGCATATCATGGCACTGCTCCCACCCCTATTCACCTAAGTCCCACTAGTGAATTTCCGAGAATTCTCACTAATATTCTCAAGAGAAACAAACTGAAGTGCTATCTGCAATGTCCCAGGTAGATTATGGATTGGCCAGAACCCCCTTTAATTTCCTGATCCAATAACCCAAGAAAAGATAACTTACTTAAAGTGAGGTGGCCACGTACAGGAGGGACAGTTAAATCATATTGTTTCCCTTAGTCCTTGGTTCTATGTGAAGGTACACAGTGTCCTGCCAGATCTGAGAAAACATCTGACTAAAAATTCTCTCTTTTTAAGGCTTATATCAACCATTCTGGAAGAACTCACATTAATAATCCATGAGCTTCCATATAAGAGAATATTTATAAGCACTGGAGTCTCCTAATTCCTAAGCCAAACTCAGCATCATTAAGGCCACAAAAGAGGTGGGGCGTGGGGAGAGGAAATGGAGTTAGTGCTGGATTCTGAGCCTCGAGCTTTCCAATGTCTCAGAAAGCCTTTTTCCAGCAGTCACTATTCTTTTTTCTTCTTATGAATGGAGAGTACATGGCTGCTAGATGAGTAAATGAAAATAGTGTCTTCAAAACTACCCGCTCTAGCGAGGAAAAGATCCAAAGCTCAAAGGTATTAAACCCAGAGAAAAGAAAAACAGGTACACTGACCCTGACAGAAAATATTTAACAAAATCTGTTAAGAGGTCAGAGTCCAAGTATTCTAATAAATCTAAATACTGCCTCAACTGAACACGCTTGGACTCATGGAATGGAAGCTGATTTCATAAAGTGGGAAAACGTGTTACCCACAAATATTTAAATCACAGCCAGTAACATTTCTGGACAAATGGGCACCTAGGTAGCTCAGTGTTGGTTAAGTGTCTGCCTTCGGCTCAGGTCATTCCCAGGGTCCTGGGATATAGCCCCACATTGGGCTCCCTACTCAGTGGGGAGTCTGTTTCTCCCTCTGTCCCTCCCCGCTGTTTGTGATCTCTCTCTCTCTCTCTCTCTCTCAAATAAGTAAATAAATCTTTAAAAAAATTTTCTGGGCAAAGCTACTCAGGCACAAGCAACATAAACAACATAAAAAAACAAAAACAAAAAGCATGGCAACGATGCCAAACATTCCTCCCTCCACCACACACACATATACAAAGAATAAAAAAGAGCAAAATCCATGAAATGATGTTGATAAGGACTTTTTCTGTTATCTCAGAATGGCAATTAAGCCTCAAAACTAAAGACAATCATAAAATGTGTCCTCTCACTCCCAGAGTTTACCAAACGTTGGCAGAATTGGCCCTTACCAACTTCAAATACCTATGGCACTGCCACCACCACCAGTCTGTGTAAGGAAAGGAATAAGGAAAGAAGAGGAGTCTTCGGTCTTATAGAAAGGACACTCTTGCTGGAGAAAAGCTTCTCCTTCCCCTCCCCTAGGAGTGTGTGTATTTACTAGTGTCTGAATTCAACGTGGGAGAAAGAGTGGCCTACAAGAGAATCACTCCCCAGGAGCAGTATCTGAAGAAAGGGGGACTGGCCCCTTGGTCTTTCCCCATCCTTTTCAAGTTGTAAAATACGCAGACATGCATTCGTCCTGCCATTGGCACAAAGCCAAGCACAGTGAGGGAGTTGTTGGGAGAACTTGACATGCATCCTCTGGACTCTCCTGGACTCTGTGAGCAAAGCTGAATTAAACAACTGTGCCCATTTCTGATGTGGAGACATCTGAAGGCATGAGACCCTCTAAAAGAGAGCCCATGTCAACAAGACTGAAGACAGCTGTTGTAGAGTAGGTTTGGGGAAAAAAATGGAGTCAACCTCTCATACAGTCTATGGAGAACCTCCTGATTCTCTCGACTTGCTTAAGTAGCTGCTAAACTAAGTGAGCAATCAGACCATCTAGAGAAAAGACTGGCACCCTAGACTACTGAGAGAGCCAGTAGTCTCGGCAATCTCTATGGCCTGGGGTAAATCTCAGCACTGCCCAAGGAAAACCATGCATAATCTGTGTCGGGACCAAGAAATTAGTAGAGGCCAAAACCAGACAACCAGAGAGAGCTAACCAGAGGGAGAACAGGCATGCCTCACATCACAGCAAAGTACTCATTCCTCTACCTCTTTGCAGTTCACTAAGGGAGCTACAGCCTAGAAAAGTCACAGGCAAGTGGGCATCAAACTGGATTGGTCTATTTTATACTAAACAAATATTAATACTTCCAATCTTTGCTGACTTTTCCAAACGATATATTTAATAGAATGAACATTTGATTCTATTTTTACCCCCCTTATAGCTTACTAAATAAGTATATCAGGGCAAGTATAATTGCACAAAAACAGTGAACTGTCTCCCAGCTCAGGATGAGGAACTGTGGCACACAAGTAATCCTCCCCAAAATAGACTAATTTGTTATGACTATCATTCCCATTAAGTCCTAGGCTTCAAAACAAGGGGAAAAATTATATTTCAAGATCTGTGGCATTTCCACACTGTTTTAAAAATGACTTTCCAAAAGGGATTATGGCAAAAACTACAACACCCTCACCATTTACACAGAATACAATACTTTCCCTTCTCTTTTGTCCTGTAATTTTAGCCCAGCCTGACTTTTTTTCCTCACATGAACCTCTGTCAAGAGGATACTATGTTGGCTGCAAATAACCGGCCCCCAGTATTCATTCTGGAGATTACTGATAACTCAAAAACCACAAGCATGGGATTAAGACAGTATTTAAACATGCCTTTGGGGTTAGAAAGTAGTATTTAGCCTGTAGTTCATCAGTTTTTATATGGCCAAGGTGAAATAAATAGAAGAAGTAATCTACGAATGACTTTCCTTGCCTCGGAATATTTTCTGATCTTTTTAATAAATTTAAAAACCACTAGATCACAGATGTCTTGACTTGGATACTTAATTGAAAATACAAAAATAAATTCTAATCTGGGAACATAAACTTTTTTTGCTGAAATTAAAAAAAAAATCAAAAGGGATAAGTTAAAATCAATTTTATGATCTTCACTAGTGATGACTAATATTCTCCTGTCAAGACTTTCTCCCATGACTAAGTTGTTGTTGTTTTTTAAAAAGGGCAAAACTTTGAAGTACAAATGGTAGTAACTAAACACCGATAACCCATTATTGTAATGAGCTCCAAGGAGCAATAACCTCAGCTGTCTTATTCACCAGTCTAGCTGTTACAACACGTAGCAGTGTTCCCATCAAAGCATTCTATTAAATTGTTTTAGCAGCTATCCCAATGTTAGGCAAAATATTCTTAATAATGTCAGATCATTTATACTTTCTGTATAAACTAGAACTGTCATTTGGTCAACAGTTACTGATGCTGCTCCTATACAATTAAAAAGTGTGCCAAGTATATGTAGACTCAATGATAGAAAATAAAATATAACACATGTAGATATATGCAATGGGGTTGATACCATATGGAAATACAGTTTAGCTTGTGGACTGTATCTTTAGGTTTTAGATCTTGTATGTCCACATTTGTGCCAGGGATGCAAAAGAAAGAATTTAGTGGGAACCAAGTAAATGCCACAATACTATAAACAAGTACTCTCAAATGAATAAAATGAAAGAAAGTCAACCAAAGGACATAGACTTTAAAATCCAATCCAAACACCTTGCTTTAGAAATACTTTCATAAAAATTATTGGCCCTTGAAGTCCAACATTGAACTGAATCACTATTTACATAACAGGGAACTGATTCACATTTTAATTTGCTTTCTTCAGTATTATTTCAGGAAGACTTCTTTATTTTCCATCCAATATCATATGTAGAGTCCCGGTATAAAAAATGCATTTCTATTTTTGAAAAAGACCAATTTTATGAGGTTAGTGGAAAGTGAATGGACCACAGTTTTTTTCCCCAAAACACCATCATTTCCCATTTCTTTTCCATTGTCTGAAGCTTATAATTTTCTACCTTCAAGCCATCGATTGAAGGAAAATTTCTTTTAAGCATCTAATTTCAATAAAATTATCTTAGAGCTGAGTGGCCTTTTAAAAAGGAAGATTAAGAATATATTTCCTTACGGGATTCAACAAGTGGAATTCCACTACCTCATTTATAAAAGGATGTTAATTTAAAAAAAATTGACATCTGTTTACTTCATAGCTAATACCTTCACAAAATACAATAAAAATTACATTTTTTTTTCATCATTGGCATGCAGAAAATGTGATGCCTCTCCATAAATGAACAACAGAACATCAGTACGGGTAGAGAAAAAAGTTTTATCCTCCTATTATACCTTTTACTCACTACAACTATACTGCTGGAAGCATAAGCTCTCATCCAAATTCTAAGGCCTCATTTCCAAAAATTCTACTCATCTTCTATGAATTTTCTACTAAGGAAGTAGTAAGCTTTTCTTTAGAAATTATATTGTCCCTTCTGTTTAGTAAAAGTAATTGGACAATAAAACCTGTAGCTCAATCTTAATAAATGTTTAGAAGCAAGTATACATGTCCTGAGTTTTCTCTTGGCCTTAATATTCCATTCTATCTGCATAGTCCCTAGTCCTGGTTATTTTTAATTTATACTTCTCTCTTTAATGTTTAAAATTTAAACAAACACTCAAAAATTTTGTGGAAAGAAGGAAATGTAAAAACTACAGTGAAAAACTTCTGCTTGCAGGAAACATAACAACCAGAACTACAAATTGCAGAAATGGAAAGTTGAGTTGAAATGTATTCCAGCTATCTTTCTCTAGATATGATGTAAGGTAGAGGGGACCATCTCTAAGACTCATTTTTCCTGTATTCTTTGAAAGATTAGTAACAGCAATTCAAACATCAATTAAGTTTGTGATGGCTTTGAAAGGCATAGAAATTTAAAAGTAAAATTGCAGTGTTCTAATTAACAGCATGCCTCTATATCATTAAGGACACATGATACAAGGCATTCTTTGAATTCTACATGCAATAAAATCTGTTTCATTGATCAGCTCTCATTTCTTAAAAGCAAAACAAAACAAAACCAAAAAAAAAAAAAAAGCTGTGAAATTTTCTATAAAGAGAATGGAGACTTAAAATTGTTTTAGAAAATGGCTTTAAAAATCATTAAAACATTAAATCTGTTGAAAGTCTACAAAAGATGAACTATATAAGAAATACCCCAAATGTCCCATCAAGTTTAATCTTGCTTAAAAACTAATCCTACTTTGAGTCACAGCCATATCTCACAATTGCACAGGAATAGATGGACTTGTGTTTTACTTTTTTTTTTTTAAAGATTTATTTATTTATTTGACAGAGAGAGAGAAACAGCATGAGAGGGGATAGGGTCAGAGGGAGAAGCAGGCTCCCTGCTGAGCCGGGAGCCCGATGTGGGACTCGATCCCAGGACTCCGGGATCATGACCTGGGCCGAAGGCAGTCGCTTAACCAACTGAGCCACCCAGGTGCCCTTGTGTTTTACTTCTAAGCAGAATGTAATCACCATGTTTCAAATAGCACAGAAAAAAAAAAAAGAGAGAGAGAGAGAGAGATCCACTGACAGGAAAAATATGACTGCCACAGAAATTTTTAGACAAAAGAAGCTGAAACAAAGAATATGCAGTCATGTCTGAGTCCCCCATAAACAAATAAAGAATGTTACTACTGCTGACCAGATTTCATTTGCAAAGAAGAGTATACATACTATATTTATTTATTTGACAGAAAGATAGAGAGAGAGCACAAGTAGGCAGAGTGGCAGGCAGAGGGAGAGGGAGAAGCAGGCTCTCCGCTGAGCAGGGAGCCGGACGTGGGGCTCGATCCCAGGACCCCAAGATCATGACCTGAGCCGAAGGCAGCCGCTTAACCGACTGAGCCACCCAGGCGCCCCAAGAGTATACATACTATAAAATGACAATAGATACCCTGTCTTGCAGAATATAGTCTGTTATTTCCTACAGTACTTCTTACTGCGGCATCTTTAAACAGAATTTTTTTTTTTTAAGATTTTATTTATTTGACAGAGAGAGACACAGTGAGAGAGGGAACACAAGCAGGGGGAGTGGGAGAGGGAGAAGCAGACTTCCCGCAGAGCAGGGAGCCCGATGCGGGGCTCGATCCCAGGACTCTGGGATCATGACCTGAGCCGAAGGCAGACGCTTAACGACTGAGCCACCCAGGCGCCCCTAAACAGAATTTTTTTAATCTATACAATTTTTAATGTAAAATTAAACGTATTTTTATAAAAGCAGTTTTCCCTAAATAAACATCAAAAGCATTAAGCTCTCTCCATCCCGTGCCTAACCTCTATTACTTAGGGGACTATTTCCTCCTCCATTTCCCCCTCATTCATTCTGCCCAGCCACACTGGTCTTGTTGTAAGTTCCCACTGTATAGCATTTTCATTGACTGTTCTCTGGACCTACTGTCTTCTCCCCTCTCCATCTTCAAGTCTCTGCTCAAAAGTCACCTCTTAAATGAAACTTTGATCACTGTATTTAAAATTGTGATCTCCCTACCCCCAACCCCCCTTTTATCCTACTTTTTTTTATCACTTACTCACTTTCTACATCATAATTAACTTATGTTTATTAAATACTCTCTCTCATACAGTAAAATGTAAGCTCCATGACCAGTGATTTGCTACTGTTGTTGTTTTCCCATTAGTAGTTCTCAAGCATTCAAAACCATACCTGGCACATAGAAAGTACCCAATAAATACTTTTTGGATGGATAAACACATGAACAAACTTATTTCTCAACCATTTCAGGAGAGAAAGTACATCCAAACCCCATAGTAGATCAACTTTTCCTTACATAAGAAAATCACATGTTAAGCTAACTATTAATTATGGTTCATAATCCAGAGTTGCCATTGTGTTCCTTTTCTGTTTGTGCATAACCGATTATTTTACTTTATTTTACTCCCTTTTAATGTATTTTTTCAAATAATAAAATGCATTTCAGAGCTGCTATCTTACTAAATGCAATAGTCCTTTTCTTAGCAATGCAGGATAGTATGGACATTTATTCTTCTATTACATTATAACAATAGTACAATTCTACCTCTGCTTTATCATGCTTCCAAATGAAATTCACTTATTTGTACATAAAATGACTATATTATTAGGCACTTGATATTATTATATTCTACACTAAGCACAGAACTTAATGCCAAAGAAAGACAGACATCATCTTAAACCTCATGCTTCTTACAGTCTAGATGTCAAGTTAAGGCACTAAACAAGTAATAAAAATAACACGAACAACAAAACAGGAACAAACATTTATATAGCGCTGTGTACCAGGCACTGTTCTTAAATACTTGAGAACATGAATTCATTTAATCCTCACAATAACCCAAAGAGGAAGTATTACTATTATTACTCCTATTTTACAAGCAAGGAAAATGAGACTTTGCAAGATGTTTTGAAAGGTTGGTGTTAATCCTAAGGAAATAGAAAATGACAGAGGATTTTAAGACAGAGTCTGAAATGATCACAGTTGAAGAATTATTCTGGGTCAGCATGGATTGAATTGGAACAAAGCAAAATTCCATGTAATAATCTGAGTGATCGATGGTTGCTTCCTAGGCTAGAGTAATGGCATTGATGAGGGAAAAAGTATTAAAAATTAAATAGCAATAATAAATAATAAAATATAATAAAAAATAAATAAAAAATTTAAAAAGTATTAAAAATTTGAGAGAGATTGAGGAAGAGAAATAAAAGGATTTAATGATTAAGTGCAAGTAGAGATTGTGTCCACCTCTGACAGTCCCTTACCCCACCAATTTCATATCACATCATTGTTATTAATTTGCTATAGGGTAAATGAAATAATATTTATGAAGCATACGTTAAAAAAAAGTTTCACAAGGCAAGTTTATAATTTAGAGTCTAAAGCATTCTGCAAACTTGAAATCAAGCCATCCTAGACTCCATCTTCTTCCTGACTCACAACAGTTAAATTTGGTAAGTTTTACTGCCTAAATATCTTTCAAAATCTGTCTTCCCCATCTTTATTCACATTTCTCCACTTCATCAAGATCTCCATCACATTTCTCTTGGATTACTCCATCAGGCTCCAAAGAGGTCTACCTAACTCCATCTCATCTCCAACTCATACTTATCAACTGCAAGAAATATCTTTCCAAAATGCAAGTATGTTCAGTGTTACTCAACTACTAAAAACTTTTTGACAGTCTCCAACAACCTTTTCAGATTCAGCTACGAAAACACCTCCCCCTCATATTCTATGCTGATATATCAAACCAAAAACCCTCTATTGAAACTCTAGGACTAGCAATTTTTCAAACAGCTCATGCTATTTCATAACTGCAGGATTTCTCAAATGTTGCTCCCTCTGCAAGACCTCCCTGCCCCACCTAACTACCTGGCAAAGACCTGTTCATCTTCTGAAGCTAAATTCTGATGGCTTTTTCTCCTTCGTGATCTTCCAATACCTTCTACACTATCTCCATTCTAAACCTCATCAGATTGTATGACAACTGCTTATTCTTTGATTCATTCTGCCATGAAATTATATGTTTCTATCTTCACTGTGTGACATAGTTTCTGGGGAAATATATGTATTCTAGTTTGTTGCACTGAATTTAGGCACAAAATTGATAGCAATTTTAGGTGCACAAGAGCATTACCCTCCAGACTGAAAGCCAGGGTAAGATTACAGGAGACCTGATTCTAGATAAGAAGTATATTATTATACATGAAACAAACAAAAACTCTTAAATTTTTTAGAAATGAATTAACAGTAAATGTCCAGGAGCTATAAGAAGAAAAGTATAAAACTCAGAGGGATATTTGAGGACTCTGGAATAAATGAGGAAACATACCTATTAAGTAGAAAGATTAAATATGAGGAAGATGTCAATTTTCTATATATAAATAAATAGAAGAATTTAACAAAATTTACATCAAGATCCCAACAAGGTTTTCTTTTTAAATTTAACTTGTTTAATGATTTTAAAGTTTAATTGGGAGATTAATATACAAGATTAGCTAAGAAAAGTAAGTAGAGTCCTGGTAAATCTAAATGTTCAACAAAACAACAGTAATCATAGCAATGTAGATAGTACTACTACAGGAAGAGACACTTACCAACAGAAATGAGAATAAAGTCTAGAATATATGTAAGTATATATGGAAATTTAGTGTATGGCAAAGGTGCATTCCAAATAAGGAAGGGAGAGAGGGTTTATTTGATAAATATTGTCAGGGTACCAAGCTACACATTTGGGGAAAGTCATAATTGAACCGTATCTCATCTTATCAATAGGAAGTCGAGATGGGTCAAAAGTCAAATGTAAAATTAAATTATATAAAGACTAAAAGAAAACAAGGCTGAATATTTTCTAACCCAAAATTCATACATAATAGACTAAACTACTTGAATTTGCTGGAGCAGAAGATACCATCAACATGAAAAATAAAGATATCAGAAAAAAATCTGTGTAAATAACCTTCACACATAAAGGTTCCTATAAATCATTAAAAATAAGGACAGAGAAAAGATAGGGGAAATTGAGGGATGAAAACGATAAACAGCCATATGAAAAAAAATCACGTATAATAATAAAATAAAAGTTAAAAGAGCAAGAGATATATTTTACTTCTCTAACTGACAAGTATTAAAAATATCGATAAAACCCAGTGTAGGCAAGGATGTGGTAAAACAGGCAAACAGGCACTCTCATTTATTTCTTGGTGAAAAGCATAAATTTGTAAAACATCCTAGAGAACACATTGTTAGTCTTAAAGTTGTTATCTGTAAGGTGTAAAATTACAGGCAAATTTCACTAGGTTACAGTTTTCTAAAATATTTGAAATCTTTACTAGACTATGTTGTTAGAAAAATTATGTGCTCTTAAGAGCAAAAGAAAATGGTAAGACAGAAGAAATAATAAGGAAGGCAGAAACCAAACACATACAAAATATACACATACTAAAAAAAAAAAAAAAAGCAACTGCCTAGGAAGCATATTACATGGGAAAAGAAACTACAACAAAATGAAAGAGACTTCAAAAACCAAGTGGGGAACAACTTTGAAATGATAGAGGGAAAAAGTCTAATGAAACGGGTCAATGATTTTAAAAATGTGTGAGGTCCTTGGTAAATTCTTAAAGCAGAAGTAGGATTGGAGCTGTTGCCACATCCATAAATTCCTACGTAGTAAAGAGCAGGTTACTGTTTGCCATGAAGGCTGCCTTTTTCAGATCCTGCAGGTTTCGTGCTGCTCTGTGATTTCAGACACTGCTCTAACTTGTGAAACTCCCTGGCAGCTAGTCTGTAATTTTAGAAGCAGATGGAGTAAGGAGCATATTTACCTCCACTTTTCATTATTAAAATGCTCTCTACTCTGTATCCACAGCTGAAACCAAATTTAATAGTTTCTTATAAGATGTTATTTAATAGGATACAAGGATAATACAGGTATCAGCTGGAAAGAAAATATACATTGATCCTAATACTTTCATCACAAAAATCTCCTTCAAAAACCATAAATTCCTTTAGAAGCTTTACAGTATAAACTAAAACATACTTTTATCTTCTTAAAACTGAATCCAAATAAATTTTAGCATAGAGATGGATTACAACAGTAGGTATTAAATGGATGATGAAATAATACACTATAGCTTTAAATATAAAAACCTATACTCTATGTCTTGGTCTGCTCAGGCTTCATGACAAAGTAACAGACTGGTGTCTTAAACAACAGAAATTTACTTTCTCACAGTTCTGGAGGCCAGAAATCTAAAATCAGGGTGCCAGTATGGTCAGTTTCTGGTGAGAGCTCTCTTTCTGTCTTACAGAAGTCTGTCTTCTAGCTGTGTCCTCACAGGGCAGGGAGAAGAGTGACCCAAGCTCTCTGGTGTCTCTTCTTATGAGAACACTAATCCCCTCATGAGGGCCTCACCCTCATGAACTAATTGAAACCTAATTATCTCCCAAAGGCTCCATCTATAAACACCATCACATTAGGGGTTAGAGCTTCAACATGTGAATTTGGGTGTGGGGGGTGGAGAGGAGAGGCGATAGACCGAATCCACAGCACTCCACAAGCCACATGTTTCAGTCAACCAATCAACCAACCAACATACATTTTTTTGTGTGCCAGGCACTATTCTACGAGATGATAATGTAATGATTAAATATGAGAAAATGTCTCCCTCCAAGAACTTACATTCTGGGAGAAAACAAATACATAAACAATATTTTGCTATCTCCTTTGAGGAAAGTAAACCAGGAAGGAGAAGGGAGAAAGGAAGAACTATTTCAGCCAGAGATGTCAGAAAAAGGCTGTCTCAGGAAGTAGCCTTTCAGGTGAGAGCTAAAGCATGAAGATGAAGTAGGAATGAACAAGCTAAACCAATCACAAAATGCTCAGAGAACATTTATTGTATATAATAATCTTTCCAGTTTTAGATTTAGGCCACTATACTCTGTATTGTGAAAAGGTCTGAGATAGTAAATTCCTTGCCTATTCCCTTCAAAATCACAGTATCTTTCTTCCCTCATCTTTCTTCCCTCAGACAGAATATATAAAAAAGCACATGCCCTTCTCAACAAGAAGAAGGGACAGTAAAGCTTGTCAAAGCCTCTTATTTATTAATACATAGCAAATATCCCTTACGTCACCTCTTTCCACATTTAATGTTCCTGACTGAGTAAAGTCCTAAACTAAAATCCATTAGACAAATTAATAGAAAACACAGACCCAGGAGCCACCTAAGCCTATCCAAAAGTTTCTCAGATTTTTAAGCTTTGGGCGTGTCTTCTCCTTCAACATTCATTTCTGGCTACTATTAAGCACAGCAGCCTTTACTTCTTTACTTTATATTCAACTGTCTGGTTGAGAGACAAAGGCTCCATGACTTACCTGTCAAACAAAATACATAGATTTCAGATAAATTTGCTTCAGACCAGTCTTTTCATTTACTGCTGAAGTCTGTGGCTTTGTTCTAGAATGGTTGAGGTCAGAGTCTGACCTCAGATAAGTAGGGAAATACAGTAAATACATCCCTTGAGATTATAAACTAGAGTATTCACAAATAACAGGTTTGCCTCACCACTAGATGAAAATGAGGCTTAGCCACATTCTAAGTCCATGTTTTCCTATTTTTTTGGCAATACCATTAAACACACACACACAAAATCTATCACTAAGCTCTTCTCAAAAACATTAGTGGGTACAAAAAAAAAAATCTGTGTGCAATCTAAGAATATTCCTTGGATGACTGATTTACAATTTAGTAAAGAAGATAAAACACACCCCTGAAGTGATAAATGCGCTTATAAACATCCTAATAGTATATGGGATGACTATACATAAACACTAAAATTATATTTCATCAAATTATATGCTGAAGAGACAATTATAAAAGTTATTTAAAATTTTAAGGTAAAGACCAAATTCAATGTCGCAGAATAAATATCATAATGACAATTCTCTAGCATTTCTGAAATGTATTCATATATCCCCTACATTAGCATAGATCTCAAGTGGACATATATCCCCTACATTAGCACAGATCTCAAGTACTGTTTAACTTTTAAAGAAATTATAGCCATGAAATTAGCATCCAGCCTTGAATCACTCACAATTAAAAATAGGTAAAAATTTTAAGACCAAGTGAATATACAGAAGTAATATGTGCTTGCTGAAGAGATTCTACAGAGAATCATATTGAGAATTTAGGTACCTAAATTTAAGATGGACTCTCAATCCATTTTTTGGTATTAATATTTTTTTTTCAGTAGGAAATCTCTTTAATGAGCCTTATTCATTTAAATTGAGGAACTATTTTTAAATTTAAAAACAGGAGAAAACCCTTCACTTCCCTATTTACAAAATCACTGAAGTTCAGTTTAAACTAACTAAAACAGTTTACATGTTTTTACTATTTTTAACATCTTATATTTCTAACTAAACTACTTATAAATTCTAAATATGAGAAGTATTTGGAACACAAAAACCCATTTTATGTACTGAATCAAGTCTAAGATGTCTATTTCATTATAGTTCATTATACTAAGATCTCCAAAATTTGGATGTCTTGAAATACACATTTAATGTTATCTTTTCTGTCCCCTCAAAGTCTATTATTAAATTGATGGTGTGTTTTTAAAAAATCTATGTTATCATAGATTTGAGGAGGTATTGCAAACACTTTAAATTTCTATCATTGTGTGAGGGAGGAAAATCATTCTCACAATGGCCAATTAGCCTGTAGAACAGAAGACAGTATTCTTCTAACTACGTTAAAATTATTCAATTTAGTTTTGACAAGTAAAAGAACAATTTGATTTTCTGAATTATTAGAACAGGAATAAGAAAAATTACATAATGCCTTCAAAATATGAACAAGCATTAAATTTCAAAAACCCATACCTATATTATCTTTCAAAAATGTCCCCAATCTTGGCATTTTTTTTGAGACTAAAAGGTCAATTTTATTACTATGGTTATTTAGTAACAAATAATCCAATTTTTAAAGTATACATTTTTCCCAGTAGTTAGAAAAGTACTAAAGAAATTGTATTTATTTCTTTTTCAAACTTCCTATTTTGACGATAAAATTGGCAGGGGGGAGCTTTTTAAACTGTTCCTAATTTTTCATTATTTAAACTGTATCCAATAAGCTACAGTTTTTAATAAACAAGAGCTTGAGCTTTTTTAATTTTGAAAACAAAATGTAATTTTTATTTTTTAAAAATGATCTTCATTTAAAAAAGAAAGTTGCTACCCACCTAAGCTAGGGAAAGATTGCTAACTGCTAAAGTGGAGAATAAAGATTGTGAATGAAGAGAAACAGTATAAAACAAAGTTTATTCTCAAGATAATTAATATTTTGGGGAGGTGGGAGGGAATGACTTAAGATCCTTACTGGGAATATCAATCACGGTGTTGTGGTCGTTATCTACAGATAGACGTAAAAAGGTACAAACACAAGTTACATGTTGGAAAACAAAGAATCAAGTGAGTAGTAGCTCCATAGATATGCTTGCAAATACCCTCCTCCTCAAATTACTTTTTAAAAAGTTACTCATCTTCACTTAAAAAATAGAATAAAGCATGAGAAATTTAGTGACTCGGGAAAATGTGATATGACTGACTTTCTATAAAATTGAAAACAAAAACAAAGAATAAAAGCAGTAGTTTTCCCAAGTAGTTTTTTTTTCTTTAATTTTCTAGACATTGCCTTCTTCATTTCAACAATTCTTGTAGGCATCTGTAAGTACCAAACACTAGTATACAAAACCAAAATATGGTCTTTTCCCTCAAATTTTATCAAGCATGATTGAGACCTCCAACTCCCTGCAAACTACTCCTAATTCTATGCGAGGTGGTCTCCTCAAGAAAAGCATACATGTCACCCTAACGATCACAGGTAATTCCCTTCAATAATAATTAACAGTGAGTGGATAGTGGGTATATGGTAGTGGTGGTAGAGTTTTCAGACCTCTCAAAAGTCCCTCACAAAAACACAGAGCACCTAAGAAATCGACAAAAACTCATATTCAATAGCTATCACAAAAACAGATGTCACAGTGTTTCTATGAATGCCCAAATGGGAGCAAGGAAAGATAAATGTTGAATCTTCCCAAGACGTGCATGGCAACAGATTCTGTGCAAGAAGAAAGATGAAAGCAACAGAGTATCAGGCAGACCTGGGAACTCCAAAATAGCTAGCAGACAGTAACCAGAGAGGTCAGCAGGCCAACATGAGGACAGCAGCTGAAACTGAAGGGCCCATACATTCCAACAGGGAGTAAGTACAAGTGGTCCTCAGTAAGGTATCAATGGCCCAGGATACGCTGGGTCTGATAAACTCTATCTACTTTCAGGAGAAAGCTCCAGACTGAGGAGAAATAGCTGGGAAGAGAATCCAAACTGAACAAGCCAGAGACTAAAGAGAGAAGTAAAAGAGGGTTTTGAGACAGAAGTGGAAGATGGGAAGAGAGTCAGAAAAATCTGTAAATGTGGCAATAATTTTTTAATCTGACAAAAACATTAGAGCACTACAGAATCATGAGGGGATAAAACTATCTTCAATCACTCCTCTCTTTTAAAAGGTCAAGGAAACTAATGCCATAGAAAAACAAATAACAGAAGAGTACTAAAGCCAAATCCCATAGAATATTATATATGTAAAAGAAGGAATAGAACCACAGCCCTACAGAAAATAAAAGCCCAGCAAAAATGTGTATTAAAAAAGAAATTTAAAACTCTACACTTATATTTCAAAGCAAACTAAAAGATATTATGAAAGTGATAAACCAAGGAGCAACATAAATCATTTTACAGAAAGACTCAAATGATAGGAGAAATTTCAGAAAAGAATTATGACAGAATGAATCATTTCGGAAATGATCACTAAACTAAAAAGAACACAAGATCAAATAAGCTAAACTGAAAATACCTTAAGAGAAATAAAATAAAAGGGGAAACATGCTTTAGAACAGAAAGAAATGAAGCAATGAAAAGGATTCAACACACACGAGTCACCAGAAGGGAAAAAAATAGGAAATAAAACAAGAATTAAATTTATAATTTAAGAAAAACCCCTTGAAATTCTAAAAAAGGAATTGAATCTATATATATTAAAGGGACACACTGTGAATCTAGAGAAATCAACCCAGACTGACCAATACCAGGACATATTCCAATAAAATTATTTGTCTTTAAAGAACAACAAATGAGAAGTTTGTCTAAAAAGAAAGTTAATAATTAACAGAAAAATTAGATTGAAATTAAGTCTTTGACAGCAATACTTCATAATAGAAAAAAAATGGAATAATACATTCAGATACCCATAAAAAGAAAACTGAGTAAGAAATCTCTTACTGAGCCACTATGAAAGCGCCTCCAAGAAATACTCTTAAATAAGGTGGCGGAGGGGGAAATTTGTAAAAATAATTAACTAAAGTGTACTTAGTATATTACCATCTGTATAAAAAGGGGATGGAGGGGACGCCTGGGTGGCTCAGTTGGTTAAGCGACTGCCTTCGGCTCAGGTCATGATCCTGGAGTCCCGGGATAGAGTCCCACATCGGGCTCTCTGCTCGGGAGGGAGTCTGCTTCTCCCTCTGACCCTCCTCCCTCTCATGCTCTCTGTCTCTCATACTCTCTGTCTCAAATAAATAAATAAAATCTTTAAAAAAAAAAAAGGGGGATGGAGGATTTGTTCATTCATTCATTCATTCATTCATTCATTCATTCATCTATCCATCCCTTTTGTATTCACCATAAAAGACTCTGGGAGGATAAAAATAAACCAACAGTGGTTACCTGTTGAGAGGACCAGGAACTAGGTGGATTGTGCACAGGATGAGGAGTAGGCTTTTCACTGTATGTATATGTTTTTTACTATATGTACTTTTGATGTTTGAACCACTTGAACACATTATTTAACCGGTGTGGGATAGGACTTGAGCATTTTTTAAAGCCTTTCCTAGAGATTCTAATGTGAGCCATGATTAAGGACTACTGCTTTAAAATCTAAAGGCAGTCAAATCAGTGAAGTAAAAGAGAAAAAAATGAAGAAATTAGTGAAAACTACTACATAAACCAATATTTTAAATGTATTACTTTGACCTAAAAGTCTTATTTTTCAAGAAATGTATAACTGACATATTAAGTAAAATACCCTTAAAATGTTGCTTATTTTTATATATAATTCTTCCAGTTTGTCTTGAATAAACTTTTTAAAAAAATACATAAACCTTTTGCTTCAATGCTTATTGTTCTAATACAGTTTGACAAAAAGGTCTTCCAAATTTACAATGGATTTGAGAATTCAATTTATTTTGGAATAAGAAAGAAAATTTTTAGATGCATCTGTCATAATGACTCTCCCGTTATAGGGGTTATAAAGAGGGTAGGTTTTATAACAACTGAAATTTATTCATTTCCCAGTATCTTACCTAATCTAAAATATACAGTGTTAAATGAAAGGCTTATGAGACCAAACAGAACATAAAATTTTTATTTTCCTTTCATTTTTTTCTTCCTCTTCATAATGCTGTTAATCATTCTTAAAGACAGGTGAGTGAACAGGATGTCTTCAAGATATGCTTAATCTGTATTTCCTTTAGCACACTCTACTTCTTGGTGGGACTGCAACTACATTTTGGGTTACCTATGCAGAACTAGTTAATTCCTCACATACTGGGTCATCAGGCTAAATGCTCAGAAGTATCAAGCCACTGCTCAAATCTACCCTCAGCCAAGTGCCATAAAGCACAATAATCATAATAGCCTCTGGCTAAGGGCCCAAGTGTCCAACACCTGACTAGCATTCACTTTGAAAAAGTAAACAAAAACACTGAGAATAATATCTATTCGGGGCACCTGGGTAGCTCAGTCAGTTGAGCATCCAACTCTTGGGTTTCGGGTCAGGTCATGATCTTGGGGTTGTGAGACTGAGCCCCAGGTAGGGCTCCACGCTCAGTGCGCAGTCTGCTTAAGATTCTCCCTCTGCATCTGCCCCTCCATCCCCCCACTCGCATTCTCTCTCTTTCTCTAAATAAATAAATTCTTTAAAAAGAAAAAAGAATGCTATCTATTCATATTTAATTAATATAACCTGTGAAATCAGCAACAGAATATAGGTAGTAACCTGAAGCAGTATAAATCCATTTATGAGGTCAATTTAAACACTATTAAATGAAATGCTGCATTTTCACTTAACTGTTTTTGTTTTGTTTTAATTAATTCTCAAACAGAAAAATCAACATACTAGAACCAGGACGCATTTCAATAGGAAATGGCATTTGGAAGAATAGGCCCAGTCTTTAAAAAGTTTATACAGAAAATTCCCAAAGCTAGTCATAGCTACCAATTCTGACAACTATCAGAGATGATAATTTAATAACCAATTGCATCTGTTAATTCAATTTTTTTAATGTGGTAGCATTATTATTATCAGGTGAGACCTGATAAGCTGCCAAGTTTCTTCAGTGCTCGTCACACATGCAGACCAATTTGCTATGGGAGTCAGAAAAAGAACACAAAAGAAATTGGAATCCAAGGTGTACTAAGATGATTCTCCAAGTTTCATGAGAAGTCCTTTAAATAGCTACCTCTGACAAATGCAGCATGACTCACTTTTCTTCCTCTCGTTGGGCTACACACCCTGGACAGAACAGGAAAGGAGAGGTAGTGTATACCCTCATTGTACTGCAGAGTTCACAGTGTTCCTTATTTCCTTCTCTTACAGGCACATTCACACCCCTCCACCTATCCTGGCAATTAGACCATATCACATAAAACAACACTGTTCGAGTTCTCTGCAATAGTTATTATTGTTTTTTTTTTTTAAAAAAAGAGAGAGCTTATTTAAGGTTTTACAAACCTTACATTTATTAATTACTCTTTCTCTGATTAGACTAAAACCTTAACAAAGGCACACCCAACAATGGTCTAAGTAGTAGATTTATTTGCAAAACTGAAAAATTAAGCTCTCCACTTTGAGATCCCACGAAAACACCTGGATTGTTTATGGGGATGAATAGGTATGAATTTTGTTTTATTTTTATTTTTCCGAATTGTCCATATTTTTCACAATAAACATATTATTCTTATAAACACATAAGCATACTAACATTTTTTAAGAGAAAGTTTTCTCAGCTAATTTAATCTAGTCTTGTCAATACTATCTCTTTGTATTCCTGAATGTTTTTTTTTACTTAAGATACCACAGAGAGATAGGCACCGATATATTATCCCTGTCATCATAAATAACAGAAAACTTTTTCTATTTCATTAAGCTCCACAAATATTTAGAAGATCTGTACGTTATATGTTTTAATATAGAAAATATATGGATTGCCATACTCTTCAGAAAATATATTGACTTTCAGATATCTGAAGAACGACTGGCAAGCCATAAATTCAAGGAAGAAATTTAATAAGTATCCACTACTTAAAAACTCACTTTTGCTAATATTTCATCCTATATATATATTTAGCATACAGTAGCCTCTTTTGACACAAATTTAATAACATCTCTTATTCCTGGGACGCCTGGGTGGCTCAGTCAGTTAAGCATCTGCTTTCAGCTCAGGTCATGATCCCAGGGTCCTGGCATTGAGTCCTGCATTGGGCTCCTTGCTCAGCAGGGAGCCTGCTTCTCCCTCTGCCTGCAGCTCCCCCTGCCTCGCGCTCTCTCTCTCTCTCTGATGAATAAATAAATAAAATCTTTAAAAAAAAAAAATAACATCTCTTATTCCTAAAAAATTATCAGATTGAACTACCTTTGTATCAGTTTGAAAAAAAGGCTATATCCCCAGAAAGAAGTGGACTACAAGAAAAGGAGGTCAAATAGTGAAGCCCAAGATTTTCTAAATTCTTAATGAATCTGGTCTGTACAATATAATTTAAATATTTTTATCGAAAATACATTTCCAGAAAGTCTAACACATACACCTATACATGCACGAACTTGGTAAGTATAAAGCAAAAATAGAGACTTATGAGTTATTTCCCAGTTTGAGTTATCCATATTTTTACTTGCCCTTTCTCTATTTACAAGGACTCCAAAAACTGATTATGTAAACTATTTCCTTAAAAAAATTTACCCAAAATATCTGCTTTAAGTTAATGTATTTTAAGACTGAAGTTAGTTTCCTGCTGTAGCTACAACAAAGAATATTTAAAATTTAGAATGTTCCTTTCTAGTACACTTATAGACTAAGATGAAGTAGGTGCATATCTCCCTATTTTCTCAAAAAGTACAGCTAAAACACCTAGACACTGTATTTAAAACAAATGTAAGATGATTCTAGAAGGTGGCAAGAAGAGAGATCTAGGGAGAGACCTGGGACAAAAGAGAATGATACATTATTCCGTTCTGTGAGTTTTCTTTTAGCCTCATACATCCCAAGCTGGGTAATGAAATGGCCAGCAACCAGGAAATACCAGTGGGCACAAACAACAACCCCAAGAAAAGCCCTTCCTCTCTAGCCAAAGGACCATGGTAGGGGCAACTCAGCAGAACAAAAAACTTGTAGGTAATAAATGGCCTGATGACAGCCGAACCCACGGAAAAAAAATATGACCCCACAACCATCTCTGTGAGCCACGGCCAAAGTGCTAAGCCCAGACTTCCACCTTGACCAGCTGTGGGGAGGTTTCCCATCCCACCCCCACTGCCCTCTAGGTGATAGCAGAGAAAACCAAGTTGGGAGGCATTTTTTGAACTTGAATCCCCATCCAGACATAAGGAGGCTCTCTCTCCCTCCTTTCCTGTGTCAGAAAAAGCTGAGTGGGGAGTCAGAACTTTTATAACCGTTTAAGAGGTAACAAGGCTTCCCGTCCCACACTCCTCCTACCAAGCAGGGTGGTATCAACCAAGGCTGATGGGGGGCTTGAAATCCCACTTTTTCCCAAGATTAAAAGGCACCCTTTTGACCCAGAATGTCAAAGGCAGCTAAGTAGGAAACCTGCACCTGACAATGACAAAGTGGCGTCTACCTTCCCCTAACTGTGCAGTGTCAAGAGACCCGTTAAAATACCAGATTTAATTAAGATCCAAGGAGTCATATGAAATACCCAAAATGCATAGGATATAATTAAAACCACTCATCACACCAAGAATCAGGAAAACCTCAACTTGAATAAGAAAAGACCATGAACAGAGAACAATAAGCTGACACCAATGTTAAGATTATTTGACAAGGATTTTAAGGCAACCATCATAAAATTGCTTAAATAAGTAATTATGAACATGATTGAAACATGAGGAAAAAAAGAAAGTTTCAGCAAAGATACAGAAGATATAAAGAACCAAACAGAGGGTGCCTGGGTGGCTCAGTTGGTTAAGCGCCTACCTTCAGCTCAGGTCATGATCCCAGGGTCCTGGGATCGAGTCCCACATCGGGCTCCCTGCTCAGGGGGAGTCTGCTTCTCCCTCTGTCCCTCCCCACTGGTCCTACTCATTCTTTCTCCCTCTCTCTCGCGCGCAAAAATAAATAAAATCTTAAAGAAAAAAAAAAGAACCAAATAGAAATTTTAAAACTGAAAAATACAAAACTAATAGCGAAGAACTGACTCAAAAGCAGAATCGGTAAACTACAAGATAGAACAATAAAAATTATTCAAACTGAACAACAGGAAGAAAACAGACTGCAGAAATAATGTACAGAACAAGTACCTACAGAACTATAACAACAACAACAAAAAGCTTTGCTAAATAGCATGCTTGCCTTTTAGTTCAGTTTGGCTATGAGACCTCCCAGTACTTTTTCCTATCAGTTATCTGGCCAAGGTGATAAGATACTCCATAAGTCAGTTTACCCTTTTATTCACGTGGTATAAAAAGGAGAGAGACCCTTCTTGGTGTGGAAGTAAAATCATCTGAAAAAAGTTTTCTTTGGAAGTACTGCTTCCTATAAAAAGTCTTTTTAAATTGAATATGAGTTTTGAAGACTCAATTTGTTACTCTTATCACGTTAACAGTAAAAGCAGTACAACAACCATGATAATGCCACTTGGGATTTATATTGGTCTTTATTGTGAAAAGCTCAAAGTGTATGTGAGGTCTTAGGTGGTATCTCAAGTATGTTACTGTTCTCATTAATAGACTGAGAAACTGAAACTGAATTTGCAAAGGTGTATGTCTCACTAAAGGGCCCAGAATAAGTCACTCATTATAGGCAGAAAAAAATATATAAAGTACTCTCATTATTCAGTACTGCATCTTCCAATAAACACTATAATTCCAAATATGGGGCTGGTAAGTGTGGCTGTACACAACATAATTAGCCCTTGGGGAACAGGCTGCATTGTATTAGTGAATTCATTCATTCATTCAAGAATATTAAGTGGGCCCATACTATATGCCAGATATGACTCTAGGCACTAGGAAAGAAAGTTCCTAACTTCATAAAAAATTACATTCTGGTGGGAGAAAACAAAACATAACCAAATTAAAACAAAATAACAGGTGAAAAAAAATGCTATGAGGAGGAGGGAAAAAGCAAGGAAAGGTAGCTAGGAAATGCTAAGCATTTACACAGTGTCTTCTTTTCTATTGCATGGTCAAGGAAAGCATCCACAAGAAGGTAGCATTTGAGCAGGTATTTGAAGGAAGCTAGGGTTCAGTGAGAGTTATTAAAAGTATAATATTCAAAAAGTTAAAATGGGACTCATGTAAATATAAATTGAACATACGCCAAAGATTTATTCTACTCACTTATTAATAAATGAATGTTAAGACTGATTCAAAGAGCATTTGAAGATATGTATATATCTTTTATATATATATATATATAATTTAAATAATGGTGTGTTAGACTAAGAGTGCTAGGTTGGAGACAAAACTGGCCAATGTCCTACAGGTCAATAAAGAGTATTTTTGAAGTTATCTTTTCTAATAGAAATGACTTAACGTTCTTCTGGGAAAAAATTAATTAACATGTAATGTCAATATATCTGAGACTTACAATCGATAGTAAACAGCAAGTCAAATAAAGTACATTCTCCTAAATAATCCGAAGTCTATTAAACAATATCCCCATAAGACACTGAAAGAACACAGCTCACCCTCTCCCTTATTTTCAAGTTTCTCTTTTTTCTTTTTTTTTTTTTTTTCGACAAAGCTTTGCAGATAGGAGAGCATTCCAGTCAGAGACACTGTGAATGAATCACAAAATATTTCCCTCCACTCACCACTCCGACAGCCAAGAAATGCCCTCCCCAACACAGACTCACACATTCACCTGAATCTTATTAAGTAAGAAGTTTGGTGTAAGTAAATAGCTGGAAAAATTGGAGAAGCCAGAAGATTTACATTGGAAGGAGACTGAGAATTGAGGTCGGGAAATGATTTGATTTACATTTTTAAAAACATTACCTGCTGAAATAAAAACTCATTAGGGAGAAGAACAAGGGTAGAGGCTAGAAGACCACTTAGGAGACCATTAAAACGGTCTAGGCAAATAAACAAGTAAATATATAGTTTGTCAGATGTACAAAGTGCTATGGAGAAAAACAAAACAGAATTTGGGAAGGTTGACAGGGGTGTCAGCATTGTCTGGAAAGGTCTTCTCTGATAAGGTGATATTTGCACAGGGATCTGAATGATATAAAAAAGGAAACCATGAAGAAAACTGAGGGAAGAGTGTTCCAGACATGGGGATAAGGCACAATGACTGAGGAGAGAGTCAGGGAAAAGATGGGGAGAGGGGATAAAAGAGAATGCAGTGCCTTGCAAACCACTTTAAGGACTTACTTGGCTTTTAATTGGGGTGAGATGAGAAGCCATGAAGGTTTCAGAGCAGAGAAAGGACACGATCAGCTTTATTAAGTATTAGATTACAGTGGCTGCAATGTGGAGAATGGTCTATAAGTGGGCAATGACAGAAGCAAAAAGATTAGTTAGAAGATCCTTTAGTATTCGAAGGGAGAAATAAGGATGGCTTAGTATAGGGGGGTAGCAGGGACCTTAAGGACAATCAAAACCTGGACATTTTGAAGGTAGAGCCAACAAGTTGTGATAAAGGAACAGACATGGGGTAAATGTGGGTATCAGCCTTAGCAACTGGAAATACAGAGCTGCCATTTATTGAGATGGTAAAGACTGCAGAAGAAACAAGTTTATTAAGGAAATTTGGGGAGAAGAGGAGACATTGATTACAATTTATGAAAAAGGTTAAATACCTCACTTTGGAAGTTACAGGATTCCAAACTCTTCAAATGTAATCACAGTAAGAAAAATCACAATATCGATTTCTAAGTTTCATCCATCAGAAGCAATATCTTTCATCAAATTGAGTCTCAACTAACCCTCATTGCTTCTCACAAATACATACTTTTCAAAATGGCATTTATCATTAATTTCATCCATTGGTCAATATTTTACATATTGAAGCAAGCATCTGATCCTTCATTGAGTATTTATTAAACACTTTTTTGAAATTATATTACATGCTTCTGCAAAAGGCCTGCATATTAAATTTTAAATTCACAGGGTTTACCTGAAGTTCTTTGTATCTATCTTGAAAAGAAATGGCCTCTTGCTCTTTTTCTTTAAGGAAATCTTTTTCTAAGACACTATGCTTTTCCATCAATGATTCCACATCCTAAAAGAAAAATCCAAGCATAAATTGTATAATATTTGATGGCATAAAATATATTCAGTTTTTTCAATGAACACACCAGAAAATATTTGGTAAGGAAAGCACTTACAGGAAGTATGGTTTAAAGCTCAACACTATTACAGATTGTATGGCCCACTCTCATTTCCAGACCTATATTAACATTGATATAACACTAAAATTATTCACACTAATAAATGAATAGCATCTAAACTAACTGTAATCAGCACAAACTATCTCTACATATCTACATATATTTTCTATAAATTTGCAAATTATAGATATATTTATAGGAAAGAGAAATGAGAACATAAATAAATAATTTACCAAAACAGCTATATATCTAAGTACTCTTGTCAAATATCCCATGCTGCCTAACTTCCCATAGGGACAAGTCAATGTTACAGTATAAGAAATACAACACTACCTGTTTTCAAAGTAAATAAAAATAAATCAGAAGAAAAGCATTAGAGGAAAAAATTTGGTAGCAGATGTTCATCTTTAAAAGTAAGTATCTAAGACTAGCCATTGCTTATCAAAGACTTTTCTAAATGATAAATTCACAAAACTAATTTAAATCTATAGCCAAGGGAAGACAGCATCTTCTTCCACTCATGAGTTTTTAATCAGATTAGGATTATATCAAATTTCGAGTCTATGCAACTCAAACATTTATTTTTTTAGGCAAATGCAAATATACCTTTTTAATTCTCTGTTTTTCTTCTTCAGAAACTTTGAGCTTAATCTCCAGACTTGAAATTTTCTGCTGAAGCTGTATGTTTGATACATTGGCTCCAGGATCCTCAGAATCATCCACAAGAGCAATTGTTCCATTACTTTTCTCATCATTTAAACCCAATGGAAAAAGTGAGATATCCAGATGAGTGTGTGTTGATTGCTGAATCTAAACCACATTAAAAAAAAAAAAAAAATACACAAGAGGGGAAAGTTTACACTGTACCAATAATGAAAACATCCAAAGGGCACCAGAAACCACATTTGGAAATTAAGTTGTAGCAAAGGTTCTGAAATTATTTCACCCTTTAAGTAAATCAACAGAAGACCTCAAACTGTTACAACAACCTGATTTTTGCAGCTAAGAACAAAATTCCCTCTAAACTTTAGAGTCTAAAGCATTTATTATTTTGCAAGCAAAGCACTAAAAAACTTAAAACATTTTCTTATGCTTGAAAGCATATAATTAAGTATAGACACATCTGATACTCACCAGTTCTTAAATTTATACAAACATCCAGAATTTGTGTTTTTAAATTATAAATCAGAATTTGAAATTTATTAATAACCACTAATTGATCATCAATCACTCTCTATTAATAACCACTAATTGATCATCAATCACTCACTCAAAGATAACAGGTGACTCAAGATTGTGTACTGTACTTTGGAAATCTGGACTAATTGCAGCATCTAGCCCAATGCCTGGATTAATAAATATTTGAATGAATAAACCCAATGACTGCTATCTTTTTGGTTTTTACTCTAAAATTAAAATGAACACTCTAATACCTAAAAAAACAGGTTAAGCTTCCCTGAAAAGAGAAATAATTATTTTTTTGTAATTATTTTTTCTTTTGAAGTTTTGAAGATTTGAAACGCAAAGCTAAGACAATTTTAATAAATGATACACTTAAACTGTATTTTGGTAACTACGGCTACTTAAAAACTTTGCAATTATGCCACAAAACAAACATATTATTCAGTTTTTTGAATTCCAGATATTAGTCTCAAAGTTAAAATATCTACAAAAATACTTCTTTCATAAAAATAAGTAAAAAAAAAAAATCAATCCGAAAAGCTTTATTTAAACCTCTAATTTTTTAAGTCTGTAAGCTTCTTATAAAAATACACTTGTCTTTACCTGTGCTTTAGGAACAGTTTGACTGACAATGCTGCTGTCTGTGTGTGTATTTTCTGGTGATGAAATGATGGGCTCAGAAGAGAGGCAGCCAACTGAAGTAGCATGGTCATGGTCCAGTACTCCAGATACTAAAGAAAAAATAAATAAATGAAGGATTATCCAAGAGAAAGTCAAGAATAGGTTGAAAGGAAGAAAGAGAGTAGAGGAAAGGGAAGAGAAAAGGGTAAGGGAAGTAAAAGCAATGAAACAAAATGAAGATTCTATGACTATTCCTCGGGGACCATTATCTAAAATCTAAAACTAGTATTTCTAAATTTATCATGACATTTCCACGAGACCCAGACAACAAAACAGTTTACTAATGTCATAGTGTTTACATAATAACACATTACCATAAGTAGTGAATTTCCAACTGAGAGAAAGCATTCAAATATATTATCCATTTATTCAGTTAAGAAAAAGCACTAGCATGCCTACCAATGCCCGCCACAGGCACTAAGCATGGAGAAGAGACAGTGAACAAGACAGATGTACCTTATGACCCAGAGGCAAGTCAACTCAATGAAATATGTATTACAATAAACTGAGTTAAGAGGAAGAATAACTACTTTAAAATAGCTAATCCACGGCGCCTGGGTGGCTCAGTCGGTTAAGTGTCTGACTCTTGATTTCAACTAAGATCATGATCTCAGGGTCATGAGATCAAGCCCCACATCCAGTTCAACGATCCACAGGAAGTCTGCTTGAGAGTCTCTCTTTCCCTCTCCCTCTGCCCCTATGCCCCCACCACACATGCTCTCTCTCTCTCAAATAAATAAAATCTTTAAAAAAATAAAATAGCTAATCCAACTGCCTCTGTATTAACTTCTTCTTTTGTAACAAGCAAAAGAATTTTCATGTTAAGATCAATTTTAGTTTGCTGAATTGTTTCTACAAGAAAGTAATGTTGAAATAGAATCCTATAATTAGTTTGACAACAAATTATTATTAGATTATGATTAGGTTCAAATACAAAGGTCATGAAAAGAAAGCTGACTGCTAAGATGAAATAAGACAAAAATACCGATAAGGGCAAAATAAAAAGATTATACGTATTATTACTATATTCTCAAATTTCTTTCTAAAAATTCAAATATATTTGAATTATGTGTTTTAAAGTTTAAGAAGAGTAAATCATTTTTAGCAGTAATCTCTTTCTATGTTTTGGCTTTCTAAATTATAAAGACCTTTATTCCACATTGGCATCAGTAGCAACGTCAGCGAAGTTCTACCATGAATTCTGGAAGGCAGCTCACAATGGAAATTGCATTTTTCCCTAAAGAAAGACATTTATAAGGTAATTAGGTATTTAAAAACTAAGGAATATATCAATTTCTGATTGGCACCCTATGGGATCATTCAATTATCTCACATACACTATTATGTTGCAATACCGAGTTTTTAAGATACTATGTGCCATACTGGATAAGGTATTCTACCTTGTTCCACAAGCATGTCACTATTTTAACTAAAATACAGAAAACTGGAATTTCAATTCATATTTGTACTTGATATATCTTTCCCAGAAATATTTTTTTTCTAATCTTCACTATTCTGTATGCTAACATATTTCTTTAAAATGTCAAAATAGTCTACTTCTAATTCTGAATTATAATTTATAATAAAAATATTCCTAATGAACTTTTAAAGGCATGAAAATGAGTACTATTATACAGTAAGAGGGAATAAGGCTTGTAATTAACAGCATAGACTCTAGACCCATAGTGTCATACCAGGTGTAAAACGATCGGCAAGTTTAACTTCCCTTAGTTTCCTTGCCTGTAAAATTGGCATAGAGTTGCTGATGAGACTTAAATTGACTAAAATATGTAAAACATTTAGCACTGTGCTGATACCATTTTCATTATTACTTCAAAGATCATTAAAATTTGTTGGACAATTATGTTTATTTCTGGGCATAAAAGGTATGTGTGACTATGATCCCGGGTTCAAGAAACTCTTAAAAATACCATTCTGATCTGGGGTGCCTGGGCGGCTCAGTCAGTTGAGCATCTGCCTTTGGCTCGGGTCATGGTCCCACAGCGTGCTGGGATCCAGCCCCACGGCAGGCTCCCTGCTCAGCGGGGATGCTTCTCCCTTTCCCTCTGCCCCTCTCCTTGCTTGTATGCTCTCTCTCTCTCTCTCTCTCTAATAAATAAATAAAAATCTTTTTAAAAATATCATTCTGATCTAATACCTGAACATTTTTAAATCTCTTTATATGTCACTCATATTTATAGCTATAATCTAAGACATCATATTGTCCCAAGTTAAATTCTCATCCTATAACATTAAATGGTCAAGTACATCAGAAGGAAAAGTAGGTAGAATAATGGAAGGGAGGGGATGTAGGAGGAAAGAAAGGAAAGCAATACATAAGGAAAGAGGAAGGGAGAGGTTGAGGGAGGAAAGTAGGAAAAGGGGGACCTCACACTTGTGACCGCAACCTCATATTTCCACGAGCTACTGCCACCCTATCACACTTTCCCTTTATAACCAAATTTCTTGTCTCCAAATGATTTGTTTCCATTTTTTTTCTTCCTCTCCCACCCCTCATCACTCCAGTGGACCCATCATTTAAGATATTAATTTTCCTTTCAGTTACTATTAATCAAATGAACACGTCTTACTTGATCATTCTTTCTTTAGTTCTCAGGAGCACTTGCTACTAGTGCCCCTCCTTGTTCCTGAACCTCCTCCGTTGGCACTTGCAATACCATTATCTCCTAGATTTCCTCCTAACAGTTTGACTATTTTGTCCTTGTTTTCTTTTCAGATTCTTTCTCCACTCAATCTTAAGTTTCATTGTTCCCAATGTCCACTTCCCAATATCCACATTATTACCACTTTGAAAATCCATTATTTAGATTATGACCTGTAAGCTAATGACACCTAAATTCACATCTCTAAGCACCAACCACGTGCAGACCTCCAGATCCATATACTCAACTTTAACTACCAGACAGTTCCATTTAGGCTGTCTAGCAGGTATGTCAAACTTACCCATTATCTTACATAAAGCTGCCTTGCTTCATGTTTTCCATCTTAGTTAATAGTACCCCAAAGAACTATTTGCCAAGCCAGAAATTAAGTGCCAACCTCACTCCAGTCACACTTTGTTACTAACAGTTCTAATTATGCCATACAGTTCAATACCTCTATGACCTCACAATATACTGCCTAAGTAAAAGTTATAGGTGTGGAGTCAAAAATGGATTCAAATTTAAACAGTAACAATTTACTCGTCATGCAGACTTGGACAAATTACATAAACCCCTCTAAGCCATTGTTTCTTCTTCTGAAAATGGGGAAATAATGTGTAGCTCAGAACAAAGCTATACAGCTTAGCTCAGATGATGTATATAATCACTTCATTGTACCAGACAGGTACATGGTAAATATTCAGTAAATGGAAGTTGCCACTGAAATTATCATTTGTCAACATTCAAAACAAGCTTATCCAGGAATCTTTTCACCTGCTCCATTACCACCCAACCATAATATAATTTAAATGTCCCACTATCAACATATGACAGAATTTCTAAGAAATAACTATAATTAAAACATTATATATAATAATGGGATACAAATAAAGCAATGACTAGGAAAAAATCTATAGTCTTGAACACTTCAATCCATTTTTTAAAAATCAGTGAATTAAATTCCCAGGTCATAAACTAAAAAGAAACAGTAAAGAAAATTTAAAAAGCACAATAAAGAAAACAAAGATAATGCAGACAGAAGTAGATTAAGAAGAAAAGTAAATCTAATTAATCTATCTAATTTCTAAAAAAAATCCTGAATTTCTAAAAAGAATAAAAATAGTACTTAATTAATTAAAAATAAAAAAGGGGAAGTACAAATACACAAATTAAATGACCAGGCGAAAATAAAACAAAACAATTTTTTAGTAATAAAACTCCTTTGTAGACTTCTAAGTAAATTTGAAAAATCTAGATAAAATAAGCAATTTTCCACAGAAATACAGCTTATATAAGTTGTTCTGATTAGAGCTAAAAACAAAACAAAACAAAACAAAAACACTCAAAAATAGAACAACTGCCTTGGGGAAAAAAGTTAGGCACCTACCCCACAAGTAAAGCACTCAAGAAAATTTCTACCAAAAACTCAAAGAATGGATAATCCAATGCTCTAAAATTGTTGCTGAACATTGAAAGTAAAGGAAAATGTCAAAATGTCATTAACATTACATAACATTAACACAACACTGATAGCTAAGCTTGATAAAGACAGTACAAAAAGAATCATTAGAGATTTTTAGAGTATCACTTATAAATAATGACAAAGTTGTAAATAAAATATTAGTAAAAAAATTCCACTACCATATTGAGAGAATGACATGCAACGAACAAGTCAGATTTGTTCTAGTAATGCAAGGCTGGTTCACTATAAAGGAATTCTTTAACAAAAATTTCCATATTAATATATTGGAAGAGAAAAATTATATGATTATTTCCAAGACTCTGAAAATGCTTCTGACAAAAACTGAATACCCATGTCTGTAAAAAACACTTTAAACAGGAATTGATGGACACTTTCTTAACATGATATAGGCCTTAGTCCTAAAGTCAGCTAAACAACTAAAGTTGTTTCCTATATGAATAGGAGCAAAACAAGGATGACTACTATCTCCATGCCACTGAACATTCCACTAAAGGCATGAGCCAAGGTGTTAGACAAGAGAAATTAAACAGAAGCATAAAAATAGGAAAAGGAGGAAAACTATTTCATGTCCCTACTAACTAAAATAATACATACATTCAGTAAAGGAGCAGGATATAAACTTAAACACAGCATACAGAAAATAGCATTTACTTGTAAAAACATTAACCATTTAGAGTATATAATGGTACAGAAGAATACTATTTTCCATAGCAACAATGATAAAATAGTTACAAATTTAAGAGGAAATACGACAAAAACATTTAAAACACTTCTAAAAGACTCAAGGATAGACCTGACAAAGGAAAAGATCTCTTGAAGCTGGATAGGGAAACTAAACATCATAAAGATGTCAACCCTCCCTTAGTTAATTTATTAGTCCTAATATAATTCCAATAAAAGTATCAATAAGCTTTTTTATAAACGAACTAGACAAATGGACACTAAACATCACATGGAAAAGCAAAAATGCAAATATGGGCAGGAAAATACTAAAAATGAAAAAGTATAAGTAGAATACTACCCCCCTCATTATAATATACTAAATTAAACTATATTCAAACATACTACTGACCTTATTAAGACATACTGTCTTTTAAATTATATTAGCACATATGATAAACCCTTTATAAATAAAACAGTGTATTTATTTGGTGCAGCAATAAACGGACCAGAAGAATATACCAGAAAGTCCAGAATAGACCCATGTATGTATGAAGCTTAGATATATGATAAAAGTGGCATTTTAAATCACTAAGGCAAAGATGGGCTTATTAATAAACAGTGTGAGGACAACTGATAGCCATTTGGGAAAAGATGAAATTAGACTCATACTTCACATTATAGACAAAAAAATAAACTCTAAATTGATCAGAGATTCAAATACTTAAAAAATTAGACCATATCAGTATTAAAAGAAACTATGAGTGGGTTCCTCTTTATCCTGGGTGTAAGAAAGGGCTTTTTAACCATAACTTGATTCCAGACACGATAAAAAAAAATTAACAAATTTGACTATAGAATATATACAAACTTTTTGGGTATCAGAATTATCTTCAATAAAATTTTAAAAAGCTGATAAACCAAAAAATATGTAGAATCTGTAACACAGGTAAGGGTTAATATTTCTAATATATAAAAAATGCTTAAAACTTAAAAGGAAAATATTAGAAAAAAAACAGCCTATAGAATAATGGGCAAAAATGTAAACAGACAATTCACCAAAAAGAAAATATACGAACAGTCCTTAAATATATGAAGAGACGCAGACATATGCACCTGCTCATTTGTCATAAACACAGGGAGAAGAAAACCAAAACCAGTGAGACTGGGTGAAAGACAGGTGGCATGAAGTGGAAAGACAGAAGAGAGAAATGGTGGAAATATCTTTTCTATGAGTGTAGTTTTTTAATATGGTTCTGATTTCTGGAACCATGTTAATGTTTCACATCCTCAATAAAATAAAAATAAAATCAACAAGCAGGGGAATAAGGGGATTGAATCCTAAAATAATATATAAAGAGTAATAAATGAACTAAACCATATTTCAAATGAATAATCTTATCACACCATAAAATGTGGGAGGGATAGGTGGGGAAAAGAATTAACCCAAGTTAGTTTGGGACACAGTATTTTGACTATACGTCCTCAGTGTAAGGAACAAAAAGAATGCTAAATAAATATTGAGAAGAGGAAGAGGAAGAAAAAAATAAGAGAATGAGGAGGAAGGAAAAAAAGAATAAATATAAAGCAAATATGGTAACATGTAACATCTAAAGAAAATCGATGAAGGATATATGGGAATCATTTGTCCATGTCTTACAGCTCTTCTGTAAGTCAAAATAAAAAGGACGAAAGAGCAAAAAGGGGGGGAAAAGAGAAATTATATAACAGAAAATACACAAGAGATCTGAAGTATTGCTCTTAAGCGAAAAAAATACCTAGTCTAAACAAAAGTCTTGTCTATGCAAAGTTGCTAAATAAAGACTCGGTATCACTAAAAACATGTATGGGAATACTCCTAGCAATACTGTTCATGATGGCAAATAAGTGACAACAGCCTAAATACCCACTGACAGTTGA
Source organism: Mirounga angustirostris (assembly GCF_029215605.1). Classification (NCBI taxonomy): domain Eukaryota; kingdom Metazoa; phylum Chordata; class Mammalia; order Carnivora; family Phocidae; genus Mirounga; species Mirounga angustirostris. The sequence continues at coordinate 77,912,757 of NW_026991713.1, forward strand.
ATAGCTAAATGAGCTGTAGCATAATCATACACTGGAATATTTTACATCAGTGAACATAGAGAAACTACAGGTACATGCAACAAAATGGAGGACCCGTAGAAATGTAAATTTGGGCAAAAAAAGTAAATCGTAGGGAGTTCACACAGTATTAACCCATTTTTATAAGGCACATAAACAAAACTCTTTAGAGATATATACACATATACAATAAAACTGTATTTCACAAAAGCGAGGAAAACATAACTCAAAATTTAAGACGGCGGTTCCCTTTAGAAGAAAGCATATGAATAGGACAGAAGAAGAGTACTAGAATTGGTAATGTTCTAGTTCTTAAATTAAATGGCAGATTCATGAGTGTAATTTTCAAACATAACAAAAATAACTAACATATGCCTAAAAATTTAATTCCGAAGACTTCTTGTTTCAATGCCCTTCCTGGTTGTATTTCTCAACCCTCATGAGCTATATTAACCTACTGATCAAAACTTGCTCTAGGTAAGTAAGATAGGAAAAAACTCTAATTCAAACTAAAGATAAAGAGGGACAAACTAGTTTACTAAAACAAATTATGCTTTTATGAAAAGATGTCAAGAATCAGCAACCACCAATAAACACAAGATTTGAAGGCATGAGCTTCTCCGGCATCCTGCTAATCTCAATACTTATTCCAGAAACAAGGAAAGCTGAACCTAAAATGCCTAGAATTTACATGTGCTTTCAACTATGAGGCATTTGTGGGATTTTCAGGAATTTGTTTAACTAGATAATTTAAATGTTTACTGAATATATCATAATCCATGTCCTATTTAAAAAATAAAATGAGAAAACAAATGAGTTGAGCTGTGCAAAAAAAAAAAAGAACATATAAATGTATTACTCTCTAAGTGGAAACTAGATATTTTCAGTTAAGCCTCTAAGTTTTTCACTACGCTAGAATTCACACATCTTCCCTACATTTTAGGTGACTATCCAATAACAATAATTTACCCTCAAAAAAAGCCACATTGGTAAATACTATCCACATATGCAGACCAAAATTATTATTCAACAATAATGATGGTACGCGTTTTATATATGCCTGCTTAACAAATGGGAATTTTTAAGCTTAATAGTAGAAAATTACAAATTCCAATGTGTAAAATATAATTATCTTCTCACCTAGACAAGAAAATATAACTTGTAAAGTTTCAAACTGCTACAGTATTCTTTGGTCTATTAAAAGCTGACTGGAGGGGGGGTGCCTGGGTGGCTCAGATGGTTGGGCATCTGCCTTCAGCTCAAGTCATGATCTCTGGGTCCTGGGATAAAGCCCTATATTGGGCTCCTGGCTGGCTCAGCAGGGAGCCTGCTTCTCCCTCTGCCTCTCCCCCAGCTTGTGTGCTCTCTATCTCGCTCTCTCAAATGAATAAATAAAATCTTAAAAAAAAAAAAAAAAAAGTTGACTGGTATCAGGCTTCATGTCGAAAATCTTTATAAGATCGAGTGCACCCAACAGCCAAATTTTTTAAAGTAGAAATCTACAAAATTTTGTTTCTTTGGGTATTTTGTTTGCTTGCTTTTAAAGCTTAAGCAAGAGTACAGACACAGTTTGCTTCATTTCAAATGTGAAATCCTTGATTTTCTAAAACAGAGAATACAAGGTCAGCATACACTCTTTTATAGGTATAAAGCTAATCAAAAGTGCAATGAATGGCAGTTCTTCATCTTTCACTTTGTAACGGTAATCAGCAAAGTCACTGGGCATTCATTTTTCATTGACAGACCTCATCTAAAACACAAAAAAGCCCACTATGTCAGAACACTGCATAAGCAAAGGAGGACCAAGTTTCCAAATAGTATGCAATTTTTTTCCAGTAATTTTGCCTGTGGTCAACTCTGTTTTGTTTACATAAGCATAATAACTCTTGTAAAGTCTAAACAAGAAACAGGTGTAAATATTCATGCACTTTTAACTACACCCAAAGAAACCTGTTAATCTCTACCAATGCTTAATAATTCAAAAAGAAAACACCAATAAAATGATAAATGGTTTTACAACTTTTAACTTAAAAAATATTTTTGGACTTTAATTTTCATTCAGACATTCTTTTATCCAACCCAGGCCCCTCCTTTACACCATCTTTTCATCTCGCAGAGGCTGGTGATTACCTTTTACAAATTGTCATCTCACTGAAATCCTCTGATACCCTAATTTATTTTCAGGTCTATGTATGAACCCACTGCTTCTGGTTCAGGGCTCATGGCTGAGACTCTGAACCTCACTCATGTAAACGAATCACTCAGTTATGGAAAACAAAAATTATGTAAAAATTAAGGAAGATCTAAATGGTACATCTAAATATGAAGGTTTGTTAGCAAATATAAAATAAGTGGATAGGTTGGGTTTTTTTTAAGAGGCAGAAAACAGGATTAAAATCAGTGTTTAAAAAAGTATTACCTCTATCCAAGAAGGTTCTCTCCAAGAAATGCCCCTTGATTTATTATTTAATGGATTGCAAGATATTACCAAGGATACCCAGGTTAGAGACTTAAGGAGAAAAATATAATAGCTTTAAAAAGGCTAAGATATGGGGCACCTGGGTGGCTCAGACATTAAGCGTCTGCCTTTGGCTCAGGCCATGACCCCAGGGTCCTGGGATCGAGTCCCACATCAGGCTCCCTGCTCAGCGGGAAGCCTGCTTCTCCCTCTCCCACTCCCCCTGCTTGTGTTCCCTCTCTCGCTGCCTCTCTGTCAAATAAATAAATAAAATCTTTAAAAAAATAAAAAGGCTAAGATACAGGAACAAAAGGAATAGGAATGGTTGTTTCCTTAATAAAAGAGAGATTACAAAATTGATTACATTTCTACCACTTTAGTTATTTTTAATTAGTCTCCAGAGTATCCTATAAATACAGGCTCCACCTCTCCTTGCTTCTTTGAGGAATAGTGGTGTGTTCCTAAGAGCTATTTTGGCAACACCATATACCACAAATTGTAATGAGCAATTTTTAGAATTATGCAGATGACTAAAAAAACTATGTTTTAATTTATAAAAGAGACAGAGATAGAATCTTTATATACAGAGATAGAATCCTCATAATCCATCACTAGAATGGTCAACACAAATTCATACCATATAAATAAAATTTTTTGAACAGGGATATTAAAAAATAATCTATTTAGATCCCCACTACTTCTTCATTATCATTGCAGGAATAAAATCCCACAGCATCCAAGAAATAAATAAAAATAAAAACAGAAACACACTAATAAAATGCAAACAATTATCTAATGACTCTAATAACTTTGAAAAATATGAAAGAAATATCTCAGAACCATAAATATATCTTTAAGCCAAGTTACTATCTGAGATTTTTTTTTTTCTTTCAACTCGGGCTCACACAAGGTGACCAAACATAAGCAAATTCTAAACAATTTCCAAAGAGGAAGAAAAAAAAAAAATCACAACTTAAGTTAAAGCAATATGTTAAACTGATATGCTGAGGAAGTTTTTGGCTCCCCAGTCTATGGAAGCTGGTCCTTTAGAGTTTCTTTTAGAAACCAAAAGCAAAGGCAACAAAAGCAAAAATAAACAAGTGAGACTAAACTATAAAGCTTCTGTACAGCAAAGAAAACCATCAACAAAATCACAAGACAACCTACCAAATGGGAGAAAATATTTGCAAATCATGTATGTGATAAGGGGTAATATCCAAAAAATATAAAGAACTCATATAACTGAACAGGGAAAAACCAAACAACCCATTTTAAAAGGGACAGAGAATCTGAATATACATTTTCCCAAAGAAATATACAGCCGCCCAACAGACAGATGAAAGGTACTCAACATTACTAATCATATGGGAAATACAAATGAAAACCACAGTGATATATCACTTCATAATCTGAATAAGCAGTAATATTAGAATGGCTTTACCAAAAAGATAAGAAATAACAAGTGTTGAAAAGAATGAACAGAAGGGAACCCTTGGCACTGCTAACAGGAATGTAAATCGATACACCTACTATGGAAAACAGTAGGGAGGTTCCCAAAAAAAATTAAAAACAGAACTACCACATGATCCAGCAAATCCACTTCTGGGTATTTATCCAAAGAACACAAAATACTAACCTGAAAAGATATATGCACCCCCATGTTCACTGCAACATTATTCACAACAGCCAGGACATGGAAACAATCTAAGTGTCTGTCAATAGATGAAAGGATGAATGGATAAAGAAAATGTGATATGTGTGTGTGTGTGTGTGTACACATATAAGAGAATATTATCCACCCATAAAAGTGAAGGAAATCTTGACTTTTGTGACAACATGGGTGAATCTTGAGGACATTATGCTAAGTAAAATAAATCAGACAGAGATAGTCAACACCGTATGATTTCACATGTATGTGAAAAGGAAAAGAAAGAAGTTAACAGATACAGAGAACAAATGGTGGCTGCCAGGGGTGGGGGGTAAGGTGAAAATGTACAAATTTCTAGTTCTAAAAAGTAAGTCATAGGGATGCCATGTACAACACAGTGACTAATAAAACCAAACTGCACATTTGCAAGTTGCTAATAGGTCTTAAAAAATATTCACCATAAGTAAAAAAAATAAATAAATAAGTAATCATATATGAATGTTAACTAAATGAATTGTGGTGCAATATTCAGTATTCAGGTATACCTCTTTTTATTGAGCTTTGCTTTATTTCACTTTGCTGATACTGCATTTTGTACAAATTAAAGGTCCATGGCATCACTGAATCAAGCAAGTCTATGGATGCAGCTTTCCAACAGCATTTGCTCATTTCATGTCTCTGTGATACATTTTAGTAATTCTCACAATGTTTAAACTTTTTCATTATTATATGTGTTATGGTCATCTGTGGTCAGTGATCTGCAGTGTTCCCACTGTAATTGTTTTGGGGCACCACAAATCACGCCCATATGACATAGCAAATTTAACCGATAAATGTTCTATGTTCTGACTGCTTCACCAACCGGCCATTCCCCCATCTTTCCCTCTACTCAGGCCTCCCTCTTCCCTAAGACACAACAATACTGAAATCAGTCCAGTTAATAACCCTACAATGGCCCCTAGGTGTTCAAGTGAAAGGAACAGTTGCACATCTCTCACCTTAAATAGAAAGCTAGAAGTAATTAAGCTTAGTCAGGAAGGCATGTCAAAAGCTGAGGTAGTCTGAAAGTGAGGCATCTTGCACCAAATAATTAACCAAGTTGTAAACGCAAAGAAAAATTTTCTTAAATTAAGTGTTACAGCAGTGAACACATGAGTGCTTTGAAAGCAAAACAGCCTTACTGCTGAAATGGGAAAAGTTTTAGTGGTCTCGGTAGAAGATCAAACCAATCACAACATTCCCTTAAACCAGTCTAATCCAGAGTAGGGCCCTAACTCTTCAATTCTATGAAGGATGAGAGCATTGAAAAAGCTGCAGAAGAAAAAAGTGTGAAGCTAGCAGAGGTTGGTGCGTGAAGCTTCAGGAAAGAAGCCATTTCCATAACATAAAAGTGCAAGGTAAAGCTGCAAGTGTTGATGCAGAAGCTGAAGCAAGTTACCCAGAAGACTTGGTAAGATAATTAATGAAAGTGGCTACACTAAACAGCAGATTTTCATTGTAGATGAAACAGCCTTCTATTGAAAGAGGATGCCATCTGGGACTTTCATAGCTAGAGAAAAGTCCATAACAGGCTTCAAAGCTTCAAAGGACAGGCTGACTCTCCTATGCGGGGCTAATGCAGCTGGTGACTTGAAGCCAATGCCCATTTACCATTCCAAAAATCCTAGGGCCCTTAAGAATTATGCTAAATCTACTCTCCCAGTACTCTAGTCTATCAATGAAATAACAAAGCCTAGATGACAGCACGTCTGTTTATTACATGGTTTACTGAATAGAGCCCACTGTGGAGACCTACTGCTCAGAAAAAAAGATTCCTTTCAAATATGACTGCTCATTGACAATGGACCTCGTCAGCCAAGAGCTCTGATAGACTTGTACAATGAGATACGTGTTGTATTCATGCCTGCCAACAACATCCGTTCTGCAGCCCACGGATCAAGGAGTAATTCTGACTTCCCAGTCTTATTATTTAAGAAATACATTGCATAAGGCTATAGCTGCCATGGGTAGTGATTCCTCTGATGGATCTGGGCAGAGCTAATTGAAAACCTTCTGGAAAGGACTCACCATTCTAAATGCCATTAAAAACATTTGTGATTCATGGGAAGAGGTCAGAATATTAACATAAGAGTGTGGAGAAAATTGATTCTAATCCCCATGGATGACTTTGAGGGGTTCAAGATTTCAGTGGAGGAAGTAACTGCAGGCCTGGTGGGAATAGTAAGAGAACTAGCATTAGAAGTGGAGCCTGAAGTTGTGACTGAATTGCTCCAATCTCATGATTAAACTTGAATGAATGAGGAGTTGTTTCTTATTGATGAGCACAGGAAATGTTTTTTTGAGATGAAATTTACTCCAGGTGAAATACTGTGAAAATTGTTGAAATGACAAGGAAGGATTTAGCATATTACATCAATTTAGCTGATAAAGCAGGGGTAGGGTCTGAAAGGATTGACTCCAAATCTGAAAAAAGTTCTTTAGGTCAAATGCTATCAAACAGCATCACATGCTACAAAGAATTGGTTCATGAAATGAAGAATCAATTGATGCAGCAAACTTTGTTATAATATTTTAAGAAATTGCCACAGCCATCCCAACCTTCAGCAACTAACACCCTGATCAGTGATCAGCCATGAACACTGAGGCAAAACCCTCTACTAGCAAAATGATGACATATGACGAGCTGAAAGCTCAAATGATGGTCAGCATTTTTTAGCAATAAAGATTTCTTAATTAAAGTATGTACATTTTTTAGACACAATGCAAATGTACACTTAACAGAGTACAGTACAGTATAAACATAACTTGTATATGCACTGGCAAACCAAAAAATTCATTTGACTCTCTTTATTGCAATATCCACTTTACTGTGGTCTGGAACTGAACCCACTAATCTCCAAGGTGTGCTTGTATATAAATATCAAATTATTATGTTGTACACCTGAAACAAACATAATGTTAAATGCCAATTATACATATACATATACAACTTTTTAAACTCCACTACAACATGATGAGATACTTAAGGGAAAAAAAAGTGCTTGTGCTCTTTTTGGGACTCCTTGATTCACCTAATTCACTTATTCAAAATATAATTGTAGAGTTACCATTATAATCAAGACAGTGAAATCTTTTTCACTGAAGACTGCACAAAAGACTTTCACAAAAGACTACAATCTTTTACATTAGAAATTTACCCTGAGACTATCACATTAGTATTAAAATAATAGAAAATAAATAAATAAATCCTTATCTAGAGTACTTAGTGGTTAGCTATTATGGAAAGACCTCCCATTGTCTGCAGAGTTAGTCTCACTATTGGAGCATCCCAAATATCAAATGATTAAAGTAAAATACTAGTGTGCTACACATAAATGGTGCTTAATAAACCAATTTACTCTAGAGAACTTAGTTAAACATTTCTTGGAAATATTTTAAGTGTGAAATATTTTAAGTATAACAGAAAAGGTATTACCCCAATTAAGGGTAAAATTTGACTCTCATAGAGATATAAAGGGAATGCATGGGAAAGATTCTACTCTATTCATACAATAGGAGAACCAGGCAAATGTTATAATCAGTCGAAGGAAAAGTCAAAATAGCACAAATTTATGCTGAGTAAGGAATGTTAAAATGAATTGCAATGGAAGTGAAATTGGTTTTTTCCCCAAAGGAGAGCAGGAAGTCAGTCAAAATTCTACTAGACATCACAGAATTTACATATCCATCAGTTACCTACAACACATAAAGAGCTGTAAAATGTAAAATAGCTGAAGGTCAGTAAACAGGGCTAGAATCAGATAACCCTGAAAACTCTGCTCCGTGTTCAAAATGCATAGTGTTATTTGAAAACCTTTTTTTCCCTATATAACCAAACAGAATAGCTCAAATTTCTGTTAAGCTAAGTGAAATGAAGAAAGGGGAGAGAACCACCACTGACTGAGTATAGAGTTTGCACCAGACATTATAAAAATATCTTGTGTGTGTCAACCAATTTATCCTTACCAAAACTACCATTTATCGATGAAGAATCTAAGATTCAAGGTTTATCTCTTATGTCCAAGATCTCACAACTAGATCAGAATACATGTCTGTCTGACTCCAAAGCTCACCCTCTTCTTTCCACAATGATTAAAAATTAATAATAAAAAATAAAATTATATTTGTGTGTGTGTTTGTGTGTGTTTAGGATGTAAACCAACAATGAAAAATACAAGACAAGGAACAAAATACAGACCATCTAATAGTAAAAACATAAAGTTAAAAAGGGAGATGAAAACTTAAGAATTTTATAAAACTAATGTTCTCAATGAAGTGTATATTTAAATGATACCAACAGCAGAAGTCACTGTTCTGTTACTAAAAGCCCAAAAAGAAAGAAAAACATGCCTGACTAGCACATATACAGTAATTTAACAACGCCAATTAAAAGAATAAAATAAAACCAGCAGTTCTCAAATTCTTAGTCATATTCTATTCCCAAGAGAAAACAAAACGAATGAAGTAAAACAAACTAGTTTAAAGTTCACATCCGCCTGTCTAGTTAATCAAATGGCAAAGGAAATGTAGCTAGAGTATGGGAATATTAGCGAAATGCATGTCACAATTATTTCTTCTTTCTTCTCTTTCTTTAAGCTTTCAATGTAAAGCTTGCCACAATTTCCATTCTCTTTAAGCTCTGGAGATTATTTTCGATTCTCTCTTTCTTCTGTGTACTTTTTTTTCTTCAACTGCAGATTTCCTCTTTTATGCTCTGAAAGAGCTACGATCCTCATTATTTTCTTCCTATATGCCCATGATGCTCTTGTTATAAATCTTTTTATAATGTATGTTAATACTTTTTTGACTTAATCATTGTGTCTTAAAATTAAAATATTTTTCTTTTCCTGTTTTCTAAATCATAAAATAGAAATATCAACAAAGTTTCACAGCAACATATTGACAGGTATCAGTAGATCCAAACATAATTCCCATTTGCCAGAAGCTAACTCAGCCTCTTAAACTGAAGTAAATAGCCCCATAATAACTTCACAGTTTTCACAAAATGAGTATCATTGTATACAAATGGAACTGTTCCCTTTAGAATTCTGGGGTATTTTGTCCACATTTAGGTCTAAAGCACCTATACTACCCAAATAGCATGCTATATATAAGTGGTCCCATCAAAGTTAGCCAACATCTACATGGCTATGTATATAAAACATGTATGTGGCTTTTATAAACTTTATAGTCATAACAGTTTTCAACAACAGCAAGCAGACCAGCCTACTTTTTTATCAACTGATGAAAATACTATTCTTAAAAAAAAAAAAAAAAAAAAACTTAGCATGCCAACATACTCTTAAAGCTAGATAACTAAAGCCATATACCATCAACCCAAAGTGGGGACTCAAAAGCAAAATCTGAGCCTACTACATATAAACCTCTTACTCTGCCAGACGTCATTATATCCCCTTTTCCAACAAGCTAAATGCAATAGCAGCTATTAGACACCTAAATTCTCAGATTTTCCTCCAAGAAATTGTATATACCTAAATCCAGAAAAAAATATGTAGTTTAAAGATTATTATATTCATTAAAATTGATGAACCATAAAGCTGAAATAAAGTAAAAACGGTTTACATCTCAAAGTTAAAGTAAAAAAGAGGGATATGCCTTCACCTAAGGAATCTCTGTCACAAAGAATCCAATGAAGTGCCAAAGTATACTTATTAGTAAGCGTAAAAGACTTAAACAAAAAATGAAAATTTTAATAAGAAATACAAATGCTGAAAAACCACATACTTAAAAAAAACTCATGAAATTGGTGTGAAGCCTTACAAATTGTTCATTTAAGGGAAATATCAATCTAAGATTTAGAATATTCAGTATTTGGGCCTGAGTAGCTCAGTTGATTAAGCGTCTGACTCTTGATTTCAGCTCAGGTCATGATCTCAGGGTTGTGAGATCAAGCCCAGCGTCAGGCTCCATGCTGGGTATGGAGCCTGATAAAGATTCTCTCTTTCCCTTCCCTCTGCACAAACCCCCTAAAAAAAAAAAAAAAAAAATGCAGTATTTAACTCACCAAAAATAGTGACAGTTAACTGCAATGTGATCTTACATCTATAATTAACAAAAAATAAAACAAAATTGTCTTACATTGACTTGATAAAAGCTTATTTTATTGTCTACAAAAGGTATAATTTAGAAAAAGAAAAGCTTTATTTTCTATATAACTAGAAATATGTTATTGTCTAATACAATTTAGAAAAGGAAAAAAACCTTTGAGATAAGACGTGCACAATACTTTGAATATATATTTATTCCTCTCAGTGTTTCCTTTAAGGAAACTCAAGCCACTCAAGAGAAAGCATGGAATCACAAAGAAAAATTGAGCTTTAAGAACTACATTCACATCCCAGTTCTACTCTTAAGAGCTCATACCACTGGGCCTTGATTTCCTTATTTAGAAAATGAACAAACAACACTATGTTCCTCAAAAAAAAAAAAAAAGAGTATGATAATCAAATAAGATAATGACTGGGGAATTGCTTTAAAAACTAAAGTTACCAAGAAGAATCATCACTTAAGTGATCAAAATATATAGACATACAAAGTCTCCTAAGTAAAAGAGAACCACTCCAAAGGCAGAAAAGACTGAAATATAAAATTTTAATTCATCCAGTAATATATTTAAATAAATAATACAAACAACCAGAAAGAAGACTGGCTGATCAGCCACAGAAGCTTAAATAAAAGGAAAGATATGCAGACAAATTCTGGCAGAGTTCATCTAAGTATTATCCAGGGAAAAGGACATGTAAGCCAACATATTAAATTATTCCACTCCTCTTGGCAAATCCATTTCTATAACGTGAAAGAAACATGCTATTTCACTGTAAGTCATTAAATTCAATTTATTTAACTCCCTTTATTCTAATTCCATGTTCACCACACACCTTTTGATTGTAATGTGGTTAACCATTTGTTCTGCTATAGGCAGAGAATCCATTCTCTGGCAGAGAAATTTCTCATTGTAAATTAATTGACATTCTGGTTCTATGTTTAAGTATCTTAAGCTTAGTCTTTCTCTGAGAGATGAAGCTGCTCTCAATATATTGATAAATATACATTCTAATATGAAAATACATATTTGTATATATAGTCTGCAAGGACCAGTTCCCACCTTTCTTTTTTTTTTTTATTATGTTATGTTAATCACCATACATCATTAGTTTTTGATGTAGTGTTCCATTGTTTGTGCATAAAACCCAGTGCTCCATGCAGTACGTGCCCTCTTTAATACCCATCACCAGGCTAACCCATCCCCTACCCCCCTCACCTGTTTGTTTCTCAGAGTCCATAGTCTCTCATGGTTCATCCTTTCAACACAGACAAATTCAACAAGAAAATAACTGCCCATCTTTAAGGCCTGTTTGAAGAAAGTGTGCCAAAATTCCCACCTTGTTACAATATCCCAATGCCTATAACCAAGACAGCATACAGAAGAAAGTTTACATTTTACAGTTAATGAAAATGAAAAACTCCAAGTGGTTTGCCTAAATTATCCTGCTAAATAGTAACAGATTAAGACCACAGTGGACCTTTCCTCATCCTAATAGCAGTTCTTTCCCTACCTCCCTCACATAATACCATTTGGGAGAATATTCCATGAATCTTTTCAAGTTTATGAAAAGAGTTATGTTTCAGAGATTAAAAATTTTGCTTCACTAGAGGCTATTTACAGGAAGAAATAGTTAATATTTGCTATTTCACAGGGAGCAGTGCAAAGCTCAGGCAAATAAAAAAAACCAACACATTATTTCAGAGTAAATAACCTACTTTTATTTAATCCTCATTGTTGACCATGTAAAACAGTGTGCTACTTTCATCCCAGCATACACAAGTCACAAAAACTAAGTAAAGCCTGGCCATGTTTGCGGGGATGAAGAAAAACTGACTGAAATCACTATTTCTATAGACAGACATTAAGTACAAAAAGGTATAATCACAAAGGGTAAAAGCAGGGAGTGTTAAAAAAGTCCAGGAAACCTAATTTGCATCAAGACATCCTCCAAAGCTATCTGGGTGAGGTATATTTTTATCAAGTAAACAAAGTTTATTAGTATTCCACATATAGCAACAAATATGTGCTTAGAAAATACCCTAAAACAACCAAAATTTTGGGAGAAATGCCTACCTCAGAAATAAATTTGCTACCACAAAAAAAAAGAAAAGAAAAGGTTTGGGATAAGACATCTATTAGCCAATTTAAGGCTGTGAAGTGAGATGACCTATGAATTAAAGGGTTAAATATGTTGAGAATAGACTGTGGTGGGCAAGGGCAGAAGATATGATCTATTTAGCATGGTTTTTCAGTAAACCAGTCAAGAGATAATGGTGACTCAAACCAGGATGATAAGTGTGGAAGCTCTAAAAAGTGACAAAACACTGTATGTATTTTGAAAGGATAATAACAAGATTCCCTGATGGACTGGATGTAGCATATAAGATGAAAAAGAAGAATCAAGAATGACTCCAACATTTTGATTAAGTGAATGAAAGGATGCAGTTGTCAACAACTAAAATGGGAAAGGCTGCTGGTGGAAAAAGTTAGGGGCGAAAAGGAGGAGCTCAGGTCTGGACTTTGCAATAGCTACATCAAAGTCTTTTATTTTCACCTGGACACTTGGACTCTTAAAACTACCTTGGACCATAAGAGGCATCAGATTCATTTATAATATAAAGGATAGAAACACAGCATAAAACAATGTCAAAAGTTTCTCTTTCACAAGAAAAGTTCTAACAGCAATAAAAGGGCTTAGTCTCTTCCCTCAACCCAAGTCCCAGCTCATGTGCAAGTAGACAAGATCCTCACAGGTGAGCGTGAGGCCCATCTTGGCTTAGAAGACAGCTACAAGCCCCATATGAGTCAGTATCTCTTAAAACAATCTATGGACATTGCTACCAAGGTCTCAAACAGACATGTTTAGTTATAAGAATTAACATACCAGGAAAGTCCAAAACTATGCCTTCCAACCAAGTATATACAGCTCATTCACAGAGTTCCTAGAGAAGACATAATTTATTTATCAGGGTCATTTTTTATCCATGAGCACTATTGCCTGGTAACAAGGATGACATTCCACTTCATCATGTTTCCAGGGGGTAGAAAACCAGAAAGTATAACCCAAAAGATGTATCTTTTGAGAAGGATATGTTAATTTAGAATGTCTAAGAGACATCCGAGTGAAAATAGTGGGCAACCTATAGACTATATGAATCTGAAGAGGCTAGAGACTTAAATTAACAATAGTAATCTTGGAAAGAAACAAACAACTGAAACAATAACATGCAGCTTGTCTACTTCTAAAAAAAAAAGAAGAGATTATCAAAATGTGCCTCTAAAAATGTCTCGAGGCACCTGGGGGGCTCAGTAGGTTAAGCATCCGACTCTTGGTTTTGGCTCAGGTCATGATCTCAGGGTTGTGAGATAGAGCCCCACCTCAGGCTCTATGCTCAGCCAAGAGTCAGCTTCCCCTCTCCCTCTGCACCCCCCAAAATAAATAAATAAATCTTTTAAATAAATAAAGTGTCCCCACCCAGTATACAACAAAGTTTATTGTACCCTGCAGAGATATATCATTGCCAATAAACAAACATTAATTTTCATGAAACAATGTGCCATCTACATTTTAAATTTAAAAATCTAAAGCAAAATGGCAATAAAATAAAGACATTCTGTAATTAAAATCGGGTTTTAGAGTTACAAGCAATTCAGGATAATCTTGTAAGACTGGCAAAATTATCAATGATTATACAATTTTCATTTTTCGTATTTCAGCTTCTATGATGAACAGCAGCACTATTCCACAACGCTACTTAAATCGCATTAATTAGATTTAATTTGGAACAGAAAAATGTTTGGGATTGACAGGATGATGGAAACCATTATTAAAGGTTAAAAAAAAAAACCAACTTAATGGTAGCATACAAGACTTCTTTTATAAAGTTATTTTTCACTGTTTTAGTTGTCTCTCACCTTGTGCTATATATACATCTTGACCTATAAGTTATGATACCCTGAAGGCTCCCACTATCTCTCAAAATTTATCTTTCAATTAAAAGGTTTACAACTCCTTTCTATACATACTGTCAAGATTAAAGGAATAGTAAAAAGAATTCAAACAGATTATCTCATTTGTGACATTAAGTTCAGGATGCTATGGGATAAATCAAACAAAAGCATGTCCTTTCAGCAGGAAGAGTCAGTAGCTTTGAGAAACTTACAAAACTTCAATAACAGAAACAAGATTAGCAGATCAGGTTAAAATAGTTCCTTCAATTACAACTTTAGCTACTTCCTAAACAATATCCTGACTGAAAGCTACTTCTAATGGCAGAACTCTGGAGAAATAATATGATTACAGTAAAATTTACATTTAAATAGATACACAGACATACACAAAATTAAGTAAGAATACTGTGATGGTCATCTGATGTGTAACCTGGATGGGCTGTAGTCACCAGCTTTTCTTTTTTTTTTTTTTTTTAAGATTTTTTTATTTATTTGCAAGAGAGAGAATGAGAAACAGAGAGCATGAGAGGGAGGAGGGTCAGAGGGAGAGGCAGGCTCCCAAGGAGCAGGGAGCCCGATGCAGGACTCGATCCCGGGACTCCAGGATCATGACCTGAGCCCAAGGCAGTCGCTTAACCAACTGAGCCACCCAGGCGCCCAGTCACCAGCTTTTCAATGCAACACTAATCCAGGTCTTGCTGTGAAGGTATTTTGTATGATTAAAGCTCATAATCCATTGGTTTTCAGTAAGGAAGATCATGCTAGATAATCTGTGTGGGCCTGATTCAATTGTTGAAAGGCCTTAAAAGCAGAGCTGAGGTTTTTACTTGAAGAAATTCTGCCTTGACCTGCAGCTTCAAACTGTGCCTGACAGTTTGAACCTGGCCTTCCTGATGGCCTACCTTATGGATTTCAGACTTGTCTAGCCAGCCCCCCAAATTGTATAAACCAATTACCTACAATATCTCTTGATATATATCTACTACTGGTTCTGCTTCTCTGGTTGAACGATGGGTGTTACAAATACCATGTCCACATAATATATAATACTCAAATATTTCCCAAAAGTGCTTAATGGGTATAAAAACCTTTCAGTTGATTTGGACCAACCAGACTATTGCCAACAATCATCCAATGCTTTTAAACCCTTTCTTGAACAAAGTAATGAATAAATGAAAATACAAACACAGATGGAAAAATGGGCTGTACAAATCTCCCAACTTAAACAGAAAGCCATATTGCATAGAATATCTTAAAGGTTTTGTGACTCTTCAATCATTAATTGGCAATTGTTTTTAATAGAAAGATGCTTATAAAGAGGTATAAGTCATTAACCTATTTATATGTTCTACTAATCCAATACCCCAACAATCATAATTATAGACATCTAGATTATAAAAAGAATTCTATATTATCTATTACCCATCCAACATAAATCACATTTAGAATAAAACAGAATATAATTACCTTATAAACAGAATGTCTTTATAGACGATTTCTGTTTGTGAAAGCAGTGTTTCAGTGTGAATTAAATCATAAAACACACAGCCAGATGCTAATTTCAAATGAGAGATGTGTATAAGGACAAAGGACCTACTAGAAATAGCCAAGGGAGCAGAAAAATGGGTAAGTAATAGAGAAAAATTATTTAAAATGTTTTTTCTTCACACATAAGATGTAAGAAAAAGAATGCTTTCTGAACCTCTCTAAAATTCTGTCCCTTATATTACATTCAATTATATAAGATTATCAAAATGTCCTACTAAGATCTTCTAGTATTATCAACATGCTAAGAGCATGACTCTTGGCTTAAAAAGGTCAAATCCTAGAAAAAAAGAGTTACATACTTTCTGTTCTTGTTGTGTACACTGATTTTTTAAAGGTGACGACCTGCTTATATCACAATGCTTTCTGAGACAAATTTTTTTTTTTTAAGAACTAAATATGTTTGGAGATTTACTATCTTCAAAGCACTTATTTGCATTCCCTCTGTTTATATTCCAAAAAAAAAAAAACAAAAACAAAAACAAAAACCCTAATGTAGCAGGTAGATAAAAATAAGCTCTATAAGGAAAGATATGATGTACCATATTTTAGGCTAAGCCTAATTTTTTAGACTAACATGAATGATTCAAGACTATATATACATATATTTAGACAAAGAGAAAATCACTCCAGAGTGTAAGCGTGCATATCATGTGCTAGGCTAGTGAGTATTTGCCTTCTTTAAGTAACAGATAACTCTGAGAGTCTAAAAGGAGCTATGAACTTTTCTTTCAGGAAGATCCATATACTCAGGTACACAGAATTTTGTATATAACTTGATGGGTTTCATACATGCCATATTTAGAAGCTTTTTAAAAAGAAGATTAAAAAAAATAAATAAGACTGTTTCCCATCCTAAAGATCACACTGTAGTGAGGATACATGTAAACAAATTATTATAACATGTAATAGAAGATGTAAAAGATTAAGTATAAGAAGAAAAGGATTATCTCTATCTTTTTTCTTAAGATTTTATTTATTGATTTGAGAGAGGAAGAGAGAGAGAGAGAGCACAAGCAGGCTGAGGGGCAGAGGGAGAGGGAGAAACAGACTCACTGCTGAGCAGGGAGCCCGATGCGGGGCTTGATCCCAGGACCCTGGGATCATGAACTGAGCCGAAGGCAGACTCTTAACTGACTGAGCCAGCTAGGCGCCCCTGTCTCTAACTTTATATGAAAGGCTTCACAAAGGACGTGATCCCTAGGTAGACCTAAAATATGACACGTAGTTTGTAAGATAAAGGAAAAGCAAGAGAAGGGGAAAGTTAATATTTATATAGCACCATCTCAGGCATACATACTCATTTAATCTTTAATAGTATTTATTATCATCTTGAATCATGCATATGTACATATAATTAAATAGATTTCATATATATGAATGCATAGCTATACAACATAGATTATATAATATACATGTATATGTGTATGTGTGTGAATTCACACTTAATCTTCAGAATATTTCTTCTGAGCAGGTATGATTACCATTTTACAGATAAGGAAACATGTACTGGAAAGGCTAATTTAACTTGGCCAAGGTCACAGAGCTTCTTACTAGTACTTTCTAGGCAAAGGGAAGAGCTTATGAACACTGTGTGTCAACTACATTAAAAAAAAAAAGGTATGGAGACATGAAACTGCAGAATGTGTTTAAGGGACAGCAAGTTCTACAGCATAACTGAAAAGTAAAAAACTCAAAAGAAGTATGGTGACTGCAGAGGTCCCAGTCAACTGGTTGTAACAAATTTAGAAAAAGAGAGAGACTTAAGAATAACAATTACCTGGCTGGTACACCTGGTTGAATGGTAATTTTATTAAGTGAGAAAAGAAATATTAGAAGAATGCAGGTTTAAAGCAGTAGAAAGGGAGGTAAGTTTTAGTTATGTTGATGTTAAGTTACCTAAGGAACCAGCCTAAGAGACTGACTAAGCACTGTGAGAAAGGCAAAAATTACAACCTATCCATCAAGCCCAGCTCTTTACCACTTCATGGACAGAAACATAAAAGTGTGAACTACTTTCCAGAAGTAAATAATTCATCCAATTTAGATCCTTCCCATCAAGACAAAAAAGACAACTAATTATTTTTGTTACACATTGTGAAGTATGATTGTCTATTTAGTTCACTTTAACCATAAAAGAATCCAGGAAATAAATATACTTCTTTGATTTACACCCAATGAATCCAAAATGACATCAGGTTTCAACTCTAAACAGTACTACCATGACCAACAACAATGCCTTTTCTTTCTGAAGAAATGTAACTCAAAAATTATAAGAATTATATATGTATAATATTCAATCACTATTAAGATATCGAATGTTCTCAAAGATAATGAAGAATATAAATGTATGATTTACATATTTCATGGATGTAAGAAAAGAAGACTTTTAACATAAGCACATTTGACATCATATTTAATTAAGCCATAGCAAATATATTAGTGACAGTACAAGACTTAAGTACATTAAAATAGACAATGTATTTGTAGTAGACACATAGTAATTATCAGAATCCAGCAAATAAGAGCCTATAAGTTTAATTTTTCATGACAGTGTATTTTTACTTTAAATTAAATTAATGAAATCCAGCCACCAAGAAGTAGAATATATAGGTAAAGAGCTTTTTTATTTAAAAAAAAAAAATCCTAAAATTTCTGTTTCCAAAAGTATAAGAGATTAGGTACCTGGCTAACCCATCCACAGAAAGCAAGTAAAAATATAGAGTAATATTTAAAAAAATCAGCTGAGGATCTTGCAAAATAGAAATACTTAGGCAAAAACTAAGTAAACTATGTAACAAAAAGAGATAAGCAAGTTTTTGCCTTGGAGAGTTTTGCCAAGCTTGTAAACCTCAGTTTTGTTCTCCAAGACCTCAACGACACAGGGGACAAAAGTAAAGTTCAGGGCCCACTCAAGGGCCCTCCCCCACAAATCTGGGACCTCAAAAGACTACATTCTCCTGGTAAGAGTGAACTCAAGATAATGTACCCATCCTAGAACACAAGAAAGTTATAACCTGTATCTAACATTGCAATGGATCAGGGAAAGGAGAGAACAGAAGACAAGGGGAAGAAGAGGAAGAAGAGGAGAGGAATGGAATGGAAAAGGAAGAGGAAGAGGAAGGGAAGAAAGATCAAAAGAGAAGGGAAAGAAAAGGGGAAAAATGGTAAAGGAAAAGAAAAGAAAAGGGGGAGGAGGGAAGGGAGAGGAAGAGGAGGATGGCGGAGAGAAAGAGAAAGAAAAAAGAAATTATAAACTCATGGGTAGGTTTTTTTGTTTTTTTGTTTTTTTAAGATTTTATTTATTTATTTGACAGAGAGAGACACAGCGAGAGAGGGAACACAAGCAGGGGGAGTGGGAGAGGGAGAAGCAGGCTTCCCGCAGAGCAGGGAGCCGATGCGGGGCTCGATCCCAGGACCCTGGGATCATGACCTGAGCTGAAGGCAGACGCTTAATGACTGAGCCACCCAGGCGCCCCCTCATGGGTAGGTTTTACACCAGCTTAGACAATGATGAACAAAGAAGTAGTGCAATAAAAGATGTATCTGTAACTGCTCAGACTGTAGCGCAGTCTGGAGACTGTAGATAGTTTCACTAATCAGAACAAGGACAAGCATTTTCAAACAAGTATGTACTGAGAATTTGCCACCAAGGTCCCCCTCCATGGAAAATTCCCAAAGATTAACTTCAAGCAGAAGGAAAGTGATTTGTGATGCAGAGTCTAAGTTGCAAGAAGAAATAAAGAAAAAAATGGTAAATATGTAGATCAATCCAATATACTTTGTCTATATAAAACACTAATGATAATAAAAATGCCTTGTGGAGTTAATATATATATATGCAGAATCTGGGGAATGGATACATGAAAAATACTTGCCAACAATAGTATAATGACCAGAGAGGAAATTACTCAAGTCCAGATGTTCCACTGTCCTTATATTTTTCAAAAGGAGGATAAAGATACTAATTTCCTTCAGGCTTTAGTAAGTTAAGAATGCTCGTTAAAATTTCTAGGGAAACCACCAAAAGAAGCAAAGCAGAGTTCATAATTTCCAACTGGAAGAGCAGGGGAAAAAGGAAATAAGAAAATCAACTCAAAAAGAGTAAAAAAAGAAAAAAGAAGAAACATAAAATGGCAGTACAAATAGAAAGCCAAAACTACAATGCTAGAAAAAAGAACCACATAGAGACATCAGTAATTACATTAAAACATAAAGGGACTAAATATTCCAATTCAAAAACAAGGACTGTAAAAATGGGTAAAAAAAAAAAAACTAGCTTTAAGCTCTTTATGAATGATATATCTAAAAAAACATAAAGATACAAAAAGGTTGAAAAACATAAGAGTAGAATATTTATATCAAACAAAGCGGGTTTGGGGGACAAAACAATTCTGGAGATATAAAAAGATCACTACATAATGATAAAAAGTTCAATACACCAAAAAGATATTGGATATATGAATGCACCTAGTAACATAATCTCAAGATAGACAAAGCAAAAAGTTACACAACCTCAACAAGAAGTTTATAATTCCAACATCATAAGAGACTATAACATTTGTATAATTTAATTTTATATAAAATATGTGTATTCTGCAATTGTCAAAGTAGTATCTATAGAGGTCCGGGACAGCAATGCTTCCTAAACGCTAATGTGCATAATAAGCATCACCGGGGATCTTGTTAAAATGCAGATTCTGGAATGGTAGGTGAGGAGCAGAGCCTGATTCTCTTGTTTTAACAAGCTCCCAAGGGATGTCAATGCTGTTCATCCTCAGATAGCACTCTGCCCCAGAAAAAGTCTCATTAAATTACAAATACTTTGTATTACACTACTTTCTCTAGCCATAAAGCAATCAAGTTAAGAAACAATAATAAAAAAAAAAACTAGAAAACCCCCATGCTTAGAAAATACTTTTTTTTTTTAAAGATTTTTTTTTTTTTTTTGAGAGAGAGAATGAGAGAGAGAGCATGAGAGGGGGGAGGGCCAGAGGGAGAAGCAGACTCCCTGCTGAGCAGGGAGCCCGATGCGGGACTCGATCCAGGGACTCGATCTAGGGACTCCAGGATCATGACCTGAGCCGAAGGCAGTCGCTTAACCAACTGAGCCACCCAGGCGCCCCGAAAATAAATACTTTTAAAGTAACTGAAGGATCTGTTCATTCTGAATATTAGAAAACATTCATAATTGAAGGATTTTTTTAAATATCGAAATTGGCAAGATGTAGCTAAAGTAATAATCAGAGGGGAAATTATAGTCTTGAATGTTAATATTTGAAAAGAAAGGTTAAAATTAATGAGACAAGCATCAAATATTTAGAAATTAGGAAAAACAGAAGAATAAACCCAACAAAACAGAGCAAAGAAAATGATCATAAAAGAAATTAATACACCAGAAAAAAATATAAAATAAATATAAAATTCAGACGGTTGACATTGCCATAAGTTAACACTTAAAACAGCAAGATGGGGTGCCTGGGTGGCTCAGTAGGTTAAGCATCCAACTCTTGATTTCTGCTCAGGTCACGATCTCAGGGTTGGGAGATCCAGCCCCATGTTGGGCTCCTTCCTGAGTGTGGAGTCTGCTTAAGATTCTCTCTCCCTCTGCCCCTCCTTACCTCCCTATCCTCCCCACCACCACCACCCCCGCCCATCCACTCATGCAGACATGCTCTCTCTCTCAAAAAAAAAAAAAAAGCTCTTTCCATCTCCCACTTCTCTGCTTCAAAGCTTTCATGTTTCAGATAGGCCTTGCCTCCCTAAACATTATAATTATAAAGCCTTTGCCCCATTGACCCCTATTTGGACTCAGGCAGTAGTGTGACATCCTTCCTGCCTATAAGGCAGTACCCACCTCACTCTCTCTGTTCCCACTATTCTAACACCATGTATCTACCCTCAAAAAATATTCCAGTTATGATTAATTATCTGTAATTATTTAATTTTTGTGACCTTGCTAGCTTGTAAGATTCAGGAAGGCAGACATCTAATATGTTGAGTTTAGCTAAGTCACGCCGTGATTTCTGCCTGGGCATCCATTTTGTTTGGTGACATGGCCTGAAGGGACCTTAAACTGACACTAGCCCTCACAGACAACCCAACTCCCTGGAGAACAGCCCACAGAGTCACCAGCAAATCTAAGTTCTTCATATGACTTCTCCAACATCCCATATGATCAATAGTCTGTCCTGCTTCTCAGGGCCTTCCCTATGCACTCCTTAGATAAGACCCCCTCTGGAGCTTTACCAAAATCCTGCTATTTTGGTTTGAACTGACCAATCCAGGCTTAGCTCAGGAACTCAAGAGCAGTCCTCCCACAAACCCTAAGAAAGACATGTGCCCCAGATCCTACCATGATATCTATCTGCACTCTGCCTTGATCTTCCTGGGTAGCCTCCAGAGGCAGGCCCTGATCTTCCTCCACGACTTGGGAGTAAAAAACTTCTCTATTTTTTTTTTTTAAGATTTTATTTATTTATTTGACAGAGAGACAAAGCACAAGCAGGGGGAGAGGAGAGGAAGAGGGAGAGAAGCAGACTCTCCACTGAGCAGGAAACCTGATGTCAGGTTTGATCCCAGGACCCTGGGATCATGACCTGAGTCAAAGGCAGACGCTTAACCGACTGAGCCACCTAGGTGCCCCAAAAACTTCTCTATTTCAACTCTTTTGTGGTCTATTGTTGAACTACAACTCATCTGTACTCCATTTAAAAAATGTTAATTTAATAAAGTCATAGAATTGTCTATTTTGTTTGTTCTCCATTGTTTCTCCCTCTATTTGGTACACAATAAATACTTACTGAATAGGGGGAAAAAATGAGTGAAAAAAAGGTAGAAAGTAAATAGTCTTATCCCTTACCTTCAAACAGGATTAAAATCTATGAAAAGCTTGTCTATCTTTTCAAATTTAGGGGAAATAAAATTCACAAATTTTGGGCGCCTGGGCGGCTCAGTCGTTAAGCGTCTGCCTTCAGCTCAGGTCATGATCCCAGGGTCCTGGGATCGAGTCCCACATCGGGCTCCCTGCTTGGTGGGAAGCCTGCCCTCCCTCTCCCACTCCCGCTGCTTGTGTTCCTGCTCTCGCTATCTCTGTCTCTGTCAAATAAATAAATAAAATCATTAAAAAAAAAATTCACAAATTTTATCAAACATTTTCCACCAAAGTACTTGTGTTTAGATCGTAAGAACCAAGGATTTATAGTACTTTAATATTGCTCCCTTAGGAACCTAATGGATTGACAAGTTCAATAAATGTTTATTTACTAGACAAATGAACAATTCTATTAGCAAAAATCTCCTCATGGAGCACCTGGGTGGCTCAGTCAGTGAAGCATCCTACTCTTGATTTCAGCCTAGGTCGTGATCTTAGGGTCTTGGGATCAGCCCTTCACTGGGCTCTGTGCTCAGCCCAGAGTCTGCTTGAGTTTCTCTTTACCTCTCCCTCTGTCCCTCCACCCCAAGCTCACATGCTCTCTCTTTCTAAAATAAATAAATAAATCTTAAAAAAAATTCCTTATGTTCTAATTGCTGCATGTTCACAACAATTTTAAGGGAATGGCTGAGAAAGAAAAACAACTGATTTATTGGCTAAAATGTTCCTTAATAACCAAACTGCATATAACATTTGATTACAGCATTTTGTTACCTCTTTTGTGTCAGCCAAATTGAATTAAAATTTCTGTCCAAGTTAGTTGAATCACCTCTTAGCCCCTTTCCTTTATTCTGATTTTAGACTTGACAGATACAAAATGATCAAAATAGCCATGCTGACCTGACTTTCTATGGTCAAAATTACTATAGGACTAAGATTAAGTAAAACTTTCACTATCTATTCACAGTTCTAAAGTATATCCCTAATCTTTGTGTCCCACTTTCTAACTACTTTAAGCAGTCTGTGTTGTTTATTCTAAAATCACTTGGCCATTATTAAAGGTCCATTATCCAAAACCATCCATCTAAAGAGGTACACAATAAAACTAGGCTTTATCACATTCAATTCAAGAAAGCAAACCTCAAAAGATTTTCAATTTTAACTTAAATGAAGAAAATTTTCACAATGAAATTATTAAAAATGATTTTGTCTTCACCTCAGCAATGCTTTCAGAGTAAAGAAAAATTTTAATACACACTGCTACAAGCCAAGAGAATAATGTAAATTAATTACAGAACTCAAGGTTGGATTAATAAAGACTTTGATTAGGCACAACAGCAATGACCAAATTGTGCAGGATTTTGTAACTGCGATTAGTTTACATGACTTACTCAAAAGAATATCCTAATAATAAGTACAACTTTTAGTATTCAATGTGGAGATTACAACAAAATATTCACAGGAATATCCTAATAGTCAAAATTATACTTCCAAAATTTTAGTCAAATGTTCTATATTTTGATATTCAGGAATACATAAAAATGAAAAAATCTCAAACACTTCTAAACTTTAAAATGAAATTCCAGAATAACCAACACTTACTGAGTACTCACTGTGCCCTCACCCTCTGGGTGTCACTCAAAGAAAGGGGGAAAGGGAGTAAGAATGGTTGCAGGGGGAAAAGCTGCTGAAGTCATCTAGAAAAGACATGATGGTGGCTCTGATGGGGGTAGTAACAAGGGAAGTAGACAGAAGTGAAAAGATCCCCCTGTTTGACAAGACTTGGAACCTACAGAATTGGCTGACGGATGGGTCATGGAGTAGAGAACCACAAGGAGGGAACAGGAGCAGAAAAGGATCAGAAGACTCAAAAATCTCATGAAATGATGATACTCCCCAAAGAGGAAACACCAGGAAAGCAGTGTCTGCAGAAAAGAACAGCACTGAGAGTTAGAGACACCATTTGAGGAATCAAATACCCAACCTTCAAAACAAAGAAAGAAAGGCCAGGAAACTCAACCTGACTGAGCAAAAGGTACAAGCTGATTTAAAATCTTCATTAGCGACAACAGTGTTCATTAGAAACACCAGTCCAGAGACATCAAACCAAGTGTGTACAGTGCAATTCAGAAACTTTGGCTATGCTGGTTCTACTGTCCTGTCAGTCTCATATCCTGCAAGCCCCATCTCTCTGGCCACTTGAGAATTCCCAAAGTAGAAGAACTTATTGTTGGCAGCTACAGCTACGCCTAGGAGTCCAAAACAAGAATCTAGGAGTAAAGGGAAAGAGGGGGAGAGGGAGTAGTGATATAGGCAGTTTTATTAGCTTCAGATCTGGCCTTGGCCTCTCACCTCCGTACCAGAGACTTGAGGTCAAACTGAAATTTACCCTAGTCTCTCACTGCACTATTCATCCATAGCCCCTATACCTAAGGTCTACTCCCTGCTCCCTATCCCATGCCATCCTAACTGAGTGAACAGGACGACGACTGCCTCCCTTTAGAAGATTCAGACATGGGGCTCACTCTGAATCAGACCTAACCCTGGCTTTCTAGCCAAAACACGGAGCCCCCATTCTCATGAAGAATAAGAATTACAGATTCCAAGGAGGCTGATGCTCTAGATTTCACAGATTCCAGAACTAGGATCAGAAATTATAGAAAACTTTGTCAACTGAGACCCCTTACTGATCCCTTAAAGATACTATAAGGGCAGTACCTATGTTCATGAGATTCTTCAATGTTGTTGTACGTAACTGAAGTTTGTTAATTTTCCAGGTGTTTAAGTGTTCTATTATATAAATATACCCCCAAAATATTAAGCCTTCTACTTTTGATTGACATTTGGGTTGTTTCTAATTTGTAGCTATTCCCATAAACATTATTTTACACATAAAAAATATAATGTGACAACTAAAGAGCATTTCAACCTACCACGCTACCATTAATTTGTCCATAGTCAGCTAAAGATTTCATTTGCAATGTACTCATAAAATTACCATCACCTTCAACATGGCCAATGTTTACTTATGTGTGATCACAGAAATATAAAATTTGACATTATTTAGAGTTAAAGAACAAGTATGCTCTATGATTATATTAGTAGTAAACAATGTGTTAATTTTAAATAACCTTCCCATTGAGTCACAGAAACAATATAAATTACCACCTACATTAAAATAGCTTTCCTAAAAATACATACAAGAATATTCACTGCATCTCTTTTTCTGAATTTGTGTCAGGATCTCTCTCCAGAAACAATCCTAAATATGGAAACACAGTACAGCATGCGAATCTTTCAAGCTTCCAAACACCTCAATAAATGGATACTTCTACAAGTCTCACTAAAATATTAAATGAGAATGTCAAAAGTAAAACAATGGGAAAAGCCCAGGAGGAAAAAAAAATATTCACTGCAGGGCTGCTTACAACAGTAAGAAACTGGGAGGAAAATAACTGGTTACATGAATACTGGTACATCCACACAGAAGAGTACTGTGCAAACACTAAAATGAATTAGGAAGATCTCCAAGTTACGGTGGGGAAAAAAAGCAAGAGGTGTTAGTATATATATACAGGATGCGGTCATCTGTGTAAAAAGATGAGGGCACGCTCATGTTTTTGTTCATCTGTACAGTATCTGGAGGGCTACAAAAAAAAATGTAAAACAAATTATATCAGGGGAGTGGGACTACAGGACTGAGATAGAAAAGAAAGTTCCACTGTATAATTTTAATATAATTTCCCATTTCTTTCATGCCTTTATACTACATATGTGTGTGTGCCTGGCTGTCAAAAACAATAGAGTGTATTTTCTGAGACTGAAGAAATATAATTCATAAGGATAGCTAAGTAGAAATTTATAAATTGGCAAAAGAGCACTAAGCAATGATTCCTACTGTTATTGAGCCAAATAGAGCTTAAAAATTTTTTTTGGCTGGGCGCTGGGTGGCTCAGTTGGTTAAGCGACTGCCTTCGGCTCAGGTCATGATCCTGGAGTCCCTGGATTGAGTCCCACATCGGGCTCCCTGCTCAGCAGGGAGTCTGCTTCTCCCTCTGACCCTCCCCCTTCTCATGTGCTCTCTCTCATTCTCTCTCTCAAATAAATAAATAAAATCTTAAAAAAAAAATTTTTTTGGCTAATTCAGGATAATGATAAAGAGTCAGAGTACTATCTTCATTTTATAGAAAAATGATTCGCTGCCAAACCTTCATTTTTCAGTAATATGAGAAAATCCCTACAAAGCTCTATTTAAAAAAATTTTATGTATTCTACAACATCCTAAAAATCAAATCAGTCTTTTTAAAAAGGAAGTTCAGAATTAGAATGCATGAAGAGTGTACCACAAAATATTACAAAATCAGTTTAAATAGTAACTGATAGTAATTAAAATATATAGAAAAAAACAAGTTTCTCTTAAGTATTATAGTACTTCATAGTAACAGTTTTGTTCCAAGTTTATAGCTATTTATAGAACACATGTAATTTATTAGATTAGTACTGTATCACTTGGACTACGCAGTTAAAACCAGGCACCATGATTCACCTAGTAAATGCTACTCATATTACAGAAAAAAAATAAAAAATAAACATGGAACTCAAAATCTGGAAGAACGCTTAGATATCATCTAGTTCTTCAATTTATAGATTAAATAATTGAGCTTCAGAGAAGTTTTACAGCTGGTACCCGTCACTCCACAGTCAGAGTTATTTGACTCTAAACCACACTATAAGCCCAATCTTCAAAGTCATAACAAATATCACTGATATATTCCCTATTATATGCAATTTTTTTTTTAAAGATTTTATTTATTTATTTGAGAGAGAGAGAATGCGAGAGAGCAAGCACATGAGAGGGGGGAGGGTCAGAGGGAGCCCGATGCGGAACTCAATCCAGGGACTCCAGGATCATGACCTGAGCCGAAGGCAGTCGCTTAACCAACTGAGCCACCCAGGCGCCCTCCCTATTATATGCAATTAATGAAGACAGGAACTACCATAAATTACTGAAAATTAATATTACACATATAGTAATAACTCACAGCTTCATAGAAGCTATCACCTTACTTATCATTTATAAAAACTGGTTCTAGAATAAAAGAAAGTGAGTTAATAACCTGGGAGTTAAGAAAAAAATACGGAAAGTAGCAAAAGGAAACTATCTGACAATCATCCATTCAAACAATCTGTATAAAGATACTACAAAATTATTATACTACAATGGAAATCCAGTTTATGTCCTGTCAAAAATGTCTAATGTGGATACAGAGTTGAAGGGATGGGAAGTTTTTAAACATTATCCAACTGTCTATTAAAATAACGAGTATGGGGGCGCCTGGGTGGCTCAGTCGGTTAAGCATCTGCCTTTGGCTCAGGTCATGATCCTAGGGTCCTGGGATCGAGCCCCATATCGGGCTCCCTGCTCAGTGGGAAGCCTGCTTCTCCCTCTCCCACTCCCCCTGCTTGTGTTCCCTCTCTCGCTGTGTCTCTCTCTATCAAATAAATAAAAAAATCTTTAAAATAAATAAATAAATAATAAAATAACGAGTATGTATATAAGTCACTTTCAAATTTTACTCAAAATATAGATCAGACCAATGAATTCAGTTAATGTTTACTATGACTATGTGCAAACCACAGATCAATCTCAAGAAAAATATCACAACAATATTTTCTCAAACAAAAATGTGTGGACTCAGGTTCTGAGCTCTTGTAGATGTGTAACACAGATTCTACTGGAAAAACAGGGTTAGCAAGAAGAGTAATGGGATATTAATAAAATGACCGATTTGTTGTCCTAGGTTTTCCTGGCCAGGAGAATGGAGAATGGAAAAACTGAACCATGAAATCAAAAAGGCATCTGTCTTCCAGGTTTCTCTCTGCCAATGTCTTGAGAAAAATGTTTGAACTTTCCTGTTGGCTTTGTATGCAAATAGCTCCAGATGCAAAGTGAACCACATCTAAGTTATTTGGTTCAACATCTGCTGGTCCAATTCCCATTATTCCTTCTAAAGGGTCGGCTTGTGACAGACAGTTTAGTTTGCCCTCTATATAAGCTGTTTTGAAGGAGCTAATTTGGATTAAAGTATCTATCTAGACCACTTGTTTTTCCCTTTGATGGTCAATGCATTCTAATGTGGTTCTGTGTAGTGCTACAAGTAAGTTAGAAACATATTGGAAAGGACACTATTCAAGGTTTCGCCTCCCACCTCGCCTTCTAGACAATTTATATTTATACAGTTAAAAAGTAAAAAGTGAACAGTCATTTGCCTCTAAAACAGCACCACCCACACTGCACACAATGGCAACGTGACAACACTTTCTGACCTAATATTCTTTTCATGAAACCTCTATCAAATATTTGAAGCTAAAGTTATTGATAAAAGCACTTAACAATATCAACAATGCCATTTCATGAAACATTCAGTCATTTGAGATGACAATTTTCATACGGCATCACTGAAAATGGAAAAGTCCACAGCACATGGCACTTAAGTGTCTGATACACAGTATACTTTCAAACATTTGATACATGAGTGAATTAGTGAATGCATGAACAACAACAAAAAAACTAAAGAATTCATTTAAAGAAATCCCATGGATTCTGAAACTTTGGGTCTGCTACAATCAGAAAACAATCAAAAAACATACTGAACCCAAACTAAGACTAATAGTCTAATGTTCTTAGGACCTGTAAGATCAAGAAAAGAGAAAGTCCTTCCTTCAAAAGGGTACGATAGGGAGGACAAATTGCATTATGGGGTAAAAATGAGGAAAAGAGAAGAAATCAGAGTGTCTATGTTTGTATATCTATATTCTGATATATATATATATATTTGCTTTTATAGGTGCATATGTGTGTGTATCAGAAGATAAGCATTCACTTTGAAAAGGTAGATTCCTAAAAAGTAGAACATTACCAGTCTTATAAAAATTTATAAGATAGTTGAGAATGATTTAAAAAAAAAATCTCAGACTTAGAAAAAGAAAAAACTCTTTTTCTAAAAAATACAGCTCTATGAGTAGCTAACTCAAAAACTTTCTGATATTATATGCTATGCAAAATCTGGAATGATTTTCCTTCAGAATAATATTTAGAAAAATAAATTTAAAAAGTAAGTAAAGGAACTGGGTACTACTATTATTGCTTCTAGACCCTAATATTTTTGAACTAAAATTTAGTCTAACCTCTACTCTCCTCTACTGTTACCTGCTGCCACAAAGTAGGACCAGACAAAATAGCTGTTTTCTCTTTTTCTGCAAATCTCTGACTATTCTTGTTAATCGTTATTTCCAAGTCATTTGTCTGTATTGGGAATGACCGGGAAATTTAACTGAACCCTAGAGAATAGCTTCTTTGCCATCTTTGATTAATTATCTAAGATTTCCAAGATTACTATATTTTTTAAGGCAAGTTTAGGTTTGCCTTCCTCTACCTTGTGATTGAAAGACTATTTAATTACCTCCAAAGAATTAAAAATAATTAAAAAGAGTTACTGTTGTTGAATCACTATATTGTACACCTGAAACTAATAACAGTATATGCTAACAAATTAAATAAAAACTTTTTAAAGATTTTATTTATTTTTTTGACAGAGAGAGACACAGCGAGAGAGGGAACACAAGCAGGGGGAGTGGGAGAAGGAGAATCAGACTCCCCATGGAGCAGGGAGCCCGATGTGGGGCTCGATC
Organism: Mirounga angustirostris; assembly: GCF_029215605.1. Classification (NCBI taxonomy): domain Eukaryota; kingdom Metazoa; phylum Chordata; class Mammalia; order Carnivora; family Phocidae; genus Mirounga; species Mirounga angustirostris. The sequence goes on from NW_026991713.1 coordinate 77,943,049, forward strand.
CCAGGACCCTGGGATCATGACCTGAGCTGAAGGCAGACGCTTAACAACTGAGCCACCCAGGCACCCCAAATAAAAACTTTTTAAACAGGAGTTACTTCTGATAGCAAATCTGTTCTACTAATCATCAAGAAATAATTACTGAGCATTGCTTATTAACAAGGCACAATGCTGTACTAAGTGCTTAGGATTCACCAAGGTTTAAAACACAGTCTCTACCCACCAAGGTTTAGAATAAAGTAGGCACATAGAGACAGCAGTCATAGTGATAAAATATTTTTAAAAATATAAATTAGTGCACCCATCTTTTGGCAGCATTATTTACAATAGTCAAAGGAAGCAACCCAAGTGTCCATCAATGGATTAATGGATGAAAAACGTGGTCTGTACATATAGTGGAATATTATTCAGGCCTAAAAAAGGACATTCTAACACACGCTACAACATGGATGAGCCTGTGAACATTGTGCCAAGTGAAATAAGCCGTATGATTCTATTTATATGAGTTGTCTAAAATAGACAGAGAATAGAATGGTAGCTGCCAGGGGTTGGGGGTAGGGGCAAATGGGTAGTTATTCTTTAATGTCTACAGAGTTTTAGTTTCACAAGATGAAAACGTTCTGGAGATTGGTTGCACACCAGTGTGAATATGCTTAACAATGCTGAACTAAACACTTAAAAATGGTTAATATGGTAAATTGTGTATGTTATTTTACCACAATTTAAAAAAAAATGGCCAAAGTGCCAAGCAAGTGATGCAGGGAGAAGGGGCAGAGGGAGAGAATCTCAAGCAGACTCCCTGCTGAGCCCAGAGCCAGAGGTGGGGCTGATCTCACAACCCTGAGATCATGACCTGAACTGAAACCAAGAGTTTGACACTTACCCGACTGGGCCACCAAGGCTTTCCTCATTCTTTTTTTTATCTTTAATTACTCTTTCTATAAATACTTATTGAGGACCAACTATAAGCTAGGCACTATCCTCGGCACTGAAGACATAACAAAAGGACAAATAGACATAATGCCTAACCCCACAAAATTCACAGCCTAAACTGCAAGTCAGAAAAGAGACGTGGGAGGGTTCTCTGGGAAGGCTTCCCATAAAAAGGCATATTAAAGCAAAAAACAGCACATAAAACAAATAGGAGTTAGTATGATAAGGGAGCGGGAGAGAGCAGCGGTGGGAAACAAGGTGAGAAATTCCAGGCAAAGGAAACCACGTACATAAATACCTCAAACAAGAATGAGCATCCTAACTATGTCATCCTCTTTCCCACATTTACACCTTTGTTTCATTGCTTTTTCTCCCTTCAAAATCTTTCCCCATTCTCCCATCTCTGCCTATTCAAATCATAAACATCCTTCAAAGCCCAGATCAATAATATATACCCAGCTTCAAGGATAGTACTTGACTCATACGAGGCATGAAATAAACATTTGCTAAACAAATGGATGATGAAATCATCATTCTTCCCCAATCACAAATCTGCTTCATATTACAAGTATGTATGTGCCTGTCCTATCTTCCCTTGAAGTAAAGGACACATTCCCATAGCACCTAATGCATAATGAGCACTGGGAAAATATTTGGAGGCTGAATAACTCTAATGATCTAAAGACTAAGCGGAGCTGCTAAAGAAGGATACTTTCATCTTCTACTTCTGACTTTACAATGATTTGGCAAAACAAAAGGTCTAGAAAATTCAAAATATTACTTATACATGAATTATATTAATATTGAACATTAGGTCTTCCATAAAATATCTCTCATAATGGAATTTATTTTTGCATTTGATTTCTTGGATGGCTAAATTTTAATGTTTAATACTTTTGAATGACCTTCCGGGGGTGGGGGGAACACTTCTAAATTTAAATACTGATGAAGATATTAAATTACTTTAGGATATTTTTAGAATATGAGAATAAGAAGTCTTTTTAATTAACGAACTGGACAGCCTAAAAATATTATTTGGTACTTCATTTTCCTAAAACTAAGATGAATTAGGAAATGTAAATTATACTTTAATTTCATTTAATGTTCATGATATCATATTTGGAATCATGCCTCAAGCCACACTGCAGAATTTGTTATACAATTTATAATATGTTATGAAAAAAACCTAAATTAAATCTGGATCATTCCATTTTTCAGATCAAAGAAGGCCAAGTGCAAAAGTAAAAAGAGGCTTTCAAAGAAAAGGCAAAGTGTTAAATAAGAAAAAAAAAAAATTCTAGTTACTGCATAGTAGTACCTGTAGGAAAAGCAGCCCAAGGAATGGCAGGAGAGGTAGTTTGGGTTTCACCATTTCCACCATCAAAAATCTCTGCAGCCTAGAAAAAAAAGAGGCAAATTTATTTTCAAACATCTAGAAAGTATAAATGCTATTTAAGCAATCAAGCCTTCCAGTCCCACAAGCATATTCTCTGTGATATACCACACATTTTCAAATTCTCCCCAAATACTCAACTTTTTTTCAGTCTTCATAGTTACCACCCCAACCACTACTCCCCACCCCCAGTATGCACGCTCTGTTATTTTTAAGTACAAATCTCCCTTCCTTACTAAAATACATCTCCTGCTAATGAAAATTTTCTTTTGTATATCCTCGATCACATTTTTACTTGAGAACTTTATATCTAAGTACTCTAAACTAAGTATATCTTTTTCATTAATTAGCACAAGACCTAATAGAGATCAATCTAAACAAACAGGATTCATCTATATTCTTCAATAACCTACCACGTGGACTTCCTAGATTCAACATTTAGAAAATTCCTAAAACTGATGTTTTAAATTAACAAGCTTTCCTATTAAACAGTTTTAAAAGTAAGGGACAGTCAATTACTGAATGCTGAGTTTGTAGGTAAGAGTTTTCTCTCTCTTAATTGTCCAGATCACAGCAAAATTATTACTAAGAAAAAGAACCAGAATTTCAATTTGGATTCTGCGTTGAGTTGTCAGCCAAAAAGAAGTCAACTGAGGCAATCTGCCACATAAGCTAAGTGACATAGAATATAGTAACTATTACCTATAAACTATGAAAAATGAACATGGTTTATTTAACCAAGGATGGAGAGCTTCCATATTTCTACAACCAGATATAAAAAGAAAGAACCCTAACAACCAATTAAATTGGAATAATTGGTTAACATTGTAAATATGTAATACTGAAAGGAATAGGCCCATTGACTGTAACATGGAAGTATAATTTTACTCTGAGGAAAACTACTCACTCTATTTTTTTCTGATGTAATAAATCAAACATGGTTTAAGTAAAGAAAACTGTACTAAGTTTAAACCTTCAAATAACTGACAACTTGTAAACAATAAACTAAGATGATATCTGAAACATCTATTATCCTCAAATGAAAAAAATTTTAACAAAATTTTAAGTGTTAATTTCAGTAAAAGATTCAATCACCCAACAAAACCTAAAAGATTAAAGAAAATGCAAAAAACATACAAATGTGCTAAACAAAAACCAGTGTCAGATGAAATGCACAAAACAGGAATGTCCACACTGACAGATATTAAGATCAACGGACAAGAAATGATCCTATTCTTAAAAAATTCACACCACTTTTTCATGATATTCAGAATACTGAATATATACCTAATATCTTGTTTCTCCTATTAACATCATTAATTAAACTCCTTATTTTTAATAAAGAATCTCTAATTCCAAATTAGGTGAAAGTCTTACTAAAAAGGAAAAAAAAAAAAAAATCACAGAGCTCACTTGGTAGTTCCAGGACTTGAGCTCAGGCATCCTGACTCCTAATCCAGAGATTTTCCTGCAAGACTATACTGGCTCCATAAAAATAACTGGGTTACAAAATATTTCAATAAAATGAACACACACTGAAAAGGATTAAGGAAAAGACAGTGCTTCTTCAGCTAACAATTTCCACTTACAAAGCATCCAACTTAAACCTGAGAGAATAATCTAACAACACAAACATACTAATTAGCTCTATAAGCCACCAAAAGGCTATGTATTTAATACACTAAATCAACTCATTACAGGTGTAAACATGAAAATATGTGACAGATCTGCAATACTCATCCTTCATCTCACAAGTATTTCCTAATAGACATGTAGCCCAGCAAAATCGTCAGCTGACAATTTTTAAAACTTCTTTAATGCTTCCACTAGTAGCACTTAATTAAGTCTATTTAAACCATTCCATGGGCATGACCATGCATTCAAATAGTTAGTTTTATCTTTCAAAAAGGATATGTTTCATTTTCCTTGATTTCACTTTTTTATTCCAGTGTTACATTAAAAATGAAGAAATGATCATGAGTACCAACGATAAATAATACATTTTCAAAATAGTATGCTCCATTATAATCCCACAAAGTTAAAGCAATTACATAAGCAAAATAAGGTAATTGCACATACCTCAAAACCACCAAAATCATCATCATCCATTCTTCAAGTGCACCTGAAAAATATCAGAAGACATTGAAACAAGCCCACACACACAGTCATTTATGTCAAAACACTTTTCTGACTTAAATGTATTTGACTTGTAAATTAAAACTATTTCATTTGAGATAAAAAAAAAATCTACTTTTTTTAACTACATGGGTATGCATTTTTTAATGCAAAAAGACTGGGGTTTTTTTTGGCAAAATTAGCAATTTCTGTGACTTTTTCAGCAGCCACGTATTTTGCCATTTTGTGTTGAGATGCCAGGAGTGGAAAAATATTCTTTTACATTTTAATTTGCTTTTCCCAAATTGGCGCTAGGGCTCAATTCAATAATGCTTCCTGCTTTTTGCATCTATTCCTCAGTTGTCTGGCAACATCAGCACAAACTCCAGCTAAGAACAGAACTGTGGTGAATTTTTGGAAATCTGTCCCCCACCACAAAGGTTCTTCCCTCGGTTTCATGGCCGACGTTGATTTAGATTTTCAAAATTGATCAGCATTTTTGAGCTGTGGCCACAACTTCTGGAGCATTTTGATATGTGTATTTTTAGCTGAAACTGCTTTGCACTTTTGGAAAAATGTGGAGCAAGTTACTAGGCTGATCAAGATAAATCAAGTCATGTATTCATGGGAGACCAGGGAAGAGAAAAACACAAGTGAATATCCTGAATTCTTTTCTTTACAGTTAAACTATGTAAGAGAGACAAGCAGTTAAGATAATACATGCTTTATTTTGTCCTTAATGTGTATCACAAAAATGGAAGGAGAAAACCATGAGTACTGGGACTTTTAAAAAGAAGAAAAAGAAAAAGCTTTTATCTAACAAACCATTAAAAAATCAAAAAAACCTGGAAAAGCAAAACAAGTAATAGATGGTATACATTTAAATGAAAAAAAAAAATCACAATAAATTGTGAATCAGTAGCCACAAGTAATACTCTGGTCAATAATAACTGGATTCCTTTTTTATTTTTCAAAAGTGAATGTATTGAAATTATTAATTATAGTTTCTTTGACTCACTAATACAAGATGGACTTGGTTACAGGAAAACAACCTTCTCCAGCTTCTAAAAAAAAAAACAGCTAAACAAATTAAACCATGTTAAGCAATGACTCTAAAGCATTTTCTAAGGTACTCTGCCTTAAGTGATGAAGCAGTAGTCATCTATAGCCAGATCTTATCTTGTCAATGAAATTAATATTAATGCCTTCAAAAATAAAACTCAAAAACTAGTCAAAGAAAAATAAACAATGAAACACAATCTCAAGGATTGTTTTAATAGACAAAGAAAATTTATTTTCACAGAAACTTAGGTAGGTAATGACACTAAAAGGAATATACGGAGGCAGAAGTACATTATAAAAAGGAAGGACATTAAATTAACCAAAATGAGACACCACTGTTGTCACCATTACCTGCAATTTAATAGTTTGATGAAAACTTTTTTAAAAGATGTATTTCTCACAAAAATCAAAGCTAAGCAAGTCATCCACATACAACACTTAAAAAATATAAACCAGACTTTCAGAAACTTTTGATGGTGGTTAGTTTGAAATTGAATTCACATTAATTCTGTATTGCAAGCAAATAGAAATCTGTATATGATTATATTTTTCATGAAGAAATTATGAAATAAGAGTGATATGGATACTGAGAATTAACCAAGTCAAACTATAAACACTAAGTTTGTGTTTTCCACATGTATTCCATGAATCTCAGAGACAATTAAAGAATATTTTTAGCATCTACAACACTGTGTCCAAATAATACAATTTCAAAATAACAGAATTTCTAGAGTAATGCTTCTATGTGTTTTTGTAAATCACATCCCAATAAATTATTTGTAAGATGCCAGAAAACTTGAAAACAAAAATAAATAGCCATGTTTAACAATCACCTCAGCTTGTTTGCCTGTGGTAATGAACCGAATACCCTCACCTTCCTAAGTACTGACTTAACTCCACAAAAGAATATAGCAATGATCACTGATGTTTTCCATATCCCAGCAACCTTTACATATTAAAATGAAGATGACAGTTTTCCTCTACTTTATTTTCAAAGAAATACTAATATATTTTAAAAGATAAATGTGTCTTGAATTTCTTAAAATATAACAATTAAAGAAATATTATTATTTTAAAGCATTAACATTTTTCCAAATATTTTAGTTTCAAATCCTGCAATAGTTTGTTTCCTTCTGAACATTACAAAGACCAGGAGAAAGTAAAATTAACAGCACTGATATGTACAAATCAACTTCACTAAATACAAAAACTAAAAATTAGTTTTTAAAAAGGAAATATTACAAGTGTGGTCTCCTTTATAGATTTAGCTACTCCAGCACATTTAAAACATTACTTTATCTAAAATGCATTTATAATTTTTTAGACTATTTCTAGCACTTAACATTAAATATAATACAGCAACACCAAATATATCTGTCATGTAACTTATAAAGTCATAAGCCTGGCTCAAATGTTGGAAGATCATGTAGTTCATTCTTTGTGTCATGGCAGGAGGAAAGATGTGTGATTACTATGATTAGGTATCTACATTGAAAGATTTCACAGTATCTAGTTTAACAATTCTCAGACTTCTTTATATCTGAATTTGATCTCTTCTGTTGCACTATTGTATCAATTCCCTCCTTTATTATTCTCGGTATTTAATGCATTGCTGATATTTTATAAGAAAAACATATATACAACACTTAATGTAACAAATTTTTATTAAGCAACTTTGTAGAAGAGAACACCCAAGATCCTCAAGGAGTTATGGTCTGGGGAGGCAGGAGGGGAAGAGTATAAGAAAACCATGTGAATGTTAAGAATATGAGCTATAAAGCAGCCTTAAGAAAGAAGAAAAAACGTCCAGGGTGGGAGGAAAAGGTTTTCAGATGGTGATATATCTAGTTGGCACCTCATGAAGTGCTTCAGGTGGGAGATATTTGAGATCTATTTCAACAGACCTAACAGAGAATTTTAAATGGCACATTAAAAACATGAATTTTAATTAAAGTCTTTTCCTAAAAGATAGCAAAGATTTGTTTTGATTGTTTGTTTCTGCATAAACACAGGGTCAAAGAGAATGTGAAATGAGAAAACTGCAAAAAAAGTTGAAAGCAAATATAAGGAAGATGAATCTAAAACTACCACTGGGGAAAATAAGAATCAATCACATTTACATCAAAGAATCTACAAAAGGCTTAGGAATGCATGGCAATGAAAGTTGGGTAAAGGTGAGACTCAAAATAAGAGTGGCAAATGTACAGCAAGATCCCCTTCCAGAAACTGCAAAACAGGACAACTTACAGTTCTTCATCACAGAAGACTGAAGGTTTATTCCCTAGACAGGATAAAGTCAAGGGTCCAGATTAGAAGACACTGAGACTGCTGGACTAAAAGTTATATTAAATATTGAGACCCATTCTCCAAATCCTCTTTGATTACTTGGCAACCAAACTGCAAGCAGCTAGGTTTCAGTCTCTAGTCATCATCTTAGAAGATTCTTCTCTGGGGCACCTGGGTGGCTCAGTCAGTTAAGCGACTTGCTCTTGAGTTCAGCTCAGGTCATGATCTCAGGGTCTTGGGACTGAGCCCCGTGTCAGGCTCCGCACTCAGGGGGGAGTCTGCTTCAAGATTCTCTCCTTCCCTCTGCCCCTCTCCACACTTGCTCTCTGTCTCTAAAATAAATAAATAAATATTTTTTAAAAAATTCTTCTTTGGTGAATCTAAACACATGAAAAACGACCTCATGAGAGACTCCATCAAAAACAAACAAACAAACAAAAAACAGTTCACTCAGGTAACATTACTTTGACAAACCCTACCCACTTGCACAGAATTTCCAATTTGCTCCTGATTTCAATAAGAGGATGAATAGCATAAAGGCTAAAAGAAAAGACTATCGAGTCAGGTTGCCTTGATTCAAATTCTAGTTCTGCCACTTAACTATGTTACACTGGGCAGATTACTTAAACACTGTGTACCTCAGTTTCCTTATCCGTCACATAGTGATACTAATACTACTACTAATAATAATAATGGTAACTAGCTCTTAAAGTCCTTATGAAGATTAAATAAGTGAAAATAGATGAAGCACAACAGTGTCTGGCACATTCTAAGTATTATACAAATGTTTGTACTTTATTAGTAGTGCTTCATTCACTCTTACATATGAAGAAAGTATCTAATATAAAAAACAAGAGACCAAGCAAAAAAAAAGAAAGAAAAAAGATGGAAGGAATAGAGTCTACACAAGAAAATTGTCAAAAAAATAAAACTATAACTAGTACTTTCAGAGAGTTAACAATAGAAGATAGTACATCCATGAAATAAGAATAGGAAGCCCTAATTTTGGGCGGGGGGGGGAGAAATGAGAGAGGGGTGTGCACCAAGACTAAGGTCTTGAAAATAAAAATGATTACAGAAATGAAAAATTGCAGGGTGGATAATAAAGCTGAGGAAATTTCTTTTAAAAAGAAGAGTATAAAAGAAAAGGAAATGGAAAGTCAGAGTAAAAACATAAGAAAATTAAAAGATCCAGTCCAGAATATGCATTATCTAATATTGGGAATTCTAGAAAAACAAAACAGAAAAAAGGGAAGAAATCATCAACAAAATAATTCAAGAAAATTTTCTAAACCTAAAGGATATGATTTCCAGATTTAATCCAAGAAAACAGAAGAACAAACCCACACTAAAGCACAGTAGAGACAAAAAGAAGATCCTACAAGCCCTCAGAGGGATAAAATAGGTTTCATACAAAGGATAAAGAATACAATAACGTAAGACTTCACAACAGCATCACTGGAAGGTGAAAAATAATGGAACAATGCTTTTAAAATTGTGAGGGAAAATGATTAATACATAGAATTCTAAAATGAGCCAAACCAACAAATAACTAATTTGTGGGAAGACTAAAGTCATACTCATACTGCAAAGTCTCAAAAAAAATTATTTCCCATTCTTTCTTAAAAAGCTATGGAGGGGCGCCTGGGTAGCACAGTCAGTTAAGCATCCAACTCTTGGTTTCGACTCAGGTCATGATCTCAGGATCATGAGATCAAGTGCCCCATGGGGTTCTGCACTCAGCACAGAGTCTGCTTATGTTTCTCTCTCCCTTTCCCTCTGCTGCTCCCCACAACGTGCGTGCACGTACTCTCTGTCTCTCTCTCTCAAATAAATAAATCTTAGGGAAAAAAAAAAGCTATGGAGTAAACCAAGGGAGTAAGACACAAGGAAGAAATGGGATTAGAAAATAGGTGATCTAACTAAAGTGAAAAGCAAAGGGAATTCTCCCAGAATAATGGTAAAGTGAGCTCCCAAGCTATCTATATAGCAAGAATAGGGAGCAACCTACCTAAATTTGCACAGATCAGAAAGCTCCTGGGTGAAGTATTCAAGCAAATCAAATTAAAAGTCTGTCTCATGTGTTTTACCATACATGAGTAATGTTAAACAACTGGGGGCAAATTCAGATTTGAATTAGTGATTAAAACATTAACCAAATGAAAACAGAGAGAAAATGGTATGTTAGACAGGAAAAGTAAACATTTTTACAGTACTATATTTTTTAGCTGTGAATACTATTTACATAGCAATAATAATGAATAACTACTGGCACCAAAATTATAATAAAACCATATTGGAAAGGTAAGAGAAAGAAGATGAATTATGTGGTATGGGTGTTAGAGGGGGTGGTGAAAGACAGCAAAGCTTCATCTTCCATATTGGAAAGCTGATGGGTATGAAACTGAAAAATCAAGAAGCAGCAATAACAAACATGTTTAGGGATGCACTGGTAAACACTAAAAAAATCAACTATATGTTCTAAACATCTTGCTTCTAGAAAACAAGAAATGGAGAGGCGAGAAAAGAAAGGCAGGGATAGGAGATGGCTGCGTTTCATAACAAATATTTTACAACTTTAAACTGTATGCATATATAATTAATTTCTTTAATGATAGTATTAAAAAAACATCATGGCACAATAAGCCAACCATCTATTCTTTCTATCAAAATATTCAGGAAAAAAAAAACTCAAAGTTTTTTTTTTTTTCTTTAACAAAACTATAAACAAAGGCTTAAATGTTTTAAATTAGTATTTAGCCAGTGAAAAAATTAAATTTTTTCATGTTAGTCTCCTTTATAACATTAACATTTATTACAAGTTTATACAAAATGTAAAAGTGCATCTCAAACACCAAAGTTGCTAAAAATGAAACAAAATGAAAAAAAAAAATCTAAGAAAAAAAAAAACCACTTAGGTAACTGACTTCAAAAAGTACAATTTCCAAAGATCATCCAGATTATTCAATCAGCCCAAAGTGTCCTACTGTTAACATTGTCCACTTAGCACTTAACTCAATCTCTATTCCATCTGAAAAACTACTGGGTAAACAACATCCCCATAATCCCAATATTTTTCCATCTGATCCTGTTTCATGCCGTGTTTCCTAGAAGCAACAGACAAGTGATTTTTTTTTTTTCTAACTGTCCTGGGCAAACATAAATTGGTAAAAGGAAACAGAACAAAGGAAATATACAAACACACACACACACACACACACAAACACAAACACACATACCCCTTAGTCAAAGTTAAAAAAGAAGAGCCACTAAGACTCAACTAATTTGAAGAGTCTAATCATATAAGATCAGAATTTCAGGCTTATCTATTCAAGGAAAATTTTTTTTTACCTAATTTCATATAAGCTCTTCTGAGATAGTGCAGGGACCATTTCTTTTACCTACTTTTAACTCTCTGGCACCTTCAACTGAGCAGCACATAGTAGGGTCTCAAAGAATATTTTTGAATCAGTGCTTTTGGAATACATCACTAAATGAAAGCAAATGAGTTGCTAATAGTTCCCACATGACTTCCCTTTCCCTTTTATTTCTCTAAGAAAAACATGCTGGAACTTGAGTAGTCGAGGATCAAGTTGCTAGCACTGAAATAGATCTACCCATATAAAGGCATGAGCTTGAAGGCCCACATCTTAAGAGAAATTACATTGTTACCCACCTCTCCCTTAAGTATCCAGCTATTATTAGGGTTAATAATACTTTTGAAACTTCCTATATGAAGCTGAATTACAAAATTATTGCTATACTACAAATACTACTGCCAATGGCGAAATGTCACAAGTTAAAAAAAAATAACTGAGATATATATTTACTACCTGAAAAATATCCTATTCATAAATAACCAGATAGGAAGACATCCCAACCACTGGTAATTCTAGTAACTAAATATTTTCCTTTATATAATTTTCATCTGTACTATCCATTAAGTTTTTGTCTTTGCCAGCCTTCATTCAAAAAATTTACATATCCCAGCTGATAACAAGAAACAAAAATTGCACAGCACTTACATTCCCCAAACCCTTACCTATTTCCCAACCTCTGGTTACTTCCTCCTCCAACTCCTTCATAGCAATTCTTCCCTCAGCTGATGGATGGATCTCCGATCCTGTCTCATTATCCTGTTCTTCAAAGACTGCATTTAATCATGATCTTAATGCTCTGCCCAAATTTTCCAAAATTAACCACCTCACTGTGTTCAGTTATATATTTCCAAGCAAATAATAAATACTTTTATATGGCTATCCTACTGTCAACTCAAAATACTCACTGTATCAGTTATACTCCTCCTATCTGGCAAAATCTTGACCCTCAATGTTAGGGGGTAGGTGTACCACCTCATCTCACATTTTAAAAGAGGACACAGACCTTCTCTGGATAGAAACAAGATTTAAGAAATACTACAGTCTCTTTCTCTCTCTTCTTTACTTCCCAAGAGAAAAATAGTAGTGACAGCAGGACATCCATAGGTTCTCTGTTGGGTGAGATTAATGTATGAAGTCAGCATGCATACACAGTACAAGCTCTTTGAGTTCCTCACTGGGAACTGTGTGCCCATAAACATATTATTCCTCTAGTGCAATGTGCATTAAAGAAGCTCATCAGAGAAGAACTTCATTTTCTTAGCATAAAGACATGTTTTTTAGCCTGTGACTGGATGTATAAATTTAATTCAGAAGAGAACTTGTGGGAGACTCATTTCCACCTCAGTCCAAACCACATTTACACTAAACTTTTAACAATAAAAGCACTTTTCTGATTCCTATTACTTGGTTCTATTTCTCAATTGATTCAAATTTGGAGTGGTACAAGGCAACTGACAATGGCTCCCAAGAACCACGAACAATATCCAATTACCTGACTTCCGCTGAGAACTTAAGAGAATTCACTATAAAATTCATGTTTCCCATCTTCAACAGGATTCATGGTGCTGCCCATCACACCCATTTTTTCTCTCATTAAGGCACTTTCTCTAATTCTCCAGCAACTATTTCAAAGATTCTCAATGCTCCTCAAATTACCAACCTCCCCATTCCTTCCTGTAACCAAAGCACATAACCAAGCCTCCTGCTAAAACAGAAGGCATTTTAAGAAAAGTCCCTTAACATCTTTCCACCAAAACTATAGTTACCAGCATCTGTACCAAACTATTCCAGTTTATTCTGCTCACACAGAAAGAGGAATCCCTCTACTTTCTTAAAGCTAATTCCTTCATCTGTGTTCTCAGACATGGCTCTCTCAATTGTACTTTCTCTTAAATATTTAACTTCCTCCTCTTATTTGGCTCCTCCCAAAACACTGAAACATGCTCCAGGTCCTATATCATTAAAAATGAAACAAAACAAAAACAAAAGCAAAACCATCCTCAACTACACATTCTTTTCCAACCACAGCTCCCTCCTTTTCACAGCTCATAAATGCTCTATTCTTACAGTGATGCCTGTAACCAATTACCTCCTTTTCACTAAATGCAAAAAGACACTTTCAATTCCTTGTCTTATTTGAACACTAACACCATTTGACCAGTCTTTCCTTCTCAAAACACTCTCATCCTGTTACAAGACAACCATACTTCTTTTCCCTCTTTTTTCCTAGTTCTCTGGCTGCTTCTTCTCAATCTCCCTTGCAGGTATTTCTACCCTTTAAATGATGGTGTTCCTAATTAAGCACTCCAACCTACCCCTTCTTTTTATCTCAATTCAAATACGCTCCCTAGACTATCTCATTCATTCCATTGGACTCACAAATACAAGCTAAGAAATCTCTAGTTAAGATCCACCTCCTGAACTCCAGAGCCACATAAACAACAGACAATTGAATAGCCTTTTTTCCAATATAACAGGCACCTCAATTTCAATACAAGCAAAACGGAACTCAAGATCTCTCCCATCAAAGTCAATTTACTTTTCCTCCAGAATACCTTCACTCAGTGATTGGTACTACCATCTCAAAACAGCTGGCCAAGACAAAATCCTGGAGTCATCTTTGCCTCCCTCTCTCTCTCACTTCATACATCCAGTCAATTACCAAATCCTAGGTCCTAAATACCTTTAGAATCCATCCACCCCCCTCCCCAATACCTTCACTCTAGTTAAAGCCACCATGGTATTTCATCTGGTTTATACCATCAGCCTTCAAAATAGTTCTGTTTCCAGTTTGCTCCTTTTCTACTCCATTCTCCATTCTGCTACCCAAATGATCCTTTTAAATACTCACCTAGTTAAAATCTTTCAGCAACTCCTCATCACTTTATAGATGAAATCAAAATTCTTAGAATGAATTAATGAACCTCTATAACCTAGTTTCTGCTACCATCCTCAATTTCAACACATCCATATCCTGCAATCATATAAGAGTGTGTATTTGAACCACGTGACTCGGGTCAAATCACCACACCTCTCTCGACTTCAGTGTCCTCATATGTAAAATGAACAGAATGATTAGATGACTTCTAAGATATTGCACTGTAAGATCCTCTAAAAATATTATTCTATGACTAAAATTAAATTCCTTTCTTCTTCATAAAGAACTTTCTAAATACTTTCTATTCTGAATCTGTCATTTTCAGTCAATAATATTATTCTTTAATCCCCCTAAAATGCAGAAACTAGTGTCACCTTACATTCTTTGCTTTATACTGTAGCCAAGTATGTCATTCAATCCTATTTTATTTTCCCCACTCTTCCTTTCCTTTCTCCTCTGGTGATCATCCTTCTGATTCAGATACAATCACTATTTCTTGAAAATTACCAGAACTTACTTGTCATCCTGCTCCCCAATCCATTTATCACACTGGACTTGTTCTAAAACCATTGTGTTTTAAGCTCTAAGACTATCATCACGTCAGTCTGACCTTCAAAGCTTTCAAAACAAGAATGAAAAATCCATGCCTCTATGAGACATGAACTTTGGAGCTTCATATGCAAAGTAAGCATAAAAACAAAGTTGTGAATTGCATTGGCATTGATCATTAAAAGTAAAAATAAGTCCTATAAAAAGCCTACAATTACATTACAATATTAAGGCATAAAAGGGCATACTATACAACATGGTAAAAACAGTGTTGACATTATCAAGTGCAGAAGATCACACACTTAATATTCTCTCCAATAAGAAAGTGTTTCATTTCCTTCATGGTTTTATATATTCTCATTTATATTTTTTTTCTGTTTACAGTGAAATCTCATTTATCTGGATAGATATACCTAATAATCACACCTACCTGGAATAAGTTATTCTGATACAATAAACCACAAAACTATTTTGGGTAGACAAGAGTGAAATTATAAACTTAGTGTCCCAGTGTTCAAATACATTATTCACAAATAGCTTTAAACCCTTGTTAAATATTTGTTTACTTTTGTCTTAGACCTAATTAGAGGCCCCTACTGCCTCCCTGACCTCATCTATAACTAACTCCCCCTGATTTACTCTGTTCTAACTACATGGCCTCCCTGTCATACCCTGCCTCAGGGATCTGGTTTATTATTATTATTATTATTATTACTAACTATTATTATTATTAGTTTGTTTCTAATAAAATCAGCTTATGGAAACCCACCACCAAGCACAAAACTAAAGATCCTGATAATAAATTACATGCAACCCTTCCCCAGGACACAATCCTCAATTCATTTTTCATCATTCCCTTGCCTTCAAAAATAGAGTTTCATTTTATCTATATCTACTAACAAAAAGCATACTATTTTTATTTTAGCTATTTTTAAAGGGTGTCCCATGACATATAAATTAGGGAGACCTAACTTTTTCACATATTATGTCATTATTATTTCAGCTACCATTCATTTTTTTTACTACGTAATATACCACAGTTTATTCAGTCACTTTCCTGTCAGTAGACATTTCAGTGTCTATTTTGCTATTGAGAGCAGAGATGCTATGAACATTCTCCAACACATCCACTTTTATATATATACAGTATTTCTCTTGGGTATATGCCTACAAGTAAAATCACTGGGTTATAAAGTGTGTCTACATTTAGCTTCATGGGATAATGAAAAACTATTTTCCAAATGGTTGCAGAAATTGTAGTTGTCGAAGCAATGTATAAAAGTACTGTGAATCCTCATCCTTTCCAACACTTGGTTTTAAATGGTATCTCACTGCGTACCTAATTTGAGCTCCCCAATTATTAATGAAGTTGAAATCTCTTCAAATGATTATTAATCATATATAATTTGTGAAATACCTATTTATAGCTTCTTTATTTTGTCTGTGCCTTTTGATTTATATAATTTTAGAAATATTCTTGATATCAATCATTGTGAGCTTTGTATATTGCAAATATCCTCTATTTTATAACTTATTTCTTCATATCCTTTAAGGTAACTTTTGATGAACAAAATATCTTGGGTTACTACCTGTATTAATCTATTATATTATAACTTAGCAAATTTTAGTCATATTTTTTTAAATCCTTTCCTATCCCTAGGTCTAAAAGACAAACACCTGTATTTTCTACAAAGTTAATATTTTATTTTTGACACCTAAGTACTTAACCAATCTGCAATTTAACTTTTGTATATGGTAGGTGCAGAGATCCAATTTTTCTTTTGACAATTTCATTTATTAAATAGTAACTTATTTTCTCACTAATCTGATATGCCATCTTTATCATATACCAAAGCTCCTTAAATGTGTGGACTGGTTTCTGGCTGTAGATTTATTTCAGTAGACATAGTCTTTATGATATTGAACCATTTTGCTCATAAACGTGATATATCTTATGACTCAAATATAGAATGAGTCTTTTTTTAATGCCTATTAATAGAATATTACTATTTTCCCTAAAGAAGTCTTATATATCCCCTGCTATGTTTATTCCTAGATAATGATATCCTATGATATCATTTAATGTCTTCTTTTAAAGTATGTTTCCTAGTTGTTTGTCACTATTTTATAACAATGCAATTAACTTCCGTATATTAGTCTATCTATATATGGCTACTCACCTTTGCCAAACTCTTCTATCTAATAATTTACCTATATTCTTTTGATTTTATATGTAAATGATCATATTGCCTCCAGATAATACTTTTCTTTCTTCCTTTCCAATTGTAATACCTCTAATTCCTTTTTCTTGTCTTAAAGCATTGGCTATGTCCTCTACAGATGTTAAGTACAAGAGGCAATATAGTAATTATATCTTCCAAAGATGGTAACAAAAATATCTCCCAACTCACACATTCTTCTAAGAATGTAACGCTGATACTCCTCCCAATAATTTGTAGAGTCTCTGTCCTCTTCCCTTGAATCTATGTAGATCATTATGTAACTTCCACAACCAATACACACACCAGAACTAACATTGTGTAACTTCCCCATATAGGTCATAAAAATGCACTGCATTTCTGCCTTGTGCTCTAGTACTGCTTGCACTTAGAACCCAGCTGCCATGATGTGAAAAAGGCCAAACCACACCATTTGGAGAGACCACACGGAGAAGCCATATGTAAATTTTCCAACTGATGGCCTGATTTAGTTCCCAGACTGCCAAATGAAATCAAATCACCAGATAAAGGAACATACTTCCAGATGATTCCAGCCCCTAGACATCAAGTCTAGTGTTCGAGTCATACTGATATATTATAAAGGGCGGATTAGTAACAAACCTTCTTATTCTGCACTGTCCAAGTTTCTCTCAGACTCCATTAGTTGTTTTGTCATTAAGTTTGAGATGATTTCTCATGTAGCAATAATATCTAGAATGGGTGCCTATGTCATTCCTGTTTTTAAAGGAAATGTTTTTAATATTTCCCCATTTTAAAAGATACCTGCTGATGACTGTTTTTCTTAATTGTCCCAACAGATTAAAGAATTTCCCTCTTTTCCTAATTACTAAGCATTCTTACCATGAATTTAAATTGATTATTAAATGCTTTTTTGGTATCTATTGAAATTATCATGATTTTTCTTTTAATCTATTAAGGTCATCATTTACATTTATAGATCATATAATAGTAAAACATTCTTGTACACCTGAAATAAACCCAACGTGGGAAGAGGGTATGCCTTTTCACAAAGTTGGTTTCAATGTATTATTACCTTATTTGAGATTTCTACATCTACATTCATGAGGGACATATATCCATAATTTTCATTTCTTGTAATGTCTTCATCTGTTTTAGGTATCAGGGTTATGTGGGGCTTTCAGAACTAGCTGGTGCAACATCCCTGCTTTTCTATTAATTAAAAGAGATTGCAACAGATTGGAATAATCCATTTCTTAAAATTTTGGTAGAAACTTGCTTAGTAAACATCTGGGCTGTTGCTTTCTTTGTGGGAAGATTCAATTTCTTATAATTATAGGATGATTCAGACTTTTAATTTCTCCCTCAATTTTTGTAAGTAATATTTTTCTAGAAATGTGACTATTCTAAGTTTTTTAAAAAATAGTTGGCATATAGTTGCTAACAGTATTGTCATTATCTTTTTATATTGTGGTAAACATAAAATTTATTATCTTAACCATTTTTAAGTGTACAGTTCAGTGGTATTAAGTACATTCATACTGTTGTGCAATCACCACCATCCATCTCCAGAACTCTTTTCACCTCACAGAACTGAAACTCTGAACTGTTAATAATAAATCCCCATGCCCCTTTCCTCCAGTCCCTGACAACCATTCCTCTACTTTCTGCTCAATGATTTTGACTCCTCTAAGTATCTCACATTAAGTGGAATAATACAGTATTTGCCTTTTTATGACTGCTTATTTCACATAGCATCACGTCCTCAAAGTTCTTCTGTGTTGTTGCACATGTCAGAAACTTTTTTTTTTTTTTTTTGAGAGGGAGAGAGAGCGAACACGTGGGGAGGGAGAGAAGGGCAGAGGGAGAGAAAGAATCTTAAGCAGGCTCCACACCCAACGTGGAGCACAATGCAGAACTCGATCTCACAACCCTGAGATCATGACCTGAGCTGAAATCAAGACTCAGACGTTTAACTAACTGAACCACCCAGACACTCTGATATTACTTCCTTTTTAAGGCTGAATAATAGTCTATTGAATACCACATTTTGCTTATCCATTCATCTTTCCATAGACATTTGGATTGTTTCCATGTTTTAGTTATCATGAAAAATACTGCTATTAACACTGGCATACAAATATCTCTTCAAGAACTTGCTTTTAATTCTTTTTGGTATATCCCCTGAAGTGGAATTGTTGGATAATATAGCAATTCTAGTTTTACTTTTGAGGAACTACTATACTGTTTTACACAACAGCTGTGCCATTTTACATTCCCAGTAACAGCACACAAGGGTTCCAATTTCTCTACATCATCATCAACAGAGTATTTTTTTTTTTAAGATTTTATTTATTTGAGACAGAGAGAATGAGAGAGAGCATGAGAGGGAAGAGGGTCAGAGGGAGAAGCAGACTCCCCGCTGAGCAGGGAGCCCGATGCGGGACTCGATCCAGGGACTCCAGGATCATGACCTGAGCCGAAGGCAGTCACTTAACCAACTGAGCCACCCAGGCGCCCCACAGTATTTTTTTCAATAGCCATCCTATTGAATATGAGGAAGTACCTCATAGTTTTGATTTTCATTTCCCTAATAGTTAATGATGTTAACCTTCTTTTCATATGCTCGTTTGTGTATCTTCTTTGAAAAGATTTTATTCAAGTCCTTTGCCCATTTTTTAATCTGGTGGTTTGTTTTCGGTTGTTGAATTTTAGGAGCTCTGTATATATTCTGGATTTTAACCCCTTATTTGCAAATATTTCCTCCCATTTTGTAGGTTATCTTTTTACTCTGTTGGTAGTTTATATCGTTGATGCACAAACTTTTAAAAATTTTCATCAAGCCTAATTTGTCTATTTTTTTCTTTTGTTGCCTGTGCCTTTAATATCATATCCAAGATACCACTGCTAAATCCAATGTCAAAGTTTTGCTCTATGTTTTCTTTTAAATTTTTTATAGTTTTAGATCTCACACTAGGTCATGGATGCATTATAAATTAATTTTTGTATCCAGTATTAGTAAAGAGTCCAACTTCATTCTGTTGCAGGTGGATATCTACTTTTCCCAGCACCATTTGTTGAAAATACTATCTTTTGCTCATCCAATGGCCCTGGCATCCCTACCAAAAATCACTTCACCATATATGAGAGGGTTTATTTCTGGGCTCTCTCTTCTAGTCTGTGGATCTATACATCTGTCTTTATGGCAGTACCACACTGTTTTGATTGCTTAGTTTGTAGTAAGTTTTAAAATTAGAAAGTGTAGTCATCCAGCTTTGTTCTTTTTTTTCAGGTCCATTTTGGCTATTCAGGGTCCCTTGAGATTCCACATAAATTTTAGGATGGGTTTTTATATTTCTGCAAATAAAAAAAAAAATCATTGGGATTTTTATAGGGATTGCATTAAATCTGTAGATCACTTAGTAAGGTTAGTATTGAAATCTTAACAATCTTAAGTCTTCCAATCCATGAACATGGGATGTCTTTCCGTTTATGTCATCTTTCTTTCAGAAATGTTCTATAGTTTTCATTGTACAAGTCTTTCACCTCCTTAGTTAACTCCTGAGTATCTTACTCTTTTTGATGCTACTATAAAGGGAATTGTTTCCTTAATTTCCTTTTCAGATTGTTCATTGTTATTGTATAGAAAGGCAACTGGTTTTGTGTGTTGACTCTGTATCCATCTACTTAGCTGAATTCATTTATTATTTCCAACAGTTTTTTTCTGTGTGTGTGTGTGTAATTTCAGGGTTTTCTAAGTATCATTATCACCTTAAGAAAGACAATTTTACTTCATTTCTGATTTAAATGGCTTTTATTTCTCACTATCTTTTTAATCTCTGATTTAACTGTGGTTATGTGTCTTTTTTATTCTATATATACTAGGTTCTGTCCTAGTATATCATAACTAGGTTATGTCCACAAAATGTACTATTTAGGTCTATATCCTTGCTGGGTTTTTTCTGTTTTGTTTTTGCTTCACCTATCAATAATCACAGGTGAGTTAAAATTTCTCATTATTATAATAGAGGTACCACTTTCTCCTTACATTTCTACCCATTTTTTGCTGTATATTTGATGCTATACATTCTTTATGAATTTAACTTTTTATCATTACAAAATGATCAAGTCCTAATATGATTTTTAAGTTGATTTTGGATAATTAATATAGATAGCCAGTTTTTTTTAATGCTTTAAGACCTTGCACTATCCTTTCTACCTAGAATACTCTTTCCTCAGAGAGCTGCTTGACTTCCATACTTCCACCAAGTCTTGGTTCAAATATCATTTCCACTGTAACTACCCAATTTTAAATAAAACCTTCCCCTCAGCATTCCTAATTCCTCCTTCCCTGCACAGCATTTAGCATTTAACATACTTTATCTATTTCTTGAATTTATGATTATTTTTTGTCTCCCTGACACACACTAAATATAAACTCCACAAGGACAAGTACTGTTATCAGTTTGATCACCAATTATCTCCAGAACCTAGAAGTGACTAGCAAAGAGGTGGTGCTCAATGTATTTTTGTTGAATGAATAAGACTCTCAACCTCAAAGATTATCAGGGAAAAACAAATTTTAAAACAATGAAATGCTACTGCTACTTTATACCCACTGGACACACAAAAAAATAAAAGTAAGTAACAACAATCCAAATGTCCATCATGAAGACCTCCACTAAGCACCCAAAAGAAAGACATGGTAAAAGTTCCCTGTGCATATGAATATAATGTATATTCTCAAACTATTGGTGATAGCAGTCTACAAATGTCACCTAGGTCACATTGACTGAAAGTGTTGTTCGGGGCACCTGGAGGACTCACTCGGTTAAGCGTCTGACTCTTGGTTTGGCTCAGGTCATGATCTCAGGGTAGTGAGATCCAGCCCAACGTAGGGCTCTGCACTGGATATGGAGCCTGCTTAAGAGTCTCTCCCTCTGCCCCCCCCCCCAAAAAAATGCTGTTCACCATTGTGAATACGTTTTTTTATCCTACACAGTCACTTTTTCCTTCATGTATTTTGAAGCTCTGTTATTAGGTGCATACATATTTAAAGGAAACCCTATGCAGATTCCTGAAGTTACTTCTCTGTAACTCCCTCTCCAATACCCTGCCTGCAAATTCCAACTGCCTCATGATTCCCCAAACTCTAATCTTTGTTTCCTCTACCCATCAAAATCACAGTTCCCTAGCTTGTCTCCATTTCTTAGGTCAGGGAAAGTGTACTCAGGTAGAAAGCTGGGGAGAATATGAAATTAACCTCCTGTGTTTCCTATTTCTCAAGGATCACAGCCTTGTGCTATCTCTTGTTGAATGCCTGAAAATAGATGCTTCATATATCTTATCTAGTATCATAGTCATTTATAGCATGATGGTAATCCAAACTGTATTAGTCCATCATAGCCAAATCCAGTAAGTTCTTGGTTTACTTTTTTATTTCTATTGTTCAGTCCATTTTCCTATTTTTTAGTCTATTTTCCTATTAAGTTAAATTATAACAATATGTATTTTTGCCTATGTGTGTATACACACATAGATATATATATGCATACAGAGACAGAGAGAGACAGAGAGAGAATGATTTTTTTTAAATGTGGTAAAATGTTAACATTAGGGAAATCTGGGTGAAGAGTATACAGGAATCATTTGGACTACATATAACTTTTCCATATGTCTTAAGTATTTCAAAAAACAAACAAACAAAAAGAAATACAATGCCATATGAAAAGCTACAGACTGGGAGCAAATATCTACAAACCACATATCCGCTGACAAAGGACTCAGGTCCATATAAAGAACTCTCAAAACTCAATGGTTTAAAAAAAAAACAAAAACCCAATTAGAAAATGGATAATATATATAAACCTTTCACCAAAGAGAATGACAATAAAGCAAATTAAAAAACATTCAACATCACTAGGTATTAGGGAAATGCAAATTAAGAAAACCATGAGATATCGCTATACAACTATTAGAACAGCTAATATAAAAAGCAGTGAGGGGTGCCTACAGTTGCTTAAGCAACTTGATCTCAGTTCAGGTCTCCATCTCAGGGTCTTGAGTTCAAGCCCTGTGTTGGGCTCCACACTGGGTGTGGAGCCTACTTAAAAAAAAAAAAAAAAAGCAGTGACAATACCAAATGTCGGCAAGAATATAGAGAAACTGGATCTTTCAAACATTGATGGCACAAATGTAAAATGGTACAGCCACTCTGGAAAATATATTTGTAAGTTACTTTAAAAATTAAACATATACTTACCATAAGATCTAGGAATAAGATCTTCTGGGCATTTTTCCCAAAGAAAGGAAAACTTATGTCCACACAAAAATCTGTACATGATTGGACACAGCTTTATTTTTAATGGCCAAAAACTGGAAACTAAAATGTCCTAAAATAAGTAAATATTAAACAAACTGTGCCACATCCACACCACTGAAGTATTAGTCAGTATTAAAAGGAGAAAAAGAGAAAACTATTGAAACACGCAATGAGTTGGATGGATGTCAAGGGCAGTATACTGAGTGAAAAAAAAAATTAAAAAGCTAATCTCAAAAGGTCACATACTGTATGATTCCATTTATATAACATTGTCAGAATGACAAAATTGTAAATATGGGGAACAAATGAGTGGTTTCTAGAGGTTAGGGATGGTGGAGGGGGAGGGAGTAGGGCTGACTATAAAAGGGTAGCACAAGGGAGATCTTACTGATGATGGAATAGTTCTGTATTTTGATGAGGGAATAGTGATACAAATCTACAGATGTGATAAAATGACACAGAATTATACACACACATTGTATGAATATCAGTTTTCTGGTTTATATTATCCTGTAGTTGCATGAAATGTAACCACTTGGGAAACGAGAAAAAGTAAAGAGGACTTCTCTATATTATCTTTGCAACTTTGTATAAATCTATAATTATTTCAAAATAAAAGTTTTTCTTTTAATTCTACATACGTTCAAAAAGTTAAAGTATAAACTGTTAAAATAAAACTTAAATATATCGCTTTTAAAATGTTTTGACTTACGCTGCATTTTCCTTTGAATTGGTTTGCCAATTTTATCACATATCTGCCTTAGTTTCATACTGCATTAATTTAGTATGTTTTAGAAACACTAACATCAGTGACCTGAAGAAAAAGAGGTATGTCTATTTTGTGACATAAATACAATTTATCTCAGTCTTTATTTACAAATGGTGACAAAAATCATGAGACAGGCAAGGAAAAAAAAGAAAGAAAGAAGTCAAGAGACAAATCAACAGAACTAGACCAAGAGATGATCAAAATGATAGGAACATTAAAAAAAAAGTATCTGTGCTTAATATAAGAATATAATAGAAAGGTAGAAAACATGCATAAGTGGATATCAACAGATAGATGGAAACTATCAAAAATAAAAGTAAAATGGAAATGCTGATAATGAAAACCACAGTATCAGAGAAGAAACTTTCTTTTGGGCTTATCATCAAACTATACAGAATAGAAGAAAAAAATCAGTAAACTTAAAAATAAATCAAAAGAAATTATCCAAATTTAAATACAAACATATACTGATAAAAAAGAGAAAAAAGCATGGGCTGGTCATGGGTTGCAAAACAGTATCAGAGGGTCTATAATATATGTAATTAAAATCCCAGAAAGAGAAGCCAAAGAGAATGAGACAAAGAAATATCTGAAAAGATGATGGCTGAAAATTTTTCAAAATCAGTTAAAGACAACAAACACAAATCAAGAAAATTCAGACAATCCATGCCAGATAAATACAAAAGTCACAAATTCTCATAAAACCTAACGTGAGGTAAGATACACTACAAACATTTAAAAACAATAAAGCATATGAGAGATTTGGAAAGATCTCTCAAAATAAGATAAAGGACTAAAAGCAAATTCTATCTCTTTCTCTGCTCCTTATTCCTCATACCTTTATTCAAAGAGTTTGTAAAGATCTCAATCATCAAATAATATGTACAATGCCTAAGCTATTAACAGAATTGGCTGTCTGAATCTGTAACAATACTTAAAGGAAAGTATGAAATTATGCTAATTATTCCCAGAGACCCAAAGTTTTTCTCCTAGTAAGAAATAATGGTACATGAAACCAAAGATTTCTCATTAATAAATCATGAAGAGACTTGAGTTTTTGGAATAAGATATTGATAAAAAAAATGCCCAGTTGACTCCAAATTTAAACAGCCTGCAAATGCCTAAAGACATAATTTAAAAACTGTTTTATCACAAAAAAATCCATATATATTAATTTTTAGTATGAGTATTTCTTCTAAATTTGATTTGCAGCTTATTAAGCTATATTTTTCTCCAAAATTTGTCAAAACAAAATAAAAACAATTCACTATACTCTCCCCTATAGTATTTTCATTTTACCCTATTCTCTTCCAGTACTTAAATACATACATATATAAATTATACATGAGACCATAAATCATTTTTTCATACATCATAAATATAGTTCACAGTCATTAATGGCTTAATAACTGCACTCTTCATAACTGTATTATTTGTATCTGCATAATATTCCATTAACATGACAATTTATTCTCCTTTCCAAAAGAACTATAGTAATTACTAGCACTACATGCAATTTAAAAAAAAAAATCTTTTCCATATATAAATACATAAATGTATAATTTTAACTTTAAAGCATAAATATGATCATACTGTCATAAAACTTGTTTTTAATGCAGTTTTTCTTACTTTGTGGACATGATTCCCTACCTCATATACCTATCCCTTCCTTACACCCCCCATGCCAGCTCCACCCATCCACCCACCCAGATGGTCCAAGTTAACAGCCTAATATGTATCTAACCTATATCTCTATTCTCATATAACATATACAAATATGTACCCTCATATTCACATCTACATATATAATGGTATTGTCACTGCATTTTTTTAATATAAAATATCATGCACATTTTTCATTCTTATTTTTTCTCACATAATAATATCCAATGGAAATCCCTCCTAGACTACTGGTGTGTATCTGATTCCCTCTTATTAATTGCTACTAAGACTTCACCCTGTAGATGCATAATAAATACATATTTATTCAACCATAACTTTTTTGATAGGCATATACTTAGTTTCCAAATTTTTGCCAATACAAATGCTTGTACAGAAAACTTTATGTATGTAGGTATGTATTTATGGGCTAGATTCAAAAAAAAAAAAAAGGACTGTTACATCAGTCAGTATATAGTTTTTTTTTTTTCATTTTAACCAATGTCAGATATTCTTCCAAAAAGGCTTCATTAATCCACATTTCTACCAGCAAAGTACAAAAATAACTTTTTCCCTTAGGTCCTTGCCAGCAAAAAATTATTTTTGGTCCTTTCCTTTTTTTCTTTCTCCCCCCCCCCACCCACCCCACACTCCCCGCAATAAAGGGCAAGGACTGAAAGAGGCAATTTGATAGAGTAATATTTTATCAGTACTTTAATTTGCATTCTTCTATTCATGAGTTTCAACATTTTTTATATGTTTTTGCCCACTTAAATTTGCTTCCTCATACCTTTTGCTCATTCATGGTTCTTATGTTGCTTGCTATATGCTCCCTTTTAGTCAATATCTAAGTAGTTATTTCAAATAACAGATCAACTTTGTCTTTCCTCTGAATTGCAAATATTTTTACCAAATCCACTGTTTAAATAGTGTATTTTTTCAAGTTAGGTTTCATACAAATATATCTTTTTGTAGATTTACAGTGGTGGTTAAGGTCTCCCTCACCCCAAGAATGCACATGTCCTCTCCTACATTTAACGCAGAAGTTTTAAGTCCTTCCATGTGGAATTTATTTTTGTATATGGTGTAAGATAAAGATCCAACTTTATTTTACCCCAAATAGATAGCCAAATATGCCAGAACTATTTGTTAAATAATCCACACCCATTCACCTGAATTGAATTTTCACATATAACATTCTTGTATGTTTGGTAATCTATTTCAAGATCCTCTATTTTGCTTCCCCTAATTATTTTATTTCAAAGATTTTCAATATTATTCATCAAATATCTTTCTCTTGGCCCTCATCATATCCCCAGCATCAAGCCCAATGGCTGACATACTGTAAATGCTCAATAATTATTTCCTAAATGAATGAATAAACCTGGGATAGAATAATCTCCTCTTTATAAAACCCTTAACTAAATCACATCTGCAAAAACCTTTTTCCAAATAAGGTAACATTTACAGATTCCAGGGACTAGGACCTGTTATCTTTGGAGGACATTCTTCTGCCTACCACAATGTAAAAAAAAATATGTGTGTGTGTGTGTGTGTGTGTATAAACATAACTGGAAGAGACTAGCATAACTATTAGAGATATGCTCAGAGTTACATGAAAATCAAAGAAAATAAGTCAATCACAACACAGTACAAATATACAAATAAAACTACTAATTTTCAATTCCATTAGTATAGAATACCACAGTTGTATATACTTCTACCTGTTTTTCTACTTCTATGTATTATGTAACAAAATAAAAGTACTAATAACAATGTTATACAAGTCACGGTCTCGAGAAACCATACCTACTATATTCAGATGAAAGCGACTAAAGGAGATAAATGTTCTGTTTTGTAAAAGAGGTGTAGCTGTGAACAACATTCTATTTAAAATATATCATCAGGGACACCTGAGTGGCTCATTCAGTTAAGCATCTGCCTTTGGCTCAGGTCATGATCCCAGGGTCCTGGGATCGAGTCCCACATGGGGCTCCTTGCTCAGCGGAGAGCCTGCTTTTCCCTCTGCCTGCTGTTCCCACTGCTTACTTGCTCTCTCTGACAAATAAATAAATAAAATCTGAAAAAAAAAAGTGTATCATTATTATACTTACACAAAAGTAAAAAGTATTAAGTATTGAAAACTACTTAACTGCAAAAACATTATACATATTATACACATACATTACACATGAAAGTGTATTTTTCAACAAACTTTGGGGAAAAATCATTCTATAATGAAAGTAAGTCCTATTTCCATAAATCAGATTTTCACTTTTTATGTGGTCCTAAATTGTGGCTCACCTGTACTTTACAGGTTTTAAAGATACCCTAGTTACTAAGAAAGGTTTTCGTATTTCACCACATGGCCAATTTTAAGGTAACAGTGACTACACATCATTCTACATAATCTGAGCCATGTTCTAATGTAGTATATAAACTCTCATTTGAACTGTTTTGAATACAGCAGTCTCAGTTTTTGGGTTTTTTTACTTCATATAAAAAAATCATACTTCAACATAAAAACAGCAGATATTGAAATAATTTATAGAATAAAATAATTCAAGCCAAGAAAGATTAAATGGAAGAAAGAAAAGGCATATTATAATACAGCACTGACATTAAGCTTATAAATGTAATTTTATACTATTCAGAATATCTATATTATATATAAAAGAATAAAGCTGAATAGTAATACTCTTCCACAGAAAATCTCCCCTACCTAATACATAATATTTATATAAAATAAGGGAAATATGTTAATGACTACCCAAAATTATTTATGTCTATGTATTATGTAACAAAAGTACTAATAACAATGTTATACAAGTCACTGGAAATAGCGAGTCTTTGCCGAAAGAGAAGAATCACTTAAAATTACAGTGGATTTAACATCTGAAAGTAATTCCTTTTGGCACCATCAGGAAAGCAGGTGCCAGCAGCAAACAATCACAAGGAGAGGAAGAGTATTTCCATTTCTGCTTTATTCAAAAAATAATTCAACACCATTATTAATTACATACATTTGATATAGATTAAATTCGAATTTCTTTGATCCAGATAGTCTCAGATCTAACAAAACATAACACACACTTAAATGCTGGCTGATCTTAATAAAAGTGATATTACTTCCAAGAGCAAAGCACTGCAAAACCTAGTGAAAGAAAGTATTTCTAATGACCTAAAGTGGTCATCAAAAAAGATCATAGCGTGTCATTGAAAGAAATGATACTCAGATCTGATTTTCCTTTATCATTAGAGATGATAAAGGACACTGTATTTAAAATCAATGGTAAATTTTACCAACCTATATACATAAATGGCACTACTTCTAGTGTAAGTAACAAAGAAGAAAAAAGTTACTTGCAAATATTAAATTCATTTGAAAATGACCTAGTCCACTTAAAACCAAATCACACTGTTGTCTAAAATGTCTGTTACCAAGATACCAAATGGAATTTGCAGTCTGCCAAAAGATTAAAACTCAAATTCATCTATACGTTACTGAGTTTTGTTTTCCTCTTTTTTTTTTTAACGCTATGAGAGACTCTTCTTCAAACATACTGGTAAAACAGGAGCTTAACTGATAAATTAGAAGTGTACAGTAGCCATTGCTATAATGATGTTGCTGCCAGCATTCTATCCTTCACCAGTTTTACTCTCCAGATGTTTCATATTCATTTATAATTTGAATCAGTTAAATATAGACCCATGTGTTCTTCCACAGACTTCAATGTTGACATCCACAAGAAATATTCTCAGGCTTTAAAAATCAAAATGTCATCAATTGTATATACCATTTAAACCTGTGTCAGATTAAAAATGGCCACAAAATCTTTGGCACGCCTCCTATAGAGAAGTAGAGTCTATGTCTCCTCTCCTTGAATGTAAATGAGCTCCATGATGGCTTTGACCAGTAGTATGTGACAGAAATAAGGCTTTGACCTTAAGAAACTGATGGCTTCCACTTACGGTCCTTTGAAAAACTTGCTCTGGATGATGCCACTCTCCACAGAAGAAATTTGACTATCCTAAGACTCTTATGTTGCAAGGGAACCCAAAATAGGTCATGTGAAGCGACCACATGAAGAGAAAAATACCTAATGAATCTCCCACTCTTCCAGTAATTGTAGCCTCAGTGCTAGATGACCACAACAGTATATAACCATCAAAATCCTTCCCAAATGCCTGACCCACAAAATTGTGAATGAAATAAAACAGTTGTTTAAGCCACTAAGATTCTGGGGTTGTTTGCTGCACAACAACAGATAACTCAAATAAAAACTATGATTTCATTTTATGCACAAATAAACTCACTATGACAATAGGGAAGAGAGCAGACTACTTGTTTATAGTACAAAAATGAAACTTTTAAAAACTTTTAAATTATCAATTTAGTATCTACGGTACAAGTTTCTTTAATTGTCTTCCATTAAATAACTCATAAGTTAATCATGAAATAAACCTGTATTCCCCATTACTTTTGATTCTTAATGTGTTAAAGAAAGTGTCAAGGCTACTAAGACATGACCCTACACCTGTGCTCCCATGGGTTGACTGTAACACTATTGAGAATCAGTTGTTTTGTTCTAAACATATTTATCCCAGTTTATTTGTTAATATAATTTATTGTAACCTGATTAAATATTTTAAAAATCATTGCTTCCATGAATAAGTTGAATATTTCATAACAATCTGATAAAGTCTAGTTGTTTTTAAAAACATATTTTCAAGAAGCAAGACTATAAAAATTTAGTACAGTAACCACTGGGACTATTTTCAACTGTCTCACTATACATAAAAGGAAAATCAAACTAGATATCAAAGATAATGGTTAAAGGCCATGATGCATTCCAATCAGCAGACCTACGTTCACAGGAAAGATGTGGACTTAATATCAAAAGACTGGACTATAAATATATACTATGTTTTAAGGTATGTACATATCATTTTTATGACTAACCACTCTTGCCAGAAAAATTTTTATAAACAATATCCAATTGATTGGATAAGGGAGCTTGTGCTATAACCTCTTTTTAGAAAATGTCTTTTAAATTAACAAATAAGAATGAAGTTTCAGTTTTGCAAGACAAAAAGAGATCTGTAGATGGAGGGTGGTGATGGTAACACAATGTGATTACACTTAATACCACTGAATTGTATACTTTAAAATGGTGAAGATGGTAAATTGTATGTGTCATACTGAAGTAAACAGATTAATAATCAAAAAAACCAAAAATACTATATTGGGCAACGTAAGCCACTCACAAAGAGTACATACTGTGTAATTCCATTTATATGAAGGTCAAGAACAGGTAAAACTAGTCTATGTAAAAGAAATCAGAAAAGTAGATCAGGGGTTGGGGTAAAATGGTGTAGAGAAAGAGAGTACAAGGGGAACTGAAGAACTTTCTGGGGAAATGGAAATGTTTCATATCTTAATTGATGTATATAGTAGAAAGTTATATATTTGTCAGAACACAACAAATTATACACCTCCTATGTGTACATTTCACAATATATGCAAATTACACATTAGTTTTTTAAACAGGGGAGCAACAAAAAAAGACTGAAGAATTTAGTCTAGAAATTGATTCATGAGAACTATCCCCTGAAACAATATATGTAATGGCATTTTTTAACCACCAGCGTTATTACACAGAACAGCTTATTGAAAGGTAAATTCCAGTTGGTAACAGAGCAAGGACATGCTACAATTTCTGACTAGTCAATCATAGGGTTTTAAAGGTAAATAAAACATCACCATTCTTGATTACTTAAACTAAAACAAGGTATTTTAGGACTAGAAGACTTAGCCTCCCTCAGATTAGCCCTGTTTTTCCATCTGCCTAATTCCCCATCCTCTCTAATTCCAGTCAATCCAAATTAATTCAACAAACCCACTATACTTACTCTGTATAAATTATGTGAGGAGCTAAGTGTAACAATACAAAGATGAATATATAGTAACTTCAATCCTCAAGGCATTTATAATCTAGTAGATGGCACTACACAAATAGGTAACAGCTACAAGAAAAGACTTCCTGGTACCTACAGTATTCCAATTGAACCCTGTTCAATTCAGACCACTATTTTGAAAGGTGAATTTTTTTCTAAGGAAAGTCAAAAGAGCAGTAAGTGGCTCATGCTGTAGACTTATCCCCCACTCCTACCTTTTTATTACCAATGAAGGGAAAATTCCATAGATAGCTCTGTGTTTCCAAGAAATTTGAGAATGCAAATACAAAGAGTTTCCTGTAGACCTTACAAGTAAAAGAAAATTCATGGTTACAATTCTATGAGTGGATGAATAAAAGCTTCACCATATTTCTAATAAAGGATATTCAGTTTGACAAACCATTGACCATCAATGTTCCTGGCAATATATGGGCGAGCAAATTTCAGACTTTTCTGGAGTGAATTATTCTACTATAAAAACTGAAACTCTAAAATTAGAATTATGAAGTGACAGAAAACATCACAATCTGAATTCTACTTACACAAAACCACATGATTTTCAATGCCAAGTTTCTAATTTACAGCTGGGAAAATCACGACTGAAGATAGCCGAGCCTAGATCAGATTCACTCAACATAAAACCAGATGTAGACCTCAAATTACATGCAACATCTCCAGCCACTCATATAAATAAGAACAATGCAAGCTGAAAGATAATAAACTCACCTAGACCTTTCTAAATTGGCCACCCTAATAGTAACACAATGTCCCTTTCCTAAAATTCTCAAATGAATTAGAAGAAAGAAAGAAAACATACATACCTTCATTTAAGTACAATTAAAAATCTAAAAATTGCTAATTTCAATTCTTCTAGGGTAATTCCTTGAAACAAAACAAGCCATTCTAGATCTTGAAATACACCTGTCATTTTAAAAATACAAGGAAAAAACCCACTGGACTCTTAGGATACCAACTCTTAGCATGTAATCTCAGAACTCTTCCCCAAACAACCCGTGACAAGTGAACAAGAACAAACTGTACAAAAGATGTACAAAGATATTTCTTTAGTTGTTTGCTTAATCAGCTACCAATTTCCCCACCATAAGTTAACAAAACCAATGTAACTCAACAGGAATCTGTCTGCAAGTACAAAATCACTTTACATTATTTGGCTTCAAAAGTTTGTACCCTATGGAAAATCCATTTGAAATTTTACCTGGTAATGTACATGTTAAAATATTTCGTTGGTCATTTGAAGCTACACCAGATTCCAACCCCCAGAGACAAGATTTCCGGTTTATTTCTCACAACCCACATGTTCAAAACCCGAAATTACAACATAAAAAAAGTAGGGTTAAAATTCTGTAATAGGGGCGCCTGGGTGGCTCAGTTGGTTAAGCGACTGCCTTCGGCTCAGGTCATGATCCTGGAGTCTCGGGATCGAGTCCTGCATCGGGCTCCCTGCTCGGCAGGAAGCCTGCTTCTCCCTCTCCCGCTCCCCCTGCTTGTGTTCCCTCTCTCGCTGTGTCTCTCTCTGTCAAATAAATAAATAAATAAATATAAAAAAATAAAAAATAAAAAATTCTGTAATAGTAGTAAAGCCAGTTAGTCACCACAGAGCTCTATTTGGGGGGAATTTTTTGAAGTTTCTAATATCCATAATATACAGCATTTCAATATCTAAATTAAGTACTCAAACATATAAAGCCCACCTTGGAACTCTAATGTAAGAGTTCTTTCTAGGTTAGGAACAGAACCTAACTTAGCTCAAATACTCTACACTGAATAATACAGTAACATGATTTCTTAAAAAGAACATGGCATCAACTACTACAATTATTGCACAGCTTATTAAGAATATACCAGCTGATGATGGGTATTAAAGAGGGCACGTTCTGCATGGAAAAAATAAATAAATAAATCTCTTATTGTTAGACTTAAAAAAAAAAAAGAATATACCAGCTGAATCAATCAATCTTTCCTTGGGATGTTTCCAACTAGAGATAGAAGGGAAAAAACCCTTTTCTTTCTGATCACAAAACTCTCCCCATCTACTAAGTTAGGAACTCAACTGCCTTATCTTACTTCCTCACATACAAGGTCAGTCCCACTTTAATAATTTTGCCTAAGCTATTCCGTGGAATGCTCTTCTTCATGATATTTGCAGGGCTAGTTATTTCTTGAGATTCAGATCTCATTCAATGTCCCCTCTGGACAAACACTTTCTTAAGCGTCACTTAATCACTGTCACATCATTTTCCTTTAATTCTCTACATAGTACTATCACTTAAATATACTTCTTTTTAATACTCATTGTTATATCTTCAATACCTAGAATAGCAGCAGACACAGACTATACACTCCATTCAAAATTTGTTGAGTAAGTGAAAGCTGTGAAGAAATGAGCCCAAAGCCAGCAACCAGGGTCCTAGCCCCAAAGAGAAGCCAGTCCAAGAGAGTGAAGCCATTAAGAAAAAAGAAAAAGTAGATCTTCTGAAGTCATCTGAGTCATTTCAGTCATTCCAAAGACCAGCTCCAACCCTGCCCATAACAGAGTCTGATTACATATATCAGAGAGCTTTAAGATGTTGTGCACATACAACCCTGAAAAGAAGGGGACATGTAAGATGATCCATCAGAATATGAGAAGAAATATTTCACGTAAATTAAAATATACGTATTTTGTACTATCTTTTGCAAAGTACTATGTTTATGTCTGTTTTGTAATGTAAATAATATATTATTATAGTCATACACACATGAACACACACACACACAAACACACACATACACAATGAGCAGATAAATATACCCATACTGGACATACACCTGATACCTGATAGAGGTGAACAATCAAAAAAGTCTGGAGAATAGCAATGTCAATGAATAAATTTGTTTTTCTTAAGTTACAATGTTTCAGGTCTCTTTCATTTCTAACCAAGAGATTTCTGAAATGTACTTAAAACATATTTGGTGCTCAAATACTTTACAATGCTGAATGCACAGACTAACTACGGCTCCAGAGAACAGACAAGTGAAAACTAAAGGCAGACAGATTTAAAATCTACATAAAAATAAAATTCTAGGAGTGCTTGGGTGGCTTAGTCGGTTAAGTGTCCGACTCTTGGTTTCAGCTCAGGTCATGATCTCAGGGTCGTGAGATCGAGCCCTATGCTGGGCTCTGCACTCAGTTGGGAGTCTACTTGGGGATTTTCTCTCTCCACCCCCCTCTGTCCCTCCCTGTGTATTATTAGAGAGAATACACACACTCTCTAATAAATAAATAAATCTTTTTTAAAAATTAAAAAATAAAAAATTAATAAAATTCTAAAATTTAGACCCATCCAAAAGTAATCACTACCTCTCCAGTTATAAATTTCTCACTATTGGATGGGTTCAAGTAGAAGCCTCATGACCATTAGTAAAGGATACTTAGACATAATTTCAGCACTTGCAAGGCAGTGTATGTAACAAATTTAATGGAGTCATAATAAATGCTAATGATGTAATGATAAATTAAGTTTAGGCCTTCCCCTTAGAGGTCACAATTTAACAGAGACACACTTGCAAACATATACACAGTATACATTACATATCTATACACATGGTATAGTGACAATAGAAAATGGTGGTGATTGACTCTCATGGTGGGAATAGTTAAGTTCAATACTGAAGGATATATAGAGAAGCCAGTTTTCCTGTTAGTCGAGAAAGATAAAAACATTCCTGACAAAAGAACATGAGAGAAGGGACAGGTATATAAAAGTACATAGTATGGCAAACCGAAAATACAACAAATTGTGTGAAATTGTTGGATGACAAGGTAACTATGGTAGGAGAATATCCACAAATGAAGCTGCTGGATAAGTGGCTAGGAGCCAAATTGTGAAAGTTCATTTCACGGAGTTTGAAAGAGGTCACAGAATAATAAAAATAATTGTCTTCTACAGTGTACTACTTTGTACCAGACACATACCTAAACTCTTTAGACACTTTATCACTTTTAATGCTCAGAAGATCCCTATCATTACCTACACTTTCTAAGTAGGAAAACAGGCTAGAGAGAAACCAAGTAATTTGCCTAAAATCACAGTTAAATTAGAGTCAGAGACAGAACTCACTGAAGGATTCTGAAAAGAGATGTATTTTGAATAAGTAACATATACTTCAGGAAAAGGTCTAGGAGGCGGTATGGATAATGGTGTGGAAGTAGAATAGGCTAGTTTTAGGGAAAGGACAGAGACAAAGATAATCCAAATGAGAGCTACTAAGGAAGTGGGAACAAGGAAAGGAAAACTCAAAGATTTCACTGGTTTCTAGCTTTGAGAAAGCAGTTAGAAAAGCAAGTTTGGGTAGATGTAATGAGGCATAAAATGAAGGAGATGAGATATAAAATGATTAGTCTGAGCCTAGGCAATATGGTCACGTTTAGTTTGAGGTTTCAGTAAAAGAAAGACCAGGGCACCTGGGTGGCTCAGTTGGTTAAGAGTTTGCCTTCAGCTCAGGTCATGATCTCGGGGTCCTGGGATCGAGCCCCGAGTTGGGCTCCCTGCTGAGTGGGGAGTCTGCTTCTCCCTCTGCCCCTCCCCCTGTTCATGCTCTCTCTCTCTCAAATAAATATTTTTTAAAAAAAAGACCAGTAGGATGCAGTCCAATAGGAAGTTGACTAGAAAGAACACTTTTTTTTTTTTTTTAAAGATTTATTTATTTATTTGACAGAGAGAGAGACAGCGAGAGAGGGAACACAAGCAGGGGGAGTGGGAGGGAGGAAGCAGGCCTCCCGCCAAGCAGGGAGACCGATGCAGAGCTCAATCCCAGGACCCTGGGATCATGACCTGAGCCCAAGGCAGACACTTAACAACTGAGCCACCCAGGTCCCCTGAAAGAGCTCTTTCTAAAAGAGAAGTAGGAAGAATTGCCAGGATAAACATATTTAGAAAACATAAATGTACAAACAGCAATTAAAAATTTAGGCGAAGTAAAGTGAAAAATATATATCCACAAATCCATACTGATATAAATGATGAAAGGAGGAAGGAAGAAATGAAAAGAACAGAAAAGAAAGAAGGAAGGAAAGAAGGAAGAATGGATAAATTTTCCATGCAGAAAAATACCAATTAACTTATATAAATACTCTACCCTCAAGAAGGTGGAACTCCCCACTCCTTAAGTGTGGCCTGCACACACTGATTTTGTTCTGAAGAATACACATGGAAAGGGGGAGAAAGAATTGTGAAGCAGAGAAGCCTAACAAAAACCATCTCAGCCAAATGATCAAGGTTGATATGAACAATGATTAAGTCATGTTGATAGTGTACCCTTGATATGACATGATAAAAATGACATTTTATGTCTGTGGTCTCTTCCCCCAAACCCCTAACTTCATTCTAAACATAAGAAAAACATCAGACCAACCCCAATTGCTTGAAGGACAACCTATAAAACATCTGACCAGTATTATTCAAAATTGTTAAGGTCATCAAAAGCAAGTAAAGTTTAAAAAACCATCATAGCCAAGAAGAACCTAAGTACATAAATAACCACTAAATGTAATATGGTATCCCGTCTGTATGGGAACCTGGAAGAGTTTGAAAAAAGGATGGTACATAAAAACTATGGAAATCTGAAAAAAAGTATGGACTTTAGTTAATAATTATGTATAAACATTGGTTCATTAATTTTAACAAATGCACCATACTAATATATCAATAATAGGAAAAACTATGAGTGGAATATATAAGAACTCTCTGTACTAAGCTCACAATTTTTCTATAATTCCAAAATTATTCTAAACAATAAGTTTTTTGGGGGCTCAGTCGTTAAGCGGCTGCCTTCAGCTCAGGTCATGATCCCAGAGTCCTGGGATTGAGTCCCACATTGGGCTCCCTGCTCAGCGGGAAGCCTGCTTCTCCCTCTCCCACTCCCCCTGCTTGTGTTCCTGTTCTCGCTGTCTCTGTCTCTGTCAAATAAATAAATAAAAAATCTTTAAAAAAAATAAAATAAAATAAAAAATAAACAATAAGTTTTTTTTTTAATTAGGCCAAGAATATAAAAAACATAGAAAACCATTACTACTCAAGAGATAGGTCAAAGAAAGTAAGTCAGTAAAAGAAATTTAAAAGAAATGATCATAAATATACAAAGACAGAACGATGCCCTAGAAGTCATATCGGAAAAGTGAACAAGGATGGAAATAGGTATAATATAATAGAGGTCAAAGAAAATAAGAAATGAACAGAAACCACTGGACTTAGGTTACTGGTTTAAATTTAAAAAAAAAGGAAGAAAAGTTCAGTAGAGCTAAAAAAAGATGGAAGTTAAGTCACAATGGTTTATGATGCCTTATGAGCTCTGATTTTATAATTGTCTCAATCACAAATCTCTTAAAAGAGATTCTCCTAGTTTCAAACCTATCTAAAGTCTTCTCTATTCCTTGAATTCACAACAACTTAGTGGCCAAAATCTAACTCTTATTGAATTGTCTTTCACAGTATAAAGTATCAAGAGATGTATCAGATAGCATCTTTCATCCAGAAGTAACAGAAATTCCAAAAGCAAACTGGCTTCAACAATAAAGAAATGTATAACCATTATCAAATACAAGAGGAAGTCCACAGGTACAGCAGGCTCTAAGCACTACAAGTCAGAGCTTCAGAAATCCTCTGTAACTCTCCTAGGTGACTGCCTATGTGTAGCTTCATCTACAGGCTGGAAGCAAGAGATCAAGATATTCTGAGATTGTGATCTGCTAATTTTTGAACCTGTCACTAGCAAAGAAAGGGAACTGCCATGTTTCACTTAGACTTACCAGAATCAATCCTGGAACTCGGAAAGAGGACCCCTTCTCTGAGTCATGTGAAGAAGGTTTAGATGCCTGAACAAAACAGGTTCTGTTAGAAAGATAGACAGGAAAAGCCATCAACAAATGCTAAATAGGAGATTTTTATTTGCATGTTTTCCTAGCTTTGGGAAGTTTTAAAAACTACTTTAATACAATGAAGAATAGGCTTAAACAAATAAAGGCCAAACAATTTCCTTCCTCAAATATTCAACGAATAACCTCAAAGATGATCAGTACTGTTTTACAGGACGAGGGAAAATGTGGTATGAATTTGTAAGCTTTCTCTCATCAAACTTATATCACAAAAATAAAATGTATTTGGGTATTTTAAAACCAGAGCCCTGTAACATTTCACATCAATTATCATTTTGTTGGTGATAAGATAGTAAGAGATCTCAAGGGAGTAGAAAGAGCACTAGATGTAGAGTCAGGGCACTAGGCTCTAGTCCTAACACTTCCACTAAATTACATGTTATCACAGTCACCAAATCTATCTAGATTTCAGTTTCCTCCTCGGTTAAGTTAGAAAGTTCAGAGAAGGGGTTCTTCAAGTTTTCTTTCTGGTTAATTCACTTATTAACTAGATTTATATGGACTATTTAACATTGTAATTCTGGGCTAGCAAAATCCTAAAAACACCTTTCATGCCCACAAGCTGATGACACAAAAGCTTCACTTTCAAAAACTTCACTACAATACTTCACTTTCATAAAAACCTTCATTGTGTGGCCAGAAATGTAAATAGCATGATGTTACAACTTCTGAAGTAACTCAAGAATTTAATTCAATTTCTCTTTAAACCCAAATTCATTACTAAAAGGTTGTAGTGTACCTGTAGAAGCAAACCCTCACTACTGTACAGGAGAATGGAAAAGGACAGAAACTTAACCACTTCGAAATTCAATTAAAGACAAGATTTCTAACCACTAGGCCTAAATGAGGAAGAAGATGAAAAGCAAAACACAATGGAAAGCTGAAATTCAAGTCAAAAACAAAGGGAAATTTCTATATAGAGTAAGAACGGAGGAGGGAAATACCCACCCCAAAGTAAAACCAGTATATAGGCCCAGAAGAAATTAAATATCTCATGAATTTCTCTGGAAGACTGTTAATTTATACAGAATTGATAGAAATAATTTCCAAAAACAGGTTGGTGACAAAAACAGGAGAGGAAACCATTACTCTGCCCTTTGGGAGCCTCAAATTAATGGATTTTGGCAAACCAGACACAAATCATATGGGATGACTGGATAATACCTTATGATTTTAGCCAACTGCATTATGACCTGGAGTTGGTTCTTCTCAAGATTATTAATAATGAAAAATACTTGCACAGGATACACATGATTGCCAGGAAAAAAAAAAAAAATGTTCTTTGGAAGTTTTTAAAACAACAAACTACCCACAGAAACCACATGGGCACAAAATGAAATGTATCTAGTCACTGATTTGTGGAACATTTAAGCACTCCCCAAGTGAAAAACTCAGCTTTAGGCTCTCTTTCTGGGACAAGCAGAACATCCATGAAAATACCTGACTTGAAGCTACTGAGGAAACAGTACAGACATACCTCTACTGGCTGGGTTTCAAGAGAAATAATTTTCTCCAAGAACCTTACGGTTTTAGGAGACTACTTACTTGTTTTAATACATTTCTCTTCCTCACAGTAAGAATCTAGATAAAGACCAAAAACTCTCAAAATTAAAGAAAATAAAATCTCAAAGTACTTAATATTATAATATTAATGACATAAGTTAACACCTCCTGTGATTGTCAATTTAAATACCAAAACTCCCTACTGTTACTAGCAGTATTGATGTGGGAAACAGAGGCAGAAGAAAAAGTATTAAATTTCCTTACTACCTACAGCCCCACTGACAAGTCCTTGAAACAGAGAGTAACACTCCTCTAGGGACTCAGCTGCCTCCATGTTAATACTTTGCTAAGGGCAACAGGTAATCTTAGCCCAACCTCCAAGATCCTGTAAGTTTACTTTAACATATAAAAATTTCTTTGGAAATTTTAGATATGTGTTGGCAATCATCTCCCAAGCATATGACCCACCGATATACATCTGAAGGGTCTCATGACTCAGTTTTTATTAGACAGTAATAAATGACCTTTTCCCAATAATAGCTAGCCCCCTCAAGGTCCTGAAAACCTTATTCCAAAATTCCTTAGAGACTTAAGCGATCCCTAACTCCCTCCCAACTTGAAACTATATAATGGGCTACTGCTCATGACCCCGGTGCAGCTCTTTCTGACCACGGGTCCTGTCCCCATGCTTTCATAAAACCACCTTTTTGCACCAAAAACATCTCAAGAATTCTTTCTTAGCTGTCAAACTCGAACCCTAATGTCTTTTCCTACATCAGTATCATTAATAAATGAGAATTACTCAACTTATCAAATTATATAATAATACCCTAGTGAAATGGTATACCAAAGAGGCAAGTTTCAAAAGAGGAAATAAATATAGAGGGAGAAATCTTGCTCAGGAGACAAGCAAAAGAAGAAAGTAGGAGATGAGGGGCATATAGTTGCACTGGAACACTAGAAGGTTGGCTATGGACATTAAATAGTTCAAGTCTCAGAAAAAGGAAGCCAAATGAAAGCAGAGCCAAACACAAGCGAGCACACAACATTGCCTAGGGTAAAATGCAAAAGCTACATAAAGATTCATTTATTTACAGAAATATCAAACAGATAGTAAATATATTAACAAAAAATAGAAATTTTATCTTGACAGCATCACAAAAACATCCACCACTCCTTTAAAAAGTCGAGAAAAAAATTTTCACCATGGCCTATATTATATTCTCTATAAGACATAAAAGGAACACAATAAAAACCTAAGAGCATGCAGAGCTACAAGTTTACATATATCTGCACACATGCCCCACCATGTTTTCCATTTCCTGACACAATGCCATTAAAATCGGGGATTTTTTTCCCCTCTACTTTGGCTCCATGTAAGGTGCTGACTTTTCCCTTGGATAGGCTGGCAAAGCTCAGCTTGTCAAAGCTTGCATAACCTTGAAGAACACATATAATTTCCAGAAGAAATAAAGGAAGAATAGAAAAAGAGATGAGTTTCCAAAAGAAATAATTTTAAGTTGTACATATCTATAGTCCTCATCCCTTAGAGATGATGTTACTGGTGGTATTTGTTACCACATGCATGAATCCTGAAAAGACCAAAGCAGTAGAACTATCCAAGTGCAGCTGCAGCTATCTTACAAACTATAGTTTCAACACAATGAAAAGGATAATAATGCCAAGGATGGAAAGCTCTGGGATTGTCACCTAGTCAGAAAGAATACAGATCTGGAGAAAGATCAGATTCGACTCATTTCAGAAAATGAACAGGAAAACCCTGTAACTATACTGAGGATCTCTAATTAGCCAAACAGCATAAAATCTGTACACTAAAATTCTTCACATTATGTCAAAATGAGTGTGTTTTCTAAATAGTTGCTAAGTACAATGATCTATTACGGATACAGAAATGAGAAATGTCTGGTTTCTCAAGGTTTACTAAGAGTAGGAAGTAATGTGTCTAAAATATAGGAAATTACCAAAAAATATGGTGCATATTCCTAGCATGTAAATTTTATACAAAGATATGACAAGAGGAGAGACTTTACTTTTTATAAAATACTTTATAAAATATAAACTATAATAAAAGATGAAAAGAGTGAACAGAAAAAATAAAACACACATTTCCTAACTATCACCAGCAGTTTACCTGCAGACATCTTCACTACCACCCACCCCTAAAGTATCCATTATATTCTGTAGTGTAGCTACTTCAAAGGAAAAGTAAGACAAAGGATGAAGGAAAGTTTAAATTACACTATACAGACAATATTCTACTTCCAATCAAAATGGGAGACACACGGGCCAGATTTAACTTTCCAACTAACACAACTAGAAAACTGAACAAGATATATGAAACAGTGGCTTTCAGATATTAGACCACAGGTAGCGAAGGACTGTAACACTTGAAAGAAAGGAAATAAGAAAAGTAAGCATTGTAATTGCCCAGCTTACAAACAGGAGTCAGTTTATATGCTACAAGACATAGTGGCGAAACCCAAGCAAAACTGAGTTGAGGAGACAGAGTTAAAGGTTTATAAGGCAGGGCCAAGAACTTGAGAAAACTACACTAAGAATCCCAGAGATAGAAAAGTCTGCTCAAGTCTTGGGATGACTAAAACCCATACATAAATGACAGAAAATTATAGAAGACTAGGAAAAGATAAACAAAAGTGAGTACAGCATCTGGAGCTCACACACAGCAGACAACAGTTTAGATTCCTACTAGTCAGAGTGGATAAACCTTGTAATACATAGAGGATTCAGCTGAATCCTCAGGAGCACATCTCCTTAGTAGTGGGGTTAAATGAGACCTACAATAAACTCTGTTAGTATGGACCCATACTAACAAATCTTAAAAATATGCCTCAAAATAATCCAAATGATTTCAAATAACTTAAATGAGAGTTGGAACAATATACACTATTTGAAATGATACAACAAAATTCAACAATCAACAAGATAAAACTCAAAATAGCTTCATCCAATCAAAATTAACAGCCATTCAAAAAAATCAGAAAGAGACTGCAGGGAAGATGGCGGATTAAGAGGATCCTGGGGTTACCTCCACCCCCAGACACACTTGAGGCTC
Organism: Mirounga angustirostris; assembly: GCF_029215605.1. Lineage (NCBI taxonomy): Eukaryota > Metazoa > Chordata > Mammalia > Carnivora > Phocidae > Mirounga > Mirounga angustirostris. Next base: position 77,986,079 of record NW_026991713.1, read on the forward strand.
CAAATACATATAACGCAACTCATTCTGCAAATGACCCGAAGACTAGCAGAACAGCTCTTCCCTCTTTCTTTAGGGATATAAAGAAAAAGTCACATCAAGAAAGGCAAGAGGGGGGCACCTGGGTGGCTCAGTCCTTAAGCGTCTGCCTTCTGTTCAGGTCATGATCCCAGGGTGCTGGGATCAAGCCCTGCATCAAGCTCCCTGCTCAGTGGGAAGCCTGTTTCTCCCTCTCCCACTCCCGCTGCTTGTGTTCTCTCTCTCGCTGTCTCTCTCTCTCTGTCAAATAAATAAATAAAATCTTAAAAAAAAAAAAAAAAGAAAGAAAGAAAGGCAAGAGGGACTGAGAAGTGGTCAGAAAAAAAAAACCTCCTGCACAGCAACCCACAAATGGGAAAGATATTACAGGAGTGGAAGTCCTCCCTGAGGAGCAAGAAGATCAAGCCCCACATTGGGCACCCCAGCCCTAGGAACCTGCACTGGAAAGACAAGCCCCCATATCATCCAGCTTTGAAAGCCAGCAGGTATAACTCTGAGAGAACGAAAGGGCTATAGGAAACCAAGACTTCACTCCTAGAGGACCAGAGCACTATATTATTCATCTAAGACCAAGCACAAAGGCAGCAGTTTGAAGAGCACCTGGGTTATAGGGGAAGGAGATTTACTGACTAATTTTTAAGCCTGTGCCAGAGGGGTAGGGGTCAACAGGAGCTTTCCCCCAGAACAGAAGTGCTGGCAGGAGCCATTTTTCTAGCCTTCCTTCAGCCTAGGTGGCCTGACACAGGCAAGAGCCAGTTCTAACACTCCCCATCTTCCTTGCTAGCACAGCTCACCCCACCTGAGTGTGTCCCTGCAGACCCACTCAACCTGCCCATCCCAGCAGGCACCCCTCCAGAGTGAATCCTGATTTGCCACACCCCACAGGCAGGCAGCCTCAGCTGGGATGGGCATCCACCAAAAGGGACTAACACCCTACCTTACCTGGTAGACAGCTCCAGGGAAAGGCAGGGCGGGGGGAGGGCAGTAAGTGGGGGAAGGCTAGCCCCACCTACCAGCACAACTACAGCAGCCAAGGCCCAGTCAAAACAGGAAGGCACACAGAGCCCAAACAAGGGACACCCCTGGAGTCTGGTGACCAAAGGGGATTGCACTACTGGGACCCACAGGGCACTTTCTACATAAGGTTTTCTTATTTATTTGTTTAGTCTGATGATTGCTGCAACCAGGACTACCAATACTATATTGGTAAAGACAGTAGTGAGAGTGGACATCCTTGTCTTTTTCCTGGTCTTAGAGGAAAAGTCTTCAGCTTTTCACCACTAAGTATGATATTAGGTGTAGGTTTGTTATATATGACCGTTATTATGTTGAGGTATATTCTCTGAGAGTTTTTACCATGAACAGACATCAAATTTTGTCATATGCTTTTTCAGCATCGACTGAGATGATGATATTTTTATCCTTCATTTTGTTGATGTGGTGTACCATGCTGATTGATTTGCTGATATCAAACCATCCTTGCATCATTGACATAAATCCTACTTGATCACAGTGAATGAGCCTTTTAATATATTTTGAATTTGGTTTGTAAATATTTTGTTGATGGTGTTTGCATCTGTGTTAATCAGAGCTATTGGTCCATAATTTTATCCATTTTTTTTTCTGTAGTGTCCTTGTCTGGGTTTGGTATCAGGCTAATGCTGGTCTCATAGAATAAATCTGGAAGCATTTCTTCCTCTTCTATTTTTGGAATAGCTTAAGAAGAATAGGTATTAATTCTTTAAATGTTTGGTGGGATTCACCTCTAAAGCTATCTGGTCCTAAGCTTTTCTTTTTTGATGGTTTTTGATTACTGATTCAGTTTCTATCTTTAAAAATAGAAGGGGAAATAAAGATATTTTTCCAGACAAACAAGCTGAGAGAATTCTTTGCCAGCAAACCTGCACTGAAAGAAATGTTAAAGATAGTTCTTCAAGAAGAAAAATTAAACCAGATTGGAATTTGAATTGGTGCAAATGGAATAAGGAGTGCCAGAAATAGTAAATATGTGGCTAAACATAAAAATTTAAAAGATAACTGACTTCCTAAAACAAAAGTAATAACAATGCATTGTTGGTTTTATTGAATATATAAAAGTAAACAAAATGCTATCAATACCACAAATGATGAGAGAAGATATAGAGGTATACTGTTGAAAAGTTCTTACACCACACATGAAATAGAACATTATTTGAAAGTAAACTAATTAAAGGTATATATTGTAAACCCTAGAAAAATGATTAAATTAATTAACCAAAATATACAGCCATAGTGGGCATAAAATGAAATTAAAAGCAAAAAACAACCTCAAACTCAACATAAGTTAGGAAAAGAAGAAAAGGCAGAAAGGGAAAAAGGAAAACAAATAGCAAAATGATATACTTAAACTCAACTATATTGATAATTATATTAAGTACAGATGATCTTAAACAGCTAAGTTAAAAAGCAGAAATTGTCACATTCAATAAAAAGACCTGACTATATGCCACAAGAAATTCATCATGGCTAAGAAAAAACAAAAAAAGACAAAAATAAAGGGCTGTGGGGGCACCTGGGTGGCTCAGCTGGTTAAGCAGCTGCCTTTGGCTCAGGTCATGATCTCAGAATCCAGCATTGGGCTCCCTGCTCGGCATTCCTGCTTCTCCCTCTCCCACTCTCCCTGCTTGTGTTCCCTCTCTCACTGTTTCTCTCTCTGTCAATTAAATAAATAATAATAAATAAAATTTTTTAAAAATAAATAAAGGGCTGTAAAAGATATACATTCAAACAGTAATCAAAAAAACAAAACAAAACAAAAAGTTGAAGTGGCTATATTAACACCAGAAAAATTAGACTTCAGACCAAAGAATATTACTGGGGATAAAGAGATTTCATAATGATATAGAAATAAATTAATCAGGCATACATAACCATCTTAAATGTATATGCATCTAATAACAGCTTCAAAATAAATGAAGCAAGGAGTGACAGAACTGAAATGATAAATACATAAATCAAAACCACAGCTAGAGATTTCAACAGTTTCTCAAAATAATTGATATAATAAGCAGGAAGAAAATCAGTAAATATATAGAAGACTTCAACAACATTATCAACCAATTTAAGCTAACATTTCTGGAGGTAGGCAGGGGATGGGCTAAATGGGTAATGGGTATCAAGAAGGACACTTGTGATGAGCCCTGGGGGTTGTACATAAGTGATGAATCACTAAATTCTACTCTTGAAACCAATGTTACACTATATGTTAACCAGTAGAATTTAAATAAAAACTCAAAACAAACAAAAATTTCTGGAAAAACGCTACCAGCCAGGTGCAGATTAGGCATTCTTTCAAGTGCATATATAACATTTAAAGACAGATTCTGTTCTTGGGGCTCCTGGGTGGCTCAGTCACTTGAGCATCTGACTCTTGAACTCAGCTCAGGTCTTGATCTCAGGGTCATGAGTTCAAGCCCCACATTGGGCTCCATCATGGGTGTGAGCATACTTTAAAAAAAAAAAAAATCGGGGCACCTGGGTAGCTCAGTTGTTAAGCGTCTGCCTTCAGCTCAGGTCATGATCCCAGGGTCCTGTGATCGAGTCCCACAACAGGCTCCCTGCTTGGCAGGAAGCCTGCTTCTCCCTCTCCCACTCCTCCTGCTTGTGTTCCTGCTCTCACTATCTCTCTCTGTCAAATAAATAAATAAAATCTTTAAAATAAATAAAATAAATAAAATAAAAATAAAAAATTCTTAGCAAACAAAGAATAGAGGAAAATGTCTTCAACCTGATACAGACGATCTCCAAAAAAGAAAACTCACAGCTAACATCATTATTTAATGGTCAAAGACCTAATGCCTCACCCTAAAATCCTTAAGAAGTCAAAGATGCGTGCTTTTCATGTTCTCATCAGAGGTCCTTGCCAGTGTAATAAGATAGGAAATAGAAATAAAAGGCATGCAGACTGGAAAAGAAGTAATACTATCTTTATTCACAGGCAACATGACTGTCTATGTTGAAAATCCTAAGGAATCCTCAAAAAAGTTACATGAAGAATACCAGATCAATAATTTAAAAAAACAACTGTATTTTATTATACACCAGAAGCTAATAACTGAAAATTAAAATAAACAATACCAATTATAATAACATTAAAAGTTCTGGAGATGGATAGTGGTAATGGTTACACAACAATGTGAATGTACTTAATGCCACTGAACTGTACATTAAAAATTATTAGAGTGATAAATTTTATGTCCTGTACATTTTACTACAATTTTAAAATTTAAAAAATACATGTAATGTTAATATAAAAAGGAAAAACAAAAAACAGAAACAACTGAAAATGTCTATCAGCTAGTAAACGGATAAAGGAATTGTGGTATATCCGCACAATGGAATACTACTCAGCAACAAAATTTAACCTATTCACGTACACAACAGCATGGATGAATCTTTATTCCACCAAGTGAAAGAAGCAAACACATAAAATGACATCCATAATGCTCCTTTTAAATAAAATTCTAAAAAAAAGGCAAAATTTCAGTGATGAAAAACAAATCAGGCTGTCAGGAACGAGGAGTGCTAGGATGGGAGCAATTGTAAAAAGCCATAAGGAAATATTTCAAAATGATGGAAATGTTCTAGATCATGAATGCAGTAGTAGTTTCTCATATGTAAATATGTGTAAAAAGGGCGCCTGGGTGGCTCAGTTGGTTAAGCAACTGCCTTCGGCTCAGGTCATGATCCTGGAGTCCCAGGATCGAGTCCCGCATCGGGCTCCCTGCTCAGCGGGGAGTCTGCTTCTCCCTCTGACCCTCCTCCCTCTCATGCTCTCTGTCTCTCATTCTCTCTGTCTCAAATAAATAAATAAAATCTTTAAAAAAAAAAATGTGTAAAAAGCCATGAAAGTATTATTGGTTATTTTAATTTATTTAATATTTTTAGTAGTATTGGATTTATGATGTGAAAAGGAATTCTGTTTGAGATTTCATCGCAGCCTCAACACTTGTCACTAGTGCGAAGTCCCCTCCTCTAGCACAGGTGGGAGTAGAAAGAGCACATTAAGCAGGTACTCCAGCTAATGAGCATTTCTTGAAAGTGAGGAGAAAGGAAAGATTATCTCTTAGGTAGAACTACAACTGTTACAAAAACCAAAGTGGGGAAGGATTGAGAACTAGAGAAAAAAGATGTGCAGTATTTAAACTGTCTCAGAGTGCTTAATGTAGCCAAGCTTAAAATCAGGTGTCCAAAAGATCAAACACAGGACAGATGAAGTGAGAACAGACCATGGAGTTATCAAACTGGAAAACCAAGGAAACTGAACACGGATGGGATAGATGTAATAAGAAAACAAAAAGATAACCTTAGATGAAAAGTGATATAGGGGACATCACTACATCAGGCTTTTTAAAGCTCTATACAGTAAGCTAGGCTGCCTGAACTAGAGAAGCTATCAGGCCTACCCAAATTATAATCATCTTTCTGCTTGGTAAAAGTCTGTCTTACTTTAGGTTTTACATACCACTACCCTCTGTCACACACAAAAAAAAGAAAACCTTATTTTTTTAGATTGTTGCGTAACAGAATGATTATATACTATAATCATACCATTATGCGGTTGGTACTCTACCAGTAAAGATCCTATAGTTCTTAATAAATTGGCTCAAATGTGCATTTCCAGTCTCATCTTCGGTCTTTTCCAGCCATTCTGAAAAGTCTGCCTTTTTTTTTTGCACAGAACAATAGCCCATGAATAAACACATTATTTTTGATTGACTGACTTCAACTTCTCAAATACATAGGAAAAAATCTGAACCACACCTGCAACTATGAACAGATTAGTCAGTTCAAAATTGCTATTCCAGAAAATTTCTTAAAACTTTACAAAGAACCACATACAACTCAAAAATGCACAATCAAACTTGGCTTATGCGCAAACTAGTACTACGCTAGGATATTTAAAGGATACAACAAATTGGGGGATTTCAATATTCCCAGGCAATTTAATATGAAACATATTCAGGTATATATGTGTGTGTTTATATAAACATGTATTCAATTATGTGCCCTATCCTGTGGTAGCATCTCTACTGTGAGTATCACCATACTATCATCTAGCTCGTTTTGGCATATTCCCTGGTAAATGTTATGAGCTTAATCTTCTTACCATAATTTTTTTACCATGAGAAAAAGATACACGAACTATGGGTAACTGGAACGCAATGGTAGTGATGTGAACAAAAGTGCGATTCTCCTAAGCATTGGTTCCTCCACAATCACTACAACTCTGATGCCTATGATAGTGAAAGAGGACTTCAACTCCCTCTATTTTGACCTCAGTCTGTATTTTCTAATTCTTTAAGTTCTCCTTTCCAGCTTAACTCAACTCAGGCAAAAGACCCTGCAGGCAAAGCATTCTGTGATGGGAACTGAAACTATTCCCTCAAGCAACAGGGACTGCCCTGACACCAGCAAGACCACATGTGATTGATCCCAAGACAATGATCAACCTGACATTTAATGCCCACTTGCATGTATCTATGGACTTTTGTCCTACATTTTCCTTATCTAAACCTTTAAGTATTTTCAGCATTTTGGAGACAGTCTTTGAGACGCTAGTCTGCTGTCTTTCCAGTGTTAGCCTCACTGAAATAAATTTCTTTCTTGTTGCACCACCACTCATCTCTCTGCCCTTGGATTTTGTCAGTGGCAAGTGGCTGAACCTGCTGTTTGGGATCCCCAGAGCCAGGTGCTCTTTGCACCTCTGTGTCCCAGTTACAACAGTAGTTTCACGATATTCTGAAAGGCTAAAACAAAGAATCTCTTAAAATGAAAGTAACATTCTATTTACATCCCTCACAATGACTTTCTCTCTCAACACACACACACACACTTGAAGTCATCAATAACCTTCAGTCTGAGTTTCACAGATGAAGAACAATTAGAACAGCATCGGTCTGACCAATCTCCCATTACGTTAAGAACAGCTAAGAACAGATAACTACTTAAAAGAATGCTACAGTTCCTACATACAGAAACACATGCCTCAGCTTCTCGATATATATAACATATATATATATACACCAACATATATATATATATAACCTACATATATATCAATATATATACATACCAATATACCTATATATATATATATAAAACCAATTAATGGTGTTTTATTCAGTTTATTCAATTATTAGCCTTCCTCCTAAAGAGTTGATAAACTTGAAAATTCATTACATTTACTCTCCCAAAAAGATGGCATACCTTTCTTGATTAGAATAACAGTTCTGTGATATTTCTGAAGCACAATCTGTATTTTCTTTTAATTACTAAAAACATGTTAAAGTAATTGAATTGCAGGAAGAACCAAGATTTTCTCTGCTTAGAAAATCACTATATGTCTTCTAAGTCTGAGAACCAAGAGAGAAAGAACTCTACTGAGAGCTGATTTAAAAAAAGAGAAAAAGAGGTTCTGAAATGATTTGCATGATTCCAGACCTCAGCATTGCTACACAATCACAATGGAAAGAATGTGTGGTAATTAACCAGCTTTAAATGCTGTTAAGTATCCAAACAATCATTCTTTTCCCCTCAAAATGTTTTATGAACAGGGAAATCTTATAGTCTTCATAATTACTCCTTTAACTTACTTTACTTTTAAAAAAATGAAAACAAACAGTACTGAGTACCACTGCTCATGGGTTTCTCCTCTTTTTAATTTAAGCAATATCTTATTTGGCATAGGATTCCATTTTACTATATTCACTAATCTGTCACCAGAAATATTTAATTAATACCTAGCTTTCAACAAGGAGGACAGAGGCATAATGACTATTTTCAATAATCTAAAATGAGGTTGTGGGGGAAAATAAAAGCTCAAAGAGAAGAGGGCAAGATGGTGGTGAAGTAGGAGAACCCGAGGCTCAACTCATCCAACAAACACAACCAGATAACTATTAAATCATCCAAAATATCCCAGAAATCAACATGAAGACTGGCAGAACAAACTCCACAAATAAAGGTAGAGAAGAGACCACATCAAAGAAAGTAGTAAGTGCAGAGAAGCAAGCTGGAAGAGAAACAGACCCTGGCTGCTGCAGTCAGGAGGGAGCCATAGTTGCAGAGAAGGGCAAGAGACAGACTAACACATAGGGGAGGGCACAAGGAAAACAAATCCCCATAGCTATTAGCTTGGAAAGTGAGAGGGGCTGAATTTCATGAGTTCTTGCAATCAGTGGAGCTTACAGCCTGGAGTTTTAAAAGTCAGTGTGTTTGGCTCAGGGCGAGCCCAGAGGACATTGGGATTGCTCTTGGAGAAAAGGCAGGCAAAGAGCCCACAGACATATAGCATGAAAACAGCGATCTAAAGAGCACCAAGGGCACACAATAGGGAAGTTAGTTGCTCATCTCTGAGCATGTCCCAAAGAGGCAGCCTTCAGAGAGAGAGCCCCAGAAACAAAGGAACTGGCAGGCACCATTTCCCTCCCTCACCCAATATAAACTCACAGACACCTGCAGGATCCAGCTCAGGGCTTATACTCACTACCTAACATGCTTACACCAAGCTCCCTCAACCCCCTTGCTCCAGGGTGGAACCGCTGCTACCAGTCACTCTTGCCTCACTCCCAGCGCAGCAGGAACCCTCCTTCAGACAACCGGCCCATACCCCTGCTCATACCAGAGGTGGTGACAGGTCTCATTTCACAAGCAGACCAGAACACACCTACTTAAAAAACATCCCATATTCAGCCCAGGGACAAAACACTGCCCACAAGAGGCAAAGGGAGCCTCTACAGACAACTGGCCTGAAGGATAAAGTGGTCAGGACACAACAGAAGAGTGCATGCAGCATACGTTGAAGATACTCCCAGAGGCACCAGGCATGGGGAATAGGGGAAACTACACTGCAGGGCACTATAGGACCTCTTCTTCATAAAGCCATTACCCTTAACAACAAGAGACATGGCTAACAATCCTAACACAAAAACAGGTAGAGACTTAGACAAAATAAGAAGACAGAGGAATTTATCCCAAATGAAAGGACAGGACAAGGCCACCACCAGAGATCTAAGCGACATAAATGTAAGTAACATGCCTGATAGAGAATTTAAAGCAATGATCATAAGGATACTAACTAGACCTGAGAAAAGACTAGAGAACATCAGTGAGTCCATTAACACAGAGATAAGGAATAAAGTAGCAGAGATAAAGGGCTGAATAAACAAAATGAGAAAAACACTTGACGGAAGGAAGAGATGGATGGAAGAAGCAGAGAAACGAACTGATGACTTAGAAGACAGAGTAATGGAAAGTAATCAAGCTGAACAAAAGAGAGAAATAAGAATTATGCAAAATGAGAATAAACTTAGGGAACTCAGTGACTTGATCAAAAGTAAGAGCATTCATATTACAGGTGTCCCAGAAGAGAGAAAAGGGGGCAGGAAATTTATTTGAATAAATAACACTGAAAAATTTCCCAATCTGGGGAAGGAAACAGATATCCAGATCCAGGAGGCATAGAAAACTCCCAACAAAACCAAAAAAGCAAATCCACATCAACACATACTATAATTAAAATGCCAAAATATAGTAATAAAGAGAAAATATTAAAAGCAGCAAGGCAAAAGAAGACAGTTACATATAAGGGAAACCCCATAAGGTTATCAGCAAATTTTTCGCAGAAATTTTCCAAGCCAGAAAGAAGTGGCATGCTATATTTAAAGTACTCAAAGGGAAAAACCTGCAGCCAAGAAAACTATCCAGCAAGGCCATCATTCAGAATAGAAAGAGAGATAGAGAGTTTCCCAGACAAACATAAATGAAAAAAAAGTTCATGACCACAAAACCAGCCCTGCAAGAAATATTAAAGGGGAGTCTTTGAGTTGAAAGGAAAGCTCAAAAATGACAGTGTAAAGGCAGAAAACACAAAATTTGTAAAAAGGAATATTTCTGTAAAAAATCAGTCAAGGAACTCATAAAATTAAAGGATGCAAAATATGAAAACATATTACCTAAAACGTGGGGAGGAGAAGAGTAAAGAATGTGTTCAAACTTAACGAACTTAAAATAGACTGCTATATGCCGAAGATGTTATATGCAAACCTAATGGTAACCACAAATCAAAAACCACTAATAAGTATGCAAAGAATAAACAGAAAGAAATCCAAATATATCACTAAAGAAAACCAGCAAACTATGAAAGAGAGAAAGACAAGAAAGGATTGGAGAAAATCTTCAGAAACAACCAAAAAACAAGTAAAATGGCTACAAATACATATCTATCAATAATTAGTTTGAATGTAAATGGAGTACATGCTCCAAACAAAAGATACAGAGTGACAGAATGGATTTAAAAAAAAAAAAAAAGGCCCATCTAGATGCTGCCTACAAGAGACTCATTTTAGACCTAAAGACACGTGCAAACTGAAAGTGAGGGGATGGAGAAACATGTACCATGCAAATGCATATCAAAAAAAGACATAGTGGCAATACTTATATCAGACAAAACAGACATTAAAAGAACAATTATAACAAGAGACAAAGAAGGACACCATACAATAATAAAAGGGACAATCCAACAAGAAGATATAACAATTGTAAATATTTATGCACCCAATATGGGAGCACCTAAATACATAAAACAGTTAATAACAAACATAAAGGAATTAATTGATAATAATACAATAATAGTAGGGGACCTTAACACCCCACTTACATCAATGTACAGATCACCTAAACAGAAAATCAACAAGGAAAGAATGGCTTTGAATGACACCCTGGACCAGAAGCATTTAACAGATATATTCAGAACATTCCATCCAAAAACAGCAGCACACAGATTCTTTCCAAGTACACATGGAACATTTTCCAGAATAGATCACATATTGAACCACAAAACAAGCCTCAACAATTTCAAAGAGATCAAGGTCATACCATGCATCTTTTCTAACCACAGTATTATGAAACTAGAAGTCAACCACAAGAAAAAATCTGAAAAGACCACAAATACATGGAGGTTAAAGAACATGCTACTACATAATGAATGGGTCAACCAGGAAATAAAAGAAGAAATAAAAAAGTACATGGACACAAATGAGAGTGAAAACACAACAGTCCAAAACATTTGGGATGCAGCAAAAGCAGTTCTAAGAGGGAAGTTTATAGTAATACAGGCCTACCTCAAGATGCAAGAAAAATCTCAAATCAACAACCTAACCTTTCACCTAAAGGAGCTACAAAAAGAACAACAAACAACCTAAAGCCAGCAGAGGAAAGGAAATAATAAAGTTTAGAGTAGAAATAAATGATATAAAAACTAAAAAATAAATAGAACAGATCAATGGAAGCAGGGGCAGTCTTTTTTAAAAACATCAATAAAATTGATAAACTTCTATCCAGACTTATCAAGAAAAAAAGAGAAAGGACCAAAAAATAAATAAATAAAAATAAATAAAATCACAAATGAGAGACGAGAAATAACAAGCAACCCCACAGAAATATAAACAATTTTAGAAAATAGTATGAAAAACTACATACCAACATAAATTCAAAAAAAAACATACAACCTACCCAAACTGAAACAGGAAGAAATAGACAATTTGAACAGACTGATTATCAGCAAAGAAATTGAGTCAGTAATCAAAAAACTCTCAACAAACAAAAGTCAAGGATCAGATGGTTTCATGGGTGAACTGGACCAAACACTTAAAGAAGACTTAATACCTATTCTCTCAAACTGTTTCAAAAAATGCAAGAGGAAGGACAACTTCCAAATTCATTCTATGAGGCCAGCATTACCCTGATACCAAAACCAGATAAAGACAACACAAAAAAAGAACTATAGGCCAATATTCCTGATGAATATAAATGCAAAAATCCTCAATAAAATACTAGCAAAACAAATCTAACAATACATTAAAAAAATCATTCCCCATGATCAAGTGGGATTTATTCCTGGTTTGCAAGGGTGGTTCAATATTTGCAAATCAATCAACATAATTAATACATCACATCAGTAAGAGAAAGAATAAGAACCACATGATCCTTCCAATAGATGCAGAAAAAGCATCTGACAAAGTACAACATCCATTCATAATATAAACACTCAACAAAGTAGGTTTAGAGGAAATATACCTCAACATAATAAAGGCCATATATGAAAAACCCACAGCTATCATCACCCTTAATAGGGAAAAACTGAGAGCTTCTCCTCTAAGGTCAGGAACAAGACAAGGAGGTCTACTCTCACCACTTCTATTCAACATAGTACTGGAGGTCCTGGCCACAGCAATCAGACAACAAAAAGAAATAAAAGGCATCAAAATCATTAAGAAAAATGTTAAACTTTCACTATCTGCAGATGACATGATATTATATACAGAACACCTGGAAGACTTCACCAAAAAACTGCTAGAACTGATAAACAAATTCAGTAAAGTCTCAGGATTCAAAATCAATGTACAGAAATTTTTGCATTTCTATACACCAGAAATGAAGCAACAGAAAGAGAAATTAAGAAAACAATCCCATTTACAACTGCACCAAAAATAATAAAATACTGAGGAATAAACCTAACCAAAGAGTTAAAAGACCTGTACTTTAAAAACTATAAAACACTGATGAAAAGAAATGAAGATGACACCAAATAATGGAAAGACATTCCATCCTCATGGATTGGAAGAACAAATATTGTTAAAATGTCTATACTGATGTGGAGATGTTGGGGTTCAGAGCTGATGGCCAAGAAAGAATTCTTGAGATATCTCTGGTGCAAAAAGGTGGTTTTATTAAAGCACAGGGACAGGACCCAAGGGCAGAAAAGAGTTGCCCCTGGATTGTGAGAAGCAACTGATTATACTTTGGAGTTGGGGGAAGTGAATACAAAGGGAAGTTTACAAATAGATTTTCATCTGCTAAAGACTCATAGGATCCTGGAGGCCTACCTATTGTCAAGCTAAGGTTGTTTTTCCCACGAGCAAAGCATTAACATTAAGACTGGGAGTTCCTGGGGATACCTGGGTGGCTCAGTGGGTTAGCGTCTGCCTTCAGCTCAGGTCATGATCCCAGCATCCTGGGATTGAGTCCCTCATCGGGCTCCCTGCTCAGCAGGGAGCCTGCTTCTCCCTCTGCCTGCCGCTCCCCCTGCTTGTGCTCACTCTCTCTCTCTCTGACATACAAATAAATACAATCTTTAAAAAAAAAGATTGGGAGTTCCTGGAGGAAAGTTATACTCTGCCAGCCTGAAGTATTTGTCAATAGGCTGCAGGTTATAAGTAAATTTAATTTTATCTGCATTTCGGTTTTTGACCTTTGTTCTCTATATCATATACTACCTAAAGCAATCTACACATTTAATGCAGTCCCTATCAAAATACCAAAAGCATTTTTCACAGAACTACAACAAACAATCCTAAAATTTGTATGGAATCTCAAAACCCCAAATAGCCAAAGTGACTTGAAAAAGAAAAGCAAAGCTAGAGACATCACAATTCCAGACTTCAAGTTATCTTACAAAGCTGTAGTGATCAAGACAGTATGGTACTGGCACAAAAACAGACACATAGATCAATGGAACAGAAAGGAAAACCCAGAAATGGATGCCTAACTATATGATCAATTCATCTTCGACAAAGTAGGAAAGAATATCCAATGGGAAAATGACAGCCTCTTCAACAAATGGTTTTGGGAAAACTGCAAAAGAATGAAACTGGACCACTTTATTACACCATACACACAAATAAATTCAAAATGGATTAAAGATCTAAAGGTGAGACAGGAAACAATAAAAACCCTTGGCCCAATTTGAAACATGAAATTAACCATCGCAAGTCCATCCCTAGTCAACTTAGTACCTGTATACATCTCCTTAAACCACACTTAATCTCCAAATAAAGACAATAACAAGGTCTTAATTATGACTAAGATGATACAACTATCCTGTGTATACCTGGAAACATACTAACCTCTTCCTCAGAAGAGGAGGAGAAGTCCTTGAATTAGGTTTACTCTTCCTGATACCTCAAATTTTATATACTATGATGGAAAAGTAACACTACTTAAAATACTATGTATACACTCAATGCATCTTATGCTACATGATAAGGAAATGAGAGGGAAAAAAACAAAGATATTTTACATATGTAGCCATACATATGTGTGCATACATACACACAAACATATTCATAACAATTGAAAGGAAATACTCATGACTATTACAGACTTTGTTTCTGTAACTGGTCACATGGTTATAGCTGGTATTTAGAACTACCTTCTTCCACTACCCATTCTGAATTTCTTTTGTCTTCAGCAAGCAATTCAGCTGGTCATGACTCTTTGATGGGCTGACTCAAACCTTCATTCCTGAGGGTCTAGGCCATCAGCAGTCCTCCCTGAACTGGCTTATTTTAGTTTTCCATTGACCTTAATCAGAGGGCACGGTAATACTAAGACGCCCTAAGGGATCTCCTGTATTTCAGACATACTTTTCCTTACCTCCATTGTGAAGTAGGAGTCCAATTTCTCCCTTGGTAGTCAGGATCAGTCATCCCGGCCAGCAGTGGCTTTGCCTGTTGATTCAGTGGCATGAGGAGTCCAAACCGGCAGTGCAGCCGTCTGAACTTCCAGTTCAATGGAATCGTTGTGTCTCCTGGTAAAAGCGTTCCTCCCTTTGGAACTCTGTCTAGGCCAGCACAGCATAAAGTCATGGAAATAGGCACTAAAAATTTTGCTCATGGGTCAGTAGGAGTCATAGTGAATGGAGTCACTTCCATTCCCACCCCTTGATTCCTGAACCTATTACGAATCCTGGCTATGGGAGAAACTGGATACTAATTCTGAGCATATACAACCTTCTTAAGAACCTCGCCCCAGTGCTGCAAGAAACTGACACACCTAGCTGGCACTGTAACTTAAGTCTTCAAAAGGCTATTCCAACATTCTATCAAGCCAGTTGCTTCAGGATGGTAGGAAACATAAGACCAATGAATTCCACAAGCTGTAATTCTTTTGCTCTGAAATAAGTTTCTTGATCAGAAGCAAGTCTGGGGGCGCCTGGGTGGCTCAGTCGTTAAGCGTCTGCCTTCGGCTCAGGTCATGATCCCAGGGTCCTGGGATCGAGCCCCGCA
Organism: Mirounga angustirostris; assembly: GCF_029215605.1. Classification (NCBI taxonomy): domain Eukaryota; kingdom Metazoa; phylum Chordata; class Mammalia; order Carnivora; family Phocidae; genus Mirounga; species Mirounga angustirostris. The sequence continues at coordinate 78,001,222 of NW_026991713.1, forward strand.
TCTGGCTCCCTGCTCAGCGGGAAGCCTGCTTCTCCCTCTCCCACTCCCCCTGCTTGTGTTCCCTCTCTCGCTGTGTCTCTCTCTGTCAAATAAATAAAAAAAAAAAAAAAAAAAAAGAAGCAAGGCTGTAAGGAATACCATAATGGTGGATAAGGCATTCTGTAAGCCCACAGATTGGTAGTTTTGGCAGAAGCATTGCATGTAGGGAAGGCAAATCCATATCTAGAGTAAGTGTCTTTTCCAGTAACAACAAATCACTGCCACTTCCTTGATGGTGGCCCTCCAATATAATCCACCTGCCTCTAGTTAGCTAGCTAATCACCCCAGGGAATGGGTCATATAAGGAATTCAGTGTTACTCTCTGCTGATGACAGATTGGGCACTCAGCATTGGCTGTAACCACACAGGTCTTGATGAGTGAAAGTCTATATTGCTGAGCCCATGTGTAAACTCCATCCCTGCCCGCACGGCCATTTTTATGCATGAATTCACTGGACAATAACAGGGTTGGCTGGGGAAAGAGGCTGACTGGTATCCACAAAATAGGTCATCTTATTCCCTTGATTATTAAAATCCTCTTCTGCCGAGGTCATTCTTTGGTAAGCATTTACACGGAACACAAACATCTTCACATATTTTGTCCAGAGAGGTCTATCTACATACCTCTTCCCCAAATTTCCTTGTTACCAGTTTTTCAATCATGTTCCTCCCAAGTCCCTGACCATCCAGCCAACTCATTGGTCATAACCTATGAAATAATACAATCATCCATCTGGCCACTTCTCCTTCTCAGCAAAGTGAACAACCAGGTGCACTGCCTAAAGTTCTCCCCACTGAAAGGATTGGCCTTCACCACTGTCCTTCAGGGATACCCCAAAGAGGGGCCACAGGGCTGCAGCTGCCCACTTTCAGGTGGTACCTGCATATCATGAAGAACCATCTGTAAACCACATCTGAGTCTTTTCTTCCTGTCAATTAACCTTAGGGAACTTCCCATGAAGCCATAGGTGCAGTCTCAGAAAAAGGATGATGCTAGCAGAGCAGGGACTATGGGAATTTGAGTCCCTTCCTCTTGCAATGCATTGTGTCTTCAGGGCCTGCTCAGGCCTGATTAGATACATAGTGCTTCCATTTGACAATGGAGTACTGCTGTGCATGCCCAACTTTATGGCCTGGTGGGTCAGATAACCACCCACTTAGTACTGGGCAGCTCAGGTCACATAGTAACTTGGTGGCCCACAGTTAAGCAGAATCTAAGACCCAGCAGCAAACCAACAGCTATTTCTTTATAAAGGCATAGTTATCTGCAGAGAAGGGCAGGCTTTGGTCTAAATCCTAAGGATCTGCACTATGATTTACCTATCGGGGCCTGCTAAAGGCTCTAAACAGCATCCCTGTCTACCACTGACACTTGAAAGACCATTGGATCTGCTAGATCATACGACCCTAGCAACAGAGCAACTTGCACAGAAACCTGAACCTATTGCAGATTAAATGTTCCGGGTCCCAGTGAAAACTCATTTTTTGAGTCACTCAGTAAATGGGCCAGAGTAACACACCCAAATGAGGAATGCATTTAAGGGTTCAGTATCTCCAGCTTCATCAGGGTCTTCCCACATGCCCCTGTATCAAATTTCAGAAACCCATTCCTTCCCAATTTATGTCCTCATTACAATTTATTAGTTTATATTACTCTCATCTACTTGACTGTGAGATTCTTGAAGACCAAGTAACATTTATTTCTGTATCCTCCAGTGGCTAGTACAGGTACCTAAAATATAGTCAGGGCTCAATAAAGATTTCTACTGAACTGAATTTTGCTTCTCAACACATCCCCCTTGTCCATTATTTTAACTTTTATAAATTCAGTTTTGACAGTTGTTAAATCCATGTTTATGCATTTATCAAAAGTCTTAATCTGCTAATTGTGCCCTTTAACAGAGATAGACATGTTTACCAAGGGAAACACATAAAGGACTCTTTTGCTCATTTTTTTCCAAGATGATATAAAGCTTGTTCTAATTGCTAATTTTAATTTCTTCTTGAAATGAAAGTACCACTATCATCACCAAGATCATTTTTTTCATCTGATCCTGACTTTAGTATCAATCACCTGTAATTTTTTCACTTCCAATACTTAGTAATTGAGAAAAAAATCATCTATGAAAGACTGGTAATGCATAGAGATTCTAATTCTTCCAGAAAAACATAATATATGTGTTAATGAAAAAAATAATCCTCATGTCTGAAGCACACTTAAATTGAGTATATCCCTGACAAACCTGAATCCTTATGAGCAATATTTGAAGGACTTTCCCTCTTCACCATTTTAGCTAAAAATCCAAGGCTTTCCCATAGGGCAATCTAAGTACTACCAACATTTTTTATATGCCATATTGTCAGAATCCTATAGAAATGTCAACTGATGCTACTTCTCTATGAGTAAATATATAATCAAGTCCAAAAAAGGCTAGCTATTGGGTGATGGCACTGACATTAGTTTAAGTTTTATTTACTAAGTTCATTCAACTGCACATAAGTATTTCTTTAATTCTATATAGATGTCTTTGGTTGGTATTTTTATATTTTATATTAACTAGACACCACAGAAGAATTAGCTATACTTCTAGAAACCCACTCTATCACCTTCAACAACTTTATGGTGAGCCTTCAGCAGCAATATACACTACCCAAACATGGCATATCTGTCTGGTGATAAGTAAATAAATACCTAGCCCAAAACTACACAATTCAAATATAATAAGAGGAATAAGAGAAAATAGAAGAGATGCATCTTGGAAATACCTAACCTGACACCCCTTTGTGAAAAAATGAGTAATACATACATACATACCCAGGGGCACCTGGGTAGTGTGGTTGGTTAAGTGTCTGACTCTTGGTTCTGGCTCAGGTCATAATCTCAGGGTCATGAGAGTAAGCCCCACGTTGGGCTCTGGACTCAGAGCAGAGTCTGCTTAAAGATCCTCTCTCCCTCTTCCTCTGCCCCTCCCCTCCATGCTCACGCTCTCTCTCTCAAATAAAGAAATAAATCTGTAAGTCAAAGATCTCATTTTCATTCACCCAATAATTATTTAATGAAAACCAACTACATGCTACTGAAGAATATAATGATCAATAAAGCCACTGACTTAGATTAAGAAAGAAAATATCAATAGATAATGTAAACTACAATAAAGTTTAAAAGTGTTGAGATCTCATACCCATCCCCATGCTTTCATCTCCTCAGATGCCTTGGATCCTTCTTCAGAATGTCTTATCTATCAGCTCCCCTTATTCATCATTCATTTTCCCTTCTGTTCATTAACTCAACAAATATTAACTAGCACCTTTGATGTTCAAGACCCCTGCTAGGTGCTAAAGATATAATGGTAAGCAAAATTGGTCCTTTCCTCATTGTACTTACAGTCTGGCAAAGAGAGAGAAATAAGCTGTAAAAAAATATGCAACCACATAGGTGTTGCAAAGACTGAGGGGAAAAAGGAATCTGAACTTCTCTGGAAGGTCAGGTAAGGTTTCCTAATAAATGGAAGCCTTGAGTACTTGCCTCCGAAGGCAGAATGAGTAGGAGGCACTTCCAGTTAAATATGGAGCACTGAACATCCATGTTTACTACCATTCTCTTCTAAAATGCCACTAAAATGACAGATGCATGAATAGGCAATTCACAGAATTACCCACGTGATCAATAAATATGTGGAAAAATGGTCAATCTCACTAGTAATCAGGGACAGAGATATGTTAGTGACAATGAGATTTATACCCATCAGATTAGCAAAAAATACAAAAGTAATTATACCAATTATTGGCAAGAACGAAGAACCACTCTCAGATATTAATAGTGAGAGCAAAATGGGAACAGTGGCTTTAGAGAATAATTTAGTAGTATCTAACTTGAAGATGTTCTTACCATAAGAACCAGCAAATGCTATGGCAGACCCTAGAAAAATTCCTTCATGTGCATCAGAGAAGATGAAGAAAATTCATTGCCATGTTGAGGTCCATTTGGAGAGACGAAATTAATAATTAGTAAAAAGCCATTCAAATGATAAAGCGGTATAAATGAAAAAACTAGTGTCATATGTATCGACATGGATAAATTTCATAAACATTTTACTGAGTAAATAAAGTAGAGAGCAGCAAAATACGTAAAATATTTAACAAAAATATTTAATAAAAAAATTTCATAGACCCACTACCTCACATAATAAACAATAGTTATCTCAAAATGGGTCAATGATGTAAGTACAACAACTAAAACTATAAAACTCTTAGAAGAAAACATAAGGGCAAATCTTCATGACCTTCATTTGGCAATGGATTCTTAGATATGACACCAAAAGCACAGGCGACAAAAGAAAAACTCACTATATTGAATTTAATCAAAATTTAAAACTTCTGTGTATCAAAGGGCATTATCCAGAAACGGAAAACAGGGACTCCTGAGTGGCTCAGTCATTAAGCATCTGCCTTCGGCTCAGGTCATGATCTCAGGGTCCTGGGATCGAGCCCCGCATCGGGCTCCCTGCTCTGCGGGAAGCCTGCTTCTCCCTCTCCCTCTCTCTGCCCCCTCCCCTGCCTGTTCTCTCTCAAATAAATAAATAAAATCTTTAAAAAAAAATCTACAGAATGGGAGAAAACATTAGCAAATCATGTATCTAATAAGGGTCTAGTATCCAGAATATATAAAGAACTCTTAAAACTCAGTAACAAAAAGACAAGCAACCCAATTTTAAAATTAGTAAAAGAACTGGATAAACACCTCTTCAAGAAAGATATAAAAATAACCAAAAACACTTAAAACATTGCTTAATATCATCATTAGGGAAATACAAATCAAAACCACAATGAGGTAGCAGTTCACATCTACTAGAATGAGAATGGCTATAACCAAAAAAAAAAAAAAAAGGAAAATACCAAGTGCTGATGAAGATGTGGAAAAACTGGAATCCTCATACATTGCTGGTAGGAATATAATATCTACAACCACTTGGGAAAATAGCTTAGCAATTTCTCAAAATGGTAAACACAGAATTACCACATTAACCAGAAATTCTACTCCTACATATATGCCCAAGAAAACTGAATACAAGTACACAAACAAATACTGGTACACAAATGTTCATAGCAGCACTATTCACTATTGTGAATAGTTATACACTTTAAAATGATTAATTCTATGTTATGTGAGTTTCACCTCAATAAAAAAAAATAAAATAATCAATCAAAAAGAAGTGTTTAAAAAAATGTTTGAAAGTGTCCAGTGCAGTACCTGCTACATTACAGATACTTAAAAACAGCTATTATTGCCTCTATTATATATTGCTCTATATATCACAATATATCATTGCAGTAATTGGTCCATAAACACAGGTAGTCACTGTATTTGTGATACTGACATAACTGTCTCAATTCCAGGATCTTAACCTCTAAAATTTACTTTCTTACTACAACTTTGTATCCTTCTATTAATAGTAGGCTATCATTCCCACTGAATCTGCCATTCACATCTATTGAAACCTCTAGTATCCCAACCTCTCTTTCTCAGTCTATCAATAACTCCTCCTTTGTAACGCCCAACTTAGTTACTACTGGTAAAGCTTTTGTCTTGATGTCTTCCTTGATCGCTCTTTGTCCTTCTAAATGCCTGTTTCTTTTCCGTATGTCTAACGTGGTGGTTTGACACCAGTAAATACACTCAATAGGTGGTAGACAAACCAACCCACAGGCCAATTTTTGGGCTTCCTCAATTGAGACTAACCAGTCTGAGGAACAGAAAGAAAAAAGAATGAAGAAAAATGAACAGATCCTCAGAGACCTGTGGGAACCCATCACGCATGCCAACATATGCACTACGGGCAGTCCCAGAAGAAGGGGGAGAGAAAGGGGCAGAAAGAATATTTGAAGAAATAATGGCCAAAAACTTCCTAAAGTGTACTTCCCAAAGTGTACTTCCCAAAATACACATACACACACACACACATCACCAACAGATGGATTCTGAAACATTTTATAAAGTGGGAAAAAAGTATATGCTGATTAAAGAATCAGATCCCAGGCTTACGATTCCCAATCCACCACTTGAACAACCTGCTGAATTATTCTGATCAGATGAAAGTAACTATGATGATAATATCCATGGCCCTTCTATGTGGGAGGAAAAAATCTCCAAAAATTTCATGTATGTGTTGTCTCACTTGTTCATAAGATTTTTTACTCTGAAGTAGAACTTTTGATTTTGCAGGAATCACACAAAGTATTTTGTAGGAATCACATGATAAAACATTTTGCAATCTGACTAGATTCTAAGTGGTCAGAGGACTTCTCATCAGTCATATGGAAATCACTTTTTATGTTCATGACTGTGACACTGAGAATAACCTTGAGGCACTACTTTCTTCTCCTGTTGATAACAGGAGAAGCAAGATCATTAACACCTAACTTTGGAACTATAGAAAATAAACTCAAAGCATCAATGAAGATAAAGTCTCCTACAAAAGATTCTTGCAACAAAAAGTACCACACAAGTACCCTTAACCAATATGACTGGAGGAAAAAAAATCAAATAAACTAAATAAGCAAGAGATATTTTACAACACCAGTCACTTTAAGCAGAAGCTAGTCTTAAAAAGAAATTAATAAAATGTACCTCTTCTGCCTAACAGACAAAAGAAACCTAAAATACCTAAATGCCTCATGAAAACCATCAGCAGTTAATAAACACTTTTTTCCCATTCTGCAGAAAATAAAATAAATACTCATTTCAATTTGTCTTGTGATTCATGGCAAGTAGCCCATTTAATGCCCTTCTGGTATTATAGGCTTATTTTCAATTTTTCATACCTAATTTGGGCAAACTGTGAATAAAGGTTGTCTTTATCAAATTCATAATTAAAATAATGATACTTACTCTCACTTTTAACCATCTTGTATTGATGTAGTTTTTTAGTATTATTCATGCAAGCCCCTGTCTATCACTGAAGCACAGGCAGAGATTAATGGATCTTGCATAATACTGCAACACTGTCTACTACAACTGTAGAAGTTCTGAATTCTCGTAATATAGAAGTCAAGCATTTTGAAATGATCACGCAGACCCTCTCTTACCACAGGATGGACACAACATAAAAGGTGATTTGGCTGGTCTCTCCACTATCTAGGCCTACTTTTGGTAGGAGATGCACATGGTCAATGATAACAAGGCTGGAAAAGGGAAAAGAACGTCGTCTCTGAATACCAGGAAAAAGTGATTTCACACTTCACAAAATAGTGGTTACTTCATTCATATACTTAGTCTATATGATCTATGTTTGGACTGCATTATGTAAATACCAAAATGTACATATCCTTCTAAGGAAAACAGCTTTACGAGAATTATTATATGCTGCATCTTAAAGTGAGTAGCATCATCTCTATTCTTCATCTATTAAACCTGTAATTTAAAAAAATGCTTTCCATTTCAAAATTTTAAAAATTGTGATATCCCTTGCTAGTAACATTAAATGTATCCCTAATTCTTTTTTTTAAACACTTATTTATTTATTTGAGAGAGAGAGAGCATGAGTGGGGAAGAGAGGCAGAGGGACAGAGAGAAGCAGACTCCCCACTGAGCAGGGAGTCCGACGTGGGACTCCCTCCCAGGACCCTGGGATCATGACGTGAGCTGAAGGCAGACGCTTAACCGACCAAGCCACCCAGGTACCCTTAATGTATCCCTAATTTTTTAATAGGATTCTATGGCATATAGCTAACAAAAGTCTTTGTACCACTTTTTGAGGATCTGACAGAGAAGGAGAGGAGGTACAGGTAAAGAAATTTCTAAATTTAAAATTTAAAAACATAAAAAGACAAATTTGGGTAAACTTTTTAGAAGTGACTGATACTGTCTCATGTTGAATTATTAATTTGTTTAATGAGTTTATTTTAAGCATCAAAATTAAGACAGATTCAGAATAAACACAATATATACAAAAAGCTTACAAGAACTTAGTGTTGGTAGTCTATGAATAAAACAAGATTCAGGAAGACCTGTGATCAAACCCCAGCTCTACCACTTACTATTAATGCAACCTTGGGTAAGTTTGCTCACTTGTCTGAGACTCAATTTCCCTGGCTATGAAATGGGAAAAATACTACCTACCTCAAAAAGTACTGGTTGGAATTCAATAAAACAAAATAGAGTCTCTGCATGATGCTAGACTCAAAGACTACTACAATTTTTATCAAAAGTAGAACGTGAGTAGTATTTCACATGACACAAAATGCACCAGGAATTCTATCTAGATCACTGGCAACAAAATAACAATGTTGGTGGAAAAATCATTTAATTATTTTAGACTCTAAACCTATAAAAGAAATGGTTTGAACTAGACATGACTTTCTAAAATTCTAGAATTCTACCTTAAAGTGATGCCCAGAAATTTTGCTCCAAAATTTATTACAATAAATAACCCAGAGGAAAAATTCTAAGAACATCAAATGAAACAGGCAGTGTATATTAAGAATCTGAAAAAATTTCATGCACTTTGAGTAATAACCACATTTTTAAAAATCGATTAAAAGAATCTTACCAGAGTTGTGTACAAAAAGATGTTTAATGTTAATTCTAATTGGGAAAACTTAACTATCTTAACCATAAATCAAGAACTTACAAATCAAGTTCTCAAAAAATTCATGACATAGTAAGCACTTATAATATAATGCTGAATGTAAAGGGAAAAATATAAAACAATATTTACAGTTCTATTTCTTAAATGTTTGTAAAATAAAAAGACTGAAAGAAAAGCCAGCAAAATATTAGCAGACGTTATCTCATATTAACAGAAATGGGTTAGCTTTTTTTCCATTGGATTATTTCCCAATTTTCTTCCATACAACTATGATTTCCACAATGAAAAAAAAAATACAATAGTCATATTAAAAAAAAAAAAAAACTCTCAGCAAACTAGAAGCTAAGAAAACTTCCCCAAGCTGATGAAAACTGTTTACAAAAAACCTACAGCTAATTATTTAATGGTAAAAGACTGCATGCCTTACCCACCAAGATGAAAAACAAGGCAAGGATGCCTGCTCTTACATGTCCTATTCAACAGCATACTGGAGGTCCTAGCCAGTGCAGTCAGACAGGAAAATTAAATACAGCTGACCCTTGAACAACTCAAGGGTTAGGGGTGCCAACCCCCTCATGTCAAAAATCTGCATATAACTTCTGATCGAATGATAATTTTAATTATAAATTATATAGTTCAATAAACCTAAATTTTAAAGGACACAGGACATGCCCTTTTGAAAAATACACATCAGATTAAATGAGCTAAACCCATCTCACTGAGTTTGGGGATAGGGGAGACTGAGGAAACCAAAATATCCTTAGAAATACTGCAAATCAAAAAAAACCAACTTATCATCAAGATTTATCAGTAAGAAGAAACAGACACTGATAAAAGAATTAATCTAAAGAGAGTTGCCTTTTTCATTAAGTTCCGGTTGTTTGGACAGAAAGTAACAAAATCTGATGAGCTTACAAGAAAGACCATAAGTCACAAGGAACAGGCTGATAAAGGAGCACTGTGATTATGAGCCAGAATTTGGAAACAAGTTACCTAACACTCCCCTTCCAATTCACTAATGTCAATACTCTCATCCAGTCCAATGCACTGCCACCCCAAATTCTATTAAGAGAACTATAATAAACCTTAAAACAGCTTTCTTTATTTATAACAATCCTACATGCTTTAAAAATCATACATCTACAGCTAGGGGTACAAGATAAAAATGCCTCTTACTAGGCAAATTCCTATTTAACCACTTAACCTCCAGATCAGCTAATTCCTTTTCCTTTTTACTGTCACCAAAAAAATATATTAAATAAGTGCTGTCCCTCTGTGATGACTCTGCAGTTTCTTTTTGACTGTTAAGTATTAAGATGATTACAAAAAGCTCTAAGAAGTTTTGAGCTTATGACTCCAATAAGAAGATACATTTTTCCATGTCATAAAAGAGGTAAATTGTAACTTCCATCACTGTTTATTCCATTTGGCTTATACTGTTGCTAGGATACCAATTCATAATAAGATTTCCAAGCCCACGGAACAACTTTCCTAGCCAGCCAACTTTGTAACCAGGGCGATTGTGGACCACATAATTTTCTGGCTCGCCAGCACCACAAAGGTGCTCTCTCCCTGGCATCCCCCGTGCTCCATTCACCTAACAGGTACAGTAAGCATCGCCAATTCCTTCACTGCAACAGAAATTGTAGCACAGGGCAAACAGGATGATTAGAAGCGTAGAGCTCTCTGATGTCCGAGAACAAAATGAATCTATTGTCACTCCCTGTTCTCCCACCCAGCTAAATAGTCTGGGTATTTTGCCTTAAACCGTAGGGTGAAATGTTAGCCCACTCCAATCACTCCACCAAGGAACATGCAAACACTACTCCCAAAAGCCATCACCCAACTACCGCCCGGATAAATATTTGGAGAGGAAGGTGGCATCAGTATCTGTACAGTTCGGAAAGGAAGGGAAGGAAAGGAGTCGGAATTCTTAAGGGGCCGCTGAGTCACCTACAGCTGTGGCCAGGACTTCACCCTCCAGGAAATCAGGCTCTGCCCCAACTCCCACCACGGAAGCAAGTGAGAGAAGCAGCAGCAACATCATCCTACCAAAAAAACCTCCAGCACTGCTTTTAATAGTGTTACCACTCCTTAAAGTGAAGCCAGAAGTAGGTTTCACGTCCAAAGCTTTCCAGCACAGTACACACCACGGGCAGATGGAAGAAACATCTTTATTGTGGGGAAGGGGGCGCACTTAGAGGGATGAAGGATGCCTCACCACTTGGAAAGTTACTGGCTCCGGCCTTAATCCCAAAATGCCACTTGTATTGCAACATGTGGCCGAGGTCACTACAAAAGACATGTGGCTGACGGACGTTGCAGACGGACGTCACGCCGGTGTACAAAGCAAAGTGAGGGGGAAACATAAATCAGGCTCCATCGGTGAAAACCCGGCAAGGATCTAAGTCTCCGTTCGGTGGGAGGTTCGGTGACACAATAATCACGTGTACTTGTCCGTAGACGTTCGGAAATACTCGATTCTGGAACGTGCAGGGGCCGAAACCAGCCGGCAGAGCAAGTACCGGTCGGCACCGGCGGCCGGGTGAGCGCGGTGCCGTCCCAGCCCGAGGCGGGTCACGCCTCCGACTCCCGGTCCCGGCGACCTCCGGGGGCGAGGCGGAAGCCTGGCCGCGCTCCCCGCCCGCGCCCAGGCCGCCTCGGGGCGTACCGCCGGCCTCGCGCGGCCCCGGCCCCCAGACCCAGGCCCGGAAGGCGAGCGTCCGTTTACCTGCTCCCCGCTCTGGCTGCCGCCGCTGCCGCCGCCGCGCCGCTCACCCACGCTGCCAGGTGAGCCACCCAGCACACGGCCCCTCACGCGCACAGCCGGGGCACGACCCCAAACCCTTTGGGGGGGGGACCGCGACCCCAGCCACACAAGTTGGGCTAGCCCACGCACCACCCGGCTTCGAACACCTCTGCCCCCGGAAGTTGATTTCCTCCAAAGCCCGCCCGAAGCTGCGGCTGTCACTCAACGCCAACACGTGCGTCACGTGGCCCGAGCTGGCGGGGGGCCATCTTCAGAGCCACGCCTCCAATGCTTGACTAGTCCACGGGGGTTGCCTTCTGAAAAGGGATGACGCAGGAGCTACCTCCTGTTAGTTATAAGTTGTCGTTCCTCGTGAGTGACAGGCCCAGTTTCGATGCCTAATGCATGCAAATAAAACCATCCCCAAAATGATACTCCCATCTGGGATTCTGTAGGATTGTTCCTGAGAAGAGCCACGCCTGATCTTTTCACCACTTCCAGGCAGAGTTCAGTGAAAACGAATTTAGCCAAATGCCTGACAGTAAGTACTCAAGAAACAGTTGACTGGACAACTATTCCATTTCATCTTTGCGTATCTGAACTCTCAAGCGCGGGGATGCACCTAAGCCCAGAGCCTCTCCAGACCATAGGACATCAGTCAAAGACTGCTCAAGAATTACTTTTGTACTTGGCCCCAACTCCAGATCATAGCAATTTATACATGCCCTCTCTGTTTCAGAGAGAGTTTATTTTCAGCTGCCAAGCCACCCACTTTTTGCCAAGCCTTCAGTCAAATAATGTCTCCTGAAGAAAAAGAAAAGAGAGTGACATAACTATCAGGGTTTTATTTGAAAAGAAGCATGATTATATAGATTTTTTTGTCCATTTCAAAGTGTCAGTAACTGTTAAAGAGAAACAGTCAAATAGCTGGTCACCTGTTAAAGATTCTTCCATCTTTGACAGGGGAGGGATTTGAGGACCGTTCATTTAACAATTTTTTATTAAATGTATACTTGGCCTGCTGGCAATGAGAAAATGGACTGGATGCATTCAAGATGTTTGCCTTCAAGGAGTTTACAGTCTAGTGAGAGTGAGAAAGACAGACAATCTGGGAACGTTGAGCATAAGTCTCTGGAATATTCCCACCATCATATAACAGGCATTCTTTAACATTTTGGATGTTATTTTTCTCATCTTTCTACTGAACAAAATTGGTTCAAGCCTTTAATCTCTGCTGTGTACTGAATGTGGAAAATGTCAGCAAGTAATCCTAACAATTCTCCAGTTAGTACAGGCTTATGTGGTTAGGGAGTAGCTCCAATACTGAGCACAAATGTCACTCTTCTACACCCACTTTTTCTGTCCGCCATTGTCGTGTGCACAGTGAACAGGTTTCTATTATAGCAGATATGGTGCTTCCTTACCCAAATTTATTTACCTATCTACTACACCACTAAGACCGCTTTTCATTTGTATCTCTCTCAATCTACTCATTTGTCTTCGTATATGCAGCAATATCACAGTATTTAGTGATTAGGAGGTATTCAATAAATTGTGCAACCATCACCACAATCAACTTCAGAACATTTTTCTCACCTCAAAAGGATATCTCATACCCTTTGTCAGTCACTCCCCATCCGTTAGACAAGCACTAACTCACTTTATGTCTTTAGATTTGCCTATTCTGGACATTTCACATAAATGCAATCATGCAATATGTAGTCTTTTCTGGCTGGCTTCCTTCACTTTGCATCATGTTTTCAAAGTTCATTTATCCATACATCGATTGGTGGACATTTGGGTTGTTTCCACTTTTTGGCTATTAGGAATAATGCTTCTATGAACATTCATAGGAAGCATTTATTTTGTCAAGATAACATTTTCATGGGTATATATACCTAGGAGTGGAATTGCTGTGTCATATGCTAATTCTATGCTTAACCTTTTGAGAAACTGCCAGACTGTTTTCCAAAGTGGCAGTATACTAGCAATGTGTGAAGAAGGTCCTAATTTCTCCATAGTGCCTCTTATCTCCTTAGAACTTAAGTATATTAGAACTGATGGCTCTATTACTTGTCAGGGTATTTTTCATAAGCCATCTTGTATTATTATTTATCTTTGTTATGTATGTATCTGCAGGCTGCAGGCCCATTACCCTAATAGACTGTGACCTTCTGAGCTGAGAAACATGGTTCCTTGCCCTCAAGAGGATCAAGTTTGGAGAAAGATATCAACAATCAAATAGAGTAATAACAAGCACTGAAATCAAGTTTATTTTTAAAATATGGAGGAGGAGCACCTTATTCAACCTGCATTAAACAGGAAGTACTTCTCATAAAATGTAAAGCTCAAGATGAATCTTGAAGGATCAGTAGGAATTGGCCAAGCTAAGAAACAAAGTATGTTCCAGACAAAGGCATATGTATCTCCTTGCCTACAAACTGTGGAGGTAAGTATAGTGTGTAGGTAGGTATAGTGGAAGCAAAGGTGGTGATGTGTGGGAATGTGGTAGGAGAAGTGGGAACTGTAGATAGGTCAAGATGGATGGAGATTAATGGATTATTTAAGCGAGGTTGGGGGGAATTACTTCAGCAGCAGTGCACGGGATGGATTATTAGATAGGGAACAGGTTTTTCTCTGGAAAAACAGAGAAGCCAGTGAGAAGACTGATAAAATAACTAGGATGAAGAATTATGGAAGCCTGAGTTGAGGTGGTAGGTAGCCATGAGATTGGCAAAAAGGATTTGAAAGCAAAAATATAGGCAAGAACTGACGATGTATTCCAGGTTTCCGATGCTATTCAAAGAGGTAGGGGATTCAGGAGGAAGGTGATACACTTGCTGATAAGAATAGTGAAACACCACAATTTACTACTATTGAAGTTGATATGCTGTTGCAGTCACCCACAGAAATGAGATGGATGCCCACCTAAAATTTGGTTCGTATTTCAAGATTTCTGATACCATGCATGCACCAAGAGGGTGTAAGAAGGTTTATTAGTCACATAATGAGACTTTCTAGGAAGAGCAGGAAGAGCATTTTGGACTTCTCAAACAAGTCCAAAATGGCTGGGAGGGGGTGCAGGGAGGTTGGGAGAAAGACTGGCCCTTATGGTTTTTATGGTGGCTAGGGCCATGATACTGGGGTGAAAATTCCTACACAGGAGCCAGGGCTTGTGTGGCCTGAATTACCACTGGCACCAAAGAAGGGAGCACCCAGGCTTTCTTATCAGCCTGCCCAGATGTGGGGCAAGAGGGCATGATGAGGGCTTGAAAGTTGTCAACCGTTAAACATCAATTATGGAATCAAAGTCTTCATTACCTATGTTTAGGGTTAGGTTTCGTTTTGTTTTGTTTACTCCAGCAAGAAAATAATACAATTTTTATGTTTTTATGTGCTTTGAAAATGATTGTAGTGGACACTTGCCTTCTCAAAATTTGTTCCCCTCTTCCCATATTGTGCAGCACACACCTAAGCAGTTTGGGTCGAATTAACCTCACCCTTATCCCAAAGTTAATCCAATCAGGTTAATTCTGACCCATGATGTTCCCTTGGCCACAAATGGTTTGGGATTGAGCACCAGTCTTAGAACTTTTGCCCCAAAATTGTGTGATGTGCCTCCCGTTCTCCCTCTTGATGTGAATGAGAAAGCATATGATCCTTGTTGCTGAAGGCAGTCATCTTTTGACCAAGAAAATGAAAGAGAAATGGAGCTGAAACCCTAATCAAATAAATAAAGATCTATACCATTGTATATAAGCAAAAGGATGTAAAGTACAAACTGTGAAATTTTTAAATAAGCATTTTTCTGGCCCCTTTCTCCACTGGTACTACATTGTTCCATTATGTGAGCCTTCAAATCAAATCAACATAGAGTTTGACTTTTTTTGCTACTGATCCTCAGTATTGAATACTGAGTAGTGTATTAAATGTTGGTTAAGTCGATTTGAATTTTAAATGTGCACATATGTGTTACTTACCTTACTTTATACTCTAATTGTTGTCAGTTGCCATAATCTAGAATTCGCACTTTAGATGTATTCAGCTGGCGTTTAATCAGAAAGTCTGCATTCCAAACATAGCAACAATAAATGCTTCTGGTATCATTATCTTCCATTAACACCTGAGGCTTTGCTAATCAATGGATCTTTTTTTTTTTTTAAAGATTTTATTTATTTATTTGACAGAGAGAGACACAGTGAGGGAACACAAGCAGTGGGGGTGAGAGAGGGAGAAGCAGGCTTCCTGCAGAGCACGGAGCCCGATGTGGGGCTCGATCCCAGGATCCTGGGATCATGACCTGAGCCGAAGGCAGACGCTTAACGACTGAGCCACCCAGGCGCCCCTGCTAATCAATGGATCTTATAAATGGGTTTTCATAAGTGAAACTATGGGTTTTCTCTTAGTGTAATGACTCTCATTGAGGAACCAGTGGTGTTCATGATATATAGATTGAATAAAATATTTCAGAGATAGTCCCTATCTTGCATGACCAAGGTTATAAAAAGTAAACTCTGTAGTCTGCACTTTCAGGAACAGCACCATTCTGACCTCAGACAAAGATGTTTAAACTCCTAATACTCTTCAGTATGCCAAAGATGGAACAGTTTAATTTCTGCTTAACTAAAGGGAGAATCATGTTCATTATGGAGGTGACTGCAGACATCATGTTAATTATGGAGATAAGGAATAAATTATTTGTGCCTTTTCCTCCCCACTGCAAGTTCATATTTAGAATATTCCTAACACAGATGCTATTAAACTGAGATCTCAGGATGGGCCATTAAATTAAATTCAGACTGGCAGAGTATGAAGGCCTACTAGGAAAGAGAAATTCCAAGATACAAAAGTTGGACTACACATGGTCTCTGGCCATTGTCACTTGCATATAGAAGTAACCATAAGGAAATAGTTCAAAAACCTAATATGAATGGGAAAATATATTGTTAAATAAACCTCAAGCCTGACTGATAATAACTTGTGACTATTTAATCTGAAGATAATCCTCAGACTTCTACATTCAACCTAATAGGAAATGAGCTGCCAAAATAGTGTGACCTCTTAAAAAGAGCATCTTCCCCAGTGACCAGCTCAGATGGGGCCATAAAGGACACTGAGAGCAAAACAGTACCTGTCCAGAGAACCCATACCCCTGCCATCAGGAGTCCTCACTATTCCTGTCTGCAGAATATGACAAGGATCAGTGACTACTATGTAATGTTTCCAGATATACTCTTTTTTAAAAAAATTTTTATTTATTTGACAGAGAGAAACACAGCGAGAGAGGGAACACCAGCAGAGGGAATGGGAGAGGGAGAAGCAGGCTTCCCACGGAGCAGGGAGCCCGATGCAGGACTTGATCCCAGGACCCTGGGATCATGACCTGAGCAAAGGCAGACGCGTAATGACTGAGCGCCCCCCAGGAGCCCCCCAGATATACTCTCTATAATTGAAAGTTTTCATTGTAATTACTTTGTCCTTTGTCTTCCATTGCATTTTGCACTTATTGGGAGTAGGTAACTTGTCACTGGTTGCTAGAACGTAAGGAACTCCAGATGAAGCTAAAACATTTTGGAGAGACAGAAAGAAGATGTTCAATAATTACAGTTACTAATTACAGTGTTTGGTCAGAAAAGGGTACACTACAGTGGACGTGGTAGTTGTTATCCAAACATGAATTTCACTCTTTCCCCATTGTGTGGTATACAGGTATATTGGGTGAGATTAGCCCTAAACTTTTCTAATGTTATTCCGATCAGTTCAAGCCAGAAGTTACACCCAACCATGCCACAGTTAGGGGCGTGGTGGGCAGACCCAGTCCTAAGTCAATCATAGCATTACCCTAACCATAAGAATCAAGGATCATCCAACAAGCACAAAACTCAGGACCATTGTTCAGTGGTTGTTAGAAGGAACTCTCTATCTTCGTGAGGATGTAAGTGAAGAAGCATGTAATTCCTACTGCTTTTAACAGTCATCTTGTGACCATGAAGGAAAACAGTCTGAGGATAAAAGCAGATACAGATTGTAGAACAAAGCTGATATAATTCAGAGAAATGGAGCTGAAGCTTTGATTAAATCAGTTCTAAAGTTTCTCTCACCTCCATGGGACTTTTCATTTATCTAAACAATTTCCATTTATTATTTAATCCAGTTTGAATTAGGTTTTCCCAAGTGTTTTAACTCGTAGAAGGATTTTGTATCTCTAGCTTCATATTAAATGTCAGAAAATGAGTTGTCATTTTCCTAAAATGGAAAAGAATTTTCTGCCTTCTTCCCTTTCCCTTTGTCAATGTTTTCATGCCAGAATGAGATTGAAAATGATATACTGTCCCTGAGAGCAGTTCTTTAAGATTCATATGATACTCAGCTTTCACATTAAACCAATGGAAACTACTTCAAATATGTATTTGTAACATTACATATAAAAGATGGAAAGAGTAAACTGTGAAAGTCTTTAATAAGCACCTTACTGCCCCCTCCTCTAATCAGGTCTCCTTTGAATTCTATGCAGCATCTAACTCATTTATGAAATCTCCATTATATAGGAGATACATGATCCCTAACCTCACAATCATTTGCACATTGCCATTAGCTACCATTTTGGTTTGCACATTTTGGCTTGATTAATAACTGGGCAAGAATCATTCCCTTAATGTCTAAAAAGCTTTTGCAAAAAAAAAAAAAATGCTTTTGTACAGCGAAGTAAACCAACAACAAATTGAAAAGGCAACCTACTGATATTTGCAAATGATATATCTAATAAAGAGTTAATATCCAAAATACATAAAGAACTTATACAACTGAACACAAAAAAAATATGATTGACAAATGAGCAGAGGACCTGATTATTTTTTCAAAGACATACAGATGTCCAACAGACATATGAAAAAGTGTTCAACATCACCAATCATCAGGGAAAATTGTGAATCAAAACTACAATGAAATATCACTTCACACCTATCAGAATGTCTAATATCAAAAAGATAAGAAATAACAAGTGTTGGTGAGGATGTGGAGAAAAGAAACCTTCATGCACTCTTGATGGGAAAGTAAATTGGTACAGCCACTGTGGAAAATAGTATGGAGGTTCCTCAAAAAGTTAAAAATAGAAGTACAATATAATCCAGCAATTCCACTTCTGGGTATCTGAAAAAAAAAAAAAAACAACAAGAAACACTAATTTGAAAAGATGTATGGAGCCCCACTTTGTTGCAGCATTATCTACAACAGCCAAGATGTGGAAACAACCTAAGTGTCCATAAAAAGATGAATGGATAAAGAAGATATGATATACATATACAATGGAATATTACTCAACCATAAAAAAGAATGAGATCTTGCTATTTGCACCAACATGGATAGACTTAGAAGGCATTATGCTAAATAAAATAAGACAGAAAAAGACAAATATCATATGATTTCACTTACATATGGAATCTAAAAAACAAAACAGGAACACTCATAAATATAGAACACAAACTGGTGGTTGACTGAGGGTTGGGGGTGGGGAGATGGGCTAAATAGGTGAAGGAGATAAAGAGATACAAACTTGTAGTTATAAAATACGTAAGTTACGAGGATGTAAAGTACAGTATAGGAAATACAGCCAATAATATTATAATAACTTTGTATGGTGACAGATGGTAACTAGACTTGTTCTGATTCTTTTGTAATGTACATAAATGTTCAATCGCTATGTTGTACACCTGAAACTAATATAATATTGTATGTCAACTATATGTCATTAAAAAATATGAACTGCTTCTATTATTATCTCAGTGCCTAACACACAAAAGAAGTCCCAAGCCAGAAAGAGACACAAAAGAAGCCATCATTTCATCCATATAATCATTACAATAAGTTGATAAAAACTAATTTACATGATCAGTTGCCTTTAACTATGATCTCAAAATAATTACTCAGAGACGGGGCGACTGTAGATGGAAAGCACATGTGTCCACTCTACTTCCTTTACTCTTCATTATATCCTTAAAAAAAAAAGTCAGTGAAATTTAACCTCCTAAAAACATTAAAAATCAATGCTGGAATATTTTTTATAATTTGGATTAATTCTAACACCTAGATTATTCACATAGTTCCCAGTGCTTACATGTCACATCTCTGGCTGCTAAACACTACTTTTTATGATGATATTGAAAAATCAAAAAGTGAGCTAGGTTTTGTGTCTATATTAAACCATTATATTGCTTTCTTAGAAGTTACTCTACCACTTTTGCAGATGGAGCAAGCAATACTCTGGGCAAAAAGCCATGCAAGAGCTGCTACAGCAAAGATAAATTGAGTTTAAATTAAACTTTTTCAAAAATTTTGGTGCATCACAGAATTAACATATCATGAGAAAACTCTGAAGTTTGAAAAATGGAGTTTAAAAGAACATGATGGAAGCCCACTCAGCATTCTCCTGAGAGTTTGATCACTCAAGTTGACCAGGAAAAGCCAAGTATTACATATGAACAGTGGAAGACTCTTCCATTTATTTTTCTTCAAGTCTTGGATATCAAATAATTCTAATGATAAAGAAAATTTTATGTCCTTATTCCAAACTTTAACCTAGCATAGGAGGGAAAAATCATCGCAACATCTGAAAGAATGCCATTACATCTGCATTCTAACCAGAAGAAAAAAGGAAAGGAGGAAGGGAAGGTAATACCTCTTCTTTTTAAGTGGAGGGCACATAAGTGGAGTCTGACTCTGCCTGTGCATTTCTTATATTGTCAATTCAGGAGTACTTGGCAGCAATGTAAATTATAAATAAATAAAAGACTAGTCAATTTTTGCTTTGATAATAATTTTCTAAGTTCAAAAGTATAGTTATAAGAATATAAAGTTATAAGGATATTAAGGTACAGGGTGTATCAAACCTGCAGTGTCTAAATCTGTTTCTGGCAATAAGCCACAAACCCACTGCTTTTCGGGGGGAAAGGTGAATTCACTAAAAGCTAAGGCATTGTTTTGCCTGTTATTCATATTATAAGATTTTGTATGATTTTAAGATTGTAATACCTTTATCAGAATCTTTAAGATGTGTATCTTTTTTTTTTTTTTTTTTGAGCGAGAGAGGTATAACATGCACAGGGTGGGGGGAGAGGGTGAGGGAGAAACAGGCTCCCCACTGAGCAGGGAGCCCAATGCAGGGCTCAATCCCAACACCCTGGGATCATGACCTGAGCCAAAGGCAGATGCTTAACTGAGCCACCCAGGTGCCCCATTAAGATGTGTATCTTAAACCCCAACATAATTATAATAGTTTGCCTAATTTTTCTACCAAAAGTTACAATATAACAAATTTAATAATGCCTTTAGATAATAATACTACCTAAAGATTAAGCAACAATAAAATTAGCTTTTACCTTAACAAAGTTATTTTTTTTGTAAAATTCGGTTTATGAGATACCCCAAATCTAGGTTCTTATGAAAATACTTGATAATCAGGCTCCTGAGTAAAATATGGATTGTATGAATCCTGTTACAAGTATGAGCAATGTTTTCCAGTAAAATGTTATGAATCCTTGATGTCTATGTGATTATCTATTGCATACGCAACATGTTCCCCAAGTTTATAATAGCATAAAGACTTATTGTTAACAATCTGTAGTGACATGAATATGCTTTACAATCACTACATGTAAGTGTAAGATAGATAAATAGTTCCCAATTATATGTATATAAAATATACATGCATTGAGACTACCAGTCACTGTCTCTTTATAAAATTTCACTCCCCCATCAATCTCAACAAAATTATTCTCTGCTGACTGACTCTTCAGACCATTCTTGTGGTCTTCATTCCAATTCATAGAGTCTTCTTCCTTTACCCTCTCCTTCAATTAGCTGTCTGCAAGTTTCCATCCTTTGTTCTCTTCTCACTCAGATTTAGCCATTCTATGTGGGTAATTGTTTCTACTCTCCACAGACTTTGTCTCCTTAATACAAATGATTCTGGAATAACTGGTGTCTTCTGTATAAAGTCTTCTTGCTCAGTCTACATTAATACATCCTACATGTCCACAAAACTCATTCATATTATCCACCTTTGATACCATGGAAGTTTTTTTTAACTCTGCAGCCCAGAATTATCTCTTGAGCTCTGTATACACTTTACAGCTGCCTACGGGATATGCACATAGATGTCCCACAGGCAAATTACATGTTCCAGAACAAACTCATTATCCATTCTCCCCAAAACCTTTTTATTCAACCTTGCTTAATTGCTTTTGTACAATCTGCATTAGTTAGGACACTTAAGTTTCAGCAATTTTAATGAAGCCTGGAAAATACTAATGGCTTAAACAAGAGAGGTCTTGATTTCTATCTCACATGCAAACATAAGCATAGTAACCCAGGGCTGGTATGATGGCTCCATAGAGATCCAACTGACCCTCCTTACATCTTGTTACTCTCTCATTTTTAACACATGGCTTTCTTCATGTGGTCTAATTAACATGCTCCAGCTCCTGCCATTACATCTGCATTCTAACTGGAAGAAAAAAGGAAAGGAGGAAGGGAAGGTAAT
Source organism: Mirounga angustirostris (assembly GCF_029215605.1). Lineage (NCBI taxonomy): Eukaryota > Metazoa > Chordata > Mammalia > Carnivora > Phocidae > Mirounga > Mirounga angustirostris. The sequence goes on from NW_026991713.1 coordinate 78,023,135, forward strand.
ACCTCTACTTTTTAAGTGGAGGGCACAGAAAACATACATTTCATTTCAGTTCACATCCCATTGACTAGAACTTTGCCACATAGCCATGCTTAGCTACAAGGGAAGCTGAGAAATGCCCTCTTCAGCTGGGCAGTTTTTGTGACCTGCTAAAACTCAGGGATTCTATTACAAAAGAGGAGGGGGATAATCTATACTGGAAAACAACCATCAATCCCTCTTTCATCCAGTACGGTAAGAAACCCTTTAACCCTCTCTCCTCTATTTCATTACTGCTACTGCTTGTTAATATGTATTTATTCTTCCCATGTGAATGTACACTGGATGGTTTCTGATCCTATAATCTGAATGAGTTAGGAAAAAATGCATTCACCAAACCATTGGCTACCTTCTGTGTACCTAAGGCTGTATTTTTCACTCTAACAAAGTGGATTAACTCTAACAAAGATACCACATCTGGCATTATCAGTAGCTGTGATCAGATTGAGCTTGAGATGGTCTATGGTCATCTTCCAGGACCCATCCAGTGGGGACCACCACTCATGCATCCTTTAGATCTAGGGTCAGCAAATTTTTCTGTAAAGAACCAGATATTTAATAGTTAGGCTTTGCGGGCCATGCAGTCTCTGTTGCAGCCAGTGAACCCACTATAAGCTAAACCTTGGACAGAACTCCCATCTTTTTAACTGCCTTTCATATGTTTCTATTCTAATTGGGGGCCCTGATGATGTGTTAGGCTGCCTGGTATCAGGAAGTCAACTAAGACTCAGTGTCCAACTATTTTTGAAATGTTTGGGTACATATTTTCCTGAGTAAATAGACTTTGATCTCTTTTGGGAAAAACTATGGGAATCATAACCAGGTATATTTGCCATGGTATAACAGGGTTCATCTCCATGGGGACCCAGCCATTTTGATTAATGGATTCTGGGTCTGAAAACTGACTCAGATCCATAACCTGGGCTAGGGATTATGATACTTACATTGTGGTGGCCACTCAGCCTCCCGGGTATCCATCCTTGATTTCTTCCACAAGTACATGCTGAGTGATTCCACTGTTACTGCCCATCTATTTGCCCCCAGGGTTGTCACATTCTATTAACATTTTCCATAACCCTGTGAGCCCTGGCTGCCATTCTGACCTTGTTGGTCATTGGAATCATTGAAAACCTCTGGCTTCTGGCAGTTAAGTGCCACTTCCTGGCTTCTTTGTTTCAGAGTCCAATCATCTCCTTTGCCATCAGTGAGTCAAGTTCTATAATGACCTCTCCTACTATCAACTCTGGCATCACCAATCTACTGTTTAGAGATGCTGGTGCTTTTCTCACCAGCATATTCTTTATGGCCTTGGTAAGTTGCATGTCCAATGGGTCTTCCCATGGAACATATTCATACTGCCGGCCATATTTGTGTATCCATTCCAGCCTGCCTATTTTCCTGAGCCTTTACCCCCTTTACCACTCTTCCGTCATGGCAATCTTAGCATTTCAATTTTGCTTAACATGGACCATCTGTCTTGGTTGGCATTTAACCGTCTTTGTAATTCAGCCACTCTGACTATAAAGTCTTGGTCTTGGTCCTGAGCTTTCTGCAGCCTCTCCTTGCAGGAAATGAGAGCTTCTTTGTATGCAACCAAAGAGGCCTCCTTAACTTTCCACCCAGTTTTTTATCATTATCCTTCTGTAGAGCTGCTTAACAATAGCCATCCAATCTTATTATCTTTCTCAGCTACTATATTCTCCATACATCTCAAATAGCTGATTCATTTGCACAATTCACCAACTGAAAATTTTAACAACTGGACCTCGTGCCAAGGGCTCTGTGTGTTCCATGTACCACCACTGATAAGGTTTTTATTGCCAGAAGGCAAGGAATGGCTCAGGCCAAAATCCTATCTTATCTCTCTTGGACAACTTTTAGTACTAAATGTATCAGGTTGCATCCTCAGGAAGCATAAGCTGGGATAGAATTTATTATTATAGAATTATTAGGGGTCATACCTTAATAAGAAGAGAAAAGGAAGCAGGATTGGGCAGAGGGAGAAGATTAACTGTGATGAAGACATAATAGAGCTTCAGCCAACCCAAAAGGAAGCTCTGGAACAAATATGCCTTTCAGAGTTCTCCATCAAATCAAAATGACCAGATCTTTGTAATACCACTTCTCTCAGTCACAGATGCAGATTGCCCTGGGAAGGGTACAACCTTTGGAAAGACAGCTCTCCGCACCTGAGCATATCCTAAAAGAGCTGACAGCTATAGATTTCTAGCTGTACTTCCTACAGTTGAGAAGTCCTCCTTGAAAGAAAACCTGGTAGTGCATCTCTGTATCTAGCACATTCAACCACTTACAATTTTCTCCAATGGCTGAAGCATTCTCGTCCTTGTGCCTTTGAACATGCTGTTTCCTCTTCCAAGCATACTCTTCCTCCTCAGAAATCTGAAATTTTCAGGCTATATTAGTTGCTCATTCTCTGAAGACTGATCACATATTATTTATGCCATTATTATAGCCATTCTCAAGCTATATTTTTATATATTATTTTTATATGTTTATATTTTATATATATGTTTATATATTCATATCTCAATAATTTACTTACACCTTTGCCAATATTTTGTGAACTCTTTGAAGATAAGGATTATTTGTTTCATTTTTGTATCCTTAACATCTAAAACAATGTCTTTCACAAAAGAAATAATTAAATAAACATTTCCTAAATAAATGAGAAACTGTTTTTACCTTATCCATTTTCCTATCTCCTATGTAAAAATTAGGCCCCAAAATATTTAACTCTTTTATTTCTCTATTGCATTTTTACACAATTTTATTTTATTTTATTTTATTTCATTTATTTTATTTTTGAGAGAGAGCCCAAGTTAGAGGAATCGGGGGTGGGGGGGGTAGGTCAGAGGGAGAGGGAGAGAGAGAGAATCTTAGGCAGGCTCTATGCTCAGCATGGAGCCTGATGTGGGGCTCTATCTCAGAACCCTGAAATCACAACTTGAGCTGAAATCAAGAGTCCAACGTTTAACTGACTGAGCCACCCGGGCACCCCATTTTTACACAATTTTAAATTAATGACAGACTAGGTAGTAACATTAGAATCTAGATACTCAGTTCAGACTAATTCCCCCAGCCTTGCATTCATATATTTTACTGACTGAGAGACATTTTCTTCCGACTGCCTCAGGACCTCGCAGACTCTACATACCAATATGTTCAAAAGGGCATGCATGAATTTTTTTTATCCCCAAACCTGCTTTTTCTTCTGGACTTTCTGTCTTCTTTGATCGTGCTACATAGTACCACAGGTAGAAAACTGAGAGCTTCCCAAAACTCCTTTTGCCTTCATTGTTACTGTTCACCAAATTCTGATCACTTAACTTTTTAAATAGTTTCAGCTATATCTTCTTTCTGTCTTCTCCATTCTAATATTTATGGCAATTCAGGTATTCCTCCAGTTTTCTGGACAAATTCTTAGGTGGTCTCCCTGTCTTCTGTCTTACTACTTTAAAATCCATGCTCCACCACACTTCTCCAAATAACGTCATACTAAGTGGTGAGTGACTCAAAGCTTTCCCACTAAGATGAGAAACAAGGCAAGGATGTCCTCTCCAACCACTGCTTTTCAACATACACTGAAAGTCCTAGTTAATGCAATAAGACAAGAAAAAGACACAGATTGGTAAGTAAGAAATAAAACTGTCTTTTCAGGTGACATGATTATCTACATAGAAAATCTGAATGAATCAACAAAGACTCCTGAACTAATAAGTGAATATAGCAAGGTTGCAAGATACAAGGTTAATATACAAAAGTCAATCGCATTCTTATATACCAGCAATATACAAGTAGAATTTGACATTAAAAATACATTTATCATTTATTTTATCACCCCTTCAAATGAAATACTTAAATATAAATCTAGCAAAATATGTACAAGATTTATATGAAGAAAACTACAAAACTCTGATGAAAGATATCAATAAACTAAATAGATGGAGATATATTCCATGTTCGTGGATGAAAAAACTCAATATTGTCAAGATGTAAGTTCTTCCCAACTTAATCTATAGACTCAATGCAATTTCAGTCAAAATCCCAGCAAGTTATTTTGTGGATATTGACAAACTGAATCTAAAGTTTATATGGAGAGGCAGAAGACCCAGAATAGCCAACTTAATATGGAAGGATAACAAAGTTGGAGGACTGACAGTACCCGGTTTCAAGACCTATTGTAAAGCTACAGTAATTAGGACAGAATAGTATCGGTGAAAGATGAGAAAAACAAATCAATGGAACAGAATGGAGCCTGGAAATAGACCCACATAAATATATTCAACTGATCTTTGACAAGAGCAAAGGCAATACAATGGAGCAAAAACAGCTTTTCAACAAATAATACTGGAACAACTGAACATCCAGCAAAAAAATGAACTGAGACACAGACTTTACACCCTGCACACACACAAAATTAACTCAAAATGGACCATAGACCTAAGTGTGAAATGCAAAACTATAACTCCCTAGAAGACAACATAGGTGACCTTGGGTATGGTGATGACTTTTTAAATACAACACCAAAGGCATGATCCATGAAATAAATACTGTAAATCTGGAATTCATGAAAATTAAAAACTTCTACTCTGCAAAAGATAATATCAAGAGAATGAGATGACAAGCCACAGTCTGAGAAAACATTTGCAAAAGACACTCTGATAAAGAACTGTTATCCAAAACATACAATGAACTATTAAAACTCAACAATAAGAAAATGAGCAACTCGATTAAAAAACATGACCCAAAGAAGATGGCAAATAAGAATATGAAAAGATCGGGACGCCTGGGTGGCTCAGTCGGTTAAGCGTCTGCCTTCGGCTCAGGTCATGATCCCAGGGTCCTGGGATCGAGTCCCGCATCGGGCTCCCTGCTCCGTGGGGAGCCTGCTTCTCCCTCTGCATCTGTCTCTCTCTCTGTCTCTCATGAATAAAAAAAAAAAAAAAAAAAAGAATATGAAAAGATCTTCAACCTCATATGTCATTAGGGAATTGTAAATTAAAACAATGAGATACCACTACATGCCTATTACAATAACCAAAATCCAAAACACTGATGAAACCAAATGCTGGTGAGGATGTAGAGCAAGAGGAACTCTCATTCATTGCTGGTGGGAATGCAAAATAAGGCAGCCACTTTGGAAGACAGTTTGGCCGTTTCTTACAAAACTAAACATACTCTTACCATACATTCTAGCAACCACGCTCCTTGGTATTTGTCCAAATGAAGTGAAAACTTATGTCCACACAAAAAAACTTGCATACAGATATTTATAGCAACTTTATTGACAATTGCTAAAACTTGGAAGTAACCATGATATCTTTTAGAAGGTGAGTAGATAAAAAAGTAAACTCTATGTTACTATAATGGTGGATACATGTCATTATACATTTGTCAAAACACATAAAATTTATAACACCAAGAGTGACTAATATAAACTAGAGGACTTTGGGTATAATGATGTGTCAATGTAGGTTTACTGATTATAACAAATATACCACTCTGGTATAAGATGTTGATAGGAGGGAGGTTATGCATGTGTGGAGACAAGGAGATATGGGAACTCCATGTCGTTCCACTCAATTTTGCTATGATTCTAAAACAGCTCTAAAAAATAAAGTTTATTATTATTTTTTTTAATTGGAGAGCCCTGGGGTGCCTGAGTGGCTCAGCAGGTGAAGCGTCTGACTCTTGATTTCGGCTTACATCATGATCTCAGGGTCATGAGATGGAGCCCCACCAGCCCCATGAGGGGAGATTCTCTCTCTCCCTCTGCTCCTCCCCTCCCATGTACACACTCTCTCTCTCTATCAAAAAAAAAATTAAATTAAATCGGAAAGCTCTATATGAAGAAAAGGTATCAACATCATAAATGGCATCATAATAATCAAAGTCATTTTTAAGTAAGTCTTTTAAATTCTATGACCATGGTGGTTCTTTTTCACTTTTTGGTTGGTATCCATTAAAAACAAATAATTATAAGAAAAAGCAAAAGAAGAACTTTATATAATAGATTGTAAGATTGTATTGATTCATATACAATGCTATCAGTTTCCCTACTTGATTTATAAATATTTACTTTATTTTAGAAAGTAGACTTACTACAATGCCAAATACAGGATATATCCTGTTTGATTACATGGTCACTACACACAGAGTTGGTAGTTATTTAATCAAAGCCTGAGGAACATTATTTCTGTGGTGAAAAACAAATTTTATTTATACCATTTCTCCTCATGGTACTTTTTCAGTTACATAATATAGAACAGCAGAAAGATTGGGTTTAAATACATAAAACATATATAATTAATATTTAAAGTTTTAAAACAATTGTTCACCAGTGTATGATATCATTGGAAACATAAAATTTTGGAGGTTAAAGGAACTTACATGCTATTTTATTTAAACTTCTCTCTGAATTCAGGAATCCCTTTACCCACATTTAAGCAACAACTCAGCAGAAACCAGTGTAAAACCTCCCACAGAATGGTTTTTTTTTTTACTTGAAAGTAAAATAAATTAACAATAAGTAAAAACTCATTTACTGACTTTGCATGTAAACAGCCTCAGAAAATGAAAAGATTGAGAGTCAAAAAAGGATTTTAGTTCAAGTCTAATGTAAACTTTAACTACATAATAAAGAACATAAGGAAAAATTACACTTTTATTTTAGAAGGTTAGAATATGCTTCTAAAGCAAGGTCAGTTTCTTGGAGTTTGAAGAGTCAAAATTTTTATTAAAGGGAAATTTTCTTGTTTAAACATTAGCATGCCATAAAACAAGATGCCACTTATTCCATGTTTCTGCAAGTCTTTTTCCTTCTTCTTCAGAAAGGAAATTTCCACTTATTTGAAGATTGCCCATTACTGGTATCACTCATACAAAATGTAGTTGCCTAAAGTTGAGAATAGGACAAGAAAATAACAAAGGTCATTGAATACAAACAGTAAATACAGTTGATTGCAGAAGCCAATGAAACACTTCATTGGTCACTGGGTTATTTGTATCCTTTCTAGAATATGAGTTTTGAGCAGTTCCATGTCTGTTCTGAAACTTTTAATTATCCCTTTAGTCATGGATGGTATTTGGTCAGGTGGTAATGAATAAATGAATATCACCCAGCATGGTAGTATTAATATGGTCAAAAGCCAGATATACTTGTGGTCCTTCCAAGTCAAACAGTACTTCCAGTGCTGTTAAGTTGGTTATTTGGTTTTTGGCCTTCTCTTTAAGAATGAGAAAGCTCTATATTTTTATATATAAAATAAGACTTGTTAATGAGAACATAGAATTTAGCATGGCAATTACTAGGAGGCCATTTTCCTTACAAACTGAGGAGAATATTTTTTATCATTATTTTCACTCAATGCTTTGGCGATATTTGAAGATGCAGGGAAATGTCGTGGTGGAAGTAAGAGTATTTTTTTTTTTTTTTTAATCCTTGGTTTAGTAAGACTCATTACAACGATTCTGGATCCATTTTTGGCTAAGTGAGGAGGAAAGTTTTACCAGCTGATGGCCGTTTGATGACCTACATGGAAAGAATTGGTAGACTCAGGAGAGCACAATTGAGAGAAGTGATCACATCACAAAATGTGACATCATTCTTTGGCACCAGCTGGCATCCTGGACATGGAGAATGAGTTATACTCTCAACCCTAAATTTTCCCCTCTAGATTACCCTTGTGGCTCACCAGAGGGCAGTGTGCAGTAATCAGCTCTACTACCTCCTATATTGGATGTTTCCTTTGGAACAGCCAATGTCAAATCATTAGAAACAGAAAACAGGCAAGATAATAGATTATGAGGAAGTTGTTTTGTTAGATTTGTTGTATCTGTGCCCCCTACATGGAATTCTTAATATTGAGAAATTAATCAATCACCACATGAGATAGAACTTTTTTTTTTTTGAGATATAAGTTTTTAAAATAAGTTTCCAGTAAACCCTGTGTTACAGTTTCAAATTTATGGCAATAGTTTTGGAATTATTAAACTCAGTTCTCCTCTTTAGACTTACAAATGCATAATATTATTCAAAGGTGAATAAATTTTCTTCCTTAACACATCTCACACCTGTAATCTCAAGGGTTTTCAATTAATTAAATAATTCAGTTGAATACTTACTGAACAATTGGAGTGTGGGATATAACAAGATAAAGCACCTATAAAGCCTGCTCAAAAGGAGCTTGAAATCTATCAAGGGATTAAAGTGTAAATGAAAAATTAAAGACATGATCAAAATTATACAAAGTGGGAGATACATATAAAGTGCTATGAAAATTCAGAGGATGGAGATATGAAGGCTTTTAGGAAGGGTTCAGAATCTGAGCTGAGTCTTGCAACTGAGGCAAAACTCTTAGACAATTGAAAGTGATAAAAGCACATCCTAGATAAAGGAAACATTATGGATATAGTGGGTTAAAGGACCTAGGAGCTCAGAGAATGTAAGAGATAGTAGTAGAAACAATGCTAGAGAGCTATGTTGTGAATAGATCCTTGAGAGGATTGAATATCAAGATAGGATATTCCAAAAACTAAGCTGACAATGGGAAGTTGTAGGAGCAGAACATCAGCATTTGAGCTGTATACTAAGAAAATTGATCTGACAGTATTGTGTAGGATGGATTAGATAAGTAAGAATCCAAAGGTAGGGAGTTGAGTTAGAAGGCGATTTCAATAATCCTGCATACTTTGAGATTGAAAATGAGGCAAGCAAGAGGGTCTGTAAATGTAAAATTGGTATGAGTAAAAACTAAGAAGATGGGGTGGAGTAAAGAGAAAAAGAAGTCAAAACAAGAGTTTGAGATTTTGAGCTTAAGTGGGAGGATGATGACTTCATTCATTGAAATACAGGACCCAGGAAAAGCAGGTTTGGGAAATAAATTGATATATTACCAAAAACATTAAATAGAATATCCTACTTAAAATCTTTATGAAGTTAGGGGTGCATGGGTGGCTCAGTCAGTTAAGCATTTGACTTCAGCCCAGATCATAATCTCAGGGTCCTGGGATGGAGCCCCTCGTGGAGCCCCTCATAGGGCTCCTTGCTCAATGGGAAGTCTGCTTCTCCCTCTTCTTCTGCCCCTCCCCCCACTGCTCATGCTCTCTCTCTCTCAAATAAATAAAATCTTAAAAAGAAATCTTTATGAAGCTAAATACTCTTGTTTTTCCAAATTAATTCAGATGAATTTGGAGGACTCATTACTCTTGAAACACCAAAAGTCTACTCAAGCAATAAATGTTTGTTTATCAAAATGTTTTGAAGTTTTGGGGACTCCTGGGTGGCTCAGGCAGTTAAGCGGCTGCCTTCAGCTCTGGTCATGATCCCAAGGTCCTGGAGTCGAGCCCTGCATTGGGCTCCCCACTCAGCGGGGAGCCTGCTTCCCTCTCTCTCTGCTGCTCCCCTCTCTCTGCTGCTCCCCCTGCTTGTACTATCTCTCTCTTTCTCTGTCAAATAAATAAATAAATAAATAAATAAATAAATAAATAAATAAAATCTTTAAAGTGTTTTTAATTTTTTAATGTGACATTTTAAGAGTTTATTGAGCACTCAGGGTTAACAGACTTACATTATATCATTGTGTTATATGGGAGGAACTTCAAGGTGTTCTTCCACCACTGAGGAAAATAAGGTTTGTTAAACTTTATTGTGGCTAAAAATCTAAGAATACCCTAATTTTACCAAATGGTGAATTTGTATAAAAGGAAAGGAAATAAATAGGAAAGGAAAATTAAAGGAATAATAAAATAAAAATAAAATAAAATAAAATAAAAAGGAAAGAATTGCAGGCTTTCACTGATGCAGTCCTGTTCTGTGCATTTTTTCTTTCTAATAAAAAAATATGATAGAACATTTAAAGGAATCAATAATAATCTTGATGAAGAAACAAAGAGAACTAAATATGACTTCCTTTAATATTTTTAAATGTTTTTTTCTGTATTAACTGAAAAGCCTATGGTGGAGTCTAATTTGCCCAAATACATTGTAATATTTTTGCCCAACTTGGTTGACAGTTACAAAACCAGGAGAAGAAGCTGTGAAAGAAACTTTTCCAGTTGAAGCATCTGCTTTTGTTACAAATTTTTCAATCAATCGTACAGGAAGTTTTGTAGTTGCCTTGATTTCATCTGTTAGTTTTTCCTACTCAAATAAAATGACATCATAAGTGTCATGGACTTCTTTCTTAGCCACTAAAAAAAATCCTAGTAGTAAATTTCCCACACTTGAGTTCCATATTCCTATCTTTGACTCTTGACCCCTTGAAACACCTGCTAATCAAATAGCTCTTGTCCATACTTGGACCCTACAGCTTTAAATTTTTTTCCATGTCAACCACAAAGGAGTGTTTCACATGTTAATCATGTCCTCTCCACCCAGCTCTCATGCTTATATAATTTAAAACAAAAATGAGCCTTTTATCTTGATGGAATATTGTACATGATATTTCTTAGTGTATGTCTGGTCAAGTTAGAGCTGCAAGGCTTTATGCTATTCTTATCACCACTTTGCTTCGTCACCTCCATGTACTAAGTCACTGTAGGAAGCCCTTTGAATTCATACCACCAGGGCTTCAGGTGAACTTTTTAGACATTGACACCACCACATTTTGTTATGATCGCCCCTTTTGCTGCTTATATACCCCCAACTGGAATGTAAGCCATATGAGGGGAAGGATGGTGTCTGGTTTAAAAAGCACACTGAGTACCCTGGCTTGTTAGAAAACAAGGAGGGAGTGGAAAACTCCACTAGTTCCAAGACTTTTGGCAATGGGAAAGGTCACAATATTGGCTGGTATTCTGCTAAAGGGGTAAAAAGGGAGGTAACTAGGAAATGAGATTATAGTTATTATCCAAGGATCAGAAAGCGTAAGAGAATTAAACATCTCTGGTCTCCCCAATATATCTTTGTATATGCATATAATTAGTTAATTGTGATGAAATACACATAAAATATACTATCTTAACCATTTTTAAGTGAACCATTCAGTGGCATTACATACATTCACATTGTTGTGCAACCATCACCATCATTTATCTCTAGATCTCTTTTCATCTTACAAAACTGAAACTTTGTACCAATTAAACAACAAATCTCCATTACCTCCTCCCTGCAGAAACTAGAAATGACCATTTTCTGTCTGGATGAATCTGGCCACTCTAGGTAACTAACTTATAGAAGTGGAATCAATTATTTGTTTCTTTGTGACTGGCTTCTTTCACATAACATAATGTTCTCAAGGTTTACCCATGTTTTAGCATGTTTCAAAACTTCCTTTCCTTTTTAAGGCTGAATAATAGTCTATTGAATGTATATACCACACTCTGTGTATCAATTCATCTGTCAGGGGACACTTGGGTTGTTTCCAATCACTATTGTGATTAATAGTGCAGTGAACACGGCTATACAAATATCTCTTCAAGAAGTGCTTTCCATTCTTTTGGATACAGACCCAGAAATAGAATTGCTGGATGATATGATAATTCTATTTTTAATTTTCTGAGGAAGCTCCCCATACTGTCTTTCATACAACTGTACCACTTTACATTCTCACAGTGCAGAAGGGTTCCAATTTCTCTATATCTTTGCAAACGCTTGTTATTTTTTGTTGGTTTGATAGTAGCCACCCTAATGGGTGTGAGGTAGTATCTCATATGGATTTAATGTGCATTTCCCTCATGATTAGTGATTTTGAGCATCTCCTCGTATGCTTATTGGCCATTGGTATAGCTTCTTCGGAGAAATATCTTTTGAGTCTTTTGCCCATTGTCATCCTGGGTTCTTCAGGGTTTTTTGTTGTTGAGCTGTTGTTCTTTTTTTTTTTTTTTTAAGATTTTATTTATTTGAGAGAGAGAGAATGAGAGACAGAGAGCATGAGAGGGAAGAGGGCAGAGGGAGAAGCAGACCCCCAGCTGAGCAGGGAGCCGGATGCAGGACTCGATCCCGGGACTCCAGGATCATGACCTGAGCCCAAGGCAGTCGCTTAACCAACTGAGCCACCCAGGCGCCAGAGCTGTTGTTCTTTACACATCCTAAATATTAACCCCTTGTGAGATACATGATTTGCAAATATTTTCTCCCATTCTGTAAGTTACCTTTTCGCTCTCTTTATCATGTCTTTTGATGCACAGTAGTACGATGTAGTTTACACACTATTTTATGTAGTCCAAGTCATCTACTTTTTCTTTTGCTGCCTGTGCATTTAGTGTCATGCCTAAGAAATCATTGACATAGCCAATGTCCTAAAGACTTTCTCCTATGTTTTTTTCTAAGGGCTTTATCGTTTTAACTCTTCACATGTAGGTTTTTGATCCATTCTGAGTTCATTTTTGTATATGATGTAAGATAAAAGTCCAACTTCATTCTTTTTGTATGTGTCTTGCCAGTTATCTCAACACCATTTGTTGAAAAGACTGTCATTTTCCCCATTAAATGGTCATGGCACCCTTGTGAAAAATCATTTGGCCATATAAGGAAAGGTTTAGTTCTGAAGTTTTCATTCTATCCCATTTGTCTATGTATCTGTTTTTATGCCACTACTACACTGTTTTAATTACCATGGCTTTGTAGTAAGTTTTGAAATCAGGAAGTGTGAGACATCCAACTTTGTTCTTCCTTTTGTTTTGGTTATTCAGGGTCCCTTGAGATTCCATGTAAATTTTAGGGTTTTTTTCCCTAATTCTTCAAAAAAATTGTTGGGATTTTGATAGGCTATTGATCGTGTTGGGTAGGTAGGTCACTTTAGGTAGTATGGACATCTTAACAATATTAAGCCTTTTTTTTTTTTGCATTTTTTTTATTTTATTATGTTATGTTAATCACCATACATTACATCATTAGTTTTTGATGGAGTGTTCCGTGATTCATTGTTTGCATATAACACCCAGTGCTCCATTCAGTACATGCCCTTTTTAATACCCATCACCAGGCTAACCCATCCCCCCACCCTTCTCCCCTCTAGAACCCTCAGTTTGTTTCTCAGAGTCCATAGTCTCTTAAGCCTTTCAATTTCAAATATATCTTTAAGGCTGAGAACAAGGACCATATCTAAAAAGCCCATTTATTTGGATGAAGGAATTGTAAACAATTTATTCTAGGCACCCAAAATGTCAAGCTCCAAGATGAGGGAGTAAAGATTGGAGTTGTCAATTAAAAAATTGAAACACAAGCAGTAGAATTTACTAATCTGGTGTAAGAGACAACAAAAAATTTAAATACAGTTTTGTTATTATTAAATTCCTATGTATACTAGGTTTTATTTATGTGTTTTTTATTCTATTTCTATTGATCTATGTCTATGGTAACATGGTTGGCACCATATTACATTTTTAATTATTATAACTTTATCTTTTGCTTTAATATTCATTAGGCCAATTGTGCATTATTCTTTTCTCATAAATAATTTAATGTTGCTCATTATTTTTTCAAGAAAGCTTTATGACATTTTTATCAAGTTTTAAAAAGTTCTGATGAGAATTTTCATTTAAATCATATTAGATATATGAGTTAATTTGAAGGCACTTGATATCTTCATAATATTGGAACTTCAACATCCAAGAATTAGGTACTTTCCATTTAGTCAAGATTTATCTCTCTATGAAAAGTTTTATTAATTTTGTTATGTACTTCCTACATATTGTTAAGTTTGGTATATTATATAATATATATTATATAAATTTGATTAAGCATTGGATTTTGAATTTTATCTGTATTATATCAATCAGGGATCAACCAGGAACACAGAAGGCACTTCATGTAATCCAGGTACAAAGAGTTTAATATAGGAATTGGGTTTACACTTCTCTTTGAAGAGCAGGAGACACAAGGTCAGGGAGTTCAAAAGTAAAGATTTCAGGCTGGGGGGGGTGGGAGGGGGGGAGCAAGAGTTTTTTTTTTTTTAATTAAAAAAAAAAAAGACAAAAGTAAAGATTTCAGCCTGTAACACCACAGCAGGTGGTTCTCAAGAATTCTTGAGAAAGCCAGTATAAATCTCAATTTTGCTCATTTGTCAGTTTCCAACTGCCTCCAGAGAATAATGACCTTTCCTTCTCTTGTGCCCTATAAATCTCATGTCAGTGCTTCTTATTGGTAGTCTGTGGCTTCTCCTCTGCAATAAAAGGGTAGAGAAGTAATGCCAAGTGAACAACTATCCAGTCCAATTTAAGATCAGCATTATTGCAATGAACATCTAATTTCTTTTAATGTGATAACTAATATGAATGGGTTTTACAGCATTAAGGCACAGTTAAAAAAAAAAAAACCTACCTCATTTTGGTGTATTTTGTCACATACTGTCAACTTTAAAATTATTTTATTTAGTTGGGTTTTTTGTATTATATTTATAAAAGATTTCTGCAGTGATATTGTATTATGGTATCTTTGTTTGGTTTTGCTACCAAGATTGTATTTGCATTATAAAACAAATTGAGAACATTTCTATCTTTTCTTGTATTCTGAAAGAATTTGAATTTATCACATGGGAATTACCTATTGCTTGATAATTAGAAACAACTCACAAAAACTTCTGGGCCCAATACTCCTCCCCCAATTTTATGAGTCAGTACTGATCTGTGCTCTTCTCAATTTAACCAATATTATAATAGAAATGAATAAACTTTTCAAAGCTGAAGAAACATGTACATTTGTAATGGAAATAGTTCAATAGCTGGATCAGGCTAAATTAATAAAAAATGGACATATTAGGATAAAAATTTTAAATTTCAAAGACAAAAGAAAATATTCTACAACATAGCAGCCAATCAACACAGATTGCCTGTAAAGGAGTAAAAATCAGATTGGCCTTGGGCTTGACTATAACACTGAAAAAGAGAAAACAATGTATCCTCCTTTCCAGAGAACATTTTGTTACCCAAAAGTTCTAAACTCAGCTAAATTGTTTTTTACATACAACAGAAAGACATTCTCATACATGCAGGGGCTCAGAAAGTGTACCATCTAAATTTTCTGAATGAAAACATTTTCAAAGATATGCTCCTGTCCAATGGGAAATGCATCAAAATGAACAATAAAAGAGAGAAGAAATTATAATAAAAAAGAATTGAAATGAGCATCAATGACCGTTCAACATTGCGTTAAATTTAAATGTTTGTTGGAATTACTGACACAAAACTAGTGCAAATGTCAAAACATTATTAAGAGATGTCTAATACAAAATATTTTCTAAGATTAAAGGTAATCATTAATGGGATTTAAAACAGCATGGCAAAGATTTTTTTAAAAGATTTGTAATAGTTGTATGAGCTTGGACATGAGGCAATTTATTTTTGTAGTCACTATTGGTAAAATAATAATCTAATCATCTTATAAAATAATTTGGGGGACACCTGGGTGGCACAGTGGGTTGAGCGTCTGACTCTTGGTTTCAGTTCACATTGTGATCTTGGTGTTGTGGAATTGAGACCCGCATTGGCTTTGCAATCAGCTTGATTCTCTCTCCCTCTGCCCCTCCCACTTGTGCTCTTTCTCTAAAATAAATAAATAAATATTTTTTAAAAAAAGATAATTTGGTAGCACATTCTAAACTTTTCTAAATTTATACCTTATGACCCAGTATTTATACAATTAGAAATTTGTTCTAAGGAACAAGGAGATAACATGCAAAGATTAATATGTAAGACTTGTCTTTACACTCTTGTTTAGAATAGAAAATATATAGGGCGCCTGGGTGGCTCAGTTGGTTGGGTGACTGCCTTCGGCTCAGGTCATGATCCTGGAGTCCCTGGATCGAGTCCCGCATCGGGCTCCCTGCTTGGCGGGGGGTCTGCTTCTCCCTCTGACCCTCCCCTATCTGATGTGCTCTCTCTCATTCTCTTGCTCTCAAATAAATAAATAAAATCTTAAAAAAAAATAGAATAGAAAATATATAGATCTATCATCTTCACTCCCATGCCTTGCTCTCTATATTTGTTTGTTTGTTTTGTTTTGTTTTTTAAAGGTTTTATTTATTTGCCAGAGAGAGACAGAGATAGCAAGAGAGAGAGCACGAGCAGGGAGGAGAGGGAGAAGCAGGCTCCCCACTAAGCAGGCATGTGTGGCTCGATCCCAGGACCCTGGGATCATGATCTGGGTCCTGGGATCATGACCTGAGCCAAAGGCAGATGCTTATCTGACTGAGCCACCTAGGTGCCCCTCTATATTTGTTTTGTAAATACTAATTTTATTTTCTGTAATGTTGCTTCTTTTCTTATTAAGATTTTTAAAAATCCCATTGCATTTTTAATTTATTAAATCCCCCTTTTTCTAATTCAACTACTTTGAAATTTTGTCCTTTTTTTTTTTTTAATTACCTCTCTTTGTCTCAGTTTACAGACTTGCTCTCTGATCTTTCTTCTGTTATTTTAGAGAGATCAGGTTCTCATGAATTTTATTTAAAATACATAGGAGATGTCCTTTTTTAAAATACGGCACCACTTGCACTATAACCAATGGAAATCTCCTGAATGTTATGACAGGTGAATGGCACTCTTTCATAGGTTCCTGTGCTGTTGCTGAGATTAACAATTTTTTTGCATCTCAAAGAGAACTTGTTAAAAGAGGAGTTAGCCAGCTGTGCCCTGTTGCCATGCCTGCAGGAAGTGCCCTTTGAATGGTGCTGCATACAGCCATCAGACCTGGGTGACGACCGCAGCAGCAATGTGAAACGCAGGTAAGAAGGATGTTCACACCTTACGCAGGGGACCTACTTATGAGGATATAAAAATATTCTGGGAGGAGAAAAGATAATGAGGGTCCAGACTCTACCTATTTCAATGGAATTGAGAAGAGAGGTTTAATTTGAGAAATATTTAATTGGTGCCAATAACAAACACGGTGGCTTATTCATGTGCGAGTTGAAAGAGAGAAAGGACGAAATAAAGAATTATTCAGAAATATCTACCTTGGATGACTGGCTTAAAGATGAAATGCTAATTGAGACAGGAAATAAAGGAGGAAAATCAGACTTCTGGAGTTTAGACAATAATTTCAGTTTGGAACTTACTTAGTTCAGGCTATTTATATGAAAGCCAGGTGGAAATGCCAAGTAGACAATCTAAAATATGGAACTAGATACCAAGTTTTTGGTGGTGGAGATAAGGATTTGAGCATTATCAATAGACTATAGTTAAAACAACAAAAACAGAACAAAAACAAAAACAAAATCTCTGAATCAAATTCCCCTGGAAGAAGGTAGAGCAAGGAGAAAAGATTGAGAAAACAGAACATCAATTTTTAAGGAATGGTTAGAAGAAAATCTAGTGAAGGGGACTAAGTGGGAACAATTTCATGATTAGAAAAAGAACCAGGAGAGTATGGTGTTACAAAAGCCAAAGTAGGAGAAAAAAATAATTTTTTTGAACTATCCTAATTTAGAGAAAAGAATGGTAAGAAAGTCAAAAGGACCAGAACCATCACAGGAGGTAAAGATTGAAGAGTAGCCATAAGAGACGGTGATTCTGTCATTAACAATCTTATAGAGAGCCCAATCATATGGAGTGTACTAGAATGTTGTAGAGGAATGAGTAGTAACAAAAAGATAAGAAAGCTTGGTAAAAAAAAGAAAAGGAAGGCATATCTTTTAAATATGTATTAAACAATTCTCTTTTTCTCCTTAATTCCACGTAAATTTTTACTAATATATAACTTAAGGAAAGTGCACAAACCATAACTGTATACTCAGTGAATATTCACAAAGTGAATATGGAAACACTCATAGAACCAACATACAAATCAAGAAGCAAACTACCAGAATCCCAAAGGCCTCTTTTGTATATGCTTCTTTTCTCTACCCATCTCCCCTCTTTGCTGAGCATAGCTATTATCTTGACATCTAACACTGTAGATCAGCTTTATTGTCTCTGTACTTAACCTGTCTTTTAAAATAAAATGTAACTAATCTAACATATTTCAATAACTTAGGATAGTTATAATGATCACAAAGTACAGGATAAGGCAGTAGCCTTACTGGCCTCCATATCCAGAGAGCAGGTGGAGGGCCTGAGGCATCATAGGTGCCACTAAATTAATTGAATGAAAGACTAGATCTTCATAATCAGTTGCAATGCTACTAATCTTCCTCCTCCCCAAATGTTCTATGACCTTCTCAGGGCCATTGCAACTGCTTTGGATTGAAATCATCCTCTTACCACAATGTCTGGGGGGGAAAAAAAACAAACAATGGTGGAATATGGCAATAAAAATGCCTTATCAAAGAATTAAAACTATTCATTTATTTTCAGTTGAGAGATCTCTTTTAGCTTGCCTGCTCCTTCAGTATTTGCGTCACATTCTGTTCATTTCTAGCACTGCTCGGCACTGCCTCCTAACAACTTTCTTGAAAAGTCTGTCAGTTCTGCAACTCGTTAGCAAAATCCCTGACTCATTTTTCTACTTCAGGCTCTTTTATAGCTTTAATAAATGTAACTGTTGTTATTAATAGCAAACTCCTTAAGGACGGGGAGTTATTTTATCCCTTAAATTGTAAAGATAAATCCCAAGATCATATAGCTCTATCTATCGCTCCAAAGATTTATACATTTTTATTGTAAAATACATTCATTTGTAGTGAAAAACAGCTGAGTGGAAATCTGATTAAAAAACAACTGTCATTGATTTTGTATGGCTCTCTTAATTGCCTGCCATTCCTTCCACATATTCTCTATTTAATTTGATCTGATACCATTAAAATATTAACCTCAGGGAAACTTACAGGGATTCAAACGTTTAAGATTAAAACCATAAGTTAAAGCTGCTTCTTTGCCCATACTCTCCACGCTTGTTCCTAACAAAAGCAAAGATTAAATGGAATTCTTTCTTGCGTTTGGATAGCTCATTGAACTCACTCTGCCTGAACAATATGTCCATTATGACAAAGCACCAAGATTACTTTTATGAATAAGTATAGAGATACATTTTTTTTCTTTCCGTTCAAAAAAAGAATTCAAATCTTTTTTTGGGAATAGCTAGGTTGTATTGTCATATCAAAAGCTCATTTGTGAACATAAGGGTCTCTGTTACCAAAAACAAAGTAAAACATTGTTATATAAAGTATAATTTTTGTTATAGTGAGCTATAAGGAGAAAAAAATTCAAATTTGAAATATCCCACAGCTCTAGGAAGAATAGATTTTTTGAATTGTAAATATTTTATATGAAAGAATACCAACTGATAGTCCTAAATATTCTAGAGTATGTATTATCTAAACCCTATCTACTTTAATTTACATAGAAAACATAGATAAATCTGATTATCAAAGCAAGTATAAGAGTACAAATGCCAAGAACTATAAAAGGGAAAAGGGCAGAAAAAGCAATTTGGTTGTACCAGAAAGTGTGGGCTCAGGATAACAACTGATTTATCAAAAAAAAAAAAAAAATGAGCTTTAACCTTCTAGGCAGCCAAGGTGGGCGGATAGAGAATATATGAGTTACACAGCTTTTCTTTAAATAATAACAAATATTACACTAGTTAGAAAAACTTCCGCACTAAACTCAAAAAAGTTAATAATGTAGAACTTCATATTGAACATACAGAATAAAACAATAGTTATTTTTTAAAACAGATTTTATAAAAGTTTCTGCAATGTTGAGGGCATTATGGAAGTTTATATCATAATATATAAGTTGTGGTACTTTCAAGGCAAAAGCATACTTTAGTTTACTAATTGGGTTTTCATGTGAATTTTAAACTGTCAACATTTAAAATCTTTAAACAGCTTTACTTTTGCAGAATGTTTTTTAGAAAGCAAAAATTCAAAGGCAAGAGGAGTTAAGAAGGGAAGAAGCAAGGACTTGACATCCATATTATTGACTAATTCATTTTTGTTGACCAGAGTATCCTTGTAATTGTTTGGTTATCTTTCCTTGGATTTATGATGCATGAAACTGTGAATAACTTAGAAAATTATTCTAAATGCTTCAGAATATGTACAGCAACAACAGGACCCATATTTCCTATTCAGTCTCCTAGTTTTTCCACAGAACAACCCCTTTGTCTCTTCAAATATGTGGTTTTATAGTATATAATAATTTCTCATGTTTGTATCAATACAATAAGCATTTAATATTTACAACATGGGCAAAACACTAGATGTTTCTTTCAGGAGAAATAGAGACCTATATCTCATCACTCAACTGCCCTCTTTTCAAAAACTGCTCTATACATTAATTTGAAAATTACTTCTGTGAGAAAATACTTTATCGGTGAAAGCAGGTATACAGATAGCAATGCTTTCTTCTCTACGTATAAACGTTAATTTCCTTGCCGTCCTGCTGTTTCATCATGCATTTTCTGTACTTTTCACTTTCATCCCAAGCTGCTAAAACAGAATCTGAGAATACAGGATTCTCAGGTGCAAAACATTGCCGTAGAATAAGAACTGGTACTTATAAACTACCTAGGGTGCTGCAAACTTCTGGCTATTAATTTCAATTAAGTTATTTACAAGGTGCGCCACTACTAACTTGTGCCCAGATGTTTCAGTTGGCAAAACGCGATGGCCACCAAGGTAGTCCCTTTCCATAACAATCACTCATTGATGGAATTTTCACCCTGAATTCACAGCACCTTCGTAACATTAGAACATGATGTCATCACCCTTTGCCTCATCATAACTGTAAAAATGCCAATACGAGTTGCAACAAATTACTGCAGGCAACTGCTGAGTTCTAGAGATGTTTTAGGGAACACCTGGGCTGGCTCATAATCTAGCAGCTTGCAAAGTTTCGTTACCAGATGTTTGTGGAACAACTTATGCATGTATGGAAAACATACACTTTTTTTTTTTTCATTTGCATGAACGATGACCAGGTCTTTGGAAGTCGTGGAAACACATGTTTCATGAAAAAAGTTTAGTAATAAGATTTTATTAGGGAAATATTTTTATTAAAATCAGCATGGTTTAGTCTTAAGCATTGTGAATGAAATCTGTGTAATCATGTTTGTATGCAATTATTTGTTCATATAAAAAAAGACATCTTCACAAATTAGGTAAGTGGTACAGTGGATTCTACCTTTCTTGGATGAAGAAACAAGAATTTAGGGAAGTTTTATTAATATTAAAATGAAAAATAAACTATGTGAGTGCCTGATTTTGGTTAATAATTTTGTATACTTTGGACTAATATTCATTTAATAATTATGTCTTCCTTTTCTCAAATATCCTACATCTTCCTAGAAAAAGACAGAGACTGTTTAAAATTGTCTGTTTACTTTTGCCGTTAATTTAACATAATATTGACTCTCAGCAATTTTAGAAAAAATTGCACTTTGTGATTCAAATAAAATACATTTTTAGAAATACACATATCTATGTCATTTCAAAATATATTCTACAACCATTTTTTTCCATGGGCCTATTTCTTCCGGGGTTCTTATTTTTAATTCAAGGAAATTAAAATGACAATTTTTAATTTTTTAACAATTGAAATACTAGTCCTATTAAAATAAACAGGTCTCCCCTTTATTAAAGTTAAACTATTGTGCCCATTGTAATTTACTGTATTTTATATAAGGACCTGAAATGGACCACATTTTCTTCCCTCTGGGCAACTGCAAGTAGTTGTTAAAACTATTAACAGCTGTCTGGTAACTGTTAGATTCTCAGTGATTTCATTTAGTTCAAAAGAACTCTAAATTTATCCAGGTGTTAAATATATTAAGTTGTGGATAGAATCAAAGGATATTCTATTAGGGATGCCTTTTAGGATTTGATGACTACATTATGTTCATAAAGGCCAAAGTATAAAAAACATGTATTTCTGCTACTCACCAAACAGGTAAGTGAATGTTTAAAAAAAAAAAGAAAGAAAAGAAAAAGAAAGCTTCTGTCTTGTTTAAGAAGCAAATATTTCAACACCTTTACTGAGAAAGAATTACACATACCATTAAAACAGACATGTTCACTATCGGGGCAGAAACTGAATGAAGTGCCAGAAGCAAACACACATTAATAAACTGGATAGTAATGAAAAACCTCTTTGCAGCTTTAACACTTAGGAGATGGACACACATCACTCTTTGCACTGCTATGAAGTTCACGGTGGTCCTGGGGTGCTGCCCTGATGACTTAGTTTGCCTTTCCTTCTTACATGTCCAGGAATCCCTGCACATCTCCAGGGAGTCATTATGAACTGCGGGGTGGTGTCCCGTGCAGGCGCCTCCTGGGCATCTCTGGGGAGGCGCAGACCAGAGATACACTGAGAGTCACTGTGGAGCCCACATTTTCTCATTCCTTGTTTGTTGTAAGACTTAGGCCCAAGGGGGTATGAAAGAATGCCACATGAATATAGTCCCCTATGTTTTGTTAAGAAAATGTAAATGTCTCACTGTTGCATTTTTAACCCGAAATGATCCTGAAAGTTTGACCCAAAGGTAAACTCACAGAGTACCTCTCAATGCCTATGTTAAAAACGAGCTGCAATTTGTTTTTAGTCCTTGGGACACTTTACACTCTCATTAAATAAAAGAAATAATCACAAAGGAAATTAAACCACAAAGAAAATATGTTAAAGCTATGTTTAGCATCTGACCTAAATATATAAAACAAAGGAAATACATGGTTGCGGTTAGGACTTGGTCTTGAACCAGTCTGTTGCATTTATAGCACACAGGAACATGGTAACAATATGTCAGAGAGATTCTTTTTTTTTTTTTAAGATTTTATTTATTCATTTGAGACACAGAGATACAGAAAGAGAGAGAGCATGAGCAGTGGGAGAGGCAGAGGGAGAAGAAGAAGCAGACTCCCTGCTAAGTCAGGAGCCCGATGTGGGGCTCGATCCCAGACCCTGGAATCATGAGCTGAGCCGAAGGCAGACGTTTAACCATCCGAGCCAGGCTCCATTGCGCAATGGATAGCGCATTGGACTTCGAACCATCCGAGCCACCCAGGTGCCCCTGTCAGAGAGATTCTTAAGCTGCATTTACTCAAAACAACATATTAGGAAGAAGAGTGAATTATCCCACTGTTTCTTTATTTGAAGTCAAATATCCAGTTTTTTAGAAGCATCAGTCACGTTGAGAAGGTCAGAATTGGTGCTTTGGGGATATTGACTAATCATATCTACTCCATATGGAAACATATCCCCCCCCCCCAAAAAAAGTTGAATATCCGTGGGTAATGCAAGTCACCCATGTTGGTACACCGTGAAGCTCTTCACCTCCGCCAACAATCTGCTCAAAATGATTCCCGTTGCAACACCCCACCCCCCCTTATATTTCCCAAACAATGGAACAGTTGAAGGAGCTCAGTGCTGGCACCCAACATCCCTTTCAGCTGTCTGATGGCTTCTTACATGTTAGAGGTGATACATCACCTTTCTCCTCTGCTCCATTTTATGTCCATCAGCACATGTACTCTTGAAGGCAAGCCAACAAGAGCAGCCCTCAAAATCTTTGCTTCATACCTGAAGGGTAGTCCTGACATCATTCAATCCGAGACCCACGCTGTGACCACCGCGTGACTCTGTCATTTTGAATCGAACCTTTAGGATTTTAGCCATTCCAAAAATTTAGTCCAGTTCAACTTGCAAGTAGTCATAAACACACTAGATCATATGACAAAGTAGAAATTATTCATCGTCAATTAAGTTTTTCGTATTATGAAAAGATTCACGCGATGTTTTTATTATGACCTGGAGGCACTGCCCAGTAGGTATATTTACACAGCACACTGCTCTGCAGATTAGTATATTGGATTGCCAAAAATCAGATGTGTTCCATGTAATCTAAGCCAATCAGGGGGTAAAAGATCCTCCTCAGGCATGGGAGAGCGGTTGAAAGAAATCCGCTACCGAGGGAATACTTGTCCCCGTCTAAGACAGCACATTGGGCCTGCTCCAAGGAGCCATTAGCAGAAGCGCAGTTCTGCTATCCTCTTGGCACGAATCTCTCAGAAATTTATAAGTGTGTCTGGAGCACTTTGTTTTTGTTGGGAGTATTTTGATAACATCTTATATTTTCCTCACTCATTGCGAAGATATTTGCATTTCAGCTTTCCCCACTAGGTTCAGATGACCTGATTATTTGGGGGTAGTTAGTATCAAAAACAACTAGGAAGTTTACAACTGGAAGAGCAGAAAGAAAAATTGAGTTCTTTGTTAAAGTACGTAACTTCTCTCATGATTAAATTGGGCCCTTATTTGAAGGTGCCCGTAAAAACTGCATCAAAGCGAGTAGGGCTCTACCAGTGTAATACAGTATCTATGGAGGTGGAGAGCGAGCCTACCTCGAAATGAGCCACAGGGCCGTATCGTGACTGGGAGGTGCCCCGCCGGGGTAACCTTCAGCATCTGCGCCAAAACCTTCACTCAACAGCTGTTCGAGTCCTGAGAGACAACCCACAGAGCAGCTCCAGGACAAAGCTAGACTTGGGAGTTTCCTGTCCCTTAATTAAATGTCAGTTGCCTTCTGCAGTGACAGGGCTCCAGTTAGAAGACGAGTTCAAAGAAAATCTAACGTAGTTACCTGTGGCTCTCTGATGAGCTTTAATCAGCCCAGGGTTTGGAGCGCACAATCTTAAGTGAGCCTGCTCTATCTGTCTTAACAGTGACAAATTTAATTTGTGTAAATCATGAAGCCCGGAGGGAAAGTTGCTTTTCTTTGTTGAGTTTTTCCCGAAGTGTTCTAATCCACATATCTGACTCACACATAAATACAGTTCTGGGGGAGACTATTTCCCTTTGTTCAACATGAAGTGTACTGCCCACAAAAGCTGGGTCTAAGATATTCACACACTCCACCTACTAACACCAAATAATGCTGGCGTGTTATAAGCATTTCCCCTATATTTAAAATTCTCAGATAGTAATGAAGATCCCAGAAAAGAATAGTAATGCATTTTGTGATCGTCTTCACGGGGCTTTTGAATTCTCAACGTCTCGAACCTTCTCAAAGCAGAATCTATAATGACTTCTCCAAAAGGTCACTTAAAATTTGTTCCTCTTTCCCTCTACTTAAAATCAGTAGGGACCCTCCATTTTCAGTCAGCATTTTCAAAAAGGATCAACTGAAACTTGAACAGGCAAAAGGAAAAATGTTTCCACTTCTACCAGACTTAAAAGAGGTTGGGCATCTTTTCATAGTTTTCTTATTAGCATTGTAATATAAAACATCTGTAATCATTTAGTAAATTAAATACATTAAAACAACAAATAAAAGGAGCTGTAATGAATAAAATACAGAAGACCCCATGCGGCTGCCTGTTCTTTGCTTGACAAGCGGCAGAGTCAAGTAGCTCGAGCCACGAGTAACGTGCTGGCAGGAAGGAGACCCATGAGCAGGGCTGAGAGCTGCTGTGTGCTCGAATGAAGACCAGCTTTTCTTTATTTCATCACTTTGGTAACAGAATGTTATATCCTGCCATTGCCCTCCAACTGTCTTCCCCTCCGTGGAAACTGCAGCCTCTTAACTTCTTTTTCCTGTATTGTTCCTGTCTAATTCCATTGTCTCTTACCTGCTAGTTCTCCTTTCTGGCTTTCTACTGTCAGAACAATCACTTTGTCCCAAACTGTTATTTCCTACCGAGATGACGGAAAAGGTTTGAGCTCATACCTTTGTCTTCAAGCTTAACCATTAGACAGTAGTCAAGAAAATCACCTGAGTGATTTTCTCAAATCACTCAGGTAACTCAAGAACTTATAGTGACAGACAACTGCTGAATGGAAAAAAAAAAAATCTAAATTCTTTGACCCTAGTCTTTAAGGGCCTTAGTCACCAGGTCCTTCCGAAACTATGCATTTTCATTTATAGAATTCCACTGATGGTCACGTAGTCTCTTAGCTTCATGCAGGCCAGTTTCTATTACGTCCCTATTTTATGTGCACATATCCATGGCTCGCATCTCCTTGCCTTTGTATATATCGATCTCCCGGGAATAAAGGATTTGCCCATTTCCTTCATCAAAGGATGGAATAAAATATAAGGAGTGGTACAGAGTGTGGCTAAATTGGAAAGAGCTGGTCCCATGAAAAGGTATTACAACTTAAGGGTTTTTTTGTTTGTTTTTTGTTTTTTTTAAGTACTACACTGGCCCAACAAAACAGAAATAGACCTGATTTGACCTGTGGCCCCCTCTCAGGTATGATCACTATCTTTTTCAAGATCTGTTAAAAATTGGCCTTCTTCAGAAAGTCTTACTGAAGATTTCCATCCTTTGTCCTTATTTTCTGTTTCTTCAGTAATTTATACACAGTTTGGCTTACATTACTATATATTTGCTTGTGCTCTCTATTTTGTTCATATGCAGATCTATTTTCTCCATTCTTTAGAAAATTTATTTCAGGAAAAAAAAGGTCATGTGTTTTGTTTTTTTGTCCTCAATGTTCTAGAGATCACTCCCTCTCCCTCTTGTATGTAAAACGTGCTTGTTGAGCATAAAAATGAATGGATAAATCAATATATTACCAGGGTTAGATCTTTTGAAAAATTGTCTAACTTACATGCAGCATTTTCTCTAATTTCTTTGAGAGAAACAAATAGGAAAAAGCAAGGAAAAGGGGACAAGGAGATTTCAGAGTGATACGGAGAGAAGCAAACTGGTGTTTTGGTATAGTACCAATACATCTACTGTCAAAGTTAAGTCACATACCAAAATAGCACTGCGTTGGGAATTCTCACTTTATAACCTTGGCCAAATACTATTTTGGGGAATGTTTCCTTACCTATAAAATGGTGTGTTTGTGGCAGGGGGTGTGGGCACAGTGGGAGTAGCTTTTCTGATGGGCACATTCTGGAATATCTGCTGAGCTTACAACCATCCCCTTCACTAACTCCCACCCCACTCCACACTATGGGGATATACTCCTGAAAGCCATTTTAGACAATGTGATCATGTCCAGCCCACAGCTGGTTGGACTGTGAGTGAGCATCAATCCGTGTCTCTTCCCCAGGGCTTTGTAACTGTGGTGGAGAGAAAGAGAGTCAGTATTTCGTGTTGTGGCATGTGTTCTACCTTACGGACCGGGATCCAGAGGAAGCAGAATTGGACAAAGAAGAATGAAGCAGAGACAAGAGATAAGTGATAGGAACTTCCTGGATTCAAAGACACCCTTTCTGTTACCAGTTCCTGTGACTCTCCTTGTTTGGTTACTAGCAACAAACAGTCCTAATCTTCAAGATTGCTCTCTGCCCTAAAATTCTGCGAAGCTATACACAGACTTTTCCTCACCTGTAAAATCGAGGCTGTGAGTAGAAAAGCAGTTAACAGAGTAGTTCATTTTAGTGGGGCTTAGAAAACCACGCAGTCAGCCAAACCTGTCTGCAAAAGCTAGGTTTCCTGGGATAGAGGCAAAATTTGTCATAATGACACATATCTTACTTTCCACCTGAAGTGATGATAGGGAATTCAGAAAAAAAAAAATAACCTAAAAATCTGTGAGGATTACTGAAAGAAGTTTTAAGTTTCCCAAATATAAGAACCATATGGATTCAAATCCCTTTATGCATTTCGTCTCTTTTTACATATGTAAGAAACCTGAGAAGAGACTCAAGTGTGTTACACATAATTGTCATAAAATTACCCATAACACTTTCAACTTTGTACAAAATAAATCCTTATTGAGTAGCTTTAGAAGTACTGTTTGATCTATCAAGTGGACTAAATAAAGAAAATAATTCAAAATACTATGATAGGTACTACACTCTTACACATTGAATTGAAGAACTTAATTTTACTGAGTGATTGTCAATTTCAGTATTCTTGGAATTTCTAGCGGCTGGCTTCACTCCACATAGTCTTCTCTGTAAATACAGCAGAATCTTGCTCCAGGACAAAGGGCTATTGACATACAGGCTGGTTTTCTACAGCTCAGTGCTCCTGGAAACATAACTATAGATGAGAAAAAACCTAACATGCAAGAATTGTTCCCAAAAGCAGATGTTTGTAGTAGCCTCCCCAAAACAGAGCATCTCTTTGGAATAGCATCTCTTCCTTTATTTTAGCCTAAAAGTCTTTCATTTCTCAGAAAAAGAGAGAACAAGAAGGAGAAGGAGGAGAAGGAAAGAGAGAAGAGAAAAAGAACAAGAGAAAAGAAGAGGGAAAGAAAGCTCGCCTTAATCTACCCCTGTTTCTTGATAGTAACCCACCCTGACGTTACCACTGGCTCCCTCCTTTCCTCTCGTGAATCCATTGCAATCTGGCTTCTCCCTCCTTCATTCAGAAAATTGTTCTTGTGATGGTCTCTGAGGCCCCGTAGTTGCAAAATATAATGGGCGCTTGTCAATTATTACTGCGACAGATTTTTCATAGAATTCAAAATATTTATCAAACTCCATTTGAAGCTTGCCTTTCTTTATGTGGTAATTACTTCACCACCTTCTATCTCTGTCTCTATTTGCTCTCTCTCCTACCCCCTCTTTGGCTTTTTTTTTCTACATTAGGTCTTTTCACACTCTGGTTTTCCTCCAGGATTCTGTCCTTGCTCTTGCCTAGTCTCTACACACACTCCCATGGGAGTCTCATCCATTTATGACTCTTGACTTTTTGTCTTTAGCACAGACCATTCCCTTCAATTTCAGATTTGCATTCCTAAGCTCCTAACAGACCTCTCTATTTAGATATATCCCCAACACTTTACACTGAACATATCCAATATTAAATCCCCTTTATCCTCTTTCTAATTCTGCTCTATTTCATTTAAGTTTAGTATTCAAGTTAAAAGCTTCAGGATCACTTCCTCTTTGTTACTCACTTAGCCAAGTCAGTCATTAAGTTTGGCTGAGTCTATGGATATCTCTGGAATCCACTCCATGACCACAGTTTCTGTCTGACTTCACACTCTCATCATTTCTCACCTATTCTGTTGCAGGAGCCTCCAATCTGACCTCCCTGCCTGCAGGCTTTCCCACCTTCCATTCCTCCAGAATCCGTATTCTATACGGTTGCCTCTGGTTATCTAAAGCACAAAACTAATCATGACACTTCTCTGCCTAACACCTTTCACTGACTTCCCCCCCCCCCCAAAAAAGATATATCTGCTCCATTCTTTGATGAACATAAAAGGCCCTTGACAATCTGGTTGCTCCCTCCCCTGTGAATCGTTATCTGCCTACTTGCCCTAACTCACAATGGTTCAGCCTTAACCTCCTCTTGGCAGTTTCCCAAACAAGCCCATCTATTTCACATCTCCAAGTTTTTGGACAGGCTGATGCATTTGCCTGGAATGCTCTTCCCCTCTCGTGCACCTGGCAAATTCCTGTTGAGTATTTGAAACTTCCTTAAACATCACCCCCCTCCACATGCATGTGCATCTTCCTGTGACCTTCCCCATCCCTAAGCACAGAAGCACATCTCCATTCCCATTTTTCTCACTGTGTCCTAGGTTGTAACATGTGGGCAGCTCCGTTAATCTTTGAGGTCCCTGAGAAATGTCTTTATTTCGGTTTTTTTTTTTTTTTAAGATCTTATTTATTCATTTGAGACACAGAGATACAGAGAGAGGAGAGAGAGCATGAGCAGGGGGAGAGGCAGAGGGAGAGGGAGAAGCAGACTTCCCGCCGAGCCAGGAGCCCAATGTGGGGCTCAATCCCAGAACCCTGGGATCATGACCTGAGCTGAAGGCAGACGCTCAACGAGCCACCCAGGAGCCCCATTTATTTCAGTGTTTTAAACTACGCCCGGTGTGTAATACATGCTCAGTGCATGTTGGTTCAATGAACAACGAGTAAATACAATGACTAGAGAGAGAACAGCTGGCGGAAAGTGGTTGATACCCCTTTCCTGTGCCATCTGGACTCTATGTCATATTACGGACCAGTTGTCTTAAGTCTTTTAAAAGCTGAGTTTCAGAGAAACAGAGAACTGCATAATAAAGTAAACATTTAAAAACCAGACTCCTTTATAACAAAAGAAATGGTTTCTTAAGACAAGAATATGAACTAAAAGAAATGTTGCCCTATTGTTACTAACTGATGAAATAAGAGCAATTAGGCCCGGCTTTCTCATTGTTAATTCTTCCACTAGAAATATTTGGAAAATAGCAAGCAATCTCACAGCCTGTGGGGTCAATTCTGGCCAGTGAACAAAACACGGACGCGTGCGTCACCGTCTCCCTTGCAAAATCCTCCAGCAGGCCTGCATCTACACGCACGTCTCTGATTTTATAAGATCCTGTACGTGACAATAAACACATCAACAGTGCGTCTAGACTACCGGGTCATATTCAGAAACTTATGACTTCAACAGGGGTGGGGATTGTGGGGGAACAGAGCCGAGATCGGGTGAGCTTCTAAATGGAAAAGACATTTGTGTGTTCATGTAAAAAGGGAACGAGGAAAGAAGCCTGCGAACAAAAGAATGACTTGTCATAATTCTGGGAACTATTGGAGCAAAGAATTAGGAACTTAAACAGCCCAATACCTGGGTAATTGTAATGACGGATATATCTTTCAGGAAGAAGATTTCTACTAATTCTTGGACGGGAATGGGGAAAAGAAGAATAGTCAAAAGTGAAGATTAGGATCAGTTTGCAAAAGATATTTCCACTTAAATTAAGAAATTTCCTTCTCTGGATGATAGGTGATGTCAGGTTGGAAAAAACAGTGACAAGCTGGAAGAATAGTTCTCCGAATAGGAAACAGAAATAAAGGAACCTCCATGAGCCATAGGCCTGGCCAAATCTTTCCCTCTCAAACACTTTTTACACTGTTCCATTTTCCTCCCTTGCCATGCCCCACTTTTAACCCTATCTTTCCCCTTTATCTGTAATAGTTGCTCAGAACTTCCTTGATAATTCTTCTCTCTCTACTTGGGGTGACTTGCTCTTTTTATTTGGAGTGATTTTGCCAATTCCAGAAACTAGACACACCAGGCACAGCATAGTCGAATTCTACTAACAGCAAGTCAAACTTGAACACCACATGTATAGAAAAGAAAAAATAGACTAGCATTGCCTTTGCATTATATGTTAATTTTCCTAGCACAGCTATAAAAAACTAACCCATTAATATTTTCACTTTCATCCTTAAATTACCAATTTGAAGTACAAATAATAAATGGTAAGCTATCATTAATTTATATTCCATTAATTTGAAATTTATAATGAAAAATAAAAGCCTTTGGTCAGTCCCAGATTCATCTGATTCAGGTCTCTGTCTCTGGCAAGAGTAGTAAGAGATATTTCACGGAGAATTGTGTGGTTGAATCTCCTAATTTCAAACCAAAGTATTTAGAGTCATATGCTCCAGTTCTCCATTATCTTTTAATTAATGTTAATTTTATCATGCAATAATTCTCTCTTCAACCCGTTTATGTATGTAGTCTCCATTCTCTTCTGGAAATAATGAATTCCAAGTTTTCTGTCCTTCATATAAGATACAGGTTTTTCTTCTAAATTCCTGTCTAACAAATTTTATGGGGACATTCCCCCTTTTAATAGGATGATTATATGCTTTTAATAGGATTCATGATTTTAGAAACTTACATTTTTTTTTACATTCAATCATCATCTTCAAACTGTAGATTCTTAAACTTTTTCTGCTCCTTTAGATCATTTATGCCATACATTTGACTTTATCTAGCTTCTTGGGTTAAAACATGTAATTATGGTTTAGTACAAAGGATATCCATTGTTAGGAACTTTTTTTAGCTTGTTTTGATTGTGGTTGCATATTGGGCTGCTGTCACCTGATTTCTCCAGCAGTGGTTTTCAAGCACTTCAAGTTGTTTGCTTCATTTTTTAAAATGAAAATCGTATTTTTTATTAAAAATCCAACAAATACAAAATCCAAAAAATATTAAAAAAAAAACCCTGAAATCACCTGAATATCTTCTTTGCAAAGATAATTGCAGTCAACATTCTTCTGGATATTTTTTCTGTGCTTGTATTCATATACATTATTATCCTAAAAAAATAAATACAGCCACAATTCTCAACCTGGGAAGAGTCTGTGTTGAAAAGAGGGGATGGGGCTATTGATTCAGAGCCATGTGGGGATCTTTCTCAAAGTACACATGGTTCCCTACCTTACTCAAACATGACTCATGCAAAGGCAAATCAAATTTTTGAAGCAAGACAGAGAAGAATCAATGATCTAGTCATTTCTCCCACCTTTTCCACCTCTCCACTGGAGAATCACTGCTTTGATGCTATTTTGTAATCTTCTTTTTTTCTCCTTATGTTGTAAACATTTTTCTGTACTAATGACCATATATTAACTATTCAGCCAAAGAAAGATGTCTACAACATATTTAAGTAAAAAACCAGCCTACAGAACAGAGTGTGTTCAACAGGTTGTCATTTGTGTTAATGACATATTTATATTTACATAAAATCTCCTGAAAGGCTGTATGTCTGTTAATAGGAGTTATCTCTGGAGCTTTTGGGTACTGGGGGCATGTTCACTCTTGAATTGTTTGAGAATATAGAGAGTTCTGTGCAACAAAAAGATTATTTTGGAAAAGATGAATATAAATACAGAAGATCATTTTAATGGCCACTTAATAATTTTTAAAGTAATCTCCTTTTGCATGACTTTTCACTCTTTTTTTAAATTTTTTTTTAGAGGGAAAGAGAGGCAGTAGGGGAGGGGCAGAGGGAGAGAGAGAGAGAGAATCTTTTTTTTTTTTTTTTGCATTTCTTTTTTTTTTTATTCTTATGTTAATCCCCATACATTACATCATTAGTTTTAGATGAAGTGTTCCATGATTCATTGTTTGTGCACAACACCCAGTGCTCCATGCAGAACGTGCCCTCCTCAATACCCACCACCAGGCTAACCCATCCTCCCACCCCCCCTCCCCTCTAGAACCCTCAGTTTGTTTTTCAGAGTCCATCGTCGGGAGAGAGAGAATCTTAAGCAGGCTCCATGCCTAGCGCGAACCCGATGGAGGGCTCCATCTCACGACCCCAAGATCATGACCTGGAGATCATGACCTGAGCTGAAATCAAGAGTGACACTTAACTGACTGAGCCACCCAGGCACCCCTTGACTTTTCTCTTTTTAAAACATTATAAATAATGCTGCTTTGAATATTAACATAACTATCTCTTAATGCAATTGTTTGTCTTTAGAATTCCTAATAAGGAATAGGCATAGGGAATGCATCTAAAAATATCTGGAATCTATTTTCAGATTGCTGTCTGAAAAAAAGAATGTATTGATTTGTTCCCACCGATGAGCATGTCCATTTTCTCACAATTTCCTCAACACTGGATATTTTCAATTTTTTTCACCTTTGCAAATCTAATACATGAAAAATTCATTTAAGTTTGCATTTCTTTGGTTACTAATGAGGGAAAATATCTATTCATCCGTTTATTGATCATATATAGTTCTTGCTTGGTGAATTGCCTGTTTAGGGTCTTTGCTTACCTTTCTATTGGAATATACATCTTTTTATTACTTTGTTAATGCTTTTCATATCTTAGGTGTATTAATGACTGCCACATATTAGGCCAACATGAAACTTACGTGCAGTCTGCCTTTAGTCTGTGTAGGTGTTCTTTTGATCATAGAAATTTATAATGCTTATCTACTTATCTATTTATCCTTTCCTTTATGATTGTTGGCATCCCTGACTCAAAATTATAAAGCAATTTACCTCTATTAATATTATCACTTCTGATATGAACTTAAATCTTTAATTAATCTGGAATATATTTAGGTATTATGGCTTCTTTTTTAAATAACCATTATTCTGCAATATTTTCACCTTAATTTCTGAATATTCAACAGAGTCCAAACGGGCATTATACTGATACCGAAACAAGTCATTTTGCATTTACTATTCTTATTCATTTAATGCTATTAAAATTCAGTGTTTTACCTCATTTCTTTAACACTTCCTCTTCTTTCTGTTATCAATTGTGAGTTCTATTAATTATACACACAATCTATATCTTTTCTAAAATATGGAGGTAATTAACTTATTCTGTTTTTAGATACTTTATGCAATGGTAGGGATTGTCTAGTTATTTCAGAAGTGATTTAAAATGTAGCATAAACCACATCCTGGTTTGCCATAGTGCCTGACGCACTGGCATGTTGCAAGCCCTTGATAAGGATTTTTGGAATGGCTAGACTGACAAACCAAACCAAATGTTTATATTCTAGCAAACAAATGGCA
This sequence comes from Mirounga angustirostris, assembly GCF_029215605.1. Taxonomy (NCBI): domain Eukaryota; kingdom Metazoa; phylum Chordata; class Mammalia; order Carnivora; family Phocidae; genus Mirounga; species Mirounga angustirostris. Next base: position 78,057,250 of record NW_026991713.1, read on the forward strand.
CTGTAATCTCACAAAGAATGTGATGTTTGCCATGAGGTTGTTAACCATTTATTTATCCACTTCCCTGTGATATCGGTAAGCCAGTTATTTAACACCCTGGCCTTTCCAATCTCCATTTGTCATAAAATCTAGTCCCTTTTTACTAACCCTTTCACAATACCGTTGGAAGATGAACAAGTGAAAGATTGTCAAAGTACTTTAAAAGAAAATAACTTTTTACACGAAAAATGCTGTCATATAAACAAATCGCAGGGCCACGGATGGTCTGTTGCTGTTATAAAAACAAATAAAGTATGACAGACCATCAACCTGTTTCCAACTGGCCAATAAAGGTTTGTGATGTTGATGCTGAAATAAAAATGAATTCCCCACACAAAAATTCATGAAGACAGGTATCACCTGTCCTGCCAGACCACAGCGAGGAGGAGATTGATTGCAGATTAGGTATTTCCTGTGGGCTCAGCTGTATCTATGATTATAAGTGGTGAGTTTTCATTATTTAGAGTTGATGTGTGTTGATGACACGGTCTGCACTCTGCAGCTCGCCTCCAAGGCCTTCCATATTACAGCCAAGCCATGATAGGAAGAACTGCATTATGTAATAACGACCTACCTCAACTCCTTCTGACATAATATTTCACACTCTCATGGTGCTTTGTAGTCATATGGCAATTATTCCTCACAGAGTTTGAGGAATGACAGAAGGCAGGTTGTGTTACTACACGTGAGCTAGAGTAATATGTGCCATACTGATTTTTCACTGGAAAAGCTAATTTATAGGGTGCCTGGGTGACTCAGTCAGTTAAGTGTCTGCTTTTGACTCAGGTCATGATCCCAGGGTCCTGGGATCGAGTCCAGCATTGGGCTCCCTGCTCAGTGAGGAGCCTGCTTCTCCTTCTGCCTCTCTCTGTCTCTGTCTCTCATGAATAAGTAAATAAAATCTTAAAAAAAAAAAGATTTAATAAAAAAGAAAAGCTCATTTAGAGAAGTCTGATTTGGCAAAATTAAAGATATATACCTCAGTGATAAAATTAGTATCAGAGCTCAGGTTTACCCACAAGTATTTATTCAGAAACTATGTGACTACAACCGTGGTGAACGCAAGACCTACTTGTTTTTCCTGAAGAAGCTCACAGTCTGACTTAGAGAAAGTGAAGGCTTGAACTCAAATGTAGTGATCCAGTATACCTCCACGTGTAAAACAATACACTTAAGGAACCACATGCTTAGAGCCAGATTCAGGCACCTCAGACTCACTCACATCCTCAAATGATACAGGAGTTTGGGATTCTTGGATTACTTCTTGGGGGAAGGATGAAAGCTTTCTCAGTAGGCGTGCTATTGGATTTAGGGGCAGTATAATTCTTTGTGGCACAACCATGGCAGCGGGAAGGGAAACCCCCATTTAGCAAGAAAACTGTAGAGTCTCCACACTTTTCCAATGCCTCCTTTGGATGAGTGGATACATTTCCAAATGCCCCGTTGAGGGTAGGTCCAACCCCAGGTGAGAACCACTGGACTGTGAGACATTCCAAGAATGTACTTTGTCTCATTAGCTCATTTTCACAATGATGATCCACAGGGACTCACAGGAAGCAAAATCCATTTGGTTTAGATCATCTGTGCTATGGCTGTGATCATCTGTGCTTAGGACATTCAAGGCAGGTCATTCCACTTTTGACATAACTCCCAGTTATAAAGATTCTTAAGGGGCGCCTGGGTGGTTCAGTTGGTTAAGCAACGACTCTTGATTTTGGCTCAGGTCATGATACCAGGGTCATGAGATCAAGCTCGAGTCCGGCTTTGTGCCCAGCGGGGAGTCTGCTTGAGATTCTCTCCCTCTGCCTCCCACCCCTCTCAGGCTCTCTCTCAAATAAATAAATAAAATCTTTAAAAAAAATAAAAGATTCTTAAAATAAGGAGGCTAGAACTTCTGGTCAAGTATGTGGATTGAACTCTTGCATACCTCATGAAAGTCACAAAGAATAAAAAGTTCACAAGGACCAAGAAAACAGGAGAGGAGATCACATTGGGTATAAAGTGCAAGTTTAATCATAGAACTCACCACTCAAAACCCATCAATAGCCACCATTTGACATAAAGTCTACCATTCTTGCCATGGCTACAAGATCCCGCACACTCACCACTGCTAGTCTCGGACATCACCTCCTCTCCCAGCACACTGACCTCCTTGCTGCTCCTTAAGTAAGAGAGCTCTTACTTCAGATGCTTTACATTTGAATGTCTCTGTGCTTGGAACCTAGTTCCCCTAAATAATCTCCATATCTCCTTCCCTTTCTTCAGGTTTCTCTTCAAATGTTACCTCATGGGAAGGATCTTCTCTGCACATTCCATATAAAAATAACACTCTCATCACTCTGTCTCTCTTTCACCCTAATTTATTTCTCTCCTTAGCATTTAGTACCATTAGACATATTTGATGTTTTTACTATCTATCTGTCTCCTCCCCTAGAACACAAGCTCTCAGAGGGCAGAGCTATTCATTGTCAATCAGTGGCTCACAGAATGTCAATACATATTTTTTTCAAAAATAGAAAACATTCTATGAGAGGTAACTGACTTAATAGAGAAGAGAAAGTGGAAACCTAGTGCAGAACCCTTGAAAATTCTCTGAAGTTGGAGGCACCACAGAAGAAGTGGGTAGATGGTAGATTTGAAAACGAAGGCAGTGGATCAGTTGACATTCCTATAAGAGAAATTAGATCCCCACTCCCCCCTCTAATTTCATTTGACCAGGTGATTAGTTTTTTTTCAAACTTGGAGAAAAACTAGAAGTTTAGTCTTTGGAGAAATTGAACAGAGACTCGGGTTGAGAGGAGGCCAGGTGGTGGTCAGGGATGAGGAATCATATTTAAAATAGGAGATGTAAGTGAAAGCCTACATTGTGCGCTGTGAGAAACTCCTACTCCCCAACCCTACACACACAGATTTCAGAGTCTGCTCTTTGGTAGATCATTCTTAAATATGAACATATGGCCAAATATATATTTGAAGAAAGCTCCAGCATGACAGACAGAGACCAAAGCAAAGAAAAGATAAAAAGACATTCAGAGGGAACAGATAATTCAGGAAAGAGAAAAAATATATTTAAAAAAATGATCAGTATCCTTAAAAAATAGGTCGCTATTTGAAAAGGATATATTTAGAGAACAAAGAATGTATTATGAATGAAAAATGATTGAAGAAATAAAAATTCAATAGAAGGGTGACAGGTAAGAATATAGATTTATAAAAGATAAAGAGATGGGAAATATGAAAAGCATAGAAGAAATTTAGAAGATCAATCTAAACAGTCCAATATCCAGGTAATAGGAGTTCCAGAAATAGATACAGAAGGGAGAAGAAAGTTTCCCAGTACAGAGATACATGAATTCCTATTTTGAAGAGGGCCCTCAAATTCTCTTCACAACAAATGAAAAATGACCCATATCAAAGCAGGCCATCATGAAATATCAGAATGAGCATAAAAGCTTCCAGAGTGAGAGATTAAAAATAAGAAGCTTGTATCGAAAGTATTAAGAATCAAAATAGCAACAGATTTCTCAACAACAATACTAGAAGCCAGAAGGCAGCTAGAGAAAACTTCAAAATGCTGAGGGACAATGTTCCAACCTAGAATTCTAAACTCAACCAAATTTCCAGTCAAGTGTAAAGATAAAGAAATGTTCTTACATGAAAGGTATAATCGTAGGATCAGGTTATTCCTTAGGATAGAAGTTATTTCTCTCTTATATAAAAGCACAGAGTTATGCATGGAGGCCTTGTTCTATGATGCCCTCTGGGACCCAGACTCCTTACAACTTCTTGCCCCATCATCCCTAGATTTGAGCCATGTCCCCATGGTTCAGGGTGGCACCCACATTCTAGGGATGAAAAAGGGTGCACTCCAGCTCTCTCTCATGGAAGGTCCCTATGCTTTTGTTCCGAGTTTATTCTCCAGGAGTTATTCACAGTATTCCCACATAACTGCTCACAAGGCTGGAAAATGTAGTCTTCATGCTGGGCAGCTAGTCATGGGCTCAGCTAAATACTCTATCACTCTGAGAGAAGAGAAGTATTGGTAGCAACCAGCAGCTTCTGCCTTGTAAGGGCTCAAACAATATACCTTGCCTGCATCTTTGTTAGACAGCTATATGTAATATATATATGCCACTAAAACAGGGAACAAAATAAAAACAAGGAAGATGTGGGGTCCACAACAAGGAGCTCCAAGAGAAGACAGAAATTCCAGGATAATGGCCAAGGAAATTCCAAGAGCAGCTAGGTAGTACTCCCAACGGGCAACCCATTTAGATTGGAGCAGAGAAGCAGAGAGTGACAGGGACGTGACTCAGAGTCAAAAAAGGAATTGATAAATTACCCGATATGTTTGAGATTGTATTTACAGCAGTCTTATAGAGAGATAAGGCCGAGAATTTGAGTGTACATTAATAATAGGTACCTAGAAAACAAAGAAGCAGAACAAACAAGCCAAAAATGTGGTATGTTTTACCTCTAAGGACAACTAAAATGTTGTGTAATAAGGCGAATGTAATCACAGCACATCATATGGCTCAATGGTGACCAAAATGGAAAAGCAGAGATGCTAAATATAATGTAAGTCTCCTGATAGATAAGAAGGAGAAGTGTGTGTGTGTGTGTGTGTGTGTGTAAAATTTAAAAAGCAGCCATCTTGTCTCCCGTACTTAGAAGCCAATGGATACATTCTAATACTGAAATATAAGGAAAGAGAAAAATATCACCACCAGCATGTAATTAAGTAGTGCCAGAACTAAACAGTTAAAGGATTACCCGGGGAGCGTGATTTGGGTGGCGAGGAGATCACGCAGGGAGCTGCTGTTTCCACCATCATTCCAGAAGTCCTAGTTGACTCTTCAGATTATATGCCTACAGTACTTTTTTAATCTCAGGAAACAAACTGAGGGTTGCTGGAGTGGTGGGGCGTCAGAGGGATGGGGTGGCTGGGTGATAGACACTGGGGAGGGTATGTGCTATGGTGAGCGCTGTGAATTGTGTAAGACTGTTGAATCACAGACCTGTACCTCTGAAACAAATAATACATTATATGTTAAAAAAAAAAAAAGAAGAAGAAGAAGAAGATAGCAGGAGGGGAAGAATGAACGGGTGGAAATCGGAGGGGGAGACGAACCATGAGAGACGACGGACTCTGAGAAACAAACTGAGGGTTCTAGAGGGGAGGGTGGTAGGGGGATGGGTTAGCCCGGTGATGGGTATTAAGGAGGGCACGTACTGCATGGAGCACTGGGTGTTATACGCAAACAATGACTCATGGAACACTACATCAAAAACTAATGATGTAATGTATGGTGAGTAACATAACATAATAATAAAAAAAATAAATAGAAAAAAAACCTGTTAAATAAAAAAAAAAGTACTTTGATTTACAAGGAATAGAAGGGGTGGCTAAGAAAGACAAGGCAAAACCCAAGCATTTTCTATGAAGGGAACTTTGCAGATATTCTTTCCCTACCCCTTCCTGTAAAAGCAGAAATAGAGTTTTCCAAGGGTTGTTTCCTTTGTCTCAATATGAGTAGTCCACTGGTAGAATTATTATTATTACCCAACTAACGTGATTTGAGCATACACCATGTGCTCGGATCGCTTAGTCTAATCCTCAAAATGGTGAGGGAATGAGGCCATGTTGTGGCCCCTGCTACACAGGTGAGGACACTACGGCTTAGAGCAGCTTACATAAATCACCCAGGATACTGTGGCAAATTAAAAAAAATACATGACATAGAGCAACATAGTTCAAAAGGGCAACTCATATATCGACTCATATCACAGGGCTGGGTCTCTCACTCTGACTTGTATGATTTAACCTTTAAAACCTCCAGCAAACTTGGGGAAAATGCAATTTAGAAATCTGTAGCACCTTTAATCTTCATCTGATCGGATACACAAAAAGTTTCCCACAGACAGCCCTGCCAACGTACTTCCGGCTTGACCTATGGCACCCTAGGTTTTGTTCTTGGCTCTTGAGTCTGCCAAGAACACTAAATTATATGAAATGATGTCAAGGCCTTCATCATATAAATATTGCACCAAAGCTTTGGGGCTACATCAATAAAAGTTCAATTTGTAAGGGCTTTAGTGAAAAGCCAAATTATGCAGTTATGACCTGTCATGTCTAATGAAGATACACATCTAAGAGGTTAAAGGAGTAGGGGGGACAGCAGAATGAAAGACGAAAGGACTGGCCAATTTGCATTTTCAGCTTTCACCTTTTTGTAGCCAGTGTGGAAAAGTTTCTAAGCCCATTTCCTTCTGACCAAGCTCTCCACCCAGAATCACAAAGAGGGCAGTATTTATTTTTCTTAGTGCCTTTTCATTTCTCTTTTTGGAACCTTTTGGATGTCCCCAATTTTTCTGACCCTCTTTTCTCTCACAAAAGACGCCTTTCCAGTATTTCCTCCGAGATTGTTATAAAGTTATGGGGAAGGAACCCTGGCAAGCTCCTGGCCTTGGTGTAACACGCCAGCAGTGCCCTCCTGGGGATGCTGTGGGCCAACAGCTCCTTACCCACCCCCATAACGGCAGTGACATATCTTCATCCAGAGAATCGACTCACTTGATCTTTGGATAGAGAAGAGAGGGGGAGCATATACACAGAAACAGAAAGCTTGAGAGAAGCACTTTATTATTTAAACATAGAACTAGCTTCAGTATTAGATGAGTGGATTGATTTGGTGCCATTAAATTAAAATGGTGAATACCGAGAAAGGAGAAGGCTTTGTGTGAAGAGATGAGAAGTTGAATTTTGATGCAGTAGAGTTAGGATCTGCGGAACATCCACGTGAAGATGCTCAAAAGGCCATTGTCCTGTTCGGGGCAATATGGGAACAGAATCCAGGAGACGCCACTGAATCCAAACTAGGGGGACAGTGCTGAGAACAGCTGCAGTGTTGTTTAGGGCGTAGTACCATAGTCTGGACCAAAAAGACCATTTTTCCAGACATCAAGGGATGGACAGAAATAGCTCAATCCTCTGTTATAGTTTCACTGCCTCCTTCTACCCTTTGGAGCTGTCCTTTCTAATTATCCTCATCTGTTTCTGCTTTAATTGCTTTTCTGGCTCACTGTTTACCCCAGGCTGGAACTTGCCGATACCACGCTGCCACCCCCCACGCTTGTGCCCACAGAAGGCTGCTGATTGGACGAGACCCTCCCCACATTGAGTCCAGGTGATCAGTACCACTTCTCTGCCCAGTGTCCCCAGCAGGTGCCACCCAGCAGGTGCCACCAAACCCACCTCTCTCCTTTGTCTTTGCCCAGGTTTAGACTTTCCAATATGGAGCTAAGGATTTGGATTTTCTTTTGAGATCTTTTTTTCCTCCCATTTTCTAAACATCCCTACACGTTTCCCATTTCGGCCCTTCCTTGGTTACCAGTCATTATCTAGGGCTTCCAACTTCCAAGCCAAGACCACAAATTTAACGAATTGGAATTATGGAAGTGCAGCAGAAAAGGCACAGGCTGTGAAATCAGACAGAGAGAAATTATTTCAGATCTTTGTGCAAATCATGTGACTGCAAATTACCAGCGACATTACCTGCAAATCATGTGATGTGGGCATGTTACCTGACCTCCCTGGGCTCCTGTTTCCACAGTTGTAAAATGGTGAAAATAATATCTACCAGGCAGGACTGTTTTAGAGTCTAGCTAATTTACACAAAATTTGGTATGTAGTAGTTGGTCAATACATATTTTTTTAAAGATTTTATTTATTTATTTGACAGAGAGAGACACAGCAAGAGAGGGAACACAAGCAGGGGGAATGGGAGAGGGAGAAGCAGACTCCCAGCCAAGCAGGGAGCCCGATGCGGGGCTCAATCCCAGGACCCTGGGATCATGACCTGAGCCGAAGGCAGACGCTTAACGACTGAGCCACCCAGGCGCCCCAATACATATTTTTTAAATAAATATTTATTTTTATTATTGGACCTTTCTCTACTTCATACATTTTCTCTAGAGGACCTTAGGTTCACTGAGAGCAACTGTGTGTTTTATTTATCTTTTGTCTCTCTCACAGTGCCTAGCATTGCATCAGTCCTCAATATATTTTTCTTGAATACATGGATAAATTACTTGACAATTTTTGAGGGTAGGAATCCATTATCTTTATTTTAAACAGACCAGAGTATATCATAGCATACAATGCAAGTGATTATCTTTAAAACAGTTAGAGCTAACATTTCCTGAGTGCTCACCTTATGTAGGCCTTCTTGTGAGTACTTTACTTGAATTAATTCATTCCATCCTCATAACAGCCCCATGGAGAGGGTACTATTAATACCTCCACTTGGGGTACCTGGGTGGCTCAGTCGTTAAGTGTCTGCCTCCTGGGATTGAGCCCCGCATCAGGCTCCCTGCTCAATGGAAAGCCTGCTCCTCCCTTGCCCCTCACACTACTCATGCTCTCTCTCTCTCAAATAAATAAACTCTTGAAAAAAAAAAAATACCCCCGCTTAACAGATAAAGTAATTGAGGCAGAACAAGCATAGGCTGCTTGTTCAAGGTCACCGAGCTAATAAGTGGTGTCCCAAGGATTCAAGATCAGATCATTTGGCTTCAAGAATCTATATTCTTAACTTCTATGTTATACATATGGGAAATTTGAAAAAAAAAATTCTGTTTCTGGCTGAGCTCTTCAGGTTTTGTCCCTAACTGTTGGTATTCACTCTTGGCTGTGGTTAGGTTTATTCTGGTGAAAAAGTTGGAGAAGTTGTGCTAAAGAAATCTTAGTACAAACATCCAAGCTTAAGCAACTTCCTATTAGCAGACACCCAATTTCTAACATTCCAAATAAATTCAGGAAATTTGCTCAAAACTAACCAAAAAACTGGGGCACCTGGGTGGCTCAGTCGTTAAACATCTGCCTTCAGCTCGGGTCATGATCCCGGGGTCCTGGGATCGAGCCCCGCATCGGGCTCCCTGCTCAGCGGGGAGCCTGCTTCTCCCTCTGACCCTCCCCCTGCTTGTGTTCCCTCTCTCGCTGTGTCTCTCTCTGTCAAATAAATAAATAAAATCTTAAAAAAAAAAAAAAACTTACTTCAAAAAAAGAAAGCCACACTAATTTTTAGAAAGACTATCATGGTCCTTGTTCTCAAGGTCTAACTGAAAAGTTGTTTACAAATATACACTGATGACTTGCTCATAGCATTATCCATTTTCAGATTTGATTTATCCATCTTCATATGCAAATATATCCACCTTCTTATGTGTTTTTTTTGCATGCTGATGAGTGCACCTGGAATTGTGACATAGGAGATTAAACAGGTAGGTGCTACAGTGGGTGGTGAAGTGAGGGTGTGCAAAGAGATAAACAGAAAATGAGGTTTAACATATTTCTTGCCTCCCTTTCTCTTTGCCGCTTATTTCCTACAGAGAAGTTTCCTCAGGGGAAACTGCAGACAGGCCCCTCCCCCAGCTCCTCTACACCCCAAATGCTCTTATTGTGTGCCCTGTTTAGCAGGTTCGGGGAGAGGTCTAAGTAGTCTGCTCAAGTACCTCATGAATTCTTTGAGGGATAGCTACAGTTTGTATTTCTTCTTGAATATTTTTCTTAATACTCATCTCTTGCTTTGCTGCAAGTGTTTGTGTTTGTTTGTTTTCATATTTCATGATTAAGCAAAGGCCATGAATGGGAACTGAGCAGAAATTTCAAATTCTATCTAGTATAGAACTTGGCCCTTTCACTGTCCAAAGTCAATCTCTGGACATCACCAGCAATAAAGATCAATGACGAGATCTGCACTGGCTAAGCCACAGATGACAAGAGTGGGAGAACTGAAGCCTATCTAGAGGCAAGGCCAAGATGAAGGGTAAATTGACATTAGAGTGAAAAGAGCAACAGACAGAAAGTCAGAAATACTGGACACTACCCCTTACCGTTAACTAAAAATGACCTTGGGAAATTCACTTCCTCTCTCGACCTTGAGAGCCCCATTTGTAAAATAGTAATAATAATAAATAACAATAATAGCAAATATTTAGTGGGAACTCACTGGAGATGTCAGGCACTATTCCACTCTCAAATATGTTAGCTCATTTAATTTTTATAGTAGCACCATGAGGTTGATACTAATAATATCCTCATTTTGCAGATGAGACAACTAAGTGACAAAGGGGTTGAGTAACTTGTTCAAGGTCTCAAAGCTTGTAAGTCAGGGTTCTCACCCAGGCAGTCCCAAGTCCAGGGTCCATGTTATACTTGCACATCTAAGGCCCTTTTCAATTCTAAAATTCTATTTTACTCAAAAGTGTCCTTCCCACCACCACTGCCAAAATCAATTCTAAACTCAGGTATCTATAAGGGTTTTTAAGGCATGCTTTATAGACTTGTTTACAAAAGAGTTTGGAAATAAAAAATACAACAGTTTACTAAAGTTGTTCAGATTTGTGTTCCATTAAAATTTTTTTAGTTTGCATATATAATTTGTTTCCTTTGGGTAGAATTCTTCAGTTTCACATAGTTGTAATAGGCCAACTTTTATTACAATCCAGAAGTGAGAAAACTCAAAAGTACTTTTAACATCTGCTAGAAAAAAGTTTAAATGTTTACATACTTTCATTTATGAGATGGAGTAATAATAACTAACATCTGTTAGAAACCTTAAATTAACCCAGACACTGTTTAGAGCATCTTATATATCCCGTCTCATTTCCTCCTCACTCACTCATAAAATGACTGTCTTGTGAGATATTATCCCATTCTACAGAGGGGTCAAATAACTTGCCCCCAGTCACACAGCTTAGCAAAAATCTTGGGATTTGAGTTCAGTTATAGTCTTGCTCCAAAGCCCTCTCACTTAACTTCTGTATATGGAAGGAAAGTGAAATCATGAAAGATGGATTTTTGGAGGAAGGTAAACACTGGAGTCTGGGGAGTGCTGTATTAAGTACTTTAAAACCTGCTCAAACTTTTAGAATGGCAAAATTAAGACATGAACAAAAACCAGGCCATAATAACTACTGATCTTTGCCAGTTTCAGCATATCATTAGCATTAAAATTAATTTTCCATTATCTATGTCATCTAGGATTTGGAAGAGCCCAAGGAATTCTAATTCTCAGAAGAAACTCAGACCTCATTTTAGTCAGTACTTTCAGCCTTTTCCCTGACCAGACATTTTACAGAACTGCCTAGTTATTACAGTTTGTAAAATGGAATGCTATGGAATTTTGTGAGCTCTTTTTTCCTCTCTGATTTATGCTACAGGATAAGGTAAACTCAAAGTGGATAAAAGTGTGTCTGGCAAAAGAAAGGTTGGGGAGAAACAGTCCCTGTGCCTGGATATTATTTCAGATGAATTATCAATACCTTGTTAATTTAATTGTTTGCCAAATTTCCCCTAAAATCTGTAACATCTAAGGTACCATATTAAGCATTTTGTATTTTCAAACTTCTGCTTTACAATGTGGATAGCTGAGCAAGTCTGAAGGCCAGTTTATAAAGCACTCAGGGTATGCTGGCTAATAGATAAACCAAGCACACAGCAGCAAGTACAAGAAATGCAATATAGGGTATCCTTTTGGGGCGCCTGGGTGGCTCAGTCGGTTGGGCGGCTGCCTTTGGCTCAGGTCATGATCCCAGGGTCCTGGAATTGAGACCCGCATCAGGCTCCCTGCTCAGCAGAGAGCTTGCTTCTCCCTTTCCCTCTGCCTGCCGCTCTGCCTACTTGTGCTCTCTATCTCTCTGTCAAATAAATAAATTAAAAAAAAAAAGATAGGGTATCCTTTTCTTTATCTAAGAAACCACAAAGTTTTCCTTTGTTTTAAAATATTTCATATTACCCATCATGGAAGCATTGTCTCATGGTCCCTACAGCAAAAAGGGGTCAGGGTATTCCCTGCAGAAATGTAAATATGCATTGTTGGAGATGGCTGGGTGTCTTCTTTATAAGCACGGAGCAATGGGAAAGGGTTTGTTGTTTTTTTATTTCTTTTCAATCTGATGCTTTTATCAAATTCTTGCTATAAACATATGATGTGCTGTAGCAAATTAACATTTAAACACTGGGTTTATATAGTTTTTTGTTTGTTTTATAGCCACAAAGAAAACCCACCTTTTCTTAGCATTAGTGTCATGAATCACAGACCTGTTATTTCCTCCTTCCCATCTACATTTTACAATTTTCAGACAAATAGCACTGTCTACAGAAAAGTAGTAATTTCATTTCTGCTGTTATGTTCTTTGTTCAGTCTCTATTCAATTTCCCAGAACCAAATAACTGTAAGGGACATCGAGAGATCATCTGGACAAACCACCCCATGAAGGCATTTTATCACATGCACTTCTTGGGTAGATAAGAGATCCTCTCTCTAGTTGACATATGGCTCTCCTCCACTAAGATAATTATGCACTTACATTCATCAACCAGCAAGGACTGATTTTTGTTTCCTGTCCAGAACTTTTACAGACTTTATGGGAATCATTACAATGATAACAGAAAAAAACACTATTTCACAGTTTTCTTGGCTAGGAAGCCCTACCTACTGTGTAGGGTTGGTGTATGTCTCACAGACGTCCACCGGAAGTAGTTAAGTACCATGAGCTCGGTCTGCAGATGAGAAAGAAAGTGGAGAGAGGTGAAGTGGCATCACTGGATTAATCTGCGCCAAAGTCACGAAACTGTCGAGTGACAAAGTTGTGACCTCAGGCCCTCACACCTCAAGTGTTTTTCTTCTAATCTCCTGTCATTGTGGTTGGATTCCCTGCTTCTGCATACCTCGTTTTTGTGACAGAGTACACGTTTTATACTGTTCTTCCACATGCATTCTTATTTTAAGTAGATATTATCTTCATTTCTCAGGGAGAAAACTCAGCCAGAGAGGAAGTGGTGTGTCTGTGGGCATTTGGCTGGGGAGGCAGGCCAGGTCTTGGATAACTCTCTTCTGATCCCAAAGTTAGTGGGCTTTCCACAACATCGCAGAACTCATCAGAGTTTATGATCTTGCTTAGGAACTCACATAAATACCCAGGAAACGAAGAAACATGGAAGCTGAAAACTCTGCACTATGACTTACAATGGGAGGTCCGAGTTCATAAGCTAACACGATTTTCCAGTTTTCATACTTCTGCCATTCTTACCAGCTCTCTTGTCATTTTCGGAGCCCTGGGTTGTTAAATCTTTCCATCTCCCTATACCATTTTAGCAGATTTGCTTACTTTCCCTTGAACTTCATTTGACTTGTCTATTAAATATTTCCAAGTACAAGTATTACATTCCTTTCATCTTGAAACATGGCTATCTTCATAAATGTCCAGATTTGCTAGAACTATTTCTCTTTTTGTTAACTTTAGGCACGGATTGCTCATTATTACACTGGGTTTACCTGTTCATACAGATTGTTAAATACCTTCCGTGTTATTCCCCAGGTTATGTGGTTGTGCAGAGTTCTCAGTGACTCAACTTTAGCTTCATGCCAAATGCTGTAGCTGTGAGCAATCCTCCTCTTTTAACAGTGCCTTTGCCTTCCACTGAAAAGCACATCTGTGGTGGCCACTTATATCTTGCCTTATTGTTATTTCCTCAGAGTTTTAGCCTGGCAGAAGGCCTTGTTCGTCCCATAAGGCTCCCTTGTATTATTCCCAATGGTAAAGTCAAAGCCAGTGAGGAAGTAGCTCGAGCAGCATACAAGCTCTGGGGCCATGCTGCCTGGACTCCATGCTCAGCATTGCCCAAGCCATGTGACCGTTACTTAACTACCCTGTTCTTCAGTTTCCTTGCCGGTAAAATGGGGGTAATTGTAGCCACCTCCTAAGATTACTGTAAGGATTAAATGAGTCAATGACCGTAGAGTGTTTGAACACGTAAGTACTCAATAGATGTCATGTACTAGTATCCCATTTTGAGTTAATCAGGAGAATATGGCTGGCATCACGTAGGGAAGGTGATATATTGTATTTTAGTTACTTCATTGAACCCTTATAGGAACCTGAAAGACCAGTGTCATTATTCTCATTTATGATGAAGAAATTGAGGCACAGAGAATAATCAATTTGTTCAAGTTAATATGGCTAGAAAATGGTAGAGAAAGAAGGTTCCTGTATGCCAAGTAATAATTGCAATATTATTATTTTTTATGAGATGCCAGGCACTGTGCTCTTTTGTCCCTCATAATAACCCTTTAAAATAAGCACTATTATGATACTCTTTTTTACAGATTGGAAAACCAAAGCTTAATGAGTTCAGGGAACTTGAAAATCAAGTGAAACTGATACTGATTCAAACTAAAATTTTTCTGAGAAGAAGGGCATCTCAAAATTGAGCAACTTGATGTTCTTTTTGGCAAATAACTAATATTTAATAGGATCAAATATAATGGCAAAACAAGAGAGAAACTGTAGTGGAGGATTAAATGCAAAACTATTTAAGGGTCCCTTAAATATGTTACCCGCAATCTAATACATTTCTAAACGGAGTCTGAAAGAATCAAGTTCTTTCTCTTCCAGATTACTCCATAAGCTGTATTTCATCAACTCTAGGGCAATTTTTTTTCATATTTACACATTTCAAATAAAAATTCTTATTAAAATTATAATTGGGAAAGCTTTCTCTTCTTTGGTGATGCATAAGATAATAATGCTTCTTACAGGTGATGACTGCTTAATATCCAACAAAGCCTAGCATTTTGTCTGTTTATTCTTTCTCGTGTGATCTCATTATTACAGCCTTCAAGATTGTTTTTAACTTAATAGCAAGTAAGCTCCCTACATGAACTTGAGGAATGAGAATTCTCACAAAAACACTTTTCATTCACAATGCTTTCTATTTCATTGATAGTTACAATAAATCATAAGCTGATATTTCATGGAGGGAAATAGGTGAAGGGTTTGCCCTGGACAGATTAAGGCTGGTTCTGTACAAGAAAAATGGTAACCAAATAAGAAAGTCAGCATGCTGGTGAACATTTCTTTTCTCAAAGATTTCTTTTAGCTTCGTAAAGTCACAATTCAAATATTTTTAAGCTCTTATTTTTGACAGATATGTATTACTCTCAAAATTACCCTACTATATTCTTTGCTTTAAATTCCTTTTTCTGTGACCCTGGTATATTTCCAATGCTCACCCTAAGTCTGATTTTAGGTTTTTATTGACCTCTTGCAGCGGAGAGTTTTAAGGACTTCTAACTCATTTGCTCGAAATAAATGTTGTAGGACTCCACGTTCCCCAGAAGAATATTCTTTCATTATAAATTTCTTTCAATATTTTGTTGCATCATCCTGACTAGGATGACTTGCATTCTCATTCCAGCCTTTCCGCCTCTTCTCTAGCATATTCCACTACAGCATAAATGAATCATGTAAAGCAGTCTCCATTCTAAAACCCAGCTGTGGTCTCATTTGTCATTGTCTCCTCACATATTATTTGTGCGATTTCAACTGCATTCCTCCCCCATTTTAGCTCACTCAAAAAATTGATTTTCAAACCCGTAGAGTGTACATCACAAAGAGGGAACCCTAATATAAACTATAGACTTTAGTCAATAAATGTATTAATATCAGTTCATCAAATATTATAAACATACCACACTACTACAAGACATAGATAATTGGGGAAACCCTGTGCTGTGTGTGGGTAGGAACTCCCTGTTCTTTCTGATCAATTTTTCTGGGAAATTAAAAATGCTCTGAAAAAAAAATTCTATTAATTAAAAAACAAAAACAAAAAACGGGACACCTGGATGGCTTAGTCTGTTGAGCCTCCGACTCTTCACTTCAGCTCAGGTCATGATCTCAGGGTCCTGGGAGGGAGCTCCAATTCCAAGCTCAGCAGGGAGTGTGCTTGGGACTCTCTCCCTCTGCCCCTCCCCCCACCCTCACATGCACTCTCTCTTTCTCTAAAATAAATAAATCTAAAAAAAAAAAAAAACAAAAAAAAACTCGGGGCGCCTGGGTGGCTCAGTCGTTAAGTGTCTGCCTTCGGCTCAGGTCATGATCCCAGGGTCCTGGGATCGAGCCCCACATCGGGCTCCCTGCTCACGGGAAGCCTGCTTCTCCCTCTCCCACTCCCCCTGCTTGTATCTCCTCTCTCGCTGTGTCTCTCTCTGTCAAATAAATAAATAAAATCTTTAAAAAAAAAAAACAACTCTATTTCCCCATTTAAGAAAGTAATATCGTCCATGGCGTTATGGTCTTTAAATTCAGTTCCCCTTAGTGACCTTCCAGGACCAGCCTCAGACCTGGTAACCCTGGAAAGGTCCTTTTTTTTTTTCCTTCAGGAAATGACCACAAAAGACTGAAAGAAGGAAACAATGCCTCAGATGTGAAG
The DNA here is from genome assembly GCF_029215605.1 of Mirounga angustirostris. Taxonomy (NCBI): domain Eukaryota; kingdom Metazoa; phylum Chordata; class Mammalia; order Carnivora; family Phocidae; genus Mirounga; species Mirounga angustirostris. The sequence continues at coordinate 78,073,568 of NW_026991713.1, forward strand.
TGCAGCATGCTCCCTTTCCTCACGGAGTCAGTCCCATTAATGCTTATGTAGCATCTTCTGTTTCTAGATTGCCTCACCATAGCTTAATAGCTGAGCTCACAATACTTCTGTGAGGTAGGTGATCAGCAAATCCCTTGGTTAGCAGTTTCATTTGAATAACATGATGCCTGAAATAGCTAGATGTACCCAAGTTAGCAGTGAGTCAGGGAGTGGGGAGGGGTAGGGGTGAATGCCAGGACATTTGAATGGCTTTTTCCTTTGCGTTGGTTCTTATCGGATCAGCACACTATCACTCTCCTCAGGGTGAGAGCAGGAATAGATGTTTGCTGTTCCCACCATTGGCCTCAATCATTACTTAGTTCTCAGAGGCATGGAGTGAGTACTGCACAATGAAACGCAGAGGTTCTCTTCCATAACTCTAGAATTTCAGTTCTAGAAATGTAGGTATTTTAGAGTTCAGAATTCTACAGCATTTTTTAATGAAAAGTATTATGTAAAAAAAAAAAAGATGTGGTGGTGCAAAGCATTCGGTACTTTTTTATACTGGAAACCACTTACTCATTTCAGAAAAAATCAGATATTAAGAGGAAAGAGGTACAAATACGTAATTTTTGCCTTTATCACATTTGGAGTATGCTTGTTTTAATTTCTTCCAGCGTTAGGGAAGCAGAGGAAAGTAAAAGATACTGGTTTTTGGATCATTGGTATAAATCTGACAGACAATCGTCCTTACCTGCTTAATGGTATCTTCAGGAGGAACAGGGAATGAATGAATGCTTGGTGGCATGAATAAAGGAAACATTAAATGTGAGTCGATTCATCAGCAAGCAAAGTTGCAGAAAAATCTACATTGAAGGCTGCCAAAGAAGTGTTTACAGTTGAAATAAGGCCAGGAGGAGACAAGAGTTATTCAAAAAAATCTTTCTTCTGGGAAGTGAACAGGAAGGTTTGCATGAGATCATTTTATGTGAAATGATATTGGCTTTACATTCTTCCAAAGAACAGTTCTTTATTAAGCACCTACTATGTACATGGCTGCACCTGAGTGTTACAGTAGACACAAAGATAAATTCTCCATGACACTTAGCAAAGGGTTTGTATAGTAAGATAAAACTTTTCTACATATAATAATAAAAATTATAATCAAAGAGTACATTTATTATAGTATTAAAATTCAGTATCAACTTGTTTTGTGATTAATGATGGCAATTCATCTATAAGATGCTTAGAAGATAAAAACTTTTTGATTTCTTCTTTATTAATTGAATGCCTATCACAATATTATAGCTACCCAAACTTTTAAAAAACAGTGTAATCAGCAACTAAAATCTGAAGAACCCACAATTACTGGAAAGTCCTATGTTACTTAGTGATTAGTTTCAAAAAGTGAAATAAAATAATTGAGGGACCTCTTGACACACAATAATGTATTTTTATTTATGCAATGAGATCTGGGTTATTTCAATTTTTGTTTCAAAATTATTTCTGCTAAAAGTGAGAAATCTATAAATCTTGGAGTTGGATGTTGCAATTTTTTCCTTACATGAATGAAAAAAAAAAAAAAAACAAGTGCTTCATAATTAACACAGTAACATAATTTGGAAATGGGGGGGGGAGGGAAAAAATGACCGTAAGGGAAAAAAAATGCCTAGCTACATCTCTATGTCACAAAATAGTTAAGACTAATGATATATTACTTTTCAGTTGAAAGCTAAAAATAGTGTTAAATCAATAAAGTCTATCATCATCAGTTTTTAATCTAGAGAACCATTTTAATTAATCAGGGAAAAACATTTTTGCAATAATTTGAAATAAGAACTTTTTCTTTTAGAGAGAGAAAGTTGCGGGGGAAGGGCTGAGGGAGGGGAAGAGAGAATCTTGAACCTCAAGGAGTCTCCATGCCCAGCGAGGAGCCCAGCAGGAGGGTCTCGATCACCCAACCCTGAGATCATGACCTGAGCCGGAATTAAGAGTCGGGACATTTAACTAACTGGAGAAAAAAAATTACTGAACATAAGTGACTAAAAAAGGGAAATGTTCAAAAAATTGTTTTTTTCCTCATGATAGAAATCTTTATTCCTTTAATTTACTCCATTACTGAAGTGCTTTTTAAAAAGAATCTCCTTTAAAGTCTCAGTACTTTGAAAGCTAGAGCAAACCAGATGCTTGAAAGTCTTTCAGTTCTGTTTATTTTGGACTATACATGATGTGTGATATCTTTTTTTTTCTTTTCTAATCTGAAACAAAAAGTACTGGAGACCCTTTTGTTATCAGTATGCATCAGAATATGAAGAAAGGTTAGACATAAAATATTTCTTGGAAGAAGAATAAACAAGTTATGCCAGTCGCAACAGGCCAAAGAATTTAGAACTGTAATATTTGTATGCTATTAGTAAATTGGGGAGAGAGCATGGTGGGGGAACCCATAACCAAAATGTCTGCAATACAACAAAAAAGAGAGAGGAAGATATTTAAAGAAATGTCATATTTTCACTGCATCTGGATGTTTTCAACAAAGCTGGGAGCTTTGTGCCCAAGCCAGTTGGCATTCTATCCTATCTGTGTGGATTTCTGTGGCACTTCTTAATTTGATTAAGCATTACATTTGTTCCTTACAGCAAGAAATTCTCTCGTCTGCTGTTAAGTCGGCTGTTTTCATCCAATTTTCTAAAGGAGAAAAACTGTATCAAAACAAAGGTCCATTTTGTTTAATAAAGAATTAAACCTACTCTCACCATCATTAACATGGAAAAAAACTCAACCTGACCTTTCCCTGTTCCCGTTTATACCCTCGGGCTTGAATTTGATTTTTCTTCATCCCTTCAAGGATGTCAAAGTATAAACTTCAAAGGTATGGAATGATTGATACATGGTATTCACAATAGATTGTTTAAAGTAATACATGTATGCAATAATTCATTTTAAACATTCCTTTGATAATTAATCATTCTTAAAGAAAACATTTAGAAATAGGACATCCCAAAACTACTGTTATATCATCTGCCTCTTTCTTGTATATATTTCTTTTAAAAGTTATCATTCCCTAAATGTATTCCATTCTTACACATTTTTTTTCATTTTTTGTTTACATTCCTACTTGAACCTTTTTGCATTTAAATATTAAAAAAATTTTTTTGGCTTCATGCAGAAATTGCTTTTCTGTTTTAATGTTACTTTCTTACTAACGTAATTTTATTTTAGCTATACTTAAAGAGTCTGTATATTTAAATTTTTTATTTTCAATGCCTTCTTTTGAACTCTTTTCCAAATTTCATAAAAGGAAATAATTTACAATATATGGGAGACTTACTTCAGATTAAAGTCCTCTAAGTAAAGATGAAGCTTTTCACATTTCAGAAAAAACAAAATAATAGCCTGGATTTACAACTGGTGAAAATAACTGATTAAGGGATAGGAAAAGTCATGATTTGGGTCCATTCAACCCTACCTGAGGAAGGCAAAGGAAGGGGAAGGAAAATAGAAGATATTCAAATGTGCCATCAAGAGCTGGCAATCCTCTTAAAGAGATAAAACCGAAACTCGCAAAATCAGAGAATTAGGCAAGGAGTACCAAGCATGCGGTTTGACAGTTACATTGAAAACCTTATCAAAAGAATTTCCACTTCTTTATAGTAGAAGCGGCATTGCCTCTGTGAGGAGGGACCTGAGGAGAAGCTGCTGAGTACTGGCTGTCTTGTCTCTGATCCACGGGATCCTGTCCCTGCAAGCCTGTGTGCCTCCAGACCCAAGCCCCTACCTTCACCTCTTTGTTAGCCTTTGCACACTGTGTGCATTTTAACCCTTCCATTTTATATGCTCTTTTTTAGAAACAGCAAAGAAAATAAAACTCCAAGTTAATGCCACTGAGTATTGATGAACAAATATATTTTGTTATAAAATGTGTATTTTCCGTTGTTTATTGAAAAGATCAGAAAGATAGATCCAATGATGAGGTTATTTATTTCACTGCAATCGGTAGTTACTTCAGTGGGAGGAAGGCAGACAGCTGCTTCCCTTCCTCACCTGCTCTAAGCTCCTTTTCAGGTCAGAGGTGTTGTTCTGGGGAAAACAATGAGATGGAGGAGGGGAGTGGGGTGTGACCGTTTGGCCAACGTTAGGACTTTTTTGAATGATGGGCTGTCACTAGGGTTAGACTATGCCCAGAAGGCATTTAACCCAATAGACTTGAGGTAACACAAACTTTTTCCAGATTTCCATGCCAGAAAAGGGCAATTCACCTTTCGCTTTTGTTCCTAAAGGTTTGTGTATTGGAATACAATCACAATGACCACCCCATCCAGCTGTGGAACCCAATTCATCCTTTACTACCACCAGCCAATGCAACTATTCTTTAATATTTCCTTCTCTTCTGATGTTCGTTCCTCTTCTCTTAAGATTTACATCTTTTGCCTATTTATAGACACTTGCATTTCTTCTAATCCAGTCATACAGCATCCACTTCTTTAGTCTCCCTATTAAAGTCAAATCCGTTCTTCTTTCTTTCCTTTCTCCCTCCCTCCTGTCCTTCCTTCTTCCTCTTTCTCCTGCTCCTCCTTCTCTCGCTCTCTCCCTGGGTCTCTGTCTCTCCGTCTCTCTCTGTATCTCTCTTCATCTTTCTTTCCCTCCCTTCTTTCCCTCCCTCTTCTTCCTCCTCCTCCTCTTTGTCTCAGCTTTCTGGTCTACAGATCTTCTGAGCAAAGAGCAGCTAATGTGAAATCTTTCAGAAACCCTTTTATTGATTTACTTAAAATACTTTCTTCAAAGTGAATTAGCTCCTTTGGAGTTAACTATATTTATGTCTGTCATTAACAATGCTTGTGTGTTTAATTTGAAGCTAATGTGTTTAAAATCAATGAAGATTTTTCTAAGTGACTAAAATCGGCATTATTCAGTGAAACTTAGACTTGGTGATGCACTCATACATTTCCTTTAGTACCTTCATTAGCCCTGCAAGAGAGGGTGCGTGACTCTCATTTTACAGAATAAAGAATAGGGGTGCCCAGAGCTTAAATACATTGCTTCGGATTGAATAATGTGTCTATCATACACACACACACACACACAAATGGCCCATGAACATATTTGTTACAGAGAACACACCTAAGACATATAGTTACCAGGAGGTGAAACTGGAATTCAAAACCCAGGTTGGTGAGATTTCAAAGTCCCTGTTCTTTCTGCCACAACATACAGCTAAAGAATGAGCTAATGAAACAAATTAAGCATCATGTCAAAGCAAATGCAACCAAAGTCTGACTTATTTATCCTGCTTCAAGAAAAAAAAAATCAGGTAAGCCCTACTGGACTGAAAGTCTTAAGCTGTATCACTTCCTTAAAAACAAAACAAACAAAACCCAAAAATGATGCTGTGGTGTGTTATAATGATGTAAAACCCAAACCAAAAGGCTGTACATTCAGAAACAGTTAATTGAAAGTAAAGGAAATGCATCAACTTTAAAATAGGAGTTATCATTAAGTGAGGGGACTACGGAGTTTTAATCGATTTTCCGCTTTCTACTTTTCTGGAGTTTCTAAATTTTCTATAGTATGAATCACTTTTTCGAAATAAATCTTCAGTAAAATTAATTGGTAGAGTTAAATGAGTAGAAAAGAAAAATTTGCTGTTATCAGCTTACATTTTTACCACAAGATTAAAAAAAAACAAAAACCAACCAACTACATATTATCAGGTGATTGTGTATTGTGTTTGTAAAAATATTTTAATCAGGGCTTAAGGACTTTAGAAACCCCCTGCCACGACAAGCATGTTACCGGTTCAATGGAAGAAAAAAAGTCCTAGCTGAGTTAAGCTTTGGATTTTAATTACTAGTTGAATGAAGAATTAAGACCTTAAAACCCATTTGGGCGTTAACTCATCAAGGCCTCTGACACAACTGTTCCAATCAAGCTTCTCAAGTTGATGCCACACAGTAAACAGGGGCAAAAAGAACCAACTCAGTGAATTCCAGTAATGAGTTTGTACTTTATGAAAGCTGGAGTTTGTCTTCAGCAGTTGAGCAAAGGAGAACTCTGTTCAGCTCATTTATTTTCAGACTCTGAAATTTCTCCTTCATTTTAGTATAAGCCTTACATTCCAAGTTTATTTCCAGCTGAGAGGGAAAAAGTTATTCTAGCAAATTGTTCTAGGACTTTGATACTTCCAGTTTAAATCATTTTAATTAAAATATATCTAGGGGCGCCTGGGTGGCTCAGATGGTTAGGCCTCTGCCTTCGGCTCGGGTCACGATCCCGGGGTCCTGGGATCGAGTCCCGCATCGTACTCCCTGCTAGGCGGGGAGCCTGCTTCTCCCTCTGCCTCTGTCTCTCTCTCTCTCTCTCTCTGATTCTCATGAATAAATAAATAAAACGTTAAAAAAAAATAAAATATATCTAATTTGAAAACTGCAGCATCTGACTCGCTAACAAATTGTCTTCTATAAAGATAGTTCAGGTTTCTCAGATGTACTCTGATATTCACCCTGGAAACATGGTAGACTGTGGACACTCACATTCTAAATGTAGAGGATACTTTGAGAAGCTTTCCTTTATTCATTTATTCAGATGCTGAGGATAAAAAGACAAATGTGAAATGGTCCTGGCCTTTCACATGCCAAGTGAGGGGCTAGAAGATAGGGATCCTGTGTGGTATTTGTATTGAGAAGTGGTGTGTCTCTTGTCTTGTGTGCTTTAGTAACCACTCCCAATCAGTTCTTAATTTATTGAAACCATGCCAGGGGAGTATCGTGTGTGTGTGTGTGTGTGGTGTGTTTGATATATGTATATATAATAAATGTGATATATAATCAATATATAAATAATAACAAATATAATTGCATATAAATATATATAATTTATGACTTCCTACCATAGTCACAGATTTAATGTTTTATAAATCCCACGTATAATTTATATCTTCACTCAGTATTCATGTATTCATCAATATAGGTAATACTGCATAATGTGGCAATGTTGACCGGTTTTTTAAGTTTACTTAAATGGTATCCTATTGTACGTATCATCCCACAACTTGCTTTTTGTGTTTCAACCTATGCTTTTGATAATTTATCTTAACACATGTATCTCTGGTGCATTCTCTTCATTATTTTTAAAGATTTATTTATTTATTTGAGAAAGAGAACAGGAGTGGGAGGGGCAGAGAGAGAGGGACAGAAAATCTCAAACAGACTCCGTGTTCAGCACAGAGTCTTATGTGGGGCTTGATCTCATGACCCTGAGATCACGACTGGAACCTCGGAGCCAAAACCGAGAGTCTGATGCTGAACCCACTGAGCCACCCAGGCACCCCTAGTGTGTTCTTTTTAAATGCTATATAGTATTCCACTATATGACTATATCACAATTTATTAATCTGCTCTTCTATTGAATGACATTTCTGCTTTTAAATTGTTTTCATTAGACACCTGCAATATCTTTACACCCATCTCCTTCCACACATGTGAAATTTTCTCCAAGTTATATACCTACCAACAGAACTGCTAAGTTGGAGTTATGATGTCAACTTTACGAGATATTTCACAATTGCTCTCAAAAGTAGTGGTACCAATTCACAGGCTTACTAGCAGTCTATGAGAATTACTGTTACTCTTGGTACTGTCATTATTTAAATTTTGCCAATCTGACATGACGTCTGTTATTCCCCCCCACCCAATTATTGGTAAGTTGAGCATCTTTTCCTATGTTTAGTATTAGGGTACTTTTTCTTTGAATTGCCTGATAATGGACTTTGTTCATTCTTCTATTCAGTTACTTAGAAAAATAAATAAATTCCTTTGTCATTTATATGAGTTATAAATATCTTTTCACATTCTGTGGTTTCTTTTTTCACTTTGTTTTTGTCTTTGTTAAACATAAGAGGTTTTTTTTTAATTTATCTTGGTGTCATCAAATTTACCAAACTTTGGCTCTACTTTTTATGTCTTGTCTAAGAAATTTTTCCACATCTAAATGTTATGAAGACATTCCATATTTTCTACCAAAAATTGCTTTTAACATTTAGATCTTTAATCCATCTGGACTTTATTTTTGTATATGGTGTGAGAATGGGATCCAATTTTATTTTATTTTTTCCATATGGTTAACCAATTGTCCCAGTACCATTTATTGAACAGTCCTGCCTTTTCTCATTGATTTGTAGTGCCACCTTGGTCATAGTTCAAGTTTCCACATATGCAAGTATCTGTTTCTGGGCTCCCTATTATGTTCCTTTGGTTTATTTGACTCTTCCTATGCCAATACCACACTGTCTCATTTTCTCTAGCTCTATAAATTCTTGATTTATTTGCTCTGACAAATTTCCCCCTCCCCCCAACTTACTCTTCTTCAAATTTATCTTGGCTATTCTTGATTCTTTGTGCTTCCATATTAATTTTAAGATTGGCTTGTCAAGTTCCATAAAGTCTCATATTTTGCTTAGAATTTTATTAACTTCATGGAGTATTTTGAAGGGAAATCGACATCTTTACAATTCTTGAATGTAGTGCATAACTGTATTTAAATCTTGTTCTTCATATAGATTTAATTTTCTTCTTAGAGTTCTTAACTATCATGTACTAGGTTTATTACTACAGATTTTATATGTTTTTCTCTTTATTTAATTTTCTAGCTGCTTTGTTGAAATGACAATGATCTTAGCATGCTGATTTGAGTCCAGTAAACTTATGGTACTTGCTTATTAATTCTAGTAGCTTGAAGAGCTCCTGGATTTTCTTTGTTTAAAGTCACCTAGTTTACAAATAAGGACAGTTTTTTGTTTCCTTTTCAAATTTTGTACCACTTAATCTTTTTCTTCTTGTATTGCATTGGATGGGACCTTCAACACGCTCTTGACGATACATGGTTATAGTGATATCCTTGTCTTACTGCTGGAATCACTTCTAAAATTTCACCTTTGAAGAGTGATATCTGTAGGTTTTTCACAGATATTCTTTACTAGAGACTATTCCTAGTTTGCCGTGATGGTTAATTTTGTGTGTCAAGTTGACTGGACGGGGTGCCTACGCTTTTTGGTGAAGCATTATTCTGGGTATGTCTACAATACTGCTTCAGGACAAGATTAACATTTAAATCAGAACAGTGAGTAAAGCAAATTGTTCTCCCTAATGTGGGTGCCCTGATCTAATCAGGTGACACCCTGAATAGAACAAAGGGCTAATCCTCCAGTGAGTAAAAAGGAACGCCTCCTGCTTGACTGCCTTCAAGATAGGACATGAGGTTTTTTTTCTACCTTCAGGCTCAAACTGGAACATTGGCTTGAGACCCTACCAGCCTTCAGGCTACAACTATATCAGAAGCTCTCCTGGTTCTTGGGCCTTTGGACTTGGACTAGAACTACATCATTAACTGTCCTGGGTCTCTAGTTTGCCAACTGCAGATCTTGAAACTTGTCAGCCACCATAATCGCACAAGCCAATTCCTTATGATAAAACACAGATACATCCCATTGGTTCTGTTTCTTTGGAAAACCCCAACCAATACATTTGCTACCAGATTTTATATATGAATCAGTTTAATCACAATCACCACTGCAACTACGCTAGTAGAACCCACAAATGCATTTCATCTGGGGTACGGCCATTTTCTTGGAAATAGTTTATCCCCTTTCACTGGCTTTCACATAAATTATACTTGCACTAGTATAGATTATTCTCTACACAGTAGCCAGGGAGCTTATTTAGAACAGAAATCAGATCTTGTCACTCTTCTTCCGAATACCCTCCAAGGTTCTTCCATTACATCTAGAAAGAATCCAAAGTCTTTATTTTGGCACACAAAACCATATACAATCAGGGTTCTAGCAATCTCTCCAATCTCATTTTCTATCTTTTGCTCAGTTGCTCCAGCCAAGTTATTTCTTCTTATGCCTACCAAGCATGCTCCTAAATGTTCCTCCTTAATCCTTGATCCAAGCAGACTCCTATCTTGGAGCATTCACACTCATAGTTCCCTCTGCCTGATGTGCTCTCTCACTAAAAACTTTGTCTCACTTCCTCACTTCATCCAAGTACCTGCTCAAACAGCACTCTTCATCACATTCGATTTCATTATCCTGCTTTGGTTTTCTTTGTAGCAATTATTATGTCATGACATTATACAATTTAGCTATCGGTTTATTTGATTATTTTTCGATTCACCCACTTGAATGTAAAATCCATGAGGCAGAGAATATTTGTTTATGTGATATTCCCTATGACCTGGGGCAATGCCTAACACAAAGTAGGTGCTAAATCAGTATCTGTTGACTAAATAAATAAATGTATCAATATTGTTACCTTTTCCTGCATCTATGATTTGATTATGTGCTAGTATGGGCTGGTAAGATTCTTCTGATACTGAAACAGCTTTGTACTCCTGGAATAAATACTATTTGAACATGATGAATGTGTAGTTTTAATAAACTGTTAATTTTAATTTGTAATATTTTATTTAGGATTTTTATGTCCATTTAGGAATTAGTCTGTAGTTTCCTTTTTTAATAAAGTCCTTAACTAGTTTGGGTATCAACAGCAAATTAACTAACGGCAAATTAACTTCATAGATTGAGCCAGCAAGGTTTTCTTCTTTTACTTTTCTCATAAACAGTTTATATAAAGTAGTAGATATCTGTTTTTAGAAAGTTTATTAAAACACACCTATAAAGATGGCTTGGCTTGGTGTCTTTGGAGCAAGATATTTCTTTCTATTAATTTAATAGTTACTGGTTTATTCATGTTTTCTATTTTTGCTGCAGTGAATTGTGCTAATTTTAATTTTTCTAGGAAATTACTGTTTCATCTAAATTTTCAATTGATTTAGTATATTCCTATTGTTTTTTATATCTGTATTGTATCTATATTTATGTCTCCTTTCTATTTTTAAATATATCTACTCTTTACTTATAAATTTTTTATCAAAGTTCAAATTTTTAGGCCTATTGATTCTCTATATTATTTCTTTACTCTCTACTTAATTTGTGCTCTTATCTTTATTATTTCCTTATCATGTATACTATTTTTATTGTTTTCCTTTTTTTCCCTACGTTCCTGAATTGAATGTTTAACTGATTTGCTTAAATCTTTTTTATTTTAGGGCGCCTGGGTGGCTCAGTTGGTTAAGCGACTGCCTTCGGCTCAGGTTATGATCCTGGAGTTCCGGGATTGAGTCCCACATCGGGCTCCCTGCTCAGCAGGTAGTCTGCTTCTCCCTCTGACCCTCCTCCCTCTCATGCTCTCTGTCTCTCATTCTCTCTCTCGCAAATAAATACAATCTTAAAAAAAAAAAATCTTTTTTATTTTAAATATGTTAAAGGCTTTACTCTAGCCACCATGTACCAATTTTCATATATCCCTCAGGTATTCTATATAGTATTACTTTTATTGTTATTTATATTTAAATATTTGCCCAACACATGAAATATTTTAAAATTCAAACATATGGGTTCTTTAAAACTACTTTTTTTTCCTTATTTAATTGCATTGTGGTCAGAGAATGTGGTCTATATACATTAATTTCTTATAATTTATTGAGATGTCCTGGGTGTCCTAACACATGGCCAAATAAAAAAAAATATTTCATATGTACTTGAAAGAAATGTATATTTTTATTGGGGGTATATAGCTATGTCAATTTTATTTAAAGCTTCTATATCTCTTTTTTGTCTATTGAATATAATTTGAAGCTCATGATATATGTTCTTCATGGATCATTACTTTTGTTATGAGTTGTATAATCTCATTTCTATTCATGCTTTTTGCTTTCAGTTCTATCTTGTCTGATATTAATGTTAATATAGCAGGTTTGCTTAATATTTGTATGGTATATCTTTTACCATATCTTTAATTCCTGGCATGAAGAAGTTATGACACTTGTTCCAGGTCATGTGGCTAACAGGCAAAATACTAAAATTTGACCCAGGCAATTCTATACCAAAGCCCACGTTCTCAACTGCTAAACTATGACACCTCCTGGCATGTGCTTCCTATTTTGGAACCCAACCGACCAAGTCTTCAGGCCCTTTCATTCTATTGAATTTGTTTTTCACAGAGATGTTTATCTTGTGTTTAATATGCTCTAAGTCTTTTTTTTTTCCCTTTTTTTTTTTTTTGCATCATTGACCTGTACTTTTTGACCTGTTTTATATCTTGCTTACCAATATTTTGTCCTTACCAATGTCCACAAGTTCATCCCATATGGTTGCAAATGGTAGGATTTCCTTCATGACTGAATAATATTCCTGTGAGTGTGTATCACATTTTCTTTATCCATTCATCTGTCAATTGACACTTATATTGTTACCATGTCTTGCTATTGTGAATAATGTTGCAATGAACATAGGGGTGCACTTACCTCCTCAAAACAGTGATGTCAGTTTCTTTGGCTATATATCTAGAAGTGAAATTGCTGGATCATATGGTATTTCTATTTCAAATTTTTTAAGGAAGTTCCATACTGTTTTCTATAGTAGTTGTACTGATTTATATTCCCACCAACAGTGCACAGGGTTCCCTTTGCTCCACATCCTCGCCGACACTTATTACTTTTTGTCTTTTTGATACTAGCCATTCTAACAGGTGTGAGTTGATATCTCATTGTGGTTTTGATTTGCTTTTCCCTGATGATCAGTGATGTTAAGCACATTTGCATGTACCTATTGGCCATGTGTATGCCTTCTTTGGAAAAATGTCTAATGTTCTTTGACCATTTTTAAATTGATTTGCTTTTTGACTATTGAGTTACATGAGTTCCTTATGTTTTGGATATTTACTTCTTCTTGGATATATGATCTGCAGATACTTTCTCCTATTGCATAAGTTCCCTTTCATTTAGTTGTTTCTTTTGTTGTACAGAAGCTTTTTGGTGTTGTTTTTTTTTTTTTTAAGATTTTATTTTTAAGTAATCTCTACACCCAACGTGGGGCTGGAACCCACAACCCTGAGACTAAGAGCCACACACTCCACTGACAGCCAGCCAGGCACCACCCTCCCACCCCGCCAGAAGTTTTTTAAGTTTGATACAATCCTTTTGTCGGTTATTTTTGCTTTGTTGCTTGTGCTTTTGGTGTCACATCCAAAAAATCATCACCACAACCAATGTCAAGAAGATCTTCCCCTTTTTTTCTTCTAGGGGTTTTATGTTTTCAGGTCTTACATGTAAGTCTTTAACACTCTTTGAGTTAATTTTTGTGAGTGATGGAAGATAGGGGTTCAATTTTATTCTTTTGCATTTGAATAGTCAGGTTTTTAACATGTTTATTTAAGAGACTATTATTTCTCCATTGAGAGTTCTTGGCTCCCTTGTCAAATGTTAGTTGATCATACATACATGGATATATTTCTGGGATCTTGATTCTGTTTCATTGGCCTATGAGTCTGTTTTTATGCCAGTACCATACTGTCTTCATTACTGTAATTTTGCAATATAGTTTGAAGTGAAGAAGTGTGATGTCTCTAGCTTTGTTCTTTCTCAAGACTGTTTCGGCTGTTTGGAGTCTTTTGTTGTTCATTGCCAACTTTCTATTTCTTTTCTTATGAGACTGAACACTTTTTTCTGGTGTTTAAGCATATTCGTCTTTTATTATCTGTGAATTGCTTATTCGCTACATTGTCAGTTTTTAAAATATTTATATCCTCCAAAATATAAACTCTCTCTTCTGTTTTTTTATGTTTGGCTTTAACGATTACATGGATTCAATGCACCATTCCACTACTTTTTTTTTTCTCCATTCAGTTCTTGGTTCACTGAATGTTTTCCTCTAGAAGATTATCTTTACCTATTCTTGAATAAATTTGGACAGATATAAAATTCTTAGTTTACACTTTTATTTCTTGTCTGTGTTCTAGCATTTATTCTTTCTATAAACTTTTCTGTAGTTCACCTTAATTATTATTTTTTGACAAGAGACTCAAATAATTTTTTCTTTATTTTTAATATCCAGAAAATTTATCAGGGTGTGTTTCTGTTTGTTTTCTAAGACAATTTTTCCTAGCTCATGTTATACATGACCCTTTAATCTAAATATCCACGGCTATTTCTATTGCTGCAAACTTCTCTTTAATTATATCTTTAAGTATTTTTATTCTTTCATAATTTATGTTTCATTCTTGGGGACAACATTATTTCTAGTGTTGATATTCTATTAGATCTTTCATATTTATTTTCCAGGTCTAACATTTTCTAATTCTTCTAATCTCTTTTTAACTTTCTATTCTGTTTTGTTCCCTTTACAATATTTTTTTTAAGATTTTATTTATTTATTTATTTATTTGAGAGACAGTGAGAGAGTGTGCACGGGGGGAGGGGTAAAGGGGTAGGACGAATCTCAAGCAGACTCCGCACTGAGTGTGGAGCCCGACGCAGGGCTCCATCTCATGACCCTGAGACCATGACCTGAGCTGAAATCAAGAGTCTGAGGCTTAACCAACTGAGCCACCGAAGTGCCCCTCCTTTTACAATATTTAATATCCCTTCCTGTGTTTTCAGTATAATCTATTCTCTTTTGTGCTGCATCCAGTGTGGTCTTTATTTCTGTGATGGTTTTGTTTTCTTTTCCACTTCTTTTGAGCTTGCCAATCCAAATTACATTACGTTCTGTTGCCTCACCTTATTTTTCCTACCCTCTCATGTCTATACTTAGAATTCCTATTTAATGGAAGCAATAACTTCTTAACATTTTAAAATTCATGGCAAACATTGTTCAGTTTTTAAATAATTATATAGAATATATTTGGATGGTTCTATGGCAGGTTTTTAAAAGTTCCTATTTGAATGAAGTTACTTCTTCCAGAACTATCTATCTGTAGTGTGATATGTTTGAAGGGGACTAGGACTATATTCTAGACCACAAGGAATTCTGATAATACTAGTCTGTGAATATTAATGAGCTACTCTCTCTAGCTGATAGAGATTGATATTTCAGGGCTTCTCACAATGCATTCTTTTTTCTCTACCCTGCCTCACCAAGAAATTGCTTTTGATAATATGGCTTCTCGTTGTGTTTCTATTTCCTCACCCAGCCCTACCTTCTCTTTCTTTTTACCAAACTTTGTCTACGGAGGCTCCTTGTCCAAGGAGTCTTTTGCTATTAGACAATTCACCTAACTATTTTGTCCCAATGAAGAGTTGGGCTTTGCCTACCTTCAGTTAAAAGATCCACAGCCTCTGGACCCTCCCTAAGCATCTTCTTGCATCCCTGTTTCAAAAGATTTGGTAGCCTTTTTCTTATCAGGGTTCAGACTTAAAAATATCTCTTAGTGTCATGGAACTGAGCTTTAGGTTTTTATTTCCTATTCTTCTTGTTTGTGTAATTTCTAAGAAGATAGGATGAGAATATCTTCTTCATTTCATCTATTTAAATACTTTATTTTATTTTTATTTTAAGTAGGCTCCATGCCCAGGGTAGGACTTGAACTCATGACCCTGAGATTAAAAGTCTCATTCTCTACCAACTGAGCCAGCCACGTGCCCCCACTTAATCCAGTTAAGAACTGCACATTCTGTATTTAAATTTTAAAGAGTCTCTATGGCAGATAACTTTTAAATACTTCCTTTGAATTCCTCACTGCTTTCATTTCTAACTCTTTAGTCACATTCATTTCTTTCTTTATCTACAACTTATTTTCAATCCTGTACAACTGAATATTAGAAATAAAGGGCATAGTCCCTACAAAGCATAAAGAGCAGTTTACTTTAGAGCCTTATCTACAACCTCTGGTATATATTTCAGGATCATATTAATTTTCTAAATTATCACTGCTTAGTATAGAATTGCAGTTAAGAAAATTTTATAATTATATGTTCAGTAGAGGAGCGCCTGGGTGGCTCAGTCGTTAAGCGTCTGCCTTCAGCTCAGGTCATGATCCCAGGGTCCTGCGATCGAGCCCCGCATCAGGCTCCCTGCTCAGCGGGAAGCCAGCTCCTCCCTCTCCCACTCCCCCTGCTTGTGTTCCCTCTCTCGCTGTGTCTCTCTCTGTCAAATAAATAAAATCTTTAAAAAAAAAATCATCATACAAAGTTATGCTTATGTAAAATTGGGAAGCTGAAATAAACATGTATTATTTTGAAACACCATGGCAATTAATGATGAAAACATATGTCCACATATATTTTCATATCAAAGACTATAACCATTGGAAGTGTCTTTCCCTTTTGTCATTTAAAGACTCAAATATATTTAGATTTTAATCGGCAACTTTAAAAAATAAAATGTTAGTTTATCACTTTGGAAGGGGAAGGCCCAGGTCCATGACACATTTCAGGCTACATTTTGTGGAAGTATAGGGTTTTATTAAACTTCCTGTTTCTGCTGGCTGCTTGCTTGGGTAGCTGAGGAGGGCCATGTGATTATAGCAAATGCTGGATGTAAATTTATATCTTTGGCAAAAAATGAAAGATAAAATTATCAGAAATCTGAAAATGTTTTTGCTTGTCTAACAATTTGATCTTAGAAGTTACTGTATACCACCTTAGAGAGGGAGAGGAACAGAATTAATGTCAATAGTCTAAATATTGGCTTGGGCCCCTGGCAAGTTTTCCATGAGAGGCAATGGGAGTGCAATTAATGCTTACCAGGAAGAACACTCAGATATTCTCCATCCCAGGCCCACATGTAATCTGTGGGCTGGAAAGGGTTGAGTGCTAGGTCCCCAGATAATTAAAGCAAGTTGGCCCAAGGTAGCATTAAATCTAGACTCTAGAACTCAACAATTCTGGTTAAATTTGTAAAAATAAGAGATTAAAATTTACATCTCAATTTTTGAAGACAAAAATAATTAATCAACAAATGCACACAAGAATGGTTTCCTACTAAGTGAAAGACTCCCTACCCTGATAGGCATAGCTTCTTTTTTTTTCATACCCAAACTTCCTAGGCACTTATAAAATCAGATACCCTTGTTCTCTAACAATAAGGTTGTTGCCACAGCTGCGCCAGTTCTCCCCCTTCTCTGATTTTTTTGGGGGGGACTAGAAACCAGTGTGGTTTGTTTTCGTACATAGTGCCTTGGCCTGGATCACAGGAAGACCACAAAAGTGTCTGATAACACATTTGGACTCAGACTCCACATGCAAAAATAAAAACTTACGTCCAAAAACCACGGTTTCACTCTCACTCTTATGCTTAAAACACCAAAGTTGTTGTTGTTTGTTGTTGCTGTTGTTTGTGTGTCCTGCTCACACTACAATGCCCATGGTGGTCAGCGGGGTCTCTGCTCCTCATTATCTGCCTCCCCCGGGGACATGCAGCCCTGCTGATAACTGACTGCTGCAGGAGGAAAAGGAGAGGGAGAAGCACATATTGTCCCTTAAAGCTTCCACATGGAAGGGACCATGAGACTGCCTGTCACGTTTCATCAGTAAAAGCAAGTCACATGGCTCTGTCTGAGTTCAAGGGGATAGATATTGGAAATGAGTAGTACACTTTACCACTTTCTCTTTTTGTAACGGGCTGGGCACTTGAGGCGTGAGAATATTTTTTTCAGACAATGTTCTACAAAACATGAAAAGCAAAGCTATTTCCTTCTTCTCTCAGATGACAAATAAATAAGTACACCTGGACCATGGTAAAAGGAAATAGAAGTAGTAATTAAGTAATAAAGAATGTCCTTTGAAATATTGCTGCTTTTAGAGGCATCCAGTGTTTCAGAACATGAAATGCCATGGACGCACACCAGCCATCCCTCAAAGCTTTTAAAAACCATTTTCTTTTTGGGAAATTACTCACTTTACAATTGCCCTACTCTTCTCTGACCAATCTTCATCAGTCTAAATCCAACCAATACCCCTAAAAATTGTATTAAAAATGTGATGGCTAGTTTACTTTCACTGTATATCAGTAAAATTATTCCAAGCTTTGTATTGTAGACCTGTTTATTTAAGAAGCAATATGCCAGCCAGAGTTGATTATGACACAGTGCCTGCCCTTGAGGAGATGAGGATATAGATGGAGGCAAAGGTTAGGATGGAGAATATACACAGCAATTACTTAAGGATTGTAGGCCAAAGCATTTCCAAAGCAAATGGGTTTTAATTTTATTGCCTTTGTTGAATCTTTCTTCAAATGAAATCTTATATGAAAGTCAGAGTTATAAAACACATGAAAGCAGAACTCTTCTAACTGAACTAAGAATGGGACATCATGAATCTCTCCTGCAAGGTCCCTTATATTACATCTTTGCAACCCTTAAGTTTCTTCTTTGGAAGCTCCTGGGGTTTTTGGAGCATAGCTCAGGGAGAAAAAAAAAAAGAGGCTTTCCTAATCCCTACTCTCTATATACATATGTTTATTTTGTCCAAAGAGTTGAGAACAGATATATTTAATGTATACTAGCCTTCAGTAGGCAGCAATTTCCTGCTATATGTGTTGGAATGGCCATGTCACAGACTAGAGTATAATTTTAAAGTAGAAATGAATGGAGAAGAGAGAAGAGGTAGAAAAAAAGGGGTGAGGGATGACAGTTGGTAAAGTTTCTTTCTCATTCTATTACCGTATCAACCAATTGTTGGCTGATCAACAAACCAGACCTTCCAAACCCAAACTCCTGTGGATAACATTTTATGATAATTATTGCCAGTTTTTTTCCTCAATTCTTCCCAGATGACTATATTGACTGGTGGGTACGATGGACACTATGCAAATGTCTGCAAACATTTGAAGGATTCATGTATTTAGTAGGAAGCATTGTATATATTAGGACATTCATGTACGTAGGTCTTAGATTGTGATAAATATAAGATAAGCTCAATTTTTAGAAGCTGGCCCTTTGAAATCAACCAAATTCTAAGAGACCAATTCAGTTTTGTCTTACCAAAATCTGTGAGGTAAGTGCCTGAGTATAAAAGCAACCTAAAGGTTTAGATATTGGGGTTTTCCAGGAACTAGATGTTGAAGCTAGAAAAGAAAATGAGACCCTCACTAATTTATTTTGCATTCATTTTTTCTTTCTGCCATGTAAGTACGTAACAAAAATGATGGAAATTACACTTAGGATAAGCGGGAAAATAAATATGCATTTTTAGGTTTAGTTTAGAATCATGGGGTTCTAGAATTTCCATGACACAGTGTTCAGATATATAGGGGTTATATAGATGTCTGATATCTATATATCATTTTAATCCTACATGGTCAGTTGATGCATGGACTTTATCATCCATTTGATTTTGAGGAAGATACCCTAAAAAGAAGTTATGCAAAAATATGGAGAGGTTATAATCCCTGAGTAGCAAAGTGAAATTAGATTAATGAGAAATGCAGAGCTTTCAACTGAGAAAAAATCTAGGGAAATTAAAGAGGAAAGGTAGTAAAAATAGCTTTTGTTTAAATGTTGGAGATAAACTCAGGTTCCCAACTAAATATGTGTTTGGGAGAAAACTATAAAGAAGGAGAAAGTTACAGTAATTTGGTGACAGAATATTATTAGCACATGTTCCTTGTTGGGAGGATAGACATTAATATTGATGTGTTGTTCCAATTTGTTTGCAGTCCCTCCAAACTGTGTGAGGTAGCCACTATATAGAACCACGGCAGACGGCTGGGCAAGGTGTGCATTACACGGGGAAGCACACCTAAGAGAGTGGCATGGATGCCATGGATTTGCATATTTATTATAACAATATTGCAAATTGAAGTAAAGTGTCACAAGGAAGAGGCACTTTTCCCCTAATTTGCTCAAAGCTGTCATATGTGCTAGCAATAGTCCTACTATATGTTATTTAAAAAGTGTTAATTCTTCTGTAGAATCACTGCAACTCTATCCAAGCAGTTCCTGGGCCACAAGAATAGATGCATCAATCATTCCTCATTTCCTTTTCCTATCAGGCTCATAAATGAAGTCTAAAATGCTCATTAGATCTTTGGACTCTTTTAACATTCTAAAAGATGGCATCCTCCAGTTTGGGAATAAACCCAAAACAATCTGCTTTACTAATACAAGATGGGGATTGAGTCATTCCAAATACAAAAAGAATAATTGGATTTGGCAAAGGAAATGGTTTTTTTTTCTGGATTGTTTATGGGCACATAGTAGCCACTCAAGGAAATATTTATTTCTGGAATCAATTAGTGTCTTTAGAAGCCATCATCTCTAGAATCATCCAAGGTCTCCTTTATTCTCACGATCAGTCTAGAAGCTAAGTATTGGCAACTCATGTAGGACATACTATAATATTCATGACTATAATGATGATGAAACTGATAATACATTCTAGTGCTTTATATAGATTCCACCATGTGATCTTAACAACACTCCCATGGTTTTCTCAAACACGTCTGTTCCGCTACCTCTAGTCAGCTCTTCTCCTTTCTTTTCAGTTAGCCCAATGTCCAGTGTCTGCCTGGACTCTCAGGCACACTTGACATTTTCATCAAGAGAAGGAAAAGCATTTCAAGTCCAAAGGATAAGCACCATCATGCTAAAAGGTCATAAAACACTAGGAGTTGCTCTTTAGCCATAGATTTTGACGGTAAGTCCAAAGAAAACACGGGACATGGTTTGGAACAAGCTTGCGTATACTTCATCATCGGGGCTGTGGTACACAGTATGAGAAAGCTTCAGGGAGAATTCAAACACCAGTGGAAAGGAGGGTTTTGCTTGCATTGGCTATAACAAATATGTTTTTACAATAAACAAATGGGTGGCCATAAGACATGCATGTCTGATGTTGAAGGAAAGCCTGTTTGCACCAAATAAATTACAGAAACAGTTCAAGAGCAGTTCATGCTAGTGAAAATATTATCCCTGAACTACTGGCAGGGTTAGTGTCAGGTTAGGTTATCTTTTGTAAGAGTGCCAATTGCACTCGCTAAAACTGCCTAAGGGCGGTCTGTTGTAACTTGTATACATTTTAGTGTTTTTCAGAAACCTTCTGTACTTTTTTATTTTAGTTACACACAAACTCCACTTACTATTCTCCTCTAGGGACAGACTTCTCCCCCTGACTATCCTTGAGCTTGGAAATCATCCTCTGCCCTCATGTCCTCTGGCCCCTACCCTATCTTAGGTGACTACATTTCAAATGAATGCCTGGGATAAAGGCCAGGCTGATGGTTGCCAATCCTGTACAAATCGCGGAGACACAACTGATCCAAAGGGCATCATTTATTCAAAGCCCAGTCCCTTAGGTCACCGAAGGTACACGGCTTTTAAAATAGAGCCAGCAAAAACAATGAAGTAAGAATCTTTGGGGGCATTAATTTCATAACAATTTTTGAAAATTTTCAGACATTTGTAAACTTTGGCTTTTTAGAACGCTACAGGAATTATATGTTGTTATATTAAAATGGAATAACTCAGCATGGTTTCTGATCCCCTTGTTGTCCAAGCCTCTGCACACAAATGAACTCAGAATTAATGGAGTGGCTAATAAGATAGATGGACACTTCCCAGGGGCTGACAATACAGCCTTCAGAATGGGCAATTAGCACTTCCATTGCCATGATTTGCAAAGGTTTGCAAAGAGAACAAAAACTTCAAGTCTATAGTCTATCACAAAGGATTTACTGAACACTCACAAATAGGAGTAGGTATCTGAGAGAAATTATCTATGAATTGTCCCTGGTACCTTTCTATCTCTTTAGATAAGTAATTTAGAAATAAATGTCTGTCATATAATGGTGTTAATGATGTTTATAATGGTGGATCTTTCTCAGACAAAACATCCCTTTTTAATTTTTTTAAATAGGAACAGATGTTCCTCCTTTCTCTGCTTGCAGGACATTGGTGTTATAGTAGGAAAAAAATAGAGAGAGAGAGAGCTTTGAGGCAAAAGAGCAGGATTTGAGTTTCAGCTCAACCACTTAGTATCTGGGAATATTACTGAAACTCCCTGAGCCTCAGTCCCTTCAACCATAAAGTGAGAATGATAGAAATAGCCTCTTCAAGCCTTATATTGATACAATTTTTCATGCAGAATTGCTTTTTACAATCATTACACCTAGGTAAACACTTGTCAGTGGGGCATGATGAGAACCAGCGGAGCAAGATAAAAATACAGTAGCATGGGATCCACAATCAGTGATTTGGATGTAGTAGAGGGGGGTTGGGCAAGGGCATCTCTATTTAAAAGTAGCACAAGTAGAACAAGGTTTGAGAATCATTGCTTAATATATAAGAATCTCCTCCCTCTCCTTCAAGATGCTTCTATGAATATAAGTCACGCATCTTCTAGATGTATTTGGTTTACAAATAGAAACTTAATTTCCACGAAAATCTGCGATAATCCATCTACTAAAATCTCTGGTAAACTGTAACAATAGGTTCTCAACCTCTAAATATGAAAATCCATGGAAACACAATCTACCTGGTGGTAAGAATTTGAATTAAGGTACGGTAAGGAAAGTTGATATTAATTCATTAAACTATCTGCCATGTCATTGCTAATGTCAGGGGAAATATGCTAATTAAACTGACCAATAATTCCATAGAATCTGCAATTCCAAAAACGATGTTTTAGTCAAATGGTGTGAAGAACAAGAAGAAACAGTAGTTTTTAATTTCCTTCTTCTTTACCACAGATGGGCTGAATTGTTGATAGCATCCCAGATCTCTCTTAATGCTTATCATGAGGCCTCTAGTTACTCAGACTGACTTGATATGTTCCTCCAAAGATTTTGAACTGAATCTTTCTTGAAGTGCCAAAAAAAAAAAAAAAAAAAGATCAGTTACCATTTCATTATTTTTCATTCTCATTCACCTCTGAACTTCCTGGTTTTGTCCGGGCCAAAGTAAAAATTGCCAAAACACCACAGGAAAGGCTGCTCTCACAGTATTTCTGGCTCACCAAAAATTTCTTGAGAAGCCAGTTTCCATGAGATTTCAGTTCCAATTTTACAGACCCAAGAAAACTCAGGATAGTTCAGATAAAGTTCAGATAAGCATTCAAATTTTCAATTCCTTGTGCCAGATGAACCACTAAGTCATTTGACATGTTCACATCACTGCTGTAAGGAAAGAAAAAAAAATAACTAGAATAGTGATCCAATATGGACAATTTTAAAGGAGGACAATATACCGAGAAGCCACTAGAGATTAATGGATAATTTGTTTGTTTGTTTTTAAATAAAAATTCAAAATAAAAGTAATAACCCTGTGGCTTATTTTAGCTATCAACAGGATTTAAATGAAGTAACCTAGCAACAAACACTGAACAACAGCTTGTCTGAGAAAAGCTACTGCGGCAACCAACACAAAATACAACTTGCAGAGATAATACTTTGCCCACCTGTTTATTTTTCTTAGCTCTCTTCCCCCTCCTTCCTTCAAAATGGAAACGATCGTACTAGCACCACTATATGTCTCGGGAGGTATAATGAACTACTAATCCTAAGACCTGAAAACTCTCTCAATATCAATTTCTTCTCTGAGCATGGGGAGGCGCGGGGAGGAAAAAGATTGTTTCAACTTTCAAATAATCATGTAAAAGCTTACCTTTGGGGTTAGAAATTAGCCTCTGAGGCAAGAAATAAATTCTGAATTTTCAAAGGGTGAGTGACCTGACAAAGAATTTACTCAGCAGGAATCAAGATCCTCTCATAAACCATCAACAAAGAGAAACATTACATGCACATCAGAGTCTCATTATATATAACACAACCCACCACGGTGTGAAGTTTGGTATAGCAAGGTTTTATTCTTGGATCCCATCCAAGGAGATTCAGTTACTGTAAGTGCCAAAGGGAATTGTTCTCATATAGTTCCATCTATGATACTTTCTGTGGCATGAGGCCCGAAGAGAGTGATACAGCAAAACCCTATCACTCTCAGATACGGTAACTGAGAAATCTAGACCATAAGAAACTGGCAATAAGTCTCATTAACAAGAAGTTTAGAACATTTATCATTCCACTAAAATTTTTACCAGTCTTTTCCCCTCCCAGGAGATACATGAGCATTAAAAGCAAATCAAATCAGCATTTTCCTCACCCAGCATAAATCGTCACTGTTCTTACCTAATGGGAGACTACCTACTTGCAATGATGATTTGGGTTTTTTAGATTTGTCAATTACTGAGTTTATAACTACACAAACACTTGTAAATGAATATTTCCATTTTGATTTATTTACGTAAGGAAACATTGATTAATGCTTACTTTAAAAATGCCAGTTACATCTGTTTTCTTTTATTCCGCCACCCTGCCACCCAACTTGGAAGCTAAGTTACTCATTATTCATCTATATTTACCACACATAGTAAATAATTATTGATTCTTCTTACAGAGGATAGATCTAGCTTCCAACTACAAGAATATATGCCTCTAAATATTGTTCTTCAATTTTCAGGAAGAAAAAGATGCCCCTAATACTGTTAATTTTTAAATGCTTAGGTCATGTATTATCCATAATGAACATTAAAGTGCAAAGTATTAGTAATCTATGGTAATGAAAATTTGTATTTAAACTCTAACTTAATAGTCATATTTTGAGAGGAATAAATTACAATATGGGAAAGTATAATTAATATATTAGAAAAATATCAATTAGTATAACTCTTAATATTCAGTAGGATGAAAATCACTTGAACAATTCAGCATGTTCATCTAACTAATAAGTCTGACTTCTTTCTCTTCCCTCAACCATGCATTTGAGTAGGAACATAACTTTAGTAAATGATGAAGTAAGAAACCAAATATCTTGGAAAAAAAATATAGATCTGGACTATAACATTTTAAATCATTAGTTATCTTTAATAGAACATCTACTATTTATTAAATGCTACCAAGTGTCAGGCACTCTCTTAGGCATTGTACATATGTTGTATCACTTAATTTGTTTTAATCTAAACGTTACAAGAGCAAGTTCAAAATAGGTATTATTATTACCCCACTTACAGATGGGAAAACTGAGGCTGAGAAGAATGAAACTAACTTGTCTGTGTTCGTACCTCTGGCAGAAGACAGAATTGATTTTAAATCTAGGTCTGTTTAAACAGAAATGGATTCATAGATACCAGAAACAAATTTTTGGTTACCAGAGTAGGGAGGGGTTCGGAGCAGGTGAAATAGGTGAAGAAGATTAAGAGGTACAAATTTGAGATATACAATGAATCATAGAGGTGTAATGTACAGTACAGCGAATAGAGTCAATAATATCATAATAATTAAGCATGGAGACAGATGGTAACTAGACTTATCATAGGGATCATTTCATAATGTATAAAAATACTGAACAACTATAATGTACACCTAAAACTAAAAGACTATCATATGTCAATTATACTTCAATTTTAAAAAGTTAGATCTGTTTGACTTAAAAGTCTATTCACTGCGAGATGCATATAAGCTTTACCATCTTATTAATATTACAGTGGCAAATATTAAGATGGTGCAAATTAAAAATGGAAGTTATCTAAGCTACAAATTATTATGTAATTCAACACCAACCAGCTGCTCTTTGTGTTCATTTGTGTCAATGAACTAACTGCACATAAAATTTCAATTGTCTGCTATATGTCAGTGCTTCCAGATCTACATTCTTAGAGGTAGCCATTTACTCTATCAGATTAGATTATCAGTTGCTTGCAAGACACCACCAAAATTTCAAAATACAACATGTTGAAAATGGAAATCATTTCACTCATTGTGCAAGTGACACCTACTGCTATTCATATATTGCCTTTACTGTATATGAAAGATTATTTTCTTCTCTATTTTTAATTTTCTTCCTGCTGTGAGAAAGGAAGAAGCAAAAAGGCAAATAATTCGGGCGCCTGGGTGGCTCAGTTGGTTAAGCCACTGCCTTCGGCTCAGGTCACAATCCTGGAGTCCCGGGATCGAGTCCCACATCGGGCTCCCTGCTCAGCAGGGAGTCTGCTTCTCCTTCTGACCCTCCCCCTTCTCATGCTCTCTCTCTCTATCTCATTCTCTCTCTCAAATAAATAAACAAAATCTTTTTTAAAAAAAGGCAAATAATTCAATGATTATAGTACTGGGGTACTCAATGAAGCAGATAACCTGAGCTATGAAGAGCAAAAAGCAAACTGGAAACAGAAAATAAAAAGGTAATTAAATGGAAAATTCACTAGGGTACAGACCTTTAAGCTATGTAGAGTTGATGGTCTTTGATGAATCGAGGGTAGGCGGGCAGTGATGTGAAATAGCAGGATCCCAAAAAATGGTGTCAGCCTTTAAGACTACTTGGATGATAGAGAGACAATCTGGAAGGCTAGATTGGCTTGACTCAAGAATAGAACAGCCGGGCTATAGAATTTGTGAATAGGCCTCAGACAACCTGAATAGTACAGGGAGACAGACAGTGGTAAGAATCCTTTAAATGCAATAACATGCTCCAGAAATAAGACCCAACTTGAAAAAGTGACTCTGTCTCTTTGTGCCTCAGTTTTCTCATCTATAAAGTGGTAGAGTACCTGTCTTTCTTCATACAATCACTGAGTGGCTGAAGTAGGACAATGATTGTGAAGGCACACTAAAAAGAATAACTTTTTCCACACAGCTACTGTGGTTCCAGAATGTACTCCCTTAGATCTCTGCCTGCAGATAAGGACACTAAATAGGACTGATCTTTCGTTTAATGAGCAAATCACTGTACCTGCTTTTGGATTCTTTCACAAATACTTTCTAAAATTTTTGTATCAAATGTCTTATTTCTACAAATAAATTATAAATGTTTCAAGAGCAAAAGGAAGGATGATAGGATGAAGAGAAGAAGGAGGAGGAGGAGGACGAAAGGGAGGAGGAAAAAGAAGAAGAAAAAGGACAAGAAAAAGAAGAAGAATCATCCTTTGCAGGAGATGGGGAGGTGAAAGGGGTTGGCAGGGGATAGCAAAGTAAAGATGCCCAAAATGGGAAAATAGTGGATGAAAGCCCAGGAGAGAAGTCTTTAGGGAATGATCCAGAAATTCCTTCTGCATCCAGTGAGCCAGAAGTTCTCACAGACCTCTGAGGTCATAGAAGGTAAAAGTGCCAGGAATCCTAGGCACAGAGGCAACCAGCTGGGAGTTCAAATACAGGGCGGAGGAAGATGACAGGCTACTATTGGCAGGTGGGGGGAGCTCACCAAATTTATTTGTAGGAAGGATAATTGGAAGTGCCCTCACCACATGGGTTTGTGTAAGGTTGTCAAATGTCCAAACTGCTAGTAAATTCAAGTTGAGAAAAGAGGCTAAAACCTGAGTGCCCCGTTAAATGGTCCAGATAAACTAAAGTGGAACAGACATTAAATAGGTTTTGATAAGAAATCTGTGCTGGAAAACTCACATTTTGATGAATTTTAAATTTGCCAATAATTTCTCTAAATCGTTATCTTTTAATACAGCAGCTACTATTTAGATGGGGTAGGCAAAAGGTTACTGCACATGTACTTTTAGAACAATTTCGATGGTGTCTCTAGTGAACTGAGAAGAAAATGAATTTGTTCCCATCTCTACTGGGATAGTGGAAAAGAGCTGAAGGCCCTACAAGTTGGAAAATGGGGTGGTGGTGATAGCCGTCTTTAAAAGACGTTGTCTATGAATCTCCAAGTTTAACTTTGGAAGGAAGATCTCAGGTGAAAGGGGCAGCTGATCAAGCAGCTTCTAGTCTTGCTCCCTGGTTTTTCACTCTTTCACTCACAGCACTATTGCATTTCCAAAACATCAGATGGACTCTTGTCAGGGCCAACAGCGCCCAGGAAAGCTGAGCACTCTCTTCCATTAAAGCATGGAGATCATGTCAAAGGGTGTGGTCACTGAGTCCAAGAGCTGCTATGAAAGGCCTAACTGAAAAGTTGAGGGCAGAGTTTCTGAGTTTTGTTTTAATAAATTGCTGTTCCTTTTGTCTTTTCATCATCCTTTTCTATAGAGCCATAAGGAAATACTAGAATTGCAGCAAAAAGAGACTTGGTGAAACCTTGGATTCCTTATAGATGAAGAAAGCTATGACGTATTACTCCTTGCCTGTTTGCCACACACGAAAAATTGCATTGCTAAACTAAGTAGAGTACTGACCACGATACATAAATCCCAGTATAGGCTCTTGCACTTCATAGATACTGTGTTTTTTACAAATAGAAGGTCGTGGCAACCCTGCATCAAGCAAGTCTACCAACCCCGTTTGTTCAACAGCATTTGCTCACTTCGTGTCCCTGTGTCACATTTCGGTAATTCCTGCAATATTTCCAATGTTCTCATTACTCTCTTTCTTACGGTGATCCGTGATGAGTGATCCTTGATGTAACTGTCGTAATTGTCTTAGAGCATCACAAACTGTGCCCACACAAGACAGCAAACTTTATTGCTAACTGGTGTGTACTGACTGCTCCACTGACCAGCTGTTTTTCCAGCTCTCTCCCTCTCCTCGGGCCTCCCTATTCCTGAGACACAGTATTGAAATTAGACACTTAACAACCCCTACAATGGCCTGTAAGTATTCAAGTGAAAAGAAGAGTCGCACATCTCACGCTCTAAATCAAAAGCTAGAAATGATTAAGCTTAGTCAGGAAGTCGTGTTGAAAGCCGAGATAAGCCAAAAGCTAAGCCTCTTGCACCAAACAGTTAGCCAAGTTGTGAATGCACTGGAAAATTTCTTGAAGGAAATTAAAAGTGCTACTCTGGTGAGCACATGAATGATAAAGCATAACAGCCTTATTGCTGATGTAGAGAAAGTTTCAGTGGTCTGGATAGAAGATCAAACCAGCCACAACCTTCCCTTAAACCAAAGCCTAATTCAGAGCAAGACCCTAACTCTCTTCAATTCTATGAAGGCTGAGAGAGGTGAGGAAGCCACAGAAGAAAAGTGTGAAGTTAGCAGAGGTTGGTTCATGAGGTTTGAAGAAAGGAGCCGTCTCCATAACATAAAAGGGCAAGGTGAAGCAGCAGGTGCTGATGCAGAAGCTGAAGTGAGTTACCCAGAAGGTCTAGTAAGATCATTAATGAAGGTGACTACACCAAACAACAGATTTTCAGTGTAGACAAAACAGCCTTCTATTGGAAGAAGATGCCATCTTGGACTCTCAGAGCTAGAGAAGAGAAGTCCACACCTGGCTTCAAAGCTTCAAAGGATAGACTGACTCTCTTGTTAGTGGTCCATGCAGTTGGTGACCTGAGGTTGAAGACAACGTTCATTTACCATTCTGAAAATCCTAGGGCCCTTAAAAATTATGCTAAATCTATTTTGCCTGTGCTCCATCAATGAAACAACTAAGC
This sequence comes from Mirounga angustirostris, assembly GCF_029215605.1. Classification (NCBI taxonomy): domain Eukaryota; kingdom Metazoa; phylum Chordata; class Mammalia; order Carnivora; family Phocidae; genus Mirounga; species Mirounga angustirostris. The sequence continues at coordinate 78,102,692 of NW_026991713.1, forward strand.
CTGGATGACAGCACATCCGTTTACAACATAGTTCACTGAATATTTTAAGCCCAGTGTTAAGATATACTGCACAGGAAGGAAAAAAGATATCTTTCAAAATATTACTGCTCAGTCACCCAAGAACTCTGATGGAGACGCACATGTCCAATGTACAAACGTGCAATGTACAATGTGCCTGCTAGCACAACATCCATTCTGCAGCCATGGATCAGGGAGTTATTTTGACTTCCAACTCTTATTATTTAAGAAGTACATTTTATAAGGCTACAGCTGCCGTAAGTAGCAATTCTTCTGATGGATTTGGGCAAAGTCAACTGCAAGCCTTCTGCGAAGGATTCACCATTTAGATGCCATTAAGAACATTCCTGATTCATGGGGAGAGGTCAAAATACCAATACGAAGAGGAGTTTGGGAGAAGTTGATTCCAACCCTCGAGGATGACTGTGAGGAGCGCAAGACTTCAGTGGAGGAAGTTACTGCAGGTGTGGTGGGAATAGCAAGAGAACTAGAATTGGAGACTGAAGTTGGGACTGAAGTGCTGCAATCTCATGATAAAACGTTAATGGATGAGGAGTTGCTTCTTACACATGAGCAGAGAAAGCGGTTTCCTGAGGTGGAATCTACTCCAGGTGAATATGCTGTGAAGACTGTTGAAATGACAAGAAGGATTTAGAATGGTAATCAACTTAATTGATAAAGAAGCCGTAGGGTTTGAGGGGATTGACTCCAATTCTGAAAGAAGTTCTGCTGTGGGTAAAATGCTATCACATGCTATCATGTGCTACAGACAAAAGTTTATGGAAGGAAAAGTCAATCAATGAGGCAAACTTCATTGTCTTATTTTAAGAAATTGCCACAGACACCCTGACCTTCAACAATCACCATCCTGATCAGTCAGCAGCAATGAACATCAAGGCAAGACCCAGCAAAACGATCACAACTCTCTGAATGCTCAGTTGATGGCAAGCATTTTTTAGGAATAAAGCATTTTAATTAAGGTATATACCTTGTTTTCTCAGACGTAGTGTTATTGCACACTTAGTAGACTACGGTGGAGTGTGAACACAGCTTTTATATGCACGGAGAAACTAAAACATTCATTTGACTTGTTTTATTGTAATATTCATTTTATTGCAGTAGTCTGGACCCAAACCTGCAATATCTCCGAGGTATGGCTGTACATTTAAGTGATCCCTGAAGACGTTTTGCAAATCACAATTGTTCAATTGTTATCCTTCTGAGTCTTTCAGTAGTCTCCACCTCTGCTCTCACACTGAAGGTAGAAGGTGTAACTGTAAAGGGCCCAGATTAACTCAGACGGTAACTCTCAAAACCAATCCATAGGGATCTAGATTTTGTCTCTCTAAACCAGATCAAGAAGTTTCTACACCAGTTTTACCACCTCTGGAGTGGGAGAAGGTAGATGAAAGAAACAATAACACAAGTTCTGACAGTGCAAAGGCAGAGAGGCTAAACTAATTAAAACAGGTACTTAATGAACTCTAAAAATAAAAACTATGCTTTTTATTTTAAATGCCAATGATGGTTGGCGTTTCTCTACAGGAAGGACTGTGGCTTGCATTTCATATTCATTTGGGACTACGATGCATTTGATTGAGCACCTGAAATGTGCAACAGGCACTGTTCAGTAATACTGTCTGCATGTGGCACCAGCAATGCTTTGTGTGTGCTTGTCTTGTTCTCCTAAGCTCCTGGAAGACAAAGCCTGCTTTACCTTTCTTCCACATCCCTCTGCTCAGGAGATGCTTCGCTGAACTTGCACCAGACATTCTTACTCTTACAGTCCTGGGTACATTCTCCTTGTAGTCCCTGTTCAAATGTGTAGCACAACACCAGACACAGAATCGTTTGTGTATCTGAAATGTGGTGGTTGTCTCATGAGCCATGGTGCCCTGGAGCCTGCTCATATGAGCCATGGACCCCAATTGTGCGCCCCCCTTCCCAACTCTGTCCAGTGACCTCACATTGGTAGCTTCAGATAGGCCATGGTGGGAGCACTTCCATGATGGACACTGTCTGGTTGATTTTAAGCCCTCTGAATATAAGCACTTTGTCTCCTTCTTCCTTTTTATTCCATCTAGTTTATAAACTTTTATATTTAGCAGCTCGTCTTTCATGTGAGAATTTTACTTTGAGCAACTATATTTATCTTTCTCAAAAATCCTTTTTAATTTATTAAAGAAAGTAATTATTCTTTATATGCCTTTTTATATTATGTTGGACATTATTTTTGGAAGGGAATTATTCCTTTACTTGGTTTATATAAAGAGTAGTTATCAAAAGAAGAAATGGTATTCTAATTTTGCCAAAACTATTATTAAACAATTAGTAAAGACTCTAAAATTTCCTTTTTTTAATGACCAGGAAATTAAATTGTTGGTTTGTAAAATTAGAAAATAGGTTTGTGTACTAGAAAGTTAACTCCATTGCATTAAAATTACCCCTTTGGGGAGCTCTATTACTTATCTGACAAAATAATTGCTATTTAAACAAAACGCATAATACTTTTTGTCTAAAATGGGCTTTGTGATTTTCAAATACGAACTTTCATTTTCCAGAACATGCATTAGAGAGATTGTGGTCTTTGGAAATTCGATTAACTGTTTAATGGGAAGAATGATGCCTCCTACTCTTTGGAAAGGCAGGAGAATGCTATGCTTAGGAGGGGAGGCTCCAGGGCAAACTGCCAGGTTTCTAGCCCCAGATACTCCCTTCATAATCTGTGTGACCTTAGGAAAGTCACTTAAGTTCTCAGTACCTTGATTTCTTGATATGTAAATGGAGATGATAACAGAGCCTGCTTTGTTGGTTTATGATTTGGATTATATGTACAAATACTGTGTAAAACACTTGGAGCGATGCTCAGTACTGAGTAAGTGATAATACTCCTTCTCCTCCTCTTCCTCCTCCTCTTCCTCCTTCTTCTGATCTCCAAACACAGAATCTCACACATACTGGGTACTTAATAAACATGTCTGAGTTGGTTAATTAAATGATCATTTATGAGCATGGAGCAAAGGAACAAAGACTGAGTGCCTACCATGTACCAGTGATGAACAAGGCAAACAAGATCTCTGACCTCATAAGGTTTACATTTTAGCTTTATATTGTTTAGTCCAAAATGTATAGGGAACTGGTCTTAGCGTTTAAGGATTGAAAGAAAGGTCTGAATTGTAAACTCCTTGGCAGCATGTATTAAGTGTTGTATTAAAGTAAGCATGAATGAAAGGATAAAAATTTGGCTCTATGAAACAGAGGCCCCAAATACCTGTTGCATAAAGAAAATAGAAAATTGTTTCTCATGTAACTGTCCAAAGGCAGGCAGTCCCAGTCTTCACAAGATTGTCCAAGGACTTGGGTTCTCTGCCTTACAGATCCACCATTGCTAGAGTGTTCTCTGTCTGCAAGGTCCTGGGTAGCTCCTCATCACATCCACATTCCAAGCAATGGGTGGGAGAAAGGAGGAAGAACATGTCCCCTCCATTAAGGGAGATATGTGTATGAAATTTTGTTCTTTGCTTCTGCGCATAACCCATTAGGTGGAACTTCACATAGCCACCCCATCTACATGGGGGCAAAGGACAGATCTTGAGGGACAGTGGATAATCTTGGCCACATTCCATCCCTTTGAACATGTTTGTATTATTCATTCTCCACAGAGAATACCCTCATCCCTTCCCAAGGAATACAATCCCTAAGCCTCATCCACTTCCTGCATCTAGGTCAAGATTGAGGATTCTCTGGATGAGATCAGCCTTCTACATCAAGGATCCTGATGTGGCTCTTTATAAAATGGTGGTCTATAATTAACAGACAAATCATCTGTCCCTGAATACCCAATATAAAAATTAAGGAGTAGGGACAGGATGACAGAAATAAAACTCCCACTGGAAAAGGGAAAATGAGAAGCACACAGCTGTCATCAATCTATGAGAATGATCAAGTCCTCTTGGAAAGGAACTGTGCAAACTCCTGTCCTGCTGATGGTGTGAGTCCTTTAGTCAACCCATCTGGCAGCTATGGCTTTAGCTCTCTGAGAGGATTTCTTTTGTCCCTTGTCTCCCATGGCTGCCTCTGGAGCAGACACTGGAGAGTATACTTCCTTGGGGCCACCACAACTTCCACACTCGACTTCTTGTCGATGTTGATTTATAGATCCAGAAGTCAGGCTGATTTGTCACCGGTTGTGGCAGGCTGGTTTTCTGGCTTCTCTGGCAATACAATTCCTTTATAATTGTAAGAATGCCTTCCAGAGCCATTTGTTTCTGCTCAGCTGCATGTGTGAGTAATCACAGCAAAGGTTCTGGTCTTGATACAGATTTTAAGACTAAACATTCTGGTCTTTATAAGGACCTCAGTGCCGCTTAGATTCCCCAAGGAAAGACTCCTTTGTAGTGGAGACTCTCTGCCACTTTTCTGACCCATGTTGACAAGGGTGTTAAATTGTAGCCCACTCGTCTGTCAAAAGAGGGTGATCCACTTAATCCTAGCCACAGGCTCAGCTCCTGGTTGTAGGGCCACAGTATTCCAAGCTATCCTTAGGTCCGCAAGGAAATGTTGACTCAAGTCCGTGTGGGCCAAGAACGATCGATCACTCTTTCAACCCAACTCTACATCTAAGTCTGCTTCCTTTCACTAAGGTTCCATGCGTCCACCTGAGGGTGAGAGGTCACACCCAGGACTTTAGAAAGGAGTTCTTCTGTGGTACCTTGCCCAGAAACACATCTCCCCTGGCTCTGCCCAGCACCTAAGCTGCATGAACTGGGGAAATAACTGACCTGGAATAAAGATTTTGCCACTTAATCTCTTGAGACTTTAAGGAAACAGCTTCACTTCTTTAGGAATAGTTTCTTCATCTTTAAAATAACAAGTTTGACTAGAGCCTCCATGTCCCTACAATTCTTTTATTCTACAGTTTTTATAAATGTATGAGTATATACATATACATACATACACACGCCTATGTATTATATGTGTGTGTCTATATATACATACACATATATATGTATATATATTTCTTAGCTGTGATGTCATTCTAGTGTCCTTCTTCTATGATTAGATATTCCTCCCTAAGGTACCAAACCTTAAATGTTAAGGGGCTGCCAAAACACTTTAATTGCCCCTGCTTATTTCTATAAGGCATTTTGAATAGGTTACGCAAATTTAGCCAGGCTTTTATGAGTTGTAGTACATTTTAACAGAATTTTTCTGGTTAATTTTACCATAAGATTTCAGGGGAAATTCCATGTAGCAAAAATACCAAGGCATTGGTAATCATACATGGGTTCATTTTCAAATTCTGCCATTTAAGCTGTGTAGTCTTGGGCAAGTTACTAAAAATATATAGTCGCTCACATTAAGAATTCAAACACATTCTGCTGCATACTCCCTTCCCTCCCTGCTCCTTGATGATCTTTCAAGCAGAGTTCATAACATTTAGATTACTTTTTTGCTAAAACAACAACTTAATTTCATTAATTAGGACTCACTTTTTTAGACAGCAAAAAGTCTTGTTAAATCTAAATTAAAATTTCAATTTCCAAGTGGCCTGAGATGTGGCTTGGTGATCTGCATTGGATAAGGTATCATGGTCTTTTCTTTCCCTCTTCATCTACTGTCCTTCTAGGGTCAGGGAAGAGGAAGAGGAGCACAGAGAAATACAAATAAAAGTATATATTTTAACCTAACTGGTCCTGATATTGTAGTTCCTTCAGAGTGAACACTAGTGCTGACTGGCTGGCTATCATGGGCATTCAGACACTGGCTCTTTCATGGGGCAGAGATGTAGATTCTTCATGGGACTCCACAGCCACAGTTCACATAATTAGTGAACTTTCCAGCCCACTCCTGTCACCTTCTTTTTGACCTTGGCCATATACCTCCAGTCTCCCAATGTTGACAGTCCTCCCCCAGGGCTGAGTATATCAAGATGATCAAAACCTATCCAGCTTTCAAGGCATCCACCGGACCCACAGGAAGCTCACGGGTCCTCACCACATGAAACTGTGTCTTTCCTCACCCTACCAATGAGGGCTGCTCCTTAGGAATCCACCAAGGAAACGATCCAGTAATTGCACCACTGGGTATTTACCCAAAAAATACAAAAACACTAATTCAAAGGGACACATGCACCTCTATGTTTATAGCAGTGTTATTTACAATAGCCAAACTATGGAAGCAACTGAAGTGTCTATCAATAGATGAATGGATAAAGAAGAGGTGATATGTATACATGTGTGTGTATATATATGTATACACACACACACACACAATATTATTTAGCCATGAAAAGGAATGAAACCTTGCCATTTTCAATGACACAGATGAGGCTAGAGAGTATTATGCTAAGCGAAAAAAAGCCAGAGAAATACAAATAATATATGGTTTCACTCATATGTGGAATTTAAGAAACAAAATAAAAGAGCAAAGGAAAAAGAGAGAGAGAGAGACACAAACCAAGAAACATACTCTTAACTATAGAGAACCACCAATGATTACCAGAGAGGAGTGGAGTGGGAGATGGGTGAAATAGGTGAAGGCGATTAAGGAGTGCACTTGTCGTGATGAGAACTGGGTGATGTATGGAATTGTTGAATCTCTATATTGTCCACCTGAAACTAACATTAACACTGTAACACATTAACTTCCAGTTAACTATACTGGAATTAAAAGAAAAAGAATCCACTGGGGAAGAAGCAAGCAGGAATCTCTCTGTTCACCAGGTTGTCAGACTTCCCAGAATCTTCTCTTCACACTCTGATCTGGGGCCAATGCCAGAACAACCTACAGATGCCCCAGCATAGCAAGCCTCCAGGTGAGGTAAAGGTCCCAGTCTCCTTTCAGGGAGCTCACCCTGTTTAAAGCCAATTACTTGTTTTAGGGAAATATCACAGCTCTACCCACTAGATTGAAAACATACTAATTCTTAAAAAAAAGAAGGAGGAGGAGGAAGAGGAGGAGGAGAAGAAGAAGAAGAAGAAGAAGAAGAAGAAAGAATAGAAAAGAAAAAAGAAAACATACTAATCCTGTGAATTCTCCACTTCAAAGTGTTCTTGAATTTCTAGTCTTTTCTCTGCGTAAGTGGTGATAGGGGGTGATAGAATCAGGACCACTGAGCTATATGTCAGTAAGTCCTATAAAAATGTATCTAGGAGCTCCTCTTTAAAATATCAGGGTACTTTTCAGCTAGTATTCCCAACTTTAGCCAAAACCTGAGATAATAAAGTCTCATTCAACATTCCTGTTACCAAAAGGAATGATGATGATGATGATGGTGGTGGTGGTGGTGATAATCATATTAGCTAACATTTAGAACTATGCACCAGGCATTATTTTAAGCACTTTAAGTTTATTAATATTCAACTCTCTAACAACCACATAAGGTTCTGTCTCCATGTACAGATGCAGTAACTGGGGCACAGAAAACTCGAAGAACTTGCCTGAGTGAGTTAGCACCACTAGTAAGCGGCAGATCTGGGATTCAAAGGCAGGCAGCCTAGCCGTACAGTTTATACCCTTAACCACGACATTTTCCTGATTCTTCCTGTTAAGAGATTTGGACTTTATCCTGAGGGTGATGGGAAAGAACTCGATTTTTTCTCCCTTCACCTATAAAATGAAGATAAAGAAACCTACCCTCTACAGTGATTTGGAAGATGAGATAATATAGATGAAGACTCTAGAACCAGCCCTGAGGGGTAGTGGGAACTTGATAATAAATGATAATAAGTATCATTAGTTTTCCCTTTCTATATGAGATAGTACCAAGTCAGGACAAAACAATCCAAGAACATCCAGAACCGTCATTCCTATTAGAAGTAAGGGAGCACTACTCCCCACCCCCAAATCCCCAAATCAGCTAGCAGAGATATTGAGCCCCACACATGATTCCCCTCTATAAACACCAAAGGAGGAAAAAGTACAAAATCAAAATACATCCAGCCATGACCATATGCAATAGTTTCTTTCCTGTTTGGTTTATTCCTTTGAAGACAGAGCCAAAGAATCAGAGACAAGTTTGAGAAACTGAGACTGCGTCTAAGCTCTCTGATCCTCTTGATGAAGTGCCCAGCAGAATCTGGATGGGGCAACGACTGAAAAAAGACCCCAAGTTTTATCTTCTCTGGCAGGCAAAGTGTCAAAATTAGTCCCAGACAAAGCACTATGTGAAAACACCAGCATGACGTAAATCCCCTCCAGGGATTGAGTTGACCATGAGCATTAGAGAATTGCAGTTTGAGGCCAGTGATACCTGTATAAACCAATGGGTTTGGGTTCCTGTAAAGCCAGGGTATTAGGGAGAGACTTGATTACCTGTGGCTTAGTCTGAATTAAAAGGCAAGGCAATTACACAAAAGCTCTCATTTAACTTTTAAGTAGGATTAGGCCCACACTAACTTTATGACACTAGGTTGCTAAAAACAAATGGCAGTTTCTCACATGCCCTAGGAAAGAATTGGGGCTTATATAATTTTTCCAAGTTATGGGGCTTTGTGCCCAAGACAAGCAGATAGAAAGTGCCTAGAACCAAATGTACCCTGTCTTACGGCTCAAACCAAGTGACAAGAGAACAGTAGTTTCATTTTTACTTTTCCACTCACACAGAAAGGCAGCGTGGTGTCAGGGGAAACATCAGGTTTTAGTCCTGCCTCTCCTACATGAGCCCCGTGTCTTCGGAAAGAAAGAAAATCACGAACTCCTTTTTGTCTCCCTTTCCTCATCTGTCCATGGGATGCTGGGCTCTAAAACTCCATGAGAGTTCCTCAGTCTTCTTAGAAATGTGATTTTTATGACTCCAATACAGTTGGGATTCATGACAAAGGAACAATGTAAAGGGTAGGGCTAAGGAGATGGAAAGACAACTGGAAAAGGAAGCATCTTCAAACTTCTGATAAAGGCTTCCTTTCCCTTTGTAACTTGATAGACCTCGGGAAGCTCTCCAGCTCCCACGGGGAATGGATGGAGCGTGTGTGCACGGAAAGTTACCCAGGCCACTTAAATGTTTTCCCAGAACTCATGGAGCGTCCACGCAGCCCTGCTTGGGGGATGCTGCGGTCTCTCTCACAAATACGTATAACTTTCTTAGCACATACACAAATATTACATTCTTGATTTCTCTAGCATCCAGAAAAATTCAAGACCTGAAGATGGATTCAAAATCAAACCCAGATTAAACTAATATTTGGGAATCAAGTAGCTCTACCTGGGCTGATACTGCTTCTGGTGGGCACTCAAACAGCTTTTGGGGTGCCAGAGACAGCTCACCAGGAGTGCATTAAAAAATAAATTAATGCACTGGCTTTGCACAGAGTCCGTAAACCACAATCTCTCTCTGTGAGGAAATAGACTTCCTGTCTGCTATTTTTTTATGTGCCCAATTAAGTGCAGATTTTTGGCTGCGTGAGCAACATAACTGCAGCATTTTTTCCAGAAAAACCAAGAAATGAACTAAAAAACTAAACAAGAAAAAGTCTTATAAGAAGATGGTCTGATAAGTGCTGGGAGATCATGTTTTTTTCTCATTTTATACCTGATATCTTCTAACCTGGATAAAACCAACCTCGGGCAGAGCGACTTTAGATCACATTTCTAATGTGCTGGCACCTCCCCATCCCGGAGGGATTTTCACTGAGTAAGGTGAGTACATTTCAAGGCCTTATATGGAATAAAATAGCAGGGTATTGAGTCAGGATGGGTGGTTCAACGAGTTGGGTGTCTGAGAATTAAAAATCAAAGTTAACCAAGATTCTTTGATGAAAACTAGGGGCTAGATGACTTGGTTCAAAAGAAATAAAAACCTGCCTGAAACCTAATTACCAAAATAAAAGTGAACGCGAATATGCGAGGTCTGAAAGGGTTCATAGATGTTAATTTTAGTGCTGAGTTACACACACCTGGGCACGTCGTGGCTTGGGCCAAAGGCGAGAATGCTAGAATCCTGTGAGAAAGGCTGTGTATATCAACACCAGGGAAGGAACCGAGCTTCACTGATATTCTCTCTGCCACCTCAGAGGGACCCGAAAAGCTTTAAGTAAGCTTACATACACTCCTCAAATCTGGACAGAAGTTCAAGTGATCTCAACGAGGTCAAGCTTTTTTCTATAAGTAGTCACTGAGGAAAGGGCCTCTGTGCTAGGGTTGAAATCGGCACCAGTTTTGAAGACAAAAACAGCTTGGCAGCACCTAGTGTGAGTGTTCCTCTGTTTGCTTTGTAGAAGTAAAGGGCAACAGCAATGTTTTTAGGGAGAAGCCCAAACCAGTTGGAAATATCTTTGCTCTTGGGTGAGGGCTCCTGCATCTTCCCCCAAGCACCTCCTCCAGGTAAATGGATTTGATATTTTCTGAGCTTTTGGCTTCTCTGCTCTGGGTTACCACATTTCTGAATTAGTCTTAGTATCAAGATACAGGATACGATAAAGGTTTAATTTTGCTTAGTCTTTCTGCTCTGGGTGAAAAGTAGGTAAGAGTTTCGTCCATACCTCTCTGGATCTACTCTGCAGCCTAGTTGTAACTCCACCAAATACCCCCAAATCTTCCTGTTAGCTTGGGCAAACTGCTTAATCTCCTACCTTTCATTTTCTTCATCCATTAAGTGTGTTTGGAAATGTATGTTGTACTTACTCTTCACTGATGTGATGATGACAAAGCAGACAACACAGCCAAAAATGCTCCGAGAGCCTCCAGAAAAGAGTATTATGAGCCTTCACATGTATAACATTCAGCCTCACAGTCCATCCAAACCACAATTGTTGTTTTCAAAATAAAGATTATAAATAGGGAAGCAAAATAAAAACATGTGCTTCACTGTGCACTGGTATGTGAATTCAACGCATTCGTAGGTTCATTTGTTGACTTAGAAGAAGGGGAGGGGGGAAGAAGGCTGTCTACGAGCTGTGGTGTCAATAGATAGGTTTGTAATTAACGGGCCGTGGCAGTTCTGATAATGTTACTGCATGTTCATATATCAATGCACTTTGCTCTACTTCTGGTCATGTAAAGGTCCAGGATCAGCCCTGGTCTGAGTCCTGGTTTGAGATGTAAATGTTCTCGAACGTGAAATAAGCTTGTTAAACTTCGAATCACACCCTCTCAGGAGTCTGCATGCTTTGTGAACCACTACAGAGCTGTTCAAAAAGTGCCCTCCTAATGAGGCCAATTCTGACTAATGCATATTCCAAGAATAATACTTGACCAAAATTGAATGCAATTCTCTTGTACTTATTATAATTTTCTGTGACAGAGAGCAGAGGCTAAATTCGGTGAAAGTATTGTTTTTCTTCTAAACTTGGGTCTGCCAAAATTTGTTTTTATTTCTACCCACCCCACCCCCCAACTCCTACCCTCCAGTCATCCCTTTTGGAATGACGTCGTGATCCCAGCCAACTGGGAAACTTGCTGGCATCTGTGGAGGGCCCGTTTTCACCACTTTCCTTCACCCCTTCAATAGTTTTTTGGTATGGAATGGAAATATTCCCAAATGGAAGACTCATTAACAGCAGCAATGTCAAGAGCAGCCTTGAAATGAAGCATCTGATATCCCATATGTATAGTGTACTTATCATGCAGACAATGTAAAAGCCATTTGAGGTCTGTAACTTCCTTTTCTACACAGAAGGAAATGTGGCAGCAAATCAAATTGATACAGGAATTTTAAATATGTGTGGTCGCACAAAGTTAGAGAAGATTATAAATTCAGCATTAGAAACCAAAAGAAAAAAAATAAGCCACAGGTAGCATTCTCATATTATATTTGTTTGAGCTGTCAGGACAAAATACTAGAGAGAAATATTTTTATGACATGGAAACCAAGATCTGCCTTCCAAAATTATTTTCCACTAACTTAAAGCTATGTATCATTGTGCAAACCTAAAGACTCCGACCCTTACAGAATTAAATATTTATCTTACAACTGGCGAAAGGATACCTATCTCAAATGTGCATGCATGCGTGGTAGTGGTGGGGTCTAGTCCCTGTGATAATGGTCTGGGAGGCAAGAGTCACCTTCTAATCTCCAGGATCACGTTGTTTTGCCACAAATTTAGGATTGATTCAGGACAGATGCCAAAATCCCTCATTTCCTCAGGTACAGAGGGAGAAAGGAACCTGTAACAAGGCAGGCTACTCTCGATAACTTTAGTAAGAGTGTTTTACCTTTCCCTTTTTTTATTCTAAGACGATAGTGAAGATGCCAGCTCTCTTTTTTGAATTAAAGGGGATGTGAGGTTCTAGGGAAGGGTGTGCTTTCAGTGGGTTTACTTTGGTTTACCTTGAGAACAAGGCCTACATTCTAGACTCCAAATACACAGTACACCTCACTCTGTGTGTGTGCTGTGTTTGCTTGTTTGTTTTTAAAGACATGAGAATGGATAATAGAGTTCAATGGAACCTGTGATATGGGGATTCAATCCAAAGCTCCCTGCCTGCTTTCTCCATGATCCTTAATCATGTCTCTAAAAGGTCTCCTGAAGCAAATCTTTAAATTTTAAAAACATTCCTGTGAAGTTGTAAAGACATTGCCATATACTCAACCTATTATTACTATTGGACTTCTCTTCCCAGGCATGGAGAATAAAGCAGGTGTCTACTCTTTCCTCTTCTGCTTTATCTTCCCTTTACAGGGCTTACTGATGCAAGTACCAGAGTACAAATGTCTGCTGACACTGTCCCCTACCCCTGCATGTGCCCACAGGGGAAGCATTAAAGACTAGTAAAAATGAGCCATGTGCTTGCCATGGCCGCTGACCCACACAACTTGTCCTGATGCCTTGGGAAGGCTCTCTGGTCTACTCAGGGTTTAGGGAACGTGCAGTACCACAGGCCATTCAGCGCTGTGACACCCAGGACACCAGGGCAGAATATTTAGAGATTATTCAAACATGGAGACTATTGTTGGCAGTAGTGTCAGGGATGGTACCTGTGGTCCACAAATATTTATCAACAAGGGGAGACTGATGACAGCTCACCTTTACTCAGGGCCTTATACCTTACACGGTACTTTCTCATTATTTATTTAATCTTCACAATTTATCTGGGATGTATTATTTTCTGTATTATTCAAATAAGAAAACCAGGCACTGAGTAATTAATTCATTCCACAAAAATGTATTGTGAACTTACTATTTGTCAGATGCTGTTCTAGGCACTGGAGATAAGACAGTAAGCAGAACAGACAAAATTCCTGCAGTGAAGGAATTTGCATTCTAGTTGGTAGGGAGAAAAGAGATAGACAATAAACAAATAAATAGGTGAAATATAAAGCATGTCAGATGGAGACAAATGCTGTGGAGAAAAAAAATATGATTGAGAACAATAATTAGAATGTACCAGTAGGCAAGAGGGCAGGGTTTCTATTTTACATAGGGCAGTCAGAAAACGCCTTGTTTAGAAGGTGATATTTGAGCAGATAGCTGCAAGAGGTAAAAGAGCTGGTCAGATGGGTGGGTATCTGGTGCAGGGGCATTACTGGCAGAGGAAGGAACAAGTGCAAAGGCCCTGAGGCAGGAGCATACTTAGCTTGATTGAGGAAATGCCAAGAGGCATTCATGGCTTGTGTGGAATGAACAAGCCTGGGAGTAGTGGAACATGCAGTAAAAAATGTTAACAAAGAATCCCATCAGTGTGGAGAATTGGCTTTTATTTTGAATGAGAGGACAAGCCCAGGTGTTATTCACAATGTTTAACAGCAGATACAACACAGACAGCAACCCATCAGCACGGATATCCAGCCAGAGCATGGAAGCAGCATCCCAGAGGCCCCCCTGAAGTGCCAAGCATTACCCCTGAGTTGGTGCATTGTTGGGGAGATCCCCTTGTGAATTGAAGGGGAATATCAGGGAAAGGGGACTTTGGGGAAAGACTATCTACCAATAGAGATGGAAGGATTTCAATATTTTAACAACTGGCACCTAGTTCCAGTCTGAGCCAGGTGGAGATCAGCCTTAACAAGAAATCATGGCTATGTCTGAGTGGAGAAGTGACATCATCAGACTCACTTTTTTAAGGATTCTCTCTCTCTCGAATAGACCCTAAACAAGCAAGGACAGAATAGGGAGACCAGTTAGGTGGCCATTGCAGCAATTAGGTGAGAGGTGATGGTGTCTTGGACAATGGTGGCAGTGGGGGAAGTGGTCCAAGGTATCAGACTGGGAATATATTTTTAAGGCAGAGTCAAGAGGACTTGCTGATGTACTGGATCTGAGGTGACAGAGAAAGTGTTAAGCATGACAGAAGGAACTAGAAGATGCGGGTTGCCATTGACTGGGATAAGACCTGGAGGTAGAGCAGGATGAGGAAAAAGATCAACAACTTGATTGTAGACACAGGAAGTTTGAGATGAGTTTATTGAGCACCCACTGAGCACCAGCACGACAGCTCTGGGAGCTAAGTACTATGTTATTATCTTCATTTTTCAGCTGGGACAGCTGTGGCTCAGAGAGGTGAGGTGACCTACCCCTAGTCACACAGCAAGTAAACAGCACATCAAGGGCTCAAACCTGGTTTTTCAATTCCGAGTTGTATGCTTTTCTTAGGACATCACCATGGCTGAGAGTCAAACGGTGCTACCAAAGTAGATCACTGATGAGAATCTACTTTTCTGTGACCACTGTAAGGCAAAAAGTTCAATAAAAACTTTCCAACTCTAAGATTTAGAGAATCTGTTGTAAAAGAGGAGAAGAGTTTAATCTTAAATTCACTTGAAAAACCAAAAGGTTTTTTTCCTTAAAAAATAAAACAAAACTGAGGTGAGCCTAAGGCCAGCATGCTGATTGCATCAGAGAGACAAAGATGAAAAGAGGAGAGAGGAAAACGGGCATGAGCCCTAAATCAGCACGTTAAAGGGGCTGGCCTGCGAGGCTTGTATTATCAGACATTAGTCAGAGAGGGACGTTCTTTTGCTGGCGTAGAAGAAGTCTGAAATAACACATTAATTTTAGGTCCTTTGATATTTTTTCCTGGAGATGTTTTGTTTTGATACATCTGACAACAGCGAAAGAGAAAACCTCAGAAAACAGACATAATAAAAACAGTTGATGATCCATAGTCACTGAACATAAGTTCCACGGTCTTTGTCTTGCTCAGGGCAAATCGGCAGCTCGCTAGGAAGCAAGCTACAAGGCATCCTGGAGGATTTAAAGAGCAAGACTAAATGTTTTAAAGTTCTAGTGTCAGGACATCCCCCTTCAATTAATGGCTTTGAGACCTGATAAAACTCAGATGTTTTTGTGAAGGGTACTGATTTACAATTAACCAGGAGATCACTGAGCTTGTTTTTACCAGCACAAAAACCCAATGGCACAGCATGGGAAGTTCTTTCACTGTTTACCAGAGGGCTGGCTTCCCGTGGTACAGAAAGCATGGTACCATCGTTTGGGTAAAGAAATGAAGAAGGAAACTGGGTTGTGCACTCACCCATTCAACCAGAACTTGTCCAAACCAAGTAACAGAACTATAAAAACTGAGACCTGATAGGGGGAGTTGGGAGATGGGATAGGGTAAATAGAGTCCTCATCTTTTATAATGCAGAGTCAAAGATAGATATATAAAACTGATAAATTAATATGAAGGCAATCACCAGAAGAAATACATCCAGGAATTGTTTGGTGGTTTGGGGGGCATGGGAATGAGAAAAGGGCTAAGGAAGTGGGGATAAACACCTTGTATTTCATACTCTTCTTTACTGCTTGCCTTTAAAAAAATGCATGGATATATACTTCATTTAAAATTTTAAATTGGGGACACCTGGATGGCTCATTCAGTTAAGCGTCCAATCTTGATTTTGGCTCAGGTCATGATCTCAAGGTCAGGAGACTGAGCCCAGCATCAGGTTCCACACTCAGCATGGAGTCTACTAGAGATTCTCTCTCTCCCTCTCCGTTGCCCCTGCACCTGCTCTCTCTCTCTAATAAATAAATCTTTAAAAAAATAAAATAAAATTTTATATTGAATAAATATATTAAAATTTTATTTACATGAACAAGCATCTGGGGATAGATGGTGAATAAGATATACATATTCCCTGCTGTCATGAAAACTTTTGATTGAACACCCCAAAGTAGAGAAAGAGTGAGAAATCTGAAGCACAACAAAGGAAAAATTGAAGTAGAATTTTATTTTCCCTTTTGGAGAGAAACCTACATCTCTTTTCTGCTAGTGCCTCATTCCTCTGCCTTGGATTAAATTATAATGAAGGAAGGACATAGTACACTCCCAACTGGTAGACATTTAGCTATAAAAAGCAAGCTCTACACGTTCCTCCCCTATTCTTTCTCTTGCCTCCAAGAAACTTCAGAGTTCCTTTCCTCAGTAGGAATTTAACCACCCACACAAAAAGGTGTGTAGGATGAGTGGGAAATACAGCAGGGGAAGCCAGTTCTTTCTTACATGTCCCTTTGATTCTAGAACTCTGACATGGCTCTAGCACTTGCTCACCAGACTCCCCAACTGGATCATAAGGAAGATGCTTCCAAAAATAAATTGCCAGAAGCAAAAGAGTTAATAAACCTAAATATGCTAAAGGTGACTCATTCACAGAACTTCAGACTTCAAACATGGAATCATTAAAACTATTAGTGTTTCTCTGAGTTCTGTCCCACAAAAGCTGGGGATGTCAGGTTACCTTTGTTTTAATAGCTTGGGTAACTCTTTCTTCACATAATTGGCTTCAGTGTATCAAGACTTTTTTCTGGGGCTACATGAAGGATTCCTGATTTGGCTAGTTAGAAAAACCTTTTCAATGTAGTGGCCCACAGTCATTACAAACCCAGGATACTCATCTTAATTTTGCAATTAGAACTTGGGCTTTTTGCTGATAATAACACTAGTTTACATTTGCACTCAAGCATTCATGCTCTGCATTCAACAAAATTTAATTTGTGCCTATCATGTGCCAAAAGTAAAATAGGCATAAGGATTGAGAATGAAATAACAAGTCCATGTTCTTAGGAAGTACATAGTCTAGCTTACACCAAAATAAACTTTAGAACACTTGCTATGATGAGCACCAGGTGTTGTATGGAAGAGAAAAAAATAAACTTTAGTAAGTGCTTTAATAAAGTTGTAATGGGGATAATATTATTGCCTCTTTCCTCATACGTAAGCCCATCTACATTGTCTCCCACCAACCTTTACAGATTAGGGAGAGGAGAAGGATGAGATGCCATCTAGAGATGGATATGCTGTAGGAAAAGGCCCTTTAATAAAGGAAAATAAAGCAGAAATCTATCCAGCTTGAAGGATTGTGAGAAGTAATGAGTAAGGTAAGAGGTCAGACTCACATATTTACATTTCACCCCTATCTCCTACTTTGAAAGAAAGAGCTTGGTTTGGGTGGAATATATAGAAATATGAATATAGGTATAAGAATATTAGGGATAAAAGTGGCCTGGGAATATTGCACATTTCTAAGAGAAGCCAGCATTCAGTCTAAAGACGAACTCTGATATACTGCCATCAACACACTACTGTAATTCTTCTTCCTAGCCTTCCCCAAAGGGACCACAGCCACTTATCCTGGTGCCTATATTGAAGAAGGGAAAATAATCACTTTTTAAAGAAATTACTTGACATTGACTCTGAACTGACACTAATTCTTCAGAGCCAAAAACACCGGCTCACCATTAGAGTAGGTGCTAATAGAGGTCAGGTCATCAGTGTAATTTTAGCCTCGGTTTGTCTCACAATGGGCCAGTGGGTCTCCAAAACTACTTCATGGTTATTTTCAAAATTTCAGAAGGCATGGTTGAAATATATAACCTCAGCAACTGGTAGAACCCCCCATATTTGTTCTCTGACCTATGAAGTAAGGGGTATTATGGTAAGAAAAGCCAGGTGGAAACCCCTAAAACTTTTCCCATACCCACCAAAATATTAACTGAAAACAACACCACATTCCTAGAAGAACTGTAGAAATTTGTGCCATCATCAAGGACTTGAATGATATGTAAGTGGTGATTCCTAACACATCCCTATTCAAATAACCTCTTAAGCCTGTGCATAAGACAGACGGATTCTGAAGAATGACAGTGCATGATCATAAACTTAATCAAGTGGTGACTCAAACTGCACTTGCTGTTATAAATGTAGTCTCCTTACTGGAACAAATCAACATGTTCTCTGGCATCTGGTATACAGTTATTAAGCTGGTGAACATTTATTTGTTTGTTTGGTTTTTGTATTGCCTTGTTTTGAGCTTGTTAGTAAAGACCCCCCAGAAGCTTCTTGCTTCCAACTTCAAAGTTCAGCTTGAAGGATCACAATATACATTCATTATCCTACAGCTGTTCAGGGCTTTATTAATTCTGTATACTCAATCATGTTCCAGTGCTGAATTTTATCAAATGTCTAAAGGAGAAATAATAACAATCTTACGCAAACTCTTTTAGAAAACAGAAGTGGAGGGAACACCTCCCTACCTATTGTATGAGGCCAGAATTCTCTGATATCAAAACCAAAGTCATTATAAGAAATTAAAGTCTGATATTCCCCATGAACATAAACAAAAAGTTTCTTAACCAATTATTAATAAATTAAGCTAGTAATATTAAAAAAGGATAATACATCATGACCAATTGGGGGTATATCTCAAGAATACAAGGTTGGTTTAACTTTTGAAACATCAATCAGTATAATTTACCATATTAACAGAATAAAGGACATACAGAGGGTTATTTGAAAAGAAATTCAATATCCATTCATGATAATAACTCTCAGGAAGTTAGGAGTAAAAGTCAACTTCTTCCATCTGATAAAAGGCATCTACAAAAAAACTACTGCTAACATTATAACAATGGTAAAAGAATAGATGCTTTCCCCATGAGGAACAAAACAAGAATGCACATTCTCACCATTACTATTCAGCACTGTATTGGAGGTCCTAGCCATGCAATAAGGCAAGAAAAGTGAATTAAAATTCAAAAATACTGGAAAGGAAGTAAAAAAAAGTCTCCATTTGATGGATGTATGTATATGATATGTATATGATGTATGTATATGAATCATGATCTACATGATTGTATATGTAGAAATCATAAGGAATTTTTTAGAAGTTACAAATGATTTTGTCAAGATTTCAGTATAAAAGTCAATTACAAAAACTAACCATATTCCTCTATACTAATAGTAAAGAAATTAATTAAATATAAAATTAAAATAACAATATTATTGGGACTCCCGGGTGGTACAGTCAGTTAAGCATCTGACTCTTGGTTTTGGCTCCCAGTCATGATCTCAAAGTTTTGAGACTGAGCCCTACATGGGCTCTGAGCTCAGTGAGGAGTCTGCTAAAGTTTTTCTCTCTCTCTCCTTCTTCCCCTCCTCTCTCTCTCTCAAGTAAATGAATAAATCTTAAAAATAAATAAAATAACAATATTACTTATGATAGCATCCAAAATGTTAAATACCTAAAATATATTTAACAAAATAGATTCATTGCATACTGAAAATTGTAAAAAAAAAAAAAATTCAAGAGAAATAGTAAATGGGGAGATGTATCAAGTTCATGAATTGAAAGACAATATTACTAAGATGTTATTCTCTCCAAATGAATTTTTCAGACATAATGTAATCCCAATCAAAACCCCAAATAGCAGGCTTTCTCTTTTTTTGTAGATATTAACAATCTGGTTCTAAAATGTATAGAAAATTCAGAAGAACCTCTTATCAGCCAAAGCCATTTTGTAAAAGGAGAATAAAGTTGGAGGACTCGCTCTGATTTCAAGATTTAGTATGTAGCTAAAGCAATCAGGAAAGTGTGGTATTGTCATATGTTTAGATACAATAAATAGGTCAATGAGACTGAATAAAAAGTCCAGAAATGGATCCAAATTTTATGGCAAATTATTTTTGACAAAGTTACCAAAGAAATTCAACAGAGAAAGCATATTCTCTTTATTTCTTGCTTTTACCATATCAAAATTAATGCAAAATAAATCGTAGACCAAATTATAAAGACTAAAACTACAAAAGTTCTGAAAGAATCATAAAAATCTTTGCAACCTTACAGTAGGCAAAGATTTCTCAGAAAAGTCACACTAATCATAGAAAAACTGTGCTTCATCAAATTTAAAAATTTGTCTTTGAAAGACACCTTTAAAAAATTGAAAAGTCAAGGTGGCTCAGTCAGTTAAGCGTCTGCCTTTGGCTCAGGTTATGATCTCAGGTTCCTGGGAACCAGCCCCATACCAGGCTCCCTGCTCAGTGGGGAGTCTGCTTCTCCTTCTCCCTCTGCCCCTCTGCTCATGCTCTCTCTCTCTCTCTCAAATAAATACAACCTTTTAAAAAAAATTAACAAGTCAAACCACATACCAGGAGAAAATACTTGCAGTGCGAAAGACTTATATCCAAAATATACAAGGAATTCTTAGAGCTCAAAATAAGACAAACAATCTAATTTTTTTTTAAAGATTTTATTTATTTATTTGACAGAGAGAGGCACAGCGAGAGAGGGAACACAAGCAGGGGGAGTGGGAGAGGGAGAAGCAGGCTTCCCACGGAGCAGGGAGCCCGATGCGGGGCTCGATCCCAGGACCCTGAGATCATGACCTGAGCTGAAGGCAGACACTTAACGACTGAGCCACCCAGATGCCCCGACAATCTAATTTTTTAAATATTTAAAAATGCATCACACAGGGTGCCTGGGTGGCTCAGTTGGTTAAGCAACTGCCTTCGGCTCAGGTCATGATCCTGGAGACCCGGGATCGAGTCCCGCATCGGGCTCCCTGCTTGGCGGGGAGTCTGCTTCTCCCTCTGACCCTCTTCCCTCTCATGCTCTCTGTCTCTCATTCTCTCTCTCTCTCAAATAAATAAATAAAATCTTTAAAAAAAATGCATCACACAATAATTTACATAAATAGCCCAATAAGTACATAAAAAGATACTCAATATTATTAGTTAGAAATGAAATAAAAATGAAAGCCACCAGATAGTATTTTATATTTATATTTTATATTTTATGATGCTATAATTAAAGAGAGAGAATACCAAATCTGGGCTAGGACATGAGGCAAATAAACTCTCATATTTTGCTGATGGAAGTATAAATCTGCACAATCACTTCGGGAAGGTATTTGGCAGTTTCTTATAAAGTTAAACATACACTTTTCATAGTATCCAGCCATTCCACCTAAGTATTTACTGTGCATGAATATGCATAAAACTTTATTCATAATATCCAAAAACTTGAATCCTAAATGTTCATAAAATGCTGAGTGAATAAACAAATTGTGGTACATCCATATGTTGAAATACTACTCAGCCATAAAAAGAAACAAACTATTGATACAAGAACAACATGGAAGAATCCAGAAAACCTTATGATAGTGAAAGAAGCCAATTACCAAAGAGGGCATGATGTGCTTCCATACATGGGAGATTCTGAAATAGGGAAAACTAATTTAGAGTGACTGAAAGAGGGTTATAGTTACCTGGGCCCAGGGAAGGAGAATTACCTATAAAGGGACACAAGGAACTATCTAGGGTGATGGAATGTTCTAGATCTTGGTTGTGGTGGTGGTTATTCAAGTGTATATATTTGCCAAAACTCACCAAACCATACACTAAAATGTTGTATTTAATTGTACTTCAATAAGGTTGCTTTCAAAAAAATGTCAGCCCACCATCTCAGCGAGGTTTTTAGAGGTACAAGGTGAAGAATAAGTTGTTTTCCTTGTACCTTCTTATCACTAAGAAAGAGGTCCACCCCTGCAAGTGTTGCAGAGCTGGTGAGTCTCATAATTCTCTAATTCTCTAACTCTCCCTTCTGAACTTTCCCAGCTCGTCTCACAATTGTGTGAAGTCTGATTCCTACAATAAATCCTTTATTTCATAACACTTATAGTTGTCTACTTATAGTTGTCTACTTCTCTAAATGTTCTCTAAATAAATCCTTTATTTAATAACACTTATAGTTGTCTACTTCTCTAAATGTTTTCCTAGACAGAAACAATGCCTGTGCTGCTCATGGGAAAATACACAAGTGAATCAATGAGCTAGTCATCTGTGCTACCAGCAACTAAACATCAGAACTCACAAACATGGTCTAGGGAGCCTTCAAATTACCCACTATCGTCATTTTCTATTGCTTGTACCAAATTGCCACAAACTTAGTGGCTTAAACTAATACAGTTTGTTATTTTACAGCTTCTGTGGGGCAGGAGTCTGGCACATTTTAGCTGGGTCCTCTGCTCAGAGTCCCATAAAGTTGAAATCAAGATATCAGCTGGAACTGTGATCTCATCTGAGGTTCAGGGTCCTCTTCTGAACTCACTGGTTGTTTGCCAAATCTAATTCCTTGCAGTCGTGGGATTGAGGTCCCCTCTTTCTGACCGGCTGTTAGCAGGGGTCTGCTCTCAGACCCCAGAGGCTACCCTCAGTTTCCTGTCACATGACTCTCTCTACAACATGGCAATTTGCTTCTTCAAGGCCAGCAGGAAAGCATTCCTCTTGCTTCAAATCTCTGAAAGCTAGTTTACTAAGGAGGCTTAAGTAACGTCGCATTATTACAGGAATGACATCCCATTACTTTTGCATATGATATAGCCTAATCAAGGATAGGATTATCCCATCGTATTCACAGGTCCTGCCCATACTCACTCTATTTAGATTTAGCATTTAGTCTACCATGGAATAATACAAAGGATATGGGCCTTGGAAGATGGATAGAATTTGGACAGATGAAGAGAAAAGGGAAAAGAATTTCAAGCAAGGGAACATACGGGTATATGCTGTAGACTGACAGAAGGATGAAGTTGGCATATGAAAGCTACAAGTCAAATGAAATAGGATGTTTGTGCTAGAGACCCCAGGAAAGCAGAGTAACTGGAGCCCAGAGTCAGATCCTAAGAGATTTTACCACTCTACTGGGAAATGTAGGCTTCAACAAACAGGCAGAAGGAAAATGGTGCATGGATTTTTAGTAGAGAGACTGATACAATGAAAGCTGTATTTTAGAATGATAAGGCAGGTGAATAAAATTCAGAAATCATTAGTAGAGCTAGACACCATCTGATTCAGGTATGAGGTGGTGGGCCTTCAGCTAACTGTGGGAATAGAAAAGAAAGGAGGACTATGAGAAACTGTTAAAAAATTGTGAGATTTTTGTCCCTTCTATATATAGTCGTTCTTAACACACATTATCCTTGATTTTATAATCTTGCTTACATCCATTTTTAGTTTTACATTCTAAGAACCAGTATCTGCTTATGCCATTGAGTTGGATATTTGATAATAATGATGTTAACTAATAATAAATAATATTAATAATAATAAATAAATGCCTTCCACTTAGGCATTAGTAGATACTATTTTTATCTTCATTGCACCGGTGAGAAACAGAAGGGTCAAAAGGTGACCAACTCACATAATCTAGTCAGTATTAAAGTTCTAATTTGAATTCAGCCCTTGCTCCCTGCTATGCACCACGATCTACTGCTTCTATAAACAATGAAGTTTGCTAAGTTTATGTATACAAAGCAGTTTAAAGACTGGTTTTGCTTATGATAGCTACAATTTCATATTCTTTTGGCTTGGGAAGAAGTCTGATCTGTAGAATGTCATCCAAAGGTGGATCAGAAGCATGGAGCTGTATACTAATTAAATCGAGATAGAGGATGGGGATAATTATCCTCATGCTTTAAACCCATCCTAATTATATTACAATACCAAGCAGGATGCCTGGCTCATGGCAATCACTCAGTAAATACCAGTTCCCCTTCTCTTTTTCTTTTTTATTCCCTCCCACTCCTCTCCCACACTCCTCTCCTACATTAATAAATTAAAATATAGGGATCACTTAATTCAATGCTATTTTAAGGAGAACTACATGTCATTTGGAGAAAAAAAAAAAAGGAGAAGCAGTAAGTCTACGAAATTCACACCCTCAAGAGGCTGCCATAAAGCAGCCACAAGAAGATTATACATTTTTTAGGAAAAAAGGGGTGAACTGGCAAAATAAGGTTTGGGGGAACACAAAGCTTATGGCAAGAAAGAGAAAGGCATGGGCTCACCATCCATAAACTTTCAGGATGACCTCAAAGTATGAAACACTGTGGTTTGAGTTGCCCAGATAATTGCTTGAGTTCTGCGCTTGGGGACACTTGTGAACTACCCTCTAGAAACGAACTTTTCTCTGGGAATGAACTTCACAGCAGCAGGTCATTCCCAACTGCAGAGGGAGACCCCTCTACTCTCCTGCCTGACAACAAGTAGACTTAGCCTCTGTGCCACATAAATCCAGGCATGTATCAGTTCACCTCCAAACACCCAGCTTGTCTACTCTATCAATTAAAAAGCACTGGGCAAGTGAGCCACTGGAAAGTTCAGCGTGATTCGGATTAGTAAGGCTTACCAAATAAATAGCAACTTTTTTCTTTTTTTTTTTTTAAGATTTATTTATTTTGGGGAGAGAGAGAGAGCACGTGCACACAGTAGGGAGGGGCAGAAGGAGAGGGAGAGAGTGCCAAGCAGACTCCCCACTCAGCATGGAGCCAGAGGTGGAGCTCAATCCCAGGACCCTGAGATCATGACCTGAGCAGGAACCAAGAGCTGGAAGCTCAACCGGCTGAGCCACCCAGGCACCCCACTACATGCATTTTCATATCCACTTCTATCATTTCCATTATTTCAGCTAAGACCTCAGGTTATTAGTTTTATTAAAAGAAGGGGAGAAAAAAAGAAGACAAAAAAAAAAAGTCACAAACATGCTTCCCAGACAGGTTAATACAAGCTCTTCCTCAGCTCTCTATTCTTGACTTAAGGAGCATTCTCAGAGTGAGAGCAAAGAAGTTTTGGGTATTCTGGAAAATTTGACTCAAACCAAAAAGCCAGCCAACACCACAAAATGGATTGGAGTCAAATCAGATAAATAGAAAAAGAAAAGAATACAAAATATTTTTGAATGACAATATCAAAAAGGTTAAAAAGCTTAACAAGAACCTGATTCAAAACATACAGACTACAGTTTAGCTTCACCCTAACGAGGTGCGTTAAAGTATTGATTTAATGATGTTTCCTCTCCTATACCCATAGAAATGTAATTAAATTGTCACAAACATATACATTCCTCTTGGGTTTGGTTTCTGTAACTACCAAAAATAATGTTTGAGAAATCACCCAAACCTCCCAGTATATTATTCATGTAAACCTAGATATCTTACGAAAACAAAACATACAAGACCCGAGTGCCAGTTAGAATGTGAAAATATCCAGCAACAGTCTGTTTTTACTTCTTTGATAAGCTGTATTGTCTTTTTGTTATAATGGAAAAGGATTAGTAAGGCTTACCAAATAAATAGCAACTTCCTTAGAGAAACTGACCCTTGTATTTTATAAAAACGAAGAAATCAATCCTTAAGAGAATATGGGGGTCTTTGACAAGCTAATGGAGGGCAAACTTCAAGGTCTATAACCATGAAAAGATCTGGGTCAGATGAGGATTTGGGCTAGTGATACATTTTTATACTTTCTATTTTAAGCACACCAAAGTTTAAATGCTCGTGCATGACTTATCCAATTTTTTTCTGAAAATCTTTAGTCTGCAAAATTGTGTTCTTCCAAGACTTTTTGCCTGTGTTTGGCCTGGAAATGATAATGTTTATAATAATATATCTTCAAATGCAGAGGTGTGCCCAAAGGAATAATAATAATAATAATTAATAATTAAGTGCACCAGACACTTACAAACCTCAAAAAAGGTTTGGTTTAGTGAGTGCTTTGGGTGAAGGCTCAAAGAGTGGGGCAAGATACATTTTGAAAAGCCCAAATAAGTTCTTCTTATCATTTGCCAAAGCAAGGCTGGTATCTTCCAAACAAAATTTTTACTATGTACGGAAAGGAAAAGAGATAAAGGTGAGCACAGTTTAGAATTTAACTTTTGGTGGTGGTGGTGGGGAATTTAAAGCACTCAAGAAGTAGAATTTAGACAATCCAGATACACATCAGCTCTTGCACTTTGTGAGGTAACATCACCTATTTGATTTAAGACCAAAACCTGAATTACCAAACAGTACTGCCCTTTTCAGCAAAGTCCGCGTTTGAATCAGCCTTTCTGTATCACTTGATGAGTAACTTTCTTGACCACTAAAGTCTGGTCTGAGCTCCTGACATCAACATCCCAATACATTCGTCCAGATGGCCTGTAATTGATGCCAACACAGGGTTATCATTAGGCGATAAGCCTTCAACTTTATTTTCTTCCATCATTCATAATGAGGAAGTTCTTGCTTCCGAGATAATTAAAGGTCGGCAGATTTAGAAGTAGGTTTGCTTTGCCACTTTCTTCTTCATACGGTTTCTTTTCAGTTTCTCTTCCCTTAATAACTGGCTTAACGCTTTTATATAATAAAAAGGTCAGATAGACTCCCCACAAAGTACTCATAATAGCTGGCAGCCTATCCCCCTGCTATTAGCCATCATTTAGCTAAGCAGAAGTGTCGGAGCATGTAGAACAAAGAGACAGCCGAGCATTTCTAGGAGCACATCAGTGAGAGAGCAAAGAAAGAGGGGAACAGACAGACAAGGCACAGAGGAAGACATGCTGCCTACAAGCAGTGATAAGATGGCTTCGGAAGTAGGCGACAGGCTTCCTTGCAATACCATGAGATTATCCTGAAGAAATGAAAGCAGTGGTGGGGTTAAAAACATGCAGGTATGGGTGGAGTGGGGTGGGGTCAGGTCTAGACACATATAAGGGACAGACCAGGATTATGGCTTATCCACTCCTTTTTTTCAGGATCAATTATCAATTCACTGCAGCCAACTAACTCTGAAGGAGACTAATAGGAATGCAAAAACCCATAGTCATTTGAAAGTGTCTGGATACATTCCAGTTACTTACAGATCTCTATTACAGACTATTGGGTAGAACTGTAAGACATTGCTGATGTTTGACCATTTTGAACCTATAAAATAGGCCATTTCCTACGGTTCTGTCTATGTTTATAAATAGAATGGTGTAAAGATTTTCTTTGGACCTGAAAAATCAGTCTAATCCTGCGGATTTTTCAGATTCAGTACATTTAAAAGCTAAACACTAAGTTATTTGTATTTCTCCTTCTCCTGGAGTATCTCTACCTCTTGCCCATTTTCACAGATATCAAGTGTTTCATAGATATCTGGTCCCACATGCCCAATTGTGGAAAGATTTAACTCTCAACGTAGTAGGAAATCAAGGATGCAATTTCTGGTTAAGCCAGTAAACTCCGCACAGGAAATACTCCTTGTTCTCCAGCCATATCCTGTGTATCTTGTCCTGGCCAATTTGCCAGCAAATGTTAGTCCTCTTCCTAAGAAAGACTGGAAGAAAAAACTGCTCAGCTCTGAAAAAGCAATTACTAGTATCCTCCTAATGTTAGGGAAATTTTATTTATTCGGCAACATCTTAGCAAGTGACAGAGAGAAGAGTACAAGTTTCAGAGTCAGAAGACTTCATGTGAGCTGTCTGGGCCTCAGCATCCTGATGAGGGGTTTGATCACATGAACAAGGGATTCCCTTCTCCCTCTAAATTCTGCTTTTCACTCTCGTATTTGTGATTGTCAATGTTCGTGGCATTGTGATGGTGGCCTAATGAGTCAACGTTAGGCTACTTTAATCTGCCTGAATTTTCCCCAGACCTTAAAAGCACACAAATATGAACCAGTGAACCTAAATTATAGTATACTGTACATCTTCCTATTACCACTACCTTTATATAAATGGTTGCTCACTGTACAAGTAGGAGACAAACCACTTAATAACTTCCAGACTAGTGGACTTTTGTCCAACTTCAAAATAAAGCTGTTATTCTCCTTTCAAAAAATGTTTAGGATATATCAAGCTTACTAAAAAATGAATTGCCGGAAAGAAAATAAAAAGGGCTATGTCATCAATATGCTAACATAACAATGTCCAATCAAATTGTTCCAAGTGTTTTATTTTCTACCATATGCCTTTGTTAAGAGTTCATCTCAATGAATACTTGGGTTTGGGTGGCCAGAGAGCTACTATCAAGATGCTTCTACTCTGAGACTGCACGAAGATTTTTTTTTTAAGAATAAAGAATTTCATAGTAACTTTAAGGTAACATTCTCGGGGGGAGGGGGGAATCCAAATTTCTGTACTATAAATTGCCAGGAACTGAGATCAAGTCCTGATGCCTCCACCGATATGCTCTGGAACTGGAAACAAATCAATTTCTCCCTCCCTCAAGGTCTTGAAATTAATGTTTTATCTGGATCACCTATGTCATAGTCATCAAGGCTTCCCAAGAATAAAGTGGAATTATATGGCATCTTAGATTCCTTCCAAAGGTGGTGTCACTGGTTCTTTCTCCTTAATTAGTTGATGATATTGCCAACTTTTCCCCAAGGCATCATATTTATTCCAGCAAATTCTTATTTAGAAAGCTCACATTACAATGATCCTGTACACTTTATCTGGATGGGCAAATTTAAGCCCCCATCCACTAATTTCTGTTTTATTAAAACTGATTCAGTTGAGGGAGCATATCTAAAAGTACTACAACTAAATTCCTTGAAGGCAAAGCTGCAAATTAAAGGCTATATCAAATCCCATTTGTAAGAGTAAATACACGTGTGTGCATAAGGATTCTGTATGTGGTTGCACAAAGGCAGGGAGGTAATGGTGGTGTGAATTAGAAATATTCTTTATGGCCAGTGTGCTGATCAGGTCAACTTTATTCTGGAAGAACGCGTTCAGTGATGAGCCCTAAGTGGCCAGTGCTAAGGTAAAGCTCATGCCAATATACAGTCGATTGTTCCATTTCCTGATTCAGTGACAACTTGTTATAATGAGGCTGAGAAGAGTATGACTCGCTCTTTGTAGGTTTGGAAGATGCATTTAAGTTAGATAAGAAGAACCAGTACTGCAAGATAAAAAAAAAAAAAGTTGAAATCAGATATAAAGTTGGGCAAGCATCCTTAAAAAGGAAAAAGGATGAACGTGAAAAAGGAAAGAAAGGAATTCAGGAAGCATCAAAGAGGGGAACGAGAATACGTGTGAGCAAAAATGAGAATGGAAATGTGAATTACTAAGGAAAGAGGATGGTGACAGGGAAAGATTAATGAATGAAGAAACCTCTACTTTCTAAACCTAAAAATCAAACACTACTGTTGGTCACTATATATAGGAATTCTAAAACAAAAAACAAAAAAACAAAATAAAACAAAAACCCTCAAAGTTCAAATTGCATTTTACTTCACCATTTTTTTTCAACAGTATTAAAAGAGCAACTCATTCTGACCTAACAGAGACTCTTACTGACACTGTTGTGTCTGGCTTACTAGGGACTTTTACTTTTGTAAGACATGAACATTATCCTAGATGAGCAACAGAGCACCTTCTAGAAACGTCCAGGCTCGGGAGCTCAGGAACAAAGTGAGTCACTGTCACTCTCCATTGTTTTGGCTTTGAATTCCAACTTCTTGGCCAAGAATGGTGGCACTTGATGCTCTATTTCAGGAATTGCATTTAGTCAAAATGCTTCCTTTATTAGCAAACAAGTGCAGTGACCCAGAGCTAGCCCCCTGAGGACTACCAACCTAAACAGTGTGATTTAAAGGCAAAAAAAAGTTCCAACTGCCAAAAGAGTTCTTTACTGGTTCTGCCAGGATGCTATAAGGCACTCACAACAAGAAGTTTTTGTTGAAATCAGGCAGAAGGGGAAACACAGAAAGCCATTATTGTTCATATCTCATCAGAAATATTAGTTCAGCAGTATAGGGGGCTGTCACCTAGAAGATGACTCTGGAGCGATAAGAGCTGAGCTGGATGTGTTTACTTGTGTGTATGTGTGTGTGAGAGAGGGAGAGAGAGAGAGAGAGAGAATGGTGGGAAAGTCCATAGGGGCTTGCTACTAGAGAGGGCTGGCTTGTGGGGCAGGGGTGGGATAGGGGAAGGAGAGGCAATGAGGGACTGCATGAAAGGCAATGATTGGTACATGGCATGTCGGGGGGGGCGGTGTGTGCGACATGCATGCCTATGTGCGCCCTCCCACCATGTGCAGCACAACCAAGACTGTGCAATTGTGGAATGGGGAAAGGAGGCAACACCTACCAAGCCCAGCAAAGTCTCCACTATGTTTTAAGAGTGCTCACAGGTAACTCTCATCTCTCTATAAGCCACCACAAATGCCAGTTTCATCAGAATGCCAGTCTGCTTAATCCAGGTTGTTGGACAGCACGGATCTAGAGGCATCGTCCATCATCATCTCCTTCAGAAGTGTCTTTAAATAAATGGAGGTGAACGTTGCTCTGTCAGTAAGCTGCCCTTTCTGTGAAATAGTGTCAGGGGCTCACAATACACCTCACACATGATCATGGCCCTGACTATTTATGAATACTGTGCTTGGGTCTTTGCTACCATGTTTCTAGCAGTTACATAGAGTTATCTCAGTGATATAATTATTTCCATTTTGCAAAGGAAGAAATTAAGGGGAGAAAAATAACTTGCCCAGACTGCTCAGGAAGCTTGGGTCTTAGGTATGAATTAGGACTCCTTAATCAACTCTGAGTCTCATTCTCACAGAGATCACAATGAATGCTGAAGAGTTTTTCATTTGACTCTAACCATCGTGACTTCACTCAGATTTCATAAAAATAGGAGTAATTATTAAGAGTTTATCTCTATGTATGATTCTCCTGTTTTCTGACCCTGGAGTAGTAAGTTGAATCTTGAATATTGCCAAGAACCAATTGCCAGACTTACCATTGTACTCAAGAAAATATCATGGAGTGAGATTAAGGAATGCCAAGCACAGACCATTTGGACCCCAATGAGATAGAGCTGCCCCTTCTTTCAAGTGTTTCCAAAAAGAGAAATTGCTTAAGGAGAAAACTCATGGGAACTAAGCTGAGAGCCTTGCCTTTATTTATTTAGTGTAAAGAAGTACGAAGATGAGAACATCTGGGTGGTTGCATTTACCTGATATTTAGGAGTTTATCCCAATTGAATTCAGATCCTAAGTAATTTTTGGAATACCCATCTCTAAGGTATCTAATGGCTGAAATCTTTACAAATGCGCCTAATTTTTAAAAAGAAAGCCAGGGTGCTATACACACCGTGTTAGGTTTTCTTGATAGATAAACTTCTGTACTTTAAAGAAAGAGGTACCTTTAAGTCATTTGATCAATTAAAGGAAGAGAGTAAGACAATTAAGTCTAAGTAAGCACATGGACTGTCTTGCATCCTGATACTGTATTTCAAAATGCTGATAGGAACACTTTCCTCTCTTGCTATAAAGAGTGCATCTGACTACAGGATGGAGAGAAAGAAGAAACAGGAAATCAGAAAGATTAATAGAGATAAGGGAGCCAAAGGGTCAATGGTTGAACTTAGCAATGAGAAGAATTAAAGTAGTTAAGAGGACAAAAGTAGGGGCACCATACTTTTAAGAGTAATACAGAGATTCTTCAAGTATATCAAGGTCAAGAAAGACAAAGAAAGGTGAAGAACTATTACAGATTAAAGAAGAATACAGAGACAAGACCACTGGATGCTGTACATAATCCTAGACTGGATTCTGTATAGTAGAGGAAAAAATCCTATAAAGGATACTATTGGGATAATAAAAAACTTGGAATGCGGACAGTAGTTAAGGTTTAGTATTAATGTTAATTTTCCTGAACCTGATAACTGTACTAAGGTTTTACATATACACCTTAGTACATATATACCTTCGTACAGTATATATCTACATATATATACACACAAACACACATCATGTGTATGTAGAGATATGCATTTTGTATGTACGTGTATGTATGCATGGGGACAGACACAGACAGAGAATGATAAACCAAATAGGTCAAACTATAAATAATCAGTGAATTTGGATAAAGGGCATATAGGAGTTCCTTGTCCTTTTAACTTTTCAATATTTTTGAAATTATAACAAAGTAAAAAGTTACAAAAAATTAACACAGAGAAAAGGAACTAACCAATTTCTTAAACACACAGCCTATTGTATGCTTACACACTCCTGAACACCCTGACATCAAAGTTTTCACCTGCCCATTAACAGAATATGCACTGAGAGCACCAGGAAAGCAAAGACTCTAGTGTATGCTCTTAAAGTTTCCTGTTGACTTTCGACAGCAATTGCGTGCCCTGTCATCACCTGAAGTTGCCATTTCTATATCTTAAAAATCTTAAGATTCAAACAGAAATCCTTTGTTCCCAGTCCTAGCCACCTTGACCTGAAGTATTGACAGTTGCTGAGGACCAGAAAACAAATGCAAGGAGGAAGTAAGCCTAGAGCTCTCCAGATGGCTCTATGCCGCCACTGTTGAAGAAGCCAGGAGAGTCCAATCTCTAGTGGCTACAGAAGTTCTCATTCCTTGGTGGCACAGTAAACCCTCATACATGATGATTTCCCCCAGCAGTTTTCAGGGATTCTCCCACGCCCTTAGGGACATGATGTTTAATTACCTTCCAGAAAGCCAGTAATGGTATTTTGTGGTCACGAACAGATTACACACACAGGCACAGATACACATCCTCTCACGAAAGTGAGTTTCTGAGGCTACATGACTCATTGTCTTCAATTCAGATAGGTAGCATATTATGTTTGGCTGGAACACAAAAACAGGTAGCTTAACTAGTAGCATGAGCATGTGGCCTTTGTCCATAGCCCAGAGGAGATCACCTGTTGGG
Source organism: Mirounga angustirostris (assembly GCF_029215605.1). Taxonomy (NCBI): domain Eukaryota; kingdom Metazoa; phylum Chordata; class Mammalia; order Carnivora; family Phocidae; genus Mirounga; species Mirounga angustirostris. The sequence continues at coordinate 78,135,354 of NW_026991713.1, forward strand.
CCCTCAGTGGAATTTCCACTCCCTGTCCAAGTCGAAAACATAATTGAAAAAAGATGTCGTTGGTCTCCAGGTGTTTCTTTGCATTGGCCAACCTCCGCCTTCTCCGCAGTATCTCCCAGAAATGAGAGGTTTGAAATCGAGTGGCAGTTGGTGAGTGATTGCAGGGAGGATCGGATAGGAAATGGCACCCAACCAGTCAGACTGGAGATCTCTTTTGAGGATACTCAGGAGCTCTCATTCTCTTTTAAAAGATTTGCTCCATTTAAAGAATGTTCATGGCCAAGATGCCTGGGTGGTTCAGTCGGTTTAGCATCTGCCTTCGGCTCAGGTCACGATCCCAGGGTTCTGGGATCGAGTCTCGCATCGGGCTCCTTGCTCAGTGGGGAGTCTGCTTCTCCCTCTGCCTGCCTCTCTCTCTGACAAATAAAGAAATAAAAATCTTAAAAAAAAAAAAAAAAAAGAATGTTCATGGCCTCATGAACCAGAACCAGGCTGGATATAACTACCATGCCTACCCAACCTCTCCAGGCTTATCCATGTCTATTGGTGCTTTCCAAAATACTTCTGGGAAATCTCTACAGAGGGACTTCACTTAACCTGTCCACTACTCTCCCTTTTTTAAAAAATTTTATTATGTTATGTTAATTACCATACATTACATCATTAGTTTATGATATAGTGTTCCATGACTCATTGCGTACAACACCCAGTGCTCCATTCAATACGTGCCCTCTTTAATATCCATCACCAGGCTAACCCATCCTCCCACCCCCTCCCCTCTAGAACCCTCAGTTTGTTTCTCAGAGTCCATAGTCTTTCATGGTTCGTCTCCCCCTCCAATTTCCCCGCCTTCATTTTACCCTTCCTACTATCTTCTTCTTTTTTTAAACATATAATGTATTATTTGTCTTGGAGGTACAGGTCTGTGATTCAACAGTCTTACACAATTCACAGTACTCACCATAGCACATACCCTCCCCAATGTCTATCACCCAGCCACCCCATCCCTCCCACCCCCCACCACTCCAGCAAACCTCAGTTTGTTTCCTGAGATTAAGAATTCCTCATATCAATGAGGTCATATGATACATGTCTTTCTCTGATTAACTTATTTCACTCAGCATAACACCCTCCAGTTCCATCCACATTGTTGCAAATGGCAAGATCTCATTCCTTTTAATGGCTGCATAATATTCCATTGTGTATATACATATATATATATATATATATATACATACACATACCACATCTTCTTTATCCATTCATCTGTCAATGGACATCTGGGCTCTTTCCATAGTTTGGCTATTGTGGACATTGCTGCTATAAACATTGGGGTGCATGTACCCCTTCGGATCCCTACATTTGTATCTTTGGTGTAAATACCCAGAAGTGCCATTGCTGGGTCGTACGGTAGCTCTATTTTCCACTTTTTGAGGAACCTCCATACCGTTTTCCAGAGTGGCTGCACCAGCTTGCATTCCCACCAACAGTGTAGGAAAGTTCTCCTTTATATCCCCTCCATACTTAAACATAAGTGTATCTTTCCTTACAAAACATATACCCTTAAAAAGTTGAATGTAAATGTGATGTATTAGTCCGGTCTTGGTTGCAAGCAATAGACATACATTCTGACTTCCTTAGGCAAAAAAGGAAATTACTAGGATACTTTACACGACATAGTCAATAGGAAGGCTGGAGAACTGAGGAAGATGAAGAACCACGGATGGTCCCGCGTGAATAATCGGTGTCCCACACTGCCACTGGCATCTGCACCAAGGCCACAGCTGGACTCTGCTACACTAGACGACAGCAACTGCTCTCCCGGGAATAATTTCTAAACTGGTTTTATTGTGTGTCTTTGCACCACACCCTCAAAATTCAGAGTCCCACGTGGGAGCATCCAAGAGGCTCACTCTAAGTCATACGCTTCAACTGTAGGCATCTATACTCTCACCGGAAGAGGTTCAGATTCTGAGGAACAAAAACAAGTGCCAACGCACTTAAAAATGAGGGAACTGAAATTGAGAAACGCTATTTCTAACTCATTTGCAAATTGAAAATTTTTGTTTTTAAATATCTGCCCCCCTGATGGAACTCATTCATGGACTCGTATTTTTGGCACCCTTGATTTGTTCACTCAATGCCTTCCCCATTTCTGTAATATCCTTTATTCTCTCTGTGTTCACTCTAAAATAGGGAGAAAATTATTTCGACACTTCGGTCTTAACTTACTAAAATACTTGAATATTTTTGTCCATTTATCATTATGTCAGCGGGCTAAAGAGCAGGAGTAAATGTATCTAATCAGAAACAAAACGAATTAACCCCCTCTTTTTATTTCCCTGGCAGAGGGTGCAGGATTAACAGGTTTTCGAATGCATCTCCTCCTCCGTCTAGTAGAGGTAGAAACTTGAAGCTGTTGGCTGGTCCTTCTCCTGTAATTAAAATTTCATAGTAAGTCTTGGGGCGCCTGGGTGGCTCAGTCGGTTAAGCGGCTGCCTTTGGCTCAGGTCATGATCCTGGAGTCCCGGGATCAAGTCCCGCATCGGGCTCCCTGCTCGGCGGGGAGTCTGCTTCTCCCTCTGACCCTCCCCTCTCTCATGCTCTCTGTCTCATTCTCTCTCTCAAATAAATAAATAAATAAAATCTTTAAAAAAAAATTTTTCATAGTAAGTCTTAAAGAAAAATAAAAAACTAATGCATTCCATTTAAACCTTTACTGAATATCTCCCTCACATGCACACAGACAAGGCCTCAAAAGACCTTAGTCAGCTTTCAAGGCTAGTTTTCAAATGAAGATAAAGACTTTAGGATAACGATTTTCTAATCACTTGCCCTCCTTAGGGAGGCATCATAGGTTTAGTATATCTCCCCTTCTGGACCTAGAACATGCTTATGGAGTCAAGGAGAACTAACTGATATTGAGTGGCTACAGTATCCCAGGTTTTGCCCTGGGTGCTTCCTGTGTATTACTGCACTGAATCCTTAGGTTGATGGACGGAAAATAATAGTATGTTCTCTCTTCAGATGCATCGACTTAAACTAAAATAAGTAAGTTCCAGAAGGCACAGAGCAATAAATAAGAAAGTCAAGATTCAAACACATACTCCAGAACCCCTACTGTTTTCCCTCATACCGTGATGCCTCAGAAATGCCCTTGCCATAGTCAGGTATTGTACTTGATCTGGTCTCAGGCGTTTTCTCTATAACCTGAAATTTCTATTAAATGCAGCACCAGATGGTGTGGCCACAGATCCTACAAAGTTTGGAAACTAGAACAACTGTCACAAATGCCAATTCAGGCCAATCGCTAATGTGACCATGTTTCTTCACAAAGCGTGTTGTTTTACTTCTCTTCTATACAGCTGAATATGCTATTCAGGCCCTGAAAAAAAGAAAATTAGGTTATGCCTTCTAAATGCCACAGTCTATTTGAAGTCCTAGGTACGGGGGGTTAATGTTTTCACTTTCTTTTCTTCTGATTAGAAAAATGCACCCATTATATAATTTAGAAAATATATAAAAAGCATAAGAACAAATTAAGTTATCCGTAATTGATGGAACGGTTTTGATTTGGTTGATATATCTAAATACAAGAAAAATCACAAGACTGTAGTTCTACGCAAATGTTTTTAGTATAGAACCACACTCAAATTCCTCTAGGCCGTCTCTTCAAGCAACCAAGGCAAGAAACGATGCAAGAGCCCCTAAGAGCCCAGTATCAGAAACATAATATTCACTTAATAATAATTCGATTAGTTAATCTTACCTAATTTGATCCCCGGCCACTGAGGCAAAATGACAGTTTTCACGAGGAAAGGCTGACATAAATCTAGCAGTGGTGGCAATTAGTTATCCTTTCTTCAGCTCAAGAGGTTGCCAGCGGAAGTCAGCCTAGCCTAACAATTGTTGCCAGGCCTGCATTTTTCATTTCATAATCATAAGAAGAGATGTGTGACTGAGATGGATTCATTCATCCACTCAACAAATATTTATTGAGTGCCTACTATCTGCCAGGGCCTGGCAAGTCTTCCAGGTGCTAGGGATTTAGCAGTGAGCAAGACAGACAAACCCTGCTCTTAAAGGAAAACAAATGAGAAATGTTTTCAAAGGACCACAGTCCTTGTATCTGAAATTTTCAAATGAACTTCAAGTCTTTTTGTGCTTTCTAGACTAATGCCAGGAGTAGAGGGACAAACCACCTCACCATCATTTGCTGAAAGGCGGTGTCCAGTCAAATACTGTGTTGAGACAAGGAAGCAGGCTCAATTTAGAGTGACATTTAGGTAAAAAGAGGCTCTAGGTTGGAAGGTATTTTAAACCCCCTAATGCCAAGGTAATGGGTCCGCTGGTTGGGTTTTTTTTCCCTTTCACACGCTTAATGACTTGGATCAAGAAGATGCCATATCCAACTGAAGAGAAATATGAGAAAGGGTGACTATTTCCCCCAACAGACTTGGACACAAGGTCTCTTTTTCCATGGAGACTTTCTTGATGCCTTTTATATGTGTGGGCACTTTTAGGCATGTTTTAAGCTGATTTTTGGGTGTAGCACGTTTCTCCCTTGTCCAATACAACACGCCCAAATTACCACAAAGAGCTCCTGGCTTCAAAATGTTGGATGCCTCTTCGAAGAAAGGTCTCTTTGGCCTTCTAACACTTGGAAATTAGGGAGCTCTTAATACCTTTTTTTATTTTTCCATGACTGCCCAACATGGACAAGTTACAAAATTTTAATTTGGGAAAACCAACCTCACCAAGACACACAAACGCATGTTCACAAATCATTTGTCTCCCTACCAATTAAGTTTCCATTTATTTGTTTCAGAGATTGTTTGCATCTTTCTCGAGCCGCCCTCTGTTTCCTGTTTTTGAGCAGAGGTTGCAGAGTGGCCCTTGATGCCCAGGTATGAAGATGCTTAGTGATTAGAGAATGTCGAAAGGCACTGTGAGTGTCTGTCTGGCATCAACTTTCTTCAGCAGATGTTTCTAGTTGCTAACGAAGGACATGGAGAAACTTCTCTTTTACTGTCTTTATCCCAGTTCCTTTCACACTTGTGGAATGACTGACTCATCACTGCTGGGGAGATTTGTATAGAAGGAGATAAACTAAATGCAACCTCCTCCTTGCAGTATATAATCCTTTAAGTTGAGCAACAAAGAGAATGAGCTGCAACAAAACATAATTTCAAATTCTAGCACTGTCAAACTAGATCACTGATTCTCAATATTTTTGCATATGAAGGCCATTTTTTTATCTTAAAAAACAGTCATCAACACATACCACACACACATACACACACAAAACTGTGGTTATGTGGTTATGTTTTTGGTGTATGTTATTTAGGAAAATACATAATCAGATACTACTATTAAGTATGAAGAAACATTTAAATGAATTTCTATTTTAACTAGCTATTAGGCCATTTATTTTATTTTTTTTTAAGATTTATTTATTTATTTATTTGAGACAGAGAGAATGAGAGAGAGAGAGAGAGAGCACATGAGAGGGGGGAGGGTCAGAGGGAGAAGCAGACTCCCTGCCAAGCAGGGAGCCCGACGCGGGACTCGATCCAGGGACTCCAGGATCATGACCTGAGCCGAAGGCAGTCGCTTAACCAACTGAGCCACCCAGGCGTTAACTAGCTATTAGGCCATTTATATACATTTGAAAAACAATAATGCCTCTATGTAGAAGATATTTTGAGGCCACAGGCATATTTGGCACACCAATGGATTCATAGGCTCCTGATCACAGCATTAGGGTTTTCATAGATTCAGATCACAGACGAGTTGAAAAGTTCAGAGTTGGGGAATTAACACTGCACTCGAGTTGGACCAGAACCAGGGTCGGCATCTGGGGACCTTGGCTTTGACTGTGTCTGTGCCATGTGGCTACGTAAACTTGGCCATGTTGCTTAATGTCTTTGGGCTGCATTTTCTTCACCTGTAGAGTGGTGATGATAACATCTAATAATGTTAATGTGATTCTCAAACCAGATCATAGGTTCCTAGGACCGAAGGTCCTCTTTCTATTTCTATTTCTCCCAAACTTGGTACCACAGCATAGCACAGCCGATACGTACTTGCCTCATAAGGCCAGAAGTGAGAGATACTTCCAAAGGACTCAAGCCGTGTGGGTGGTGACATTTATCCACCGCTGGCTGTGCTGAATTTACACTGATGACCTATCCATAAAAGCCTTAGTGTCTGTTGTCCAAACTACCCAGTCATTTCCCAAACAGAAGCTCTGCTAATTCCTACATCTGCTGATATGATGTGCAATGCTGCTCTCTTAAGAACTGGCCTTTCTATTTATTATAATTCATATGAGGATTTGCAAAGAGTGTGAATTCACTACAAAAATCAACTAAGGAAGTACCACGCTCATAGCTGAAATTTTAGCATTTTGAGTCTGTAAATAGCACCCCTTATGTAATCCATTATTCTCAGCAAGGATCCGTGGGCTCGAGTCTATTTATTTTAATTCACTTTTTCTCATGTCATCTGGTAAGATTTAGCTATAACTGTAGCAGCTGCAGTCCAAATTACCATGCTGCTCGGAACAGACTCACGGTGTGCCACTCTATGATGACTCTGTCCTTTTTCTCGTAACGAGCTTAACGCTCTGGGTCCCATGCTGCGTGTACATTCGTATCCCAGGAAGAGTGAGCAAGGTGGCACAGGGACAGGTAGCATCCCTTAGAACATTGCTCGGGGTGCTGCAGCTGCTCGGTCCTTGCCCCAAGGGCAGCCAAAACATCCAGATCAAAGGAAGCTCAGAAAGAACGAAGGCACAACCCTAATTCAATACAGGAAAATTGCCATGACTGTAGTGCTTAGTTCATTCTTCCAAGAAAACAACAACAAAAGAAGAGGGGGAAAAGAAAAAGACAAAAAAGTCCCTAAGATCAGGCTCTGGCATCAGGAATTCGTCTGCCAAGGCAGAAGGCATCCCCACTGGGGAAGGAGGCTCGTTTCCCTAGATTAATCAGAGTGCTTTGAGTCTGCTTCCATTTCTAAATGTACTACTGCCAAAGTACAACATAAGCCATTTAATTCCTTCCCACAAACTAGAATCATTAGCTGTCATACAAGCTAACCAGTTTTAATAAAACACCAGCAAGAGTGAAGTCCATCTATGGTGGAAGAGTTAAACCAGGAGATAGGTAATCAGAGGCTGGGTTTTTTTAACGTCAATATAAATCCATCCTAGGGTATTAATAAAAAGCAGTGACCCAGGTGGTTACATGTTGACACTTGTCTGATCTGATAAGGTAGTCAGTAAATCCTTTTTGTGGTGGACAGAAGGGTAAGGCGTAGCCACCACCATAAGAGCCGAGACTGCTGATGGCCCAAATTTCTCTATGGAAAGACCAATATACAGAAGACCTATGAAAAAAAAAATTAACTTTCCACTACAGGAGTGTCCTTTTCAGTCTGGTTTTGGGCAATAATGGGTCTAAAACTAGGGAAAAGAGGTAGACACACGCTTTTGATCCAAGTAGCTTCCCACAGTGACTGATACTGAGCACCCTTCCCCCCACCCCCATTAGTCACTCCTCAGAGTGAAGACAAGTTTCCAGGAGGGACATGTTAGAATACCAGCGTGGTTACCTGGGAGGATGACACACGAATATCCGTAATCACCTCAGTTTACCAGGTTGCTTGGTGAGAGAGCAAGGCTCTCAGCCTAAGGGGAGCAAAGCCAGCACACTCCACAGGAACGAGGACATTGCTGAGGTGGAAAGCAGTGCTCTCCGGGACAGGACTTCCTGTGGGAAGTGCTCCAGGAGGAGTCCCCTCCCACTCAGGGGAAGCAGGGAGGCCTTGGGGCAGTATAAGGGGTAAGGGGCAGGATATGAAGACCACAGAATGGGTGGTCTTGAGAAAACTCAAGGCTCTGGAGTCAACTTCACAGATGACTCCTCCTTTACTCCAGAACAAGAATGCCACAACAGAACCTTCGGTATTATTCTGGGCGAGGACTCCTGTTCTCTTCCTAAATTGCTACCTTTTGGGGTTTTCATCAGGACATTAATCAGCTTGGTTGGTAGCACCACCAACTCAGACCCAAACAGGTCATTTAAATATAGCAATCTTAACCGAAAAGACAATAGCGCATGGATTAAACCCTTCTTCAATATATCATTTTAGATCAAGGGAAAGATCTGAAGGGAAATACAGATCAGGAATTAGTCTGCCAAGGCAGAAGGCATCCCCACTGGGAAGGAGGCTCGTTTCCCTAGATTAATCAGAGTGCTTTGAGTCTGAGTATGAGATTATATTCATAATCACATAGTAAACTCCTCTGAATTTACCTAGATCCAGTAATTTCTAAAGCTGCATTTTCTATATACTGTATATACTGGCAAAAATGGAAAAGTTTAACTTCGAAAAAAAAGTGAGCTTTTTGTTTTGTTTTAAACTGAAAAGCGGCACAATTTGTTTCTAGTTTCACATTTGTCTACCTCTCATTCAACACTGTAGAGTACAATTAAATTAGAAGAAGATTCATATTTACTTTTTTTGGGGGGGATGGTTTTCCTCTCTGTATTGAATCTTTTTTATTGCTCTTTACCTTTTCTACCATTCATCTAAGTGTTTCTTTTTATACAAGAGAGAAATTTGAAACAGAGGAAAAAGAGAGAAAAGTTGAAACGGGGAATTGATGGTAATGTTTACAACCTGGAGGTGAACAAATCCATCAGTATTAGATGAGATGCCTTTCTTTGCTAGCAAGGGTGCTAGCCTACATTCCTCTTCTGTTCTGAATGGACTGTGTGGTTTCTGTCAGCTCCATTTCTTCTGAGAGATTACAGGCAATGTGTGTCTTGAGGAAAAGCAAATACCTCCTACAGCATCTAACTGGGAATTCTTATTCTTACTAGGGCAGAGAAAGGGTATATTGAGAAGAGGGATTCTTCAGGATTTTCTCTCCATGTTTTATTGTTAATTGAAAGAAAGGAAAGTTGGGACTGGAAAGAGAAAGATGGGGAACTGAGCGGCCCTCACCTGGATACCTTGTCCTCAGAATTTGCAGGTTTGGCCCTGCACAGGTGAGGGACAATAAGGCTTAGCTTAACAGTAAGGCACAGTACAGCTCATTTTTCAATCCTTCTATCTGGCCAGCCCCCTCCCCAGTCTCCTGAAACAAAAGTATCAGCCTTAGAGCCAAAATCATTCTCTGTCCTGGTAACTTGAAAAATTAGCCAATGCCACTGCCCAAATACAGCATCCAATCATCATAGGCATTTCTATTAATTTGCATAAAACAGCACAAGGGAAGGTTCTAGTATCCAAACCTTTCCCTGAATTCATCAGTCATGTCATTCTTAAAGGACTCCACTTTAAGAAGATCACTGCCTTTTGATTAGATCTGAAAATAGGAAGGTGCATACCATAACAAAGCAATGAGATTGTCTCCAGTGGGTCTAAGAAAAAAATTAGTTCTTCAGAAGCTAACTGAAGTCTTTAGTGTGGGGTGTAGGAATGCCATCTGATCCAAACTCCTACTCAATAGAGTGAGAGACTCTACCATACCACGTCCCCAACAGATGGCTAGTCTCCACTTTAATATTGTCAGTGTACAACACATACAACCCACGTGTTTGCAGAATGGCTCCCTTCTGTTTTTTGACAGCTCTAATGTTTTGGTTTGTGTTAACATCATACATTTGTCTGCTCCTCTATATTTTCATTCATCTGATTGTTTCACTCCCCTACTCAAAACACTGATAACCCTCCAGGGTTTCAGAATGAATCCAAGTTCTTGAGCATCAGACTCTCAGAACTTTATCATCTGCATCTCACTTTTTTTTTTTTTTTACCTAATTCTACTTCCATTTCCCTATTTCAACCATGTACTCAACAAATATATTGAACCTCTTTATATGTTGGGCACTGTAGACCACAAAGATGAAAAAACAGTCTTTTGAACTTTAAGAACCTTATAGGAGCTCCTTGCAAGTATCCTGAGCCCTAGCTGTTAACTGTTTATCAAAGATGTCGTATATTCTTACAGTGCTGTGGGACTGCTCTCCCTCCCTAAAGTGTACTTTCCACCTTACTGCAGCTGGCAGAAATCCTACTTATCACTGCTCCCTCCCATGAGAACCCTTCTCCAACATCAAAGTCAGAAGTGAGGACTCTCTTATCTGCACTCCCATAGCACTTACCTTCTAGAAAGTAAGGGCCAGGACCGCATCCCTCTTGTTCACTAATATATCTCCATTCCTAGCATCCTGCAGGGTGCCAAGTCAACACTGACCGACCAGTCACTTGCTGAATGATTGCTTGTGATAAAAGAATGAGTAAATAAATCTCCTAGCCGGCACTTGCCAGGGTATAATTTGTGTGACTACTGAATATGTGTATGTCTTCCCCACCAGACTGGAAACTCCTTGTCAACAGGGGCCATGCTCTGCTCCTCTGTGTCCTCCATCCCTAGCACAATGCTTAGCATATAATGAGTACTAAAGCATGTATTTGAACTAATTCATTTAGTAAATATTACTGAATGACTAATATATGTGCAAAACACTATTAGGCCCATGTGTCTTCAACTCCATTGAGAACTTGCTCTTAAAGAGTATATAATCTAACAGGAAAAACAAGATATGACAAATACATGTCAAATTGACTTTTATTATCTTACACATTATTTTTCTGATGAGTCATTAGAAGAGTGTCTAAACTACTTAATTTTTTAAAAAGTGTAAATTAAAGCAACTTTTAAAAAAAGATTTATTTTGAGAGTGTGTGCGCACGCGTGTGAAAGGGGGAGGGGCAAACGGAGAGGGAGAGAATCTCAAGCAGACCCCCCACTGAGTACGGAGCCCAATGCAGGCTTTATCCCACCACCCCAGATCATGACCTGAATCGAAATCAAGACTCAGTTGCTTAACCAACTGAGCCACCCAAGGGCCCCGAAAGCAACTTGTATTTAAATAACAAGAGTTGATATGTTACTGGCTGTTTATACTTACTGTGTGCCAGATCCTGGTCTCAGCTCTCTACATGTCTTCTCCTATACTTGCAACGACAGCCTTGTAACACGGAGGAGAAAGAGACTAAGTAACTTTCCTAAGGTCACACATACAGTAAGTTGCAGGGACAGAATCTGAATTCAGCCCATACATTTGACCAGTTATACAGTCTTTTTGGCAAAAGAAACATACCTCACATTAGGCAATAGTCTCCTGATATTTAGAACAGAAGTCACTGCTTGGGAGACTTGGAGCAATGACCAGTTGCTAATTTTCCCAACTCTATTAGGACACTAACATTGATAGCTTCTGTAGGAATAGCCTGGAGGATACTAGAGCTGATTCTGAAAAAAATGGAACATCTAAATATACCAACGGAGAAAATCTAACATAAGCAAAGATAGAAATTTTTTGGAAGGATACCGAGTAACTCTGAAAATGAAACGGAAGTTGAAAACCCAGATTTCTGAATCAACAGAAACCAGCGTAACTCTTTGGCTGTAGGGAGCAGACACTAAAGGTGTTTTCTGGCTGGCCAAGGAGGGTCAAACATTTTGATTGGCAATACCAGCAAGGCTGAATCCAGTGGGGGTAGGGCTGTTCTCTGAACCACAGTGCTCATTCTGTTACCAGAGAAAAAAGACGACATGAGGCTGAATGACAACAGATGCCCTATTCCAGTAAATATTATAGCTGTAGGAGTTACCAAAATTTTCAGGATAAAATTACTTGGAAATTCCTGGAATCCTGAATTAAATGTAGACGAATTCATATATAGTAGATCCATAATAGGATGCTAACAAAGAACGGATTATAAAGTATGGCCTGAAAAAGCTTTTATTGTATATATGTTATAACAATACAAAACACTTTTAAAAGGCAAACTCACCCATTTTTCCCATATTCTCCTCTAACACCTGATCATATATATAAAATCCTAGCACAGAGCAATGTCTTCTCAATTTCCCCCTTTTCCTAGATCATAGACATTTCGCTAGGTTCCTTCACAGTCTTTATAATTTTCATTTCAATTATTTCATAGCATTCAGTATGTTTCTAACATAATTTGCTCACAGACTCTCATGAATGTTTGGAATATTTCTCATTTTTATCCTATACATAATACTATAACTAATGCCTTCATGTATACAAATTTCCCTTTCCTTGTAGTACTGTCTTAGGATAAATGCCAAGAGGTGCCATTTGGGTCAGATATACAAAGTAGGAAAACTCTGTGGTTCCTGAAATGCTTTGTCAACATTATTTTAGACAAGGTATACCATTTCAGATTTGCCATTAGCAATGTTTCGTCCTCCCAACTACATGGCATCCCCATCATTTTGCGAGTCATTAAGATTTAAAGTGGTACTTTGTTGTTGAAATTTGCCTAATAAATGGAAGGATTCTCCACAACATATCCCCCCTTATATCAATGCAAGAGACAGCTTGATCTGAAGCCACCACTTCCCCGTCCTGATGTATTACCTGTGTTTTGTTTTGTTTTTTAAAGTAGGCTCCACACGTGGAGCCCACCACAGGACTTGAACTCACAACCCTGAGATCAAGACCTGAGCTGAAATCAAGAGCCGGACGCTTAAACCAGGAACCCCTCTTGTATTCTTTAATCCCCTATCTTCTTCATTCCAGCAAAGCAAATTTGCTAGCTTTTCAATGTACATAATTGCATGAATGCGACTTTTTTGAGCTCTGTTTTATTGGGCAGAAAAAATTATTTGTAAGTTCACTTAATTTTTTTTAAAAACTTTCAATTTATTGAAGTTACAAACTTAAAAACCTAAAGCTTTTACGTTCACCTTGGAAATCTTATTTTATTAGCCTAAAAACTTTTTGCAATTTCTTTAAAAAACATTTAGAATACATTATTTCACTTACAAACTTTGCTAAATTAAACACTTTCAAATAATTTTAAATGCATTAGTGCATTTAATATATTTTATTTTTTTAAGTACTGCTATTGTGACAATAATTTTGAGTACTTCTAGAATCTTAACGTTCTAATAAATTAGATTTACAGATATAATGGACTTTATGTTTTCTTATGTCTTCCAATACTCTAAATAAACCTGGTAAGGTTTAACTTAAAAGAACAAATCTAATCAATTATGCAAGTATACATTTTAAATTGGAATTTCACGGCTAACCTGTTATTGAATAGACCAAAATATGCTTAAATCTTCCAAAATAAAATAATACATATACCAGATTATTTATTTAAAAAGGTATTAATGCTCTATGTTTGATTTTCTTAATCATCTATAACCAATGCTAAATATACCCATTAGGAAACGTTGACTTAGTTCACTTCTCCACCAGAGACTTGGCCTGGGATGCTGCCTAGGTTCTAGGTTCTTGTCGGCAACTCTGGGGGGGACACACTAAGACCATTTCTAGCCGAGAGACCACATAACTTAAAGAAGTATTGGTTTCTTGGCCCTCTTAGCCTCATCTTTGATGTAGTCCTCATCCCTGTTCATCTCAAAGAAGTCTGAACTACTACCCAAATTGGCCACTTGATTGGCCTGGGCACCCATTTAACTTCCAATTCTAAAACCCTTTGAACCTCACTCAATCCTGCCTTCTTTTTTCACTTCCATTCTACCAGGTCTACACAAGTCTCATGGATGCTAAAATGGTATCTAACCGAAATCTTGGTATCTTCCATGGTTTTGCCTGACTTCTCAGTCACAAGTGCCAAGTTCATTCTGCTGACAATAACAAGTGAATCCACACTTTTGTTGAAGTCAATTTTATCCTCCTTGGAATTCATTTTCTCCTATCCACAACCAATTGAGGTCAAATCTTGCAAAATTTTGATTAATCAAAATTTGAAAATTTGGTAATCGATTAAAGGACACTACATGACTTTCCACTATAGCTCTCATATTGTTGAGCTTGTTAACTAGTTATATCTTCATTATAACAATGGTTTGTAGCCAAAGCATCCAGAAGAAAGTGCCATGTAAAAAAGTACAGAGATTTCTCAGGACTAGAATAAAATATGTGTCATTATTCTAGCACTTAAAATATCCACGGCTTCCAGGTATTTGATGAATATAGGAAGATTTTAATGACCATATAATTACAACAGTACTTCTCATGAATTGAGCATTTACTCAAATACCAACTGTTTTGCATTCTTTTATGAGATGGTCAGTCAGGTGCAGCCACAAGAGGAGGCAGATGAGAGGCTGAGGGCAGCAAAATGTATTGTACTCACAGGTCCCAGAGGCAGGAGGCACAGCATGGCACACAGGACCATGAGGAAAAGACACCAGGAGGCAGAAGGCTGGAGAGAGTATGGGGAGCACGTAGGCCACGCCTTTATTGGAGTTTCAGCTGGAAAGGCAAGGCAGGGCAAGGTAGGTTAGGATTGGCTATCCTGGCTAATTTCACTGGGTTTTGTGCTGCTATAGGGTGGTCTCTAGTTGTCTGATACCTGGCCCTGGGATGAATAAAGCAGAGAAATATCGCCTCCTGGGGTCCACAGGCCAGAAAAAAGAAGTGAGGCTCCAGATTGGTTAGTTTGCATATCGAAGACATGCTCCCCGCTGGGCCCTCTGCTAAATCTAAGAATTGGTCAGCCCAGGGAAGGTAATCTCTTCCCAGCCAGAAGGGATTTTTAAGATGTCAAAACATCGTAATAAACAAAATATAAAAATACAGACACCACAGAAACTAAGTTCACCGAGTACTCACCATGTGTTAGGGACTCTGCAAAACACTGTAAATGCTTATCTAACCTAATTAACATAAAGTCTAGGAAGTGATGGGTTTCACAACCTGGCATTCTGGGTGTCAAAGGGAGAAAAAAGTTGTAAGGAGAGAAACAGATAGGTATTAAACACCAAAGTGTCACCTAGCTCTGAGAATACTTAAAGAGTTAGTAAACAAAATGCCTCATGACAGCAATAAGCATTACATGCAAATCAGAATATCTGCCACTGTGCAGTCATTTGAATCTTCAGAATCCAGGTTCCAGGCCCTATAACAGTTGAAGGAAGAGCCAGTAGTGTGTCTAGTTACAAGCAATCCTACCATATGTCACTTCACATAATTGTCCCATCATGGCTGCCCAGGGGAGGGATCATCTGTAGGCGTCTGTTTCCATCCTATGGGGGCTGGACGGCTGCCAAAGAGAAGGGAAGAGAGTGAGGAGGGAGGGTGTAAACCCCCACAAAGCCACTTTATTCTTGTCATCCTCCAACCACCCCACTCATTAAAGTATTATCACCAACACCTCATTTTACACACCAACTCTATCTTCCCCAAACCATTTTCCCTTTCCATCCAGAAATAACCAAGAAAAGCACCATGTATGTGACAGCTGAATGACTTAACTCTTTTGTGTATATGAAGTCCTATGTGTAGCCTCTGCACAAACCTTTTCGAGCAAACCAGATTGGGGGTGGGTAAAGAGAAGAAGAAAGGATGGGGGCTGAGACTGGAGGGATCAGGGGAGCGGGGTCCTCACTGGCAATTCTAAAGTTGGAGCAGGGCAGCTGACATGAGGACAAAGTTCCCTCAAACAAGCAACCCAATTTATAATGTAGCTCACAGGTGGGTTTTAATAACAAGCCTGAGCCATCTGGTAGTTTCCTATTTTAGCTAATTATTCTTGGTTAAGTAAGTGCTAAGCTTTTAAAGTTATTGTTTAATTTTTTTTTTTCTTTTTGTCACCCTCGCTCTATATTTTGGTTTCCTGGGGTAAATCCCTGTCCTAGTTACTTTTCTGGGGAAAGCCTGACTTGCCTACTATTCTTAGCAGAAAAGCCTCTAAGGAAACCTCAAAAATGTTTCCTTTAGCACTCTGATTCTCTAAATTTTCCATCAAAATACACTCCCCTAAACAGCAGAGTTAATTAAGCAAATACCCCAAAAGTCTAGGGTTGTACCCAAAGCAGCTTTCACTAGCAATCTTACACTACACTTTAAAACTTCACATCATGCTTGCTTCCTTACCCACCCATCCCTTATACAGATGCCTTTGGGGAATATTTTAAAAATGGAGGGCACCTGGGTGGCTCAGTGGGTTAAGCAGCAGACTCTTGGTTTCAGTTCAGGTCATTATCTCAGGGCTGTGAGATGGGGCCCTACGTCGGGCTCCATGCTCCCTGCCTTGCCTTTCCAGCTGAAACTCAAATAAAGGCGTGGCCTACGTGCTCCCCATACTCTCTCCAGCCTTCTGCCTCCTGGTGTCTTTTCCTCGTGGTCCTGTGTGCCATGCTGTGCCTTCTGCCTCTGGGACCTGGGAGTCTGCTTGAAGATTCTCGCTCCCTCTGCCCCTCCCCACTCTCTCTCTCTGTCTAAAATAAATAAATCTTTTTTTTTTTAATGGCTCAATTATCATTGAGTAAAACTGAATCTCCAGGAAGATACATCAAATTGTCCTGTGACATTATACACCCTTCAGGACATTGCCACACTGCAAAAGCCCATTAAGGACAATGAGTTTAAGAATGTAGGGGTAACAGAAGAGAGAGGTCTTGGTCAGGTGGTGGCAATGGAAACAAAATGTAGATATGTGAATCCCTGAAGAAAAAATGAAGGTATCTAGAAAACAGCCTAGAACCGAGAAACATCACTGGGAAATTTTATCAGGTTGAGGCCCTGGCCTCAGTCTTCACTCCATAGATCTTAACCTTCATCCCTTCACCACCGTGATCTACCCTTTTTCCTCGCCCAGAATAAAGGAGATAAAGGGAATATGTGATCCAGATACTCCAAACTGTAACTGTGAATTCTTTGAAAAAGCATGAATTTCAGAGCATCACTCATCTTGATTCAAATCCCAGCACTCTCCCTCTGAAGCTGTGAAATTTGGGGCACAATTGCTCCAATTTTCTTAATTGGAAAGGCATAATATATATCATCATAGGACTCTTCTAAAGATTAATTGAAGTTAAGCACACACAGTGGGGCTTTTAAAACGATAAATGATTTATAAATTAACAAAATGTACAAAACTATGGAAAGAAAATAAGTCTCCTTTATTTCATATTCCTACTCTAATCCCCCCAGTGAGTCTCCCCGACCCCCACTCTGCTGGGAGTGGGGTGCAATCGCGAGAAATCAATCCCACACCTCTGTGAAGTGGCAGTCACCGGGCGTCTTGCAGGGGTCTCGGATCTGTGTCCAGCCCCTTGGTTTGCACGGCTCTCCACAGCGCAGTGCGGACACACCCCGGGGAGCGCGCCGAGGGCCCGCTGCTGAGCTGCTGAGCTGCTGAGCCCGAGTCCGTACTCCCCGCTGAGTTGCGCCGGGTCGAGGTGCGTCAGGCCACCCTGCGAGGCTGTCTCCCCGCCAGAGTTCAGAATGGTGCCTGGAAGGAAACAGACGCCCTTCCTCCGGCTTTTCCTTTAATCCGTCTAAATGCCTCCTCGGTCTTTCACATCTGGGTCTAGGGACTCGCTGCCCGCCCGGGTCTGTCTCTCCTGCTCCGCGCTGCTCCGGCCTTCCTGCCGCCGGAGAACCTCTTCCCTGGCCCTCTGGGCTCTCCCCAGCCTTGGCCAGAGCGCCTTCAAGGTCTAACTCTGTAGATCTGTGGCCCCGTAAAAAACCCTTTCTCTGTCGAGAAATTGTAGATGCCAAGACTATAGTCTCAAAACTTCAATTCCGGTTGACAAAAGCCGAATACAGACTCTTCGCATTCCTGCGGTAACAAGCCCCAACCCCCCCTGACACCAACGGATGCCTCTGGCAAATCAGAGAGAAATACAGACAAGAAAAGCACACTGATAGATTTTAAAATACATATTATCCTCATGACACTATTTCTTTTTCCATCGAGGCAGTATTTTAGTTGGTGAGGAGGTCTCAGAGCACTACGCTACCAATACCATACTTCGGTTGAGGAGAGTTAAACCGGATTTTATGGGCTGGCCTAGGAATGTAATCATCATAAATAACATTGTTTCTATGGGAAAATGTCTTGAGAGTGCTTAATAACTGACTTACAAATGAATTTTTGGACCATGGCTGGTTTGTAAGTTGAGAATGGCTAGTATTCCTTTCTAATACCGAAAACTTCCCCGAGTTATACAAAGTGAAAGCTAAGGAGGATGATTATCTTGGACTAGAAAAATTAATATTTCTAGTTTTTCTGCTTTTATAACTTATTTCCTCAGCTTTTTAGCACAAATATAACAGATTAGAGAGGCCAAACTTGAACTATAAACTCGAGGCTGTGGCAAATTAAATGTATTTGCTTTGTTCTGCAGATGTTAAACACAATTCCCACAAAATTTGAAAGGTGGAGTTAATTCGACTTAGACAAATCTAATGAGCATCTGTTTTGATTTTTCTAACCATTGATCTGATTTTCTTTTAACTTGATACTGGTTGGTTTACACAAGTCTGTGTGATAATTGCAAATAGCCAAAGGTGAAGTCATTCCAGAACCCCCAAAACAGTTTTTTTTCCCTTAAAACATCACATGATTCTTTAGAGACATTTAAAAATTTTGTATGAGTGCAGAGTAAGTGATGCATAAACACATGTACCTTTTACTTCTACAAATGTGTCTATACACAAACATGTAACTAAATAAAAATTAAGAGGTTGGGTATGGCTTTCTGTGAAGGGAAGACATTTCTTTAACAAGTATATAGAATATCAGGAAAGCTCCCCAATGTGAGCTAAATCGTGTCTCCCACAAAATTCATGTGATGAGGTCCTAAATCCCAGTACCTCAGACTTTGTATTTGGAGATAGAGGTCATTAAGTAAAGTGAGATCATGGTGGGAGGAGGCTCCTGATTCAATATGATGATGTCCTTATCAGAAGGGGAAATTTGGATACAGACACATGGACAGAGGGAAGACCTTGTGAAGACGCAGGAAGAAGGCAGCCATCTACAAGCCAAGGAGATAGGCCTCAGGAGAAACCGACCCTGCCGACACCTTACTCTTCCAGCCTCCAGAACTGTGAGAAAATCAATTCTTGTTGTTTGGGCCACTCGGTCTGTGGTACTTTGTTATTAAAGCCCTAGCAAACTAATATCCTCCATAACCTAAAATTATATCTAGAGGTATAAAATATAATTTAGGCTACTTGATGGAATAGGTACCTTCAACTATATGGATAGATCATGCGTTTTCAAAACAGGTTATAGGGTGATATTTGGGAGTTTTGCAAATGCTTAATTTGAATTTTAAGTTATATTTTACATATTTTAAAACCATAATAAAAATATTCAAACATAGTCAGGATCAAGACTAGACCCACTGCAGACCTTCATTCTCTTAAGTTGCACTGCTGGGTTACATGATCATTGTGTAGTACTCGGAACGAAGCCTTTCCTCACATCACCTTTTCCTCACATCACATCATGTCTTCTCATTACCTGCAGATATTATCAGAAAGGCTACAGCTTTGCACCAGGTTTTTAATGCAGTCCTGAATAAAATGTCTATGTTCAGTAGTAATTCTTTAATTTTACCACATTAAATAAAGATTAGAGTACTATCAAAAAAATTATATATTCCTATAAGAAAACCTAAAGTGTACTAGGAAAAAAACATTCCCAGATTCTCACTCTGTAATTATATTAGTGATGTCTCTGTAGTTTCTTGTTATGCAATTATTTTTACATTATTAGAGTAGGGAGACATGCATCATGAGAATTAAAAAATCAGAAAAATATAATTTCCAAAAGCTGATGATATGCTTACTGTAAAACATTCTGAAAATAGGGAAAATAATAAAGAGGATAAAACTCACTCAGGACCTTCCCTACTGACCCACAAAATCCAGTTCTGCATGTAACTGCTTGCATAAAATTGAGGATATTACTTTTCTCTAGAGTCGAGTACAGGTATGCCGCATCCAACTGAATGTCAAGTAAGGCTCCAATACGTTTGTTCAGCACGTGCCTTTGTCATGATATATATAATATGAATTGTACAAGAAGAAGAGACGACCATGGACCTGTTGAGTCATAGTGACAAAACGTGAAAGATAGCTTTGGCACATACTGGGAACTTTCCATATGACTTATTATGCATTATAAGAAAAGTAAGCAATTGACAGATATTATTGGCAGTGAAATTTTGAAACAAAAATGCCCTGTTAATTCTCTTTCAATCATTTGCGCCAATTTAATCAAAGAGAATCCTCAGATTGCAATGAGAATTGCTTTAAAAAACTAATACTATTTGCAACTCAGGATCTCCTCAGTACAGACGATAACTGGATGCTGATGCAATTTTGCAGCAAAAGTTTATAAGCCTCCATTTCAATTTTTTTTTTTTAGTTTTTAATGTGTAGTCCCATTACTATCCTTAACTGACTTTACAATAAGGACGTATTGTAAATGTAAACTTATAAAATAACTGTACACTAATTAAACACTGATTTCACCCTTTATTTCAATGTAAGATTTCATTTGAAAAAAATATATATATGTGGAAACCACTGACATGGAGGAGTAAGTGAAGGAACTGGGCTCTTTAGTCTGGAGAAGAAAAAGTTAAAGGGAGGCATTCAAGCTGCCTTCATATTATCGGAAAGAGAAGCAGTTTATGCTGTTTGCTTCAGAAAGCAGGAGAGTGACTTGATGATATTGCAAACAACAAATCTCAGCACAATATAAGAAAGAACTTTGCCACAATTCATTCTCTTGAAAAGTAAAACGCTGCCTATGGAGCTCCCAAGGACCCAGGCATGAGAGATATTTGGGCAAAGTTTGGGTCTTTAAGGAGTTCTGCACGAGAGAGTCCTCCTTTGGAAAGGAAAGAGTAACTCCAATCCAGAGCTCAGAATCCAAGGAGGAACAACGCTTAGAGAAGAAAGCAAGCATGTTAGTCTTCCTCTTTTAGGGATTTGAGAGAAAACCCTTGACTTTTCTGCACGCTTAATCATGTAAACCAGGAGATTAGAGTCACATAAAACCAGAATGCTCTGCCTGATATAGCAGAGCTCTACAGCACAGAGCAACTTTAGAAAAGCTCCTTCCTTATGTGGGGATAAAGTAGTGCTTGGAAACACTAAACTTCAGGAATGGGGGTTTGTAAGGTAGGAAAAACAAGAGCAGGGATTCAAGAAATTACACCCTGAAAAGGGAAAATAGTAATTTAGAGCTGACTTACATAAGAGCATTTGATATGTTCAGGTTTATGCAACTGAAGAGAGAGCAGGAAAGCCTTGTCAATGAGGATGCTCCCAAGTCCACCCTAATATTAATGGCTTCTTCACGTTCTTGAATATTCGCTTTGGGAGAAAGTTGAGGCATGCACATTGCAGACTGTGACTTACTATTGAACTCATCCAAGAGAAGCAGAGTAACGTGACAGTGAGAATTGTATCTTCTGAACCCCAACTTCCTGGTTTCAGTTTCTGGCCATATTGAGAGGGAGACCCATTTGTCTTGGTTTGCAAGAGACTTTTCTGATTTTAACACCACAAGTCTCATTTCCTGAGAGCCCCCTCAGTCTCAGGCAAACCAGAACATTTGGTCACATTCTACAACTGGCTAGCTGGGAAAACTTGCCTAAATTCTGTGGGACAATAAAAGTACCTATCTCAATAGTGCCATGAGGATAAAGTGAGTCATGAATATAAAGTACGTGGCAGAGTGTCTGTATGTGTTTACATTCAATAAACATGAGTGATTTTTATTATCTGTGATCAAGCTCTGCTCAGCCACAGATGCGACCATGTGACATGTCCGTTCTATGTGGGTGCTTACTTCCAACTGTTTAAAACAAGTCCCTCCTTGTTTAGATTGCTATCTTACCAATAGTTGAATCGCTAGCCACAAAAAAAAAACCTATCCATTTTTATATTAATCTATTTGATAGATTTTATTAATCTAATTGATCAACTATTTATATATTCACATTAATCTATGGATCCATCATGTAAACCCATACATTTAAACCCACATATAAACCACGCATACAATGTTCAAATCCACAGCTCAGAAGACTACATTCTTCAGGAGTTTCACAACAGTGCTGGGTGCTTTCTCTGTAGAAGATACAACGAGTCTTGGAATCACCTAAAACAGTCCAAGGAAGGTGTTAGAAAGATGGGGAAAACAGACCGGAGACAGAACAGATTATTCAGCGGGTGAATCAGAACGATGAGGTAGTTCCATACAAATGCTGACAGCAATGAAACACCAAGAAAAAGACTGGAGCATGGTGCTCATCTGTCATCACTTAAATAACTTCACGATGTTCAACCCGGAAAAAAGAAAAAGATTAAAAATGTAGAGTATATCCCACAATGATCACTGAATACGTCATTCACCAGAAAAGACTCCTTGTTCCTAAATATATTTAAAGACAATAGGCAGATACAGCTATACAAAAAGAACAAAAAAAAAACAAAACAAAAAACAAAAGGACAGTATAAAGTCTTCAGTAGTAGTGGGCAAGGTTTTCCTATAGGACCTGAAAAGCACCCTGATCATATTTAGGGTGAAAAACTGAAAGTGGGAGAAACCATACGTGGCAGAATTACCAAGGGCACCTCATGTGCTTTGATGGGACAGCATCAGACCCATTGCCATCATGCTATTATTTTTACCTTGAAGAAGAGGGCTAGATGATCTTTGGATACCCTTCCAGGAATAAAGGAAAGGGGGGAGGTGCGGGAGTTTGCTGATTCAGAGCTAAGAAAATTAGTAATGGTCACATTTTAAAATAAAGCAGTTTAAGAAAGGTCACTGAAGAGCCTCATGTGTGTGAACAGGATTTATGCAAAGCACATTTGCTGAAGGACTAGATCCTGCATTCTGCCTTACAAACAGTGTGGGCATGAAGAGCAGGGGTGTCATACCTCTCATGCATCTCTCCCACCGCCAATCCTTCTGGGGACAGGAAATTTGCAAGTTGCTGGGCATTTATTTTTCCTTCAGATTATGCAGAGGTAACAGACCACATGAATTTTGCTCATTCATGGAATAGTTAGTTTATTCACCCTAGAGATTGGTTTAGACAAAATAAAGCCTGAGTCAACTGGAGCCTAACTTACTACAACCTTTAATTAACATTTTTCCTTTTCATTTAGCTTCAGTGAGAAATGAAGTGAATCACAAGAAAGTAATTTGACATGAGGGATTTATCTTTGAACCAACCAGTTCCAAGGCGTAACCAGGTATTAGTCAAAATTCTTTTCTGGCTCATCTTGTTTATCTTTTCTATTTATGATCAAATAAAGAGTGTGAATTTATGCTCTAATCAATGACCCCTAAGCATAAAACAGTGTGAGATACTTCTCAATCAGAGAGAATATCAGCCTTCTAGAATTGGAAGGAACCTTCAAAATAGGCTTTGCTTCTTGTCCTATTTGCCCTATATGCCCCCTTTCACTTTCAAGGATGTCCAGGTTTCAATAATAAATTATTTGCTCACCACATTCAATCATCTATCAGTAATTTAAAAAACATTTGCAGTAGCAGGATCCTTTTCAAAAACTAAATCTTAACACAGAGCTCTGATATATAAAAAGGGCATCCAGTTTGATCAGGACATTTGATGGCTTTAAGATGAAGAACATTCAGTGCCCAAACTGGGACAATCCCAGGCCAATGAGGATAGTGGTCACCCTATTATAAAATACCAAAAGCTCTGTTTGCCAGTGTAAAATATATTTTTTATAAATACAAATTTATAGTATTCATTTATTATTAAGCCAATCGATGGGGGAAAATAGATCATTTCAAGGAGCACAAAAAAGAAAAAAAATCACATTGAGAGTGATAGTTGCACTCTTACATGAGACTCAGGATTTGGTTTATTTCTGTATTTGTTTTGGTTTCATAATGTTGAGGAAACCCTGGTTTGCATGAGTAAGTAGTTGTGAGTGATAGTCTGTTGTTATTGTTCTTATAATAGTCCTCCCTAGAAGCTCAGGATTCTTTCTCATTCGACTGGTCCAGAAGCTTATAAGAAGAAAAGCAGAATATGTTTTTTTAATGTCAGATTGCTAACAATATCTAACACGTCTTTTATGGCAAACACAAAAGTCAGATTAGAGGCATCTAAAATATATGAAGAGCATAAAAACTCTCTACTATACCCTATGTATTGTGATGTGACACATCAGAAGTCCACTTTGTATGGCTCAACCACCCCAGCTTCAGACACTGAAATGCCTGGACCTGGCTGGCTTTCTTGTCATTTATTTACTTTTTTAAAAGATTTTATTTATTTATTTGAGAGAGAGAGAGAGCACAGATGGAGAATAAGAAGGAGAAGCAGACTCCCCACTGAGTGGAGAGCCCAATGCGGGGCTCGATCCCAGGACCTCGAGATCCTGACCTGAGCCGAAGGCAGATGCTTAACCCAATGAGCCACCCAGGTGCCCCATGGCTTTCTTGTCATTTAACTGAGATTCTGGCAAGTATGCTATAGTAATGCAACATCCTGTACAATTCTGTACCAGAAGTATATGCGTAGGCCTAGATCTTAAGAAACACTAGCATTCTTGGGTGCCTGGGTGGCTCAGTCGTTAAGCGTCTGCCTTGGGCTCAGGTCATGATCCCAGGGTCCTGGGATCGAGCCCCCCATCGGGCTCCCTACTCAGCGGGAAGCCTGCTTCTCCCACTCCCACTCCCAGTCCCCCTGCTTGTGTTCCCTCTCTTGCTGTCTCTCTCTCTCTCTCTGTCAAAATAAATAAATAAAATCTTTAAAAAAAAAAAGAAGAAAAGAAAAGAAACACTAGCATTCTTAATCAGTATTAATATAGTCACAAGGAGTGCCTGGGTGGCTCAGTTGGTTAAGCATTTGCTTTCAGCTCAGGGTCCTGGGATCAAGCCCCAGGTTGGGCTCCCCACTCAGCTGGGAATGTGCTTGTCCCTCTCCCTCTGCCCCTCCCCCTACCCATGCACTTGTGCTCTAGCTCGCTCTCTCTCTCAAATAAATACATAAAATCTTGAAAAAAAAATACAGTCACAAGATCTGCCAGGAGAAGCTTCATTCGCGTGCCGCACAGAAAATAGTTAAACAGCACAAATTCAAAAGTCGTCATTGTCAGTGTGTTGCATGTTGGCATGTACCATATTTTTGTTTTCATGGGTTTTTTTAATAATCAGAAATACACTTTAATATGATTATTTGTAGAACTGGGTTCCAGCAAACACAAAAGTAACCATGATAGAGAATATTTCTTTAGAAAGAATTCCAGGCGCTAAGTAGTAACTCATTTAATCCTCATAACAACCCTGTGAGATAGCCTCTTTCTTTGTTTTACCAAAACCGAGGCTCTGGGATTAGTGATTTGCTGAAGGTCACAGAGCTATCCAGTGACAGCCAGACCTGAGTTCAGAGTTCTGGAGTCTGTGTTCCTCGCCACCAAACTTATTCTACCTATCACCTCAGTTTGAAAACGCTACTGTAACCTTGCTCCGGAAGAGGTGAGGTAGGAGGCAAAGGCCATGCAGTTTCTAAAAGGTAGCGATCTGGAATCTGCCTCCCGGATGCCCATTTCCACTTTCTCCTGGACACGCCTCAGCCTCTCTCAGGGCGCTCTGCCTAGCCCAAGTTGTCCAGACTCTAACAACAGATTGCTGAGCTACCTATCTCATGCCACTAATTCGGGAAGGCTTGACTAATCAGTGAATGATCACATGCTGACCATTTGCTTAGCAGGACACAGCTGCACAGTACCCAGCCTCAGCAGAGAGTTACAGCGCGAGGGAACAAGATCCTGGTTGCCTTCTAAAGAATAAAGAGAGCCCCTTTCCTGTATAGATTATCTCAGCTATAAAGGATGTACAGATCTGCTTACAATTACGCAAATATTGCCTGCTTTGTTCCTGGCAGGCCTCTTTAAAACATCATAAGCAAGCCGCAAAAGCCCAGAGGGTGGCCCCATTGCCCTCTGAGCCTTGAACAACTGTATTAACTTCTAGAGAGCTAGACCTATTCGTCTTGTCATCAATAGCTACACTGTCAACATGGTGCCCATCGCTGGATGACCTATCATATATACCCAAGAAACAGACTAATGAAAAATCACAACTACTTTAACATATGTATGCTGTTTCCTCCTTAATGTGTTACAAAAATGTGATTCTAAAGTGGTTAATTTCTAATACTTTCCAAAGAAACATTACAAACGGTGGTGACAGTCCCAGACTATCTTCTTTCCCAAACGTACTTGATCCACATGTAGCTGAAATAGTGCATATTTGCAATCAAAAAGAGCAAATGATGCCGGAGAATGGACTGCCTTCAAACTAGTAGATGTGCATTTGAACCTAGACCTTGTAAGTATACATCAAAAATAATATATATATAGTAATTTCTGGAATGCGTTGAGGTATCTGTAACTCAATAGTGTTGAAAACATAACTCAATAACTGGCCTTCGTTATCTTTGATTCTCATATGTGAGGAAACAGGGATCTAATTAGAGAAGACAAATAGTGGGTGGCAATAGTAATACTGAGAGGAATTCCCAGGCGCTCTCAAGGGTTTAAGACTAGAAGGTGAAAACATTGGTTTTCCGTGTCAAATTTTACCTCAAAACAGAGTCTTACCTTTTCCTTCCAAGGCACATCAATCATGATGGTCCTTTACTGCCTCACACTGCTTTCTCCTAGCGTGCTTCCTTGCTGGCTGTGTCTGGAGTCCCCATGGACGCTCAGTGAGGTCACTTGCTGGCCAAGGGTTAGGCAAGGTCAGTGCGGCCTCAGGCAGACCCATCTCATGGTGCTTCTGGAGGCTGGCCGACACAGATGGGGTGAGAGGCTGTCAGCATGGGCTGGGGTCTGGACCAGGGCCATAGTGCTGCCTGCAGGACCAAGTGACTCTGGCCATGTTGTCCCCACCCACTGCCTCACCCCGTAGGTAGTGTCCACAGCCAGTAAACACTAATATTCCATGGTTAGATTCGCAGGGTAAGAAGAGGGGTAATAAAAAATCCAGGCTCAATGAAAAGCAACTGTCCTTGCTCCACTGAGGACAAATATGAAAAAGTGTATGCTTTGAACATAACTTTCATAGACCGGAGACTGAAGAATAAATCCTAATGGCCATGACCCAGGACCCAGAGCCAATCCTCTGATCCAGGTGCTCAGTTTGACAATCTTTCTGTTAAATGTAGCTTCCTCTAGGAACCCCACCCTGTCCTTCTGAGACAGGTAAGGGGACCTCTCAAGTTCTTAGATAGCACCTGCCCTCTTGTGACAGATAAAAGTCCTTCCCAAGCTCTTACATAGCACCTAATCAGATCTTCCATCATGTTGTTTGGTAATCCCAAAGCTGCTCATCTTCATTCCTCACTGGACACCAGAGTGTGTGTTAAGAACACGACTTCAAATGATCTAGACTCTGATCTGCCCTTTTCTAGCTAGGTGACCTTGGGCTATTTCATTAATTTATCTAAATTTCAGTTTCTTTATCTGTAAAATGAAGGTAATAAGACTACTTACTTTATAAGCTTATTGTTACTAACACATCCTATTAAAATTATTCAAGTCCCTTGAGGAAAGGAGCTCTGCCTTTTTACTATTGTACCACCAGCCCCTCTCAAGCTGAGTCAGAGAGAGTATTCAATAAATATGAATTAATCACAATTCATAATTCCAGTTAAGGAATAGAAGAAAGTTCCAGATATGAAAAGGTGCTCTTCCACAGGGCATCTGGTGCTAAGAGTTAAGTTGCCCTGAACGTTTTTTTCAGAGCTGACGCTTCCTCTAATTTTAAGGATTATAAGTGGTCTCAGCTATTTCAAGTGTCGAAAAGCATCCTTGCTCTGAGAAATGCTGTTTCACAAACAGGCCACCATCTGCCGCAAAGATAAAAACGTTCGGTGCTGAATTTCTGTGGTTGTCAGTATCGACATGCCTGATATTTAGAACACTTACTTTTTTCTGGAGCTGATTTGAGAGCACAGAAAGCTTCTGGGAATACTGCCCTACATAGCTGCCCTTTACGACCAGAACAGCTGTGCCACAGTTTTTACTGTTCTGAGGCTGAGAATAGGGAATTCAAGAATCCTAGCAGCCAGGGCTTCATTTCGATGCTTTTCCGGGGCAGTGCACACTCCAATCTGCACCTCGTTTTCCAGCTTTGTTTTCATTTTCGTTCTTCACATTGCATGCCAATTTGAAGTTTTTAATGTTACTATAGTGGATGTCTATCTCAGGCCACAACATTGATATGCAAGGAAAATGTTTTATTTGGCTTTTTTTTTTTTTATAACACCTTAATTTCTGTTTTGAGTTCTATTGCTGGGGGCTACAGAAATTTGATTATTAGTTCAGCTGAAATCCCCTTTTCTCAAGGGTTAGAGGGGAGATCCAAGGGTTCACCTAATATCAAGCTGTTGTAGGGTCTGGGGAAGTACCTGGTTCTCCAAGTGCTGTGTCCTTGCTTAGCAATCTATGGACCTTTAGGCATTGATCTCCAGCTCAGCCCTGAGACAGCACGAGCCCTTCTCCTGGCCACTTTAGGTGAGCTCCACCCTTTGGAGCGGCTCAGTCATTCTGTGGCTTCCTTGCAAATTAGAGTATGGGATTCTCTGTGGGCCTGTGGCCCTGTTTGCCAATACTCACTGCAAAGCAGTTCCCTTCTAAGGCTATGTAGCTTTCAGGGACTCTATCTACATGTCCTCCTCCTGGCTTTTATAGCTCACCTATCAAGGAGGCCATGTGGAACCTTGCTGTCTAGGATGTGCCTCCCTATCTCCACCCCATCTTTCCTGGGGGCAATCCAGGAGATAATCTAGAGAGTTCTAACATTATCAGACTCTCAAAGATTTGGATAAGTCCATAGTCTTTTCCATTCCCTTATGGCTGTGGGATTTTGAAACAGGAAGAGACTCCCTTTTTCCTCTCCTTTGAGCTCTGCCACATTCTTGCCCTGAGACAAGGAATAGGCCTATCTACTGCAAGAAGGTGGTAGGAATAAAGACAGAGAAGGGGAACTTATGGATGGCATTAGGGGAAGGACCTCAGCAAATATTTTAAAAAATTATCTTGCCACAATACACTCACTATCTCATTTGATTCTCCTAACAGTTCTGTAAGGTAAACAACCTTACTTTCCAGGTGAGGAAACAGATTTAGAAAGCTTAGGTAATACACTGGGCATCTGTGTCCCAGTTTGGCACTGTTTTGTTCTCCATCCAGAAGGCCTAGGACCCAAACCCTGTTTCCACACCACAGACCTCCTCTTTCCACCACACCCTGCTTCCACACACCCTGGACTTCTCCCCCTCTTCCATTCATGGCTTATTCCCCCTTCTTCATGGTCTCCTTACCTTGCAAAAGGTCCTCCCTACCATTTCAACCTGACAAAATCTTCCCCATCACACATTTTCCAGGAAGACTTTTCTGATCACTTCAAGCAGCAGTGACCTTCCCTCTCCAAACCCTTGGGACACGGGGCTCCTGCTTTGCACTGCCTCTCCCACACTGCTCTGCATCACCATTACTTATGCTCAGGTCTTATCAAACCTACTAGACCGCTAACTGTTTGAGCCCAAGAACCCTATCATTTTTTTTCTCAAAAGTAGTGAACAAATGTACAAATGAATGAATGGATGGGTGGATGGATAGAAAGAGATGCTCCATGACTCCAAAGAGAAAGCAAGAGTCTTAGCAGCCTCGCATCTGAAGTAGGAGGAACAAAGAAGAACACTCTGGAATTGTAAGGTGAGATGGATGGTAAGAAGCTCTGTGAACTGTCAGTTGGCTAGTTCAGCAGAATGATGAGAGCCTGTGTACAGAAAGAGAAGAAAACAATCATGGACAGCAAAAAAAGGTCTGCACCCCACACAGGGTGGCCCTCTGAGTGAGGAGCTTCCATATGTCTACTGCTTATTACTCTGGGATTCTCTGTCCATATATAAATGCATAAATAACAGAACATGATCATTAGCTGCTATGAAACAATCACGAGAGGATTGTTTTGGGAAAAGCATAGTAATGATATTATTACAGTAGCTTCCATTTATTGGTGATCTATTGTATACCATTCTTATGCTTAGATTATGAAAGAAAACAATTCCTCAATCCTACCTACCAGTGGTTAAAGACTTAAAAATAGCTATCAGATACTGCTTTAATAACCTCTAGCCACCAAATAATATACTATATGTTTAAAAAAGAAGAAGAAGAAGAAGATAGCAGGAAGGGAAAAATGAAGGGGGGGAAATCAGAGGGGGAGACGAACCATGAGAGACTGTGGACTCTGAGAAACAAACTGAGGGTTCTAGAGGGGAAGGGGGTGGGGGGATGGGTTAGCCTGGTGATGGGTATTAAGGAAGGCACGTACTGAATGGAGCACTGGGTGTTATACACAAACAATGAATCATGGAACACTACATCAAAAACTAATGATGTAATGTATGGTGATTAAAATAACATAATAAAATTTAAAAAAAGAATTAATGAAATAGGGCATCAAGATTTTTTTTTCAATTAAAAAAAAATAACTTCTAGCTACCAACATGGAAGATGTTCAAAAGAACATGGGGGAAAATTAACATTTGTGATACTACAAGGATATTTTCTAAGTGGTCTACCCAGGGACTTTGTGGTTACCCTGCAGGAAGACTAAAATAAAGAAAATAAGTAGCTGGCTACTAAGCATCATCTTTCCATCAGCATCCCTCCACACTCAGTGACATCAGATGAAACAAGATTTCTGCCTGGGAGTCATAAACCCAGGGCTCTCTGAGGGAGGGTCATCCCAGGAGCCTGGCATGTTGGGAATTTATTTAGCCAGCTAGTAGGAGGTTGATCAACATAAACCATGGTTACAATCAGATGTATACAACCAGGCGCTATATCATAAAACAGTATTTGTCTTAACTGGCTAGTTATCATTTGAATTCTCTTGCCCTTAAATGCAGCAACAGCTAATAATTTTTAGAAGGAATACAAAGCTCATCCTCTTTCTGTAATCTAAAGCCTATGACGGAGAAAAATGTTTCAGGTAAATAACTGATGTATGTAAATTTCCCCCATTTTTTAATCCTTCTCTGTGCATGCTATCTGGCAGTCCATCCCTCCCATTACAAAGATGTGGGGCAGGCTGCTGCCAATATCCTTCCACCTTTTGCAGGTGTCATGCTTTGGTAATAGCTATTACTCCAAGGAGGAAGAACAAAAGCAATACTGAGTGGGTAGCTGATAACTAAGAACCTCTCATACTTTCCAGAACCAAGAAAAAGTTCTTAGCCATAAGGGTAAGGATCTATTGAGCCAGATGTCATCCCATGCAATGAAAACATAAAAACACAAAAATTAGGAAGCTCCAACCCTCATGCTAGGCAGCATCTGAGATGGCCCCAATGATCTCCTCCTCCGGATATTCACAACATTGTGTCATTTCTTCTCCTTGCATGTGGACTAGACCTAGTGTATTGGACCTTGTATTCTTTTTTTTTTTTTTAATATTTTATTTATTTATTTGACAGAGAGAGACACAGTGAGAGAGTGAACACAAGCAGGGGGAGTGGGAGAAGGAGAAACAGGCTTCCCGCCGAGCAGGGAGCCCGATGCGGGGCTCGATCCCAGGACCCCGGGATCATGACCTGAGCCGAAGGCAGACGCTTAACGACTGAGCCACCCAGGCACCCCTTGGACCTTGTATTCTAACAAATACAAGAAATAAAAAATGATGCGCTGATACTTCCAAGATTAGATTACAAAACAGAAAACAAAAACTGTAACTTCTGTCTTGGACATCCCTTCTCACTGGCTGGTTGTAAAGGAGGCTAACTGCCATATTGTGAGCTGCCCTATGGAGTGGCCCATGAGACAAGGAACAGGTATCTCTGGCCAAAAACAGCAAGGATCTAACATCTGCTGACAGTCACATGAGTGAGCTTGGAAGTGTAACCTCCCCCAGTTGAGCCTTAAGATGACTATAGCCCCAGCCAGTATCTTAATTGAAGCCTTTTGAGAAACTCTGAGCTGTAGGCACCCAACTGGACTTTACTCAGATTCCTGATCCATAGAAACTGAAATAATAAATGTTCGTTGTTTTAAGCCACCAAGTTTTGGGATATTTTTATGAAACAACAGACAACTGGGGTGGGGGAAGTAGTTATATAAACAAAAAGTATCTAGCATATGCCTTGTCTCTATGTGTTAGAAACTAGACTAAATGTTTAATATGCATCATTTCATTTATTTCTCAAAATATCTCTATAAGATACTGCTACTATCCCCATTTTACAGATGAGAAAATTGAGATGGAGAGAGGTCATTGACTTGCATAAGGCTATACTGATAGTAAATGGAAGAACTAGGACTCAAGCGCACATCCGATTTGAAAGTCCTTGCTCGAAAACCAGTGAATATTGCCTCCCAGACATAGGCAATGGGTTTCATACAACAGTGAAAACATATAAAAACTCCAAAAATTATTAAGGGAAAGAATCAGCAATGATATCTAAAGGTTTTAGAGAAGTTTTTGCATTTATGCTGTGTCTACAAAGATCAGAAGCTGATCAGAACTCTAAAACTTGAAAGTGCATTACAGGTGGAAAGACTAACATACAAAGGCATAGAGGGTAGAAAAAAACCTTCAAATTTGAGAACTTCTGGTATAAATTTCAAAGCTGTGGGAATTAAGGCTAGGTAAATCGATGAATTGATAAATTAAAGCTGGCCTACAAAAGAGTTTTCTACCATTAAAAGAAACCCTAATTTTTAATTGGGTTCCTCCTCCCTTATCTTTCATCTCTTAAATATACATAAGATGCCATTTCAAAGTCACATCAAAAAATCGAATTTAAATTTACAGACTAGGGAAGTTAGACCTTGCAACTGCCCAGAATTTTTGTTTAAGGTTTTAGACTCAGACTATAATATGGTTCTAAGAAATGTTTACCTTTTCTTTATAGTGCTGTATGACAAGTAAATATACAATGAACCTGAGCTTATAACTGTTTGTTGACATGAATAATTCTGTAAATATTATCTCAGCCTTTATGATCTCGTTGATCTCACATCAAGTCTGCAGTTTCAACTGAAAAACCTATCTCGACAAGCTGCAGGTCTATTGTAACCTATGTGGGGAAATCTGTGATTTTAGGTACTGAAAAGAAAACACTAGCAATGTTGAACTCCCATGTTTTGAGACAGTAGGTTTGATTTCAGAAAAATGTGTATAAAAGTTCAACTGATATTTGCTATGTCAAACATTACATTTCTGTATGCTAGAATAAATAGATCTGAGATGGTTTAGAGAATTGCATATATACAGTAGAAAAACTATCATAAATTTTAATATTTAACAAAACAATACTTGCCCAACTTTAAAACATAGAGGACATAAAAGCCAAAGAAGAGAGCTTTTAAAATATAAAATTGTTCTACTGTAAATTGAAAATAGAAGAAAAATACGTTGGGGAAATTATTACCAACAAATAGGACATAGGGTTAACATATATAAAGAACTCCTTAACCCTACAAGGAAAACATCAGTATTCCACTGATAATAGTTACTCCTAAAAGACCTATTATATTCCAGATGTTTTATTCATTCTCTCATTTAATCTTTTCAATAATCATGCAAGGTTAAGTATTGTTATTCTAATGTTGCTGTTGGGAAAACTGTAGTTTAGCAAGATTAAATAATTCACCCTAATTCACATCACCAACAAATGGCAAAGTTGTCTTATAAATGAGAATCTCAAGTCATTTCTTTCTGCCTTGTCCTGCCATAGAGGTGAAAGCACAGAGACCATGAACAGAATCTACACAGATACTGTATTATCCTCAAATGTAATCTAAGTAAAATAAAGCAAATTGAGGTAAATTTTAAACACTCTAAATTTCTTTTGAATTTAATAATAACAAAATACTGATAGAGTTTTGAAAATGTAGGAAAAGAAGGAAACGTTTTATAATATCAACATTGTGATCTTATGAAACCTACCTGGAAAGAAACTTGGCAAACACTTTTTTTCATTATTATTACTCTTAGGGACTATTTGAATATCACATTGTCTGTGAAGACTTTGGGGGCGTCTCCTTGCCCAAGTAAGTTATGCACTTCTCCTCTGGACTTTGAAAATATTTATCTCTGTGTCCCTAGTGCATAGCTCATGACTGGCATATACAAAAAATTATCAGTAAGTATTTATTGACTGAATGAAGAGGTAATTCTTCAGAAGAGAAAAAAAGTTACATGCAAGAAAGCATTCTTTACAATAGTAAAATATTAGAAACAAGGTCAACAAAACTGAAATGGTTAAGCGAAGGACATTTTAACATGACTGACTATTTTGTAGGCTGAAAACAACAATATGCAGTCATTGGTAAAGCCTGAAAAATATTTAGCCAATGAGAAAAAAAAATACAAAATACAGTGTGATTGCCCAAATATTAAAATATGTTTGCATAAGGGCAAAAGCTAGAAGTTAATATGTTTATAAAGTAAAACTCATTCTGTGAGAGAGGTGAGAATGAAATTGTCTTTAACCATTTCTCACAATTTTATTTAATGTGGTTATTAAATTGCTTTTACTCTTCTCAGAAAATGATCTAAATTGCTCAGGTTATTTGGAGGACAAGAAATTTTTTTTTTCAAGTTACCAAAACTTCCTGTCTTGACCATTAAGAAGCTCAGAGCTATAATAACTTCCTTCCCCATTTGCTTCTAATATAATTATTTCCTCCACCTCTGCTACTATTAATACTTCGTTCTTACCTTTTACTCTTCTGTTAATGGTTTGAGGGGTTTATTATATCTGTATCTTTTATTATAAACTGCTTCAAATCCTTTTTGGAAGTAGGATTATAAATGAATAACAATAAAGAGTACCATATAATAAGACATAAATAATACTAGGACGTTATTCAAGGAGTTAGGTGCCATTAACTGTCTAGAAAAACCATCTGAATGCTAATTAAAGAGAACTTCTTTACTCCTTCAACCTTCAGTTCCCCTCCCTCCCTGAAAAAGAACTAACACCCTTAAGATAAACTCTACTACATTACTTACTCGTGATGTCTTTTTATTTTAGACTTGTAACAGCAATAACTACCTCAGCACAGGATGTACTGTAAGTATTAATGGCCATCTGAACTCCATGGCATCATTTGCTTCCAGCTAGACACTACCCCCCCCATTCCCTTCCATGCAACCACCCCCTTCCTCCCCCACAGCCCTTTTGCTCTCAGGATGTGACATGTACTTTAATCCTTCTTGCTCCATTTTAATCCTTTGTATTTTTAGCTGTTTCATCATTCACTAAAAGCAAGACTCACATAACTCAGTTGTTCATTTTATAAGTTATTCCACTCACAGAACCAAGTTGCTCATTTTAATACAGCTCTGAGACTTACCCAGTATGAGTACATGTGAATTCATTGCGTCTGATTCTCTTTCAAGGTTTAGTCACACCCCTTTCCATGTAGGTCCCTTTAAAAGAAATGCCATCTAAATAAAACCAGCCTGAAAATGTATAAGAGGATACCAGTTTGAGTACGATATCACAAGACAAATTATCTAAACAGATGAAGGCAGATACAGTGACCTTGAACCTCTAGAACACTTACCGATTCTGCCTTCCACCCTCCACATTCATCCTACCACCATTGGTATAAATTGATATCGAACAGAAAATCGGGAAAAAAAAATCAGTAGTATGTTATGCTGTTTCATATCAAAGAAGGAATTGGAAAAGTAAAACCCAAACAATATTTATATAATTCAATCCTGTCCTACTATGTAATTTGAATATCTTTTAGGGGTTTGAAAGATTAAATATTATTTTCAGTGTGCAGAGGAAATAACTTACTTGATACGTGGCAATTAAGCCTTTGCAAACTCACAGGTTGACATGTTTTATTTGATTTATAGCAAACAGAGTAAAAGTTGAACTGAGTTGAAAGAATATATTTTGCAAAGTAAGTACAATTCTCAGCAAATCTAATATCTTCCCTAAATATCCAACAATATTTTCCCAACTGCCTCTATTAAGGGGGATGAATGAAGAGGAAGCCCATACATTCTACATTGTATTTCAGGACAGGGATTACATTTTTAATAGTGTTAAGTAGAAAGTCTTGATAGTCATTTCAAAGGAACCACTAATAATTAAAAAAAAAAAGGAACTGAAAGAATACCTCTTATGAGCATGTTCTTGCTTTTAGCTGGCTGACTAACAATAGAAAACACCATTTGGGATGTTCCCATGAAATGAGTACTAACATGATTTTTCCTTAGCAATGTGCATCCATGGAGGAATAAGTCATTTCAAGAAAGTAAGTAGCAAGCAATTATTGCTACTTGTGGTATAATAATAGGATTAATAGCTAAAGAATCATAAATGTTAGCTCAATGAAGGCCATGGACTATACCTAGTCCCCTACCTTTATTTTATAGGTGAAGAAACATGGGTAAGAGAGGCAAAGTGACTTGCCCTGGGTCAAATGATTAATTATAAACATCAGGACTAGGATTCCTCATCCAATGTTTTAGCTACCATGCCATACTGTCTTTCCTCCATCCTTCCATATGTCCATCCACCCAACCAGCCATTCAGTGTATTCTACAGGCATTTGTGAAGCATAACCATGTGCCAGAAGCCACTGTGGCCCCAGAGAATCATTCCTCCTCATGTGCATGCTCCTGTGCAGTGGGACTTTGTTGTTCCTCCCATCAGGAGGTAGAGATTATTGCCTCACCTACTGAATCTGGACTGACCTTGCCATTGGCTTTGGTTTTATAAAAATGTGACAGAAGGGACATTATACAACTTTGGAGTCTAGACCTCAAGAGGCTTTGCATCTTCTTCTCTCACCTTCTTGCTGCTCTGAGACCGCTAATAAGGAAGCCTGGCTGAGCCATCTCAAATATGAGAAACCATGTAGCAGAGAACAAATATACCTCAACCAACAGCCTCAGTCCACTGCCAGACATATACATGAAGCCAAATAAAACTATCCAGTCCCCAGCTGATGTGCCAATTGACTACAAAGACTTGAATGAGTTCAGCCAATACCCTGAAGTGCAGAGACCAGAAATCACAAATGAGCTCTGCACATTTTGTTGACCCACAAAATCATGAGCAAGTAAGGAAGTGCTGTTTGTAGCTTCCAAGTTTTGGGATGGTTTGTTATGTAGCAATAGATAATTGATTAAGTGCTAGACCCTAGAGAGATAGCCAAAGAAAGAGATGAGTAAGACAATCTTTGCCATCAAGGAACTCATGATGAATATAAACATAAAGCCACCCGTTAAGAAATAAGAGTCATACATTTCATGCAGGTTTCCTTAGTGAGAAATTATAAAGAGCTAAACCCAGGTGTTGAAGGTATTCAGTAGGGTTTGATGATTGAATAGGTGGCTGAAGGATTCTAGTATAATGTCCATCATTAGAACACCTAACTGATATTTGCAAAACAGACATAACACTGGAATGAACTCTGAACTAGAAACTACCCCTTATAGAATGAGAAAAATAATTTCTGTTATAGCAATTAATTCCAGTCTGAAAAAAAAAATCTGCTGAGGTAAGAATTAATAGAACAGCCAAATTCTCCATCTTTTACACAGAGGAATAAAAACAATCCCAATATGTATCCAGAGCATCTCAAGGGAAGTTTTGTGATGTTTTCCTATTTTTTCAAAACACTTACGAGTTTTGTGATGCAAACAAAAATAGTAGTTTTAGCTAGCAATAAAAATAATACTTTAACAATGGAAAAATTGGCTAACAATTAATTATACTAATGCCACTTCAACAAACATCTTAGAGTCTGCTATAAAAATCATTATAGAAGGTCACACTTTTTCCCATGAAGTATTAATTATAAGTAATTAAACAATGGGATGCACACTGTTGTTAAGCAGTTTTCAAGCTTAAAGTTGTTAAGCTCCTTTTCAGAGGTCCAGATGAATAGAGACACAAGTATTCATAAAACTTCTGATCCCAAGCAAGCTGGTTAGTTTTGGATGGTGGGAAGAGTATTTTTTTAAAGAAGAAATCCAGATATTTTCAGAAGACCCAAAGCTCTCCCCTCCTCCCAAATTTTCCACCCAATCTTTAGGTCATCTTTGCTACCACCATCGCCATAAGAAGGCTTGGGTCATCATGGCCCCAGAAGACATCCTTGTAGTTCTGAGAAGCTTCTAGCTCTCTATAAGAACACTACATACATGACTGGAAGTATAAAGGTTCTCTTTCCCCCAAATACCTTGCATCTTCATGTCACAGTAACTGAAATTTCACCATGATAGATTTTATTCTTTGGCTTAAAAAAAAAAAAGACAACTTTGTTCTCAAGAAACAAATATTTACTGAGCACTTACTAAGTTAGACGCTTAGGTGTGTGGCATATGCCATGCAAGTTACAGGAAAATACGAGAGGCTTGCTGTCCTCAAGGAGAAACATCCAAGCTGGGAAGCCATGAAGACACCAGAGTCCATGGCAATGTCATTGTGTTGGTCTCTGTGACCTCTTGGCATGTCTGTTAGAAGAGAAAAGACACCATGGAATACAGAGAACTCTGGAGAGCCAGGAGTGTGTGAAGCTAGGAGATACTCAAACGTCTCTTACACTACAAATCTGCCTTAGGCCAGAGCTGCCACTAACCACAGCAGGCCCACAGTCAGAATGATTCACCTGGGAGGGTCAAATTTCAATATACAGGTTTCTTTTCATTGAAAGATGTGCTGTCCATGTCTCGCTGACCTCTGATCTTTTGCCTACCTACTACTACCCTCCACCCCCACCCCCTAGTGTACCACTTCTTGTAGTAGAGAGGGGAACAGAATTCAGGGAAGGCTGGCCTTGGGAGAAAGAACTGAATGTGTAGGTGGTCTCAAAGGACCCTGGGACAGAGCCAATTAGTAGAAAAGTCTTGTATGGATCTGACTATTAGATTTCTTTTAGGGTTCCCCGAGTTACCCCAGGATCAAAGCAGGTGCCCTCTTCCTACTTTCTTCTTATATCCCTGACAGAGAGAGAAAATGAATTTCATCACAAAAAAATGAGGGGTGGGGGAGTGGGAGAAAGGAAATGGCTTGGGACAGGTGGGAATATGGAGTAAGGAAGATGACCCAGGCAGTTTCGCAGGTGCTCTGTACCCCAGCTCGAACATCTGTGGCCACCTCAGTGGTGCTGAGCCTGGGCCAGGCCGGACAGCTCTCTAAGACTTCATAAGTCTTTGTGGCTAGAGCTCAGTCCTGGGCTCATAATGTAGTGTGAAAATAAATAAAACAACACCTCAGCCCGTGGAAATTTAATAATGTGTTATATTTAAAGACAATATTAAAATAAAAACACAGTCCTCATTATGGGTTCACCCTTCTCTTTTTAATGATACTATAAACTTAAATAGAAAAAGTGCTCTACCCTACCTGCAAAATATGAAATGGGTGGGGTCAGAGAATCCTGTAAATACATTTTAAAATGTGTTTCTAAAACAGGTTCCCAGTTTATGGGTTTATTTTACCAACTTGTGGCTTGCTGGTTTACAGATCAGCTTTGAGCAAACCCAGGAACAGGCCTCAAACTTGACTCTGCCTTCCTAAGGGAAGGGGCTTCCATTGCAGGTGCTCACAGGTTGGGGGTGAAGGTGATGGGAGTAAAGGTTCATTAGGGGAGTCGACATGGAGTGCAGATTGATGGTAAAAGTAGATCCCCAAATTAGAAACTACTGAAAGCCCCAAATTATGGCTTCAAAGAAGTCTGATAAATGGGTTCATTCATTGCCTTTGGTCTTGCAAACACAGGGGACCTTCTGAGCAGCATGTCATGGATATTAGGAAGCCTGACCTCTCTCTCTCTCCTATGGAATCAGTCAACATCTTCATTTTAATACTGTCCTTCCTAGATAATATCTACCTCCATCATTTCTTTCTCAATATACCATCTATGTAGGACCAAGAGGATGATTGTTATGGAGGCCCATGAGAGAGTGACTGCTTTCTACTCTGAGTTAGGAACAAGAAAACTATAGAAAAGATCAGTGATTCACATGCTCCTACCTCTAACTCCCATCCCAACCTCAAACGAAATACAGATCTCCTGCCTCCTGAAGAGGACTTCTAGTAACTTTCCCCAGGGCTTTTGCTCTTTCCCCTATTTGAAATACCCTTCCTTCCCTCTGTTCAAGTCTGTTCAACTCTCTGCGCACAAAGCCTCACCAACCACCCAGCCTAGGGTGAATGATTTCTCCTTCAAACTCTAATACCATGACCCCCTCTCAACCCACATCACATTCACCATAAATTACTGACTGTTGTCAGAGATGGGTCATTTTAAATGGATTTCTGGGCCTCTGAAGCTTCAGTTTGCAAAAGATTTACCTAAGAAACATAGTGTACATGTAGATTTCTGCAGATTTTCTATGGTGGAATCTAGGAATATACATTTTTAATTAGTTGTCCTGGTGATTCTGGTGCAGTTAGTCCAAGAATCTGGTGCAGGCGCCCTCCTGTGTATATGTCTGTTTTCCTGACTAGACGGCAGGTCCTCAAGGACATGAACTGGATATTATTCATATTTGTATCCCCAGAAGTTAGGATATAGTCAAGGCCAACTTCATGGCCTGTGATCTGTGCTGTCACCCGGAGCCCTGAATTTGGTCTCATCCTCTATGTTGCCATCCTGATCTTGCTAATAACGTTTGAATTAAGGGCCCCACAATTTAATTTTGCAATAGGCCCTGTAGCTTATGTGTCCAGTCCCAGTTGTAGTAGGCACCCAGTATTGCATGTTAAGATAAAAGACAACACAGTTTCAAGGACTGACTGCTGGCTCTGCCACTTGCGATTTGTGTGACTTTGGCAAGGTTATTTAATGTCCCTAAGCCTCAGTCTCTTCATCTTTAAAATTGGAATAGGAATAGAAATAATAGGGGCACCTGGGTGGCTCAGTCGGTTAAGCGTCTGCCTTCAGCTCAGGTCATGATCCCGGGGTTCTGGGATCTCCCCGCATGGGGCTCTCCACTCAGCGAGGAGTCTGCTTCTCCCTCTCCCTCTGCCCCTCCCCCTGCTTGTGCTCTCTTTCTCTTTCTCTCAAATAAATAAAATCTCAAAAAAAAAAATAGAAATAATAACAATAGCTATAATGAAAACTAAGTTAGATGCTCCAGGTTAGGTGCTTGCTGCAGTGCCTGACACATAATAAAATCTCAATAAATACTCAATACTCTGCTTCCTACTCCTTCTACCACTACCAATTCAATGCCGCTACAACCAACATAAAAATGAATTGGATCCCAAGGAGAAGATATTGACACGGACACCGAATGAACATCTTCAGGAAAGTTCTGTGCTTGTGTGGGTTCTAGCTTCTCAACTTTGCTAGCTGTTAGGAAACCTCTGAGAGAACTCAAGAGTGCCTGGCTGGCTCAATTGGAAGAGCATGGGATTCCTGATCTCAGAGTCATGAGTTTGAGCCCCACGTTGGGCATGGCGATTACTACATAAATAAACTTCAAGAAATCTCTGAGACAACTGAAATTACCATTTCATCTTTTAAGAAACAAGAGACAGCAAAGAACATTTGCAATTCCCATCACAAGCAGTAATTAAACTAGATCTCTTGAAAGATTTCTGACATCTACTATTCAGCATTACTCCCTCCCATCCCACCATTGAACATTTGCATTCTCTTCCCCTTTATCTCATCCAAAAAAAAAAGAAAGAAAGAAAGAAAGAAAGAAAGAAAGAAAGAAAGAAAGAAAGAAAGAAAGAAAGAAAGAAAGAAAGAAAAAGAAAAAAAAAAAGAGTCTTTAACAAGCCCCTGGTGCCTGGTGGTGAGGGAAGGAGGCAGGTAGAACGTGGCTTCCTTATGGAGGATGGCAGAAATAAGGCAGGTCCTGTGAGGCAGTGTGCACCTCTGTTAATTTAGGGACAACTCTTTTCTTGGTAAATTAGTTTCTCTTTTTCTAGCTTTTTAAAATTTTTCAATGTATTTAACTCCCAGAGAGGTCATGTCATTTGAAGTAGGTTTTCTTAGAATGTTCTCAATTTGTCACTTCCCTGCTAATGCCCTTGTACTTTTCTGAGTTTTGGGGGAGCTCCGAATCTCTATTTCTCCTTGACCAGTTGGATCAGGCAGACTTCCAGGATGATTGGAATCAAGGTTTTTCTCCAGAAGTGGTTGGTTAAAGGTCTTTACTCTGAAACTAGTGAGATTTTGTTATTTCTCTCTTCGTTTGGGAAGAGCAGAGGATTTCAAACATATATGACATAAGTCTTTTGAGAGCTAACACTTATGCAACTTTAGAGTTTATATCTTGCCTCATCAAATCTTTGTTCTTCAATATATTCTATCCATAATCTAGACTTATTTCACCTACATTCCTCCTCAGTCCCCTAACCTCCAACAACCCATGACAGTTAGACAAAGCATAGATTTTTTTTTTTTAATAAGCTAAGGACACTCAGCTATTCCTTCTGAATTCAGGACAATGATCTCTAGTTCTTTCTTCATGAGAAATCTACAACAGAATCCTCATTTTCATAAGTTTGGGTTTTCCTCTTCTCTCTCCAAGAACTCCTAAAGCAAGGTAGCAAGAGCAATAGGGGACACTGAAGCCTTGTAGAAAGATGATTGCTGTCTATTTCTAGTACTTCTCTAGAGCACTAGAGACAATTATTAATTTCATTGAACCTATATTTCTCAACACCATCTACATTTTAATTTCTCTCCTTTTTTGTACCTGTCTTCCCATTTTTAGTTGCTCTCAATCTAATGGACACTTTTAATTATGGTTAATTATAACATATACTTGAAAATATTTCCAGATTCTTCTTGTGCCTTTAAGTCCCTCCTGAATAAAAATATTTAAGGGTAAGAATAAGACTATATTCTAAATACTGTTAAAAAAGAAAAAGCCAAGTTACCAGGTGTCCAGAATATCCTTCGGATGGTGGTCATGAATCTTTGTCCAAAAACCCAGCTGTGAAAGAGATGTAACTTCCTGTATTTTTCTATAACTGAACTTAATGTTCATTATAAACTCTCATGCTTCAGGTAGGAGAAGCTTAAGCCCAGTCTATGTAGGCCTGTCATTCTCCCCCTGGAGTTGTG
Organism: Mirounga angustirostris; assembly: GCF_029215605.1. Taxonomy (NCBI): domain Eukaryota; kingdom Metazoa; phylum Chordata; class Mammalia; order Carnivora; family Phocidae; genus Mirounga; species Mirounga angustirostris. Next base: position 78,178,328 of record NW_026991713.1, read on the forward strand.
TCTAATTTCTAGGAAGTCTCATGTGGTACCAAAGCCTGATTTTTATACCGTCATCACCTATCCACGATGACATTTGTCCTGCTGTCCTGTTTCTATCAGGTCTTTGATTCTATCCATATAGGTCATTGCTCAGTTGTTCTCCCTATTTACAAGGCTTCTCCATATCTGTGTGTTTGATCTGTCTATTTGTCTATATCTTACATCTGTCTGTCTGTTAAGTCATTCTCCACTAGTGTCCATGCTTCTCCCTTTCTGGGGCATGGGATCCTTCTGTTTCTCTCACAAAAGGCCGGGCTACAGAAAACCCGATGGGACTGTGAATAGGCCATCACTCTGTCTGAGCTGCTCTTGGGTAGCTCTGGAACATGTGGAAATTCTGTGAGGCCATCCCAGTCAGCCTGAACACACTACATAGCAGACTTTCTCCTTGCCACCTTTCTCAGTTCTTCCAGGGAAAGAGAAGCCAGGCCTCTACTGCTCTCAAACCCGCAAAACCAAATTGAATTTCATCTGGCCTCCTCCTCTGAATCTGAGAGAAAGAGAGAGGCAGGAGGCTTTCTTTCTCAAGGACTCACACCTTGAAATGAAATGTCAGTTCACTTTCTGCTTCCTCTTAAATTTCCCCCCACTCCCTGGCAGAGGGACACTTTGCTCATGTGTGTACTTGTAGGAGAATGCCACAGGAATCCTCCTTTGGGCATCATGATCTTTTCCCCAAATCTATTTCATTTCCTCTGCACGCAGCTTTTCTTTCCCCTCGAGGACCTACACTTTTGAAACTCAAAAGCCAGGGGGGAAAAGTTCTTGCTCTTTTCTTTCAGGTTCTTCATCCAGCCACTGAAGCAGTTATTGCAGAGCACCCATCAACTTCCTGAATGAAAGTAGAAATCTCTAGAGCTGTGCTGTCCAGTATGGTAGCTGTAGGCCACGTGAGCCTATTGAGTACTTGGAATGTGGCTAGCCCAAACGGAGATGTGAAAAGTACATACTGAATTTCAAAGACAAAAAGAATGTACAATATCTCGTTGATCATTTTTTATGTTAATACCATGTTGAAATGATATTTTGGATATATTTGGTTAAATAAAAATACTATTAAAATTAATTTTACCTGTTTCTTTTTACTTTTTTTAATGTGGCTACTAGAAAAATTTAAATTATATATGTGGCTTGCATCTGTGGCTTACATTATATTTATATTGGATGGCACTGCTCTAACAGAATAAGTAATGGGAAACAAAAATAAATAAGTCAATATTTTAAAACTATTATCACACATCTGCAGCATATCCTGCCCAAATTTGCTGTTTAAAAAACATTGTGAAATTCAGTAATTATTCAATATGTGTTATGTACCACATCTGCACAATAAGCTGGGGGAATAAAGATGAATATTATATTATCCTTTCCATCAAGGAATTCAGTTTGGTAGGACAAACTCATGAGTATGTAACTAATGACCAAAAATGCCATGTGACAAGTTCAGAGTGGGGGTATTATTTCTTCTTTTTGGGTAGAATGGGGAAAAGTAAGATGAGAGACAGACTCCTCAGAGGAGTTGCTATCTGGGATGCATAGACCTTGGTGTGGAGAGGACATTCCAGATACAGAGAACTACCACAGAGGAGTCAATGTGTTCAGGACATAATGAAAAGCTTAGTGTGGTTGCAGACAATCTGGGTCAGAAAGGAAGAATTTGGAAACTCTGACTGGGATCAGATTATGAAAGATCTCAAATGTCAAGCTGAGGGGATTAGACCTATCTTCTAAAGGAATGGTGACCCATCAAAGACTTTTAAGCAGAAAAATAGCATGGTTAGATTGGAATTTTAGAAAGATAACTTTGGCAGAAAAGTGGAGTGTAAATGAAAATGGGGAGAAACAAGAGGCTGGGGGGGCGGGGAGGTTAGGTTCTTATCACTACATTTTCCTGTGACTTTGGGATAGACTGATTCCATAGCAGATCCATTTGGTCTAATCATTGCTCATACGTGAAAATAAAGGTTAAAAAAAAGTGCCACTTTTGGGATGCCTGGGTGGCTCAGTGGGTTAAGCATCTGCCTTCGGCTCAGGTCATGATCCCAGTGTCCTGGGATCGAGTCCCACATCGGGCTCCCTGCTCAGCAGGGAGTCTGCTTCTCCCTCGCCCACTCCCCCTGCTTGTGTTCCCTCTCTCGCCATCTCTCTCTCTCTCTGTCAAATAAATAAATCTAAAATCTTTAAAAAAAAAATGCCACTTTTTTTCAAAATCCTAGTTAAAACAGAACTTTTCTAGTCTTCTATTCAAAGCTAGCTTGGTAACATTCTATTTCTGGTTGCTCAGGAATCAAATGTTCAGGGGGAAAAAAGCTTTATCTCTTCCTAGAGAGCACTCAGTCCACTAATGGCTTCAGTTGGTTATATGCAGTTAACTCTTGAATTTTCTTAGTTCCATTTTCGGGTTTGATACAAAAGAGCCATGGGTAAAGGTGAAACAGTCCTGTGCATATTGAGCAATGTGTGTGTTCTCTCTCTCTCTTTTTTTTTTTAAAGATTTTATTTATTCATTTGAGACACAGAGATACAGAGAGAGAGAGAGAGCACGAACAGTGGGAGAGGCAGAGGGAGAGAGAGAAGCAGACTCCCCGACGAGCCAGGAGCCCGATGTGGGGCTTGATCCCAGGACCCTGGGATCACGACCTGAGCCGAAGGCAGACGCCCAACCATCTGAGCCACCCAGGCACCCCTGTGTGTTCTCTCTTAATTGGTCTAAAAGTGATCCAATCAGCTCATCCTCCCACCCCCTAAAATTGGTTTCTTTTCTTTTTTTTATATTTGTAAACATTTATTCTCTTGAACTGAAAAAGGCTTGCATCAGCACACATTGTACAGCCTTGCAAATTACACAGAAATTGAAAAAAAGTTCCTTGTTCATAAGTGCAATGAATCTTTGATGTCCAATGATCCGCTGCAAACAATGAAAACAAATTTTAAACTACTTAAGAAGTTTCCAGCACTCATCAAATGCATTTCCTTAGGTGACAAAAAAATCCACAAGGAGGGGAATGCAAATAAGTGGCATTTAGTTATCAGAGGGACACTTAAAAAAAAAAAAAGTGGAAGTATTTTCTTGCCTAAAATGATTCCTATTCCCCTTTGAATCTAAGTGGTTTGATTAAGAAGTGTTAAGAACATAATTTACTTTACACTTAATGTTCATACTACCTAAATGAATAGGGAAAGGACCCTATGAGGGAGCTCTGCATTTTCTGAAAATTGTTTCTGTGTTTAGAGATACAGGGGAAGAGTAATCTTCTATTTGAGGGCTCTCCTTAGGTACCCTCCAGCCCCCCCCAAAAGATAGTACATGCTTTTGACTTGGTTATTCCACTCCTATATTCTTTTCCCCCAAATTCTGTGTTGGGTCACATTGTGCTGGCTGCAAAAAAGAAATACAGGTTGCAAGTGGATTGGTTTCTTTTCAATCACAAGGCACAACGAAGGGGCAAATATCAGCCCCACTCCGCCCCATAGAGAAACAGCTGATCAACACAGCTAGAGAAGAAAAGAGAGCCTGGAACCATTAATCTCAAATTGCACCTCTACTTTGGTTGGGGGATGAATCTAGGAGAATACATCAAATTCTTAAAAAAAAAAAAGGATCCTTCCTGAATATGCTGATTTGTTGGCTGGGTAGATATGCATTCATTCTCTGGAGTTAACTGAAAGCACTATTGATCGCAGTAGAATAAGTCCATCTGAAACAATGTTTAGAAATCAGCAAACAACATTTTGACTCTTCCAATGTGAGATGCCTCTTAGTTCTCTTGCAGCTAAATAACATAAGTAATCACACATCAGTCCTATATTGTATCACCTTACTACTATGAACAGCATCATGGCCTCTAAGTATACAATTTAAATAATGTGAGAGATTATATGACAGCTGACTCAGAGTTTAAATATTTTTTCCAGTAAATATTTCTGAAAATTTTATAGCATGAGTCAAGAGATTCTTGAGGATAACCCTTGGATCTAGGTGAGTCTGAGAATAACAACTGGTATGCTCAAACCTGTGTTTAAAGGGGCATTTCCACCTAATTGTCTGCATTTAGCTGGTCAGAGGCATAAAAGGCTTTGGCCTTCTGGTTCTTAGGCTCAAAAAAAAGAAAGCAAGTAATTTAGAACAAATCTGAGAAGTAAATCAGTATCAGTAAATAATATGTGACCCTAAGTGTTACATTCTTTAAATTGGTATGAACAAAATCCAAAATGCAGGTCCAATGGTCCCAGGGGGGTGCACAATCACTATGTTTGCCTCACTATTCCTCTGCAAAGGGACATGTAAGTTATTCTGAAAGCAAATAATACCTTGACATATTTGGGAGGCAGCACATAAATCAAGAACAAACTTGCTCAAGTTGACCCAGACTTAAAAACTTTTGCAATTGTATGGTGTGACTAAGCCTGCTAAAGGCTTAATTTTACCTAGTACCATAAAGAATCTCACTTAGAGCAGTGAACTATAGTTATTTAGCACAATGGTCAGGTTTGTTAGCAATAGGATAGGCCTACAAGGGAATCAGAAAAGGACAATCAAGGATAGATAAACCCAAAAGTTTTTAAAATAAGGGGCGCCTGGGTGGCTCAGTTGGTTAAGTGTCTGCCTTCAGCTCAGGTCATGATCTCAGAGCCCCACATCAGGCTCCCTGCTCAGTGGGGAGTCTGCTTCTCCCTCTCCCTCTGCCCCCCCACCGCTTGTGCTCCCTCTCTCTTTCAAATTAATAAAAAAATAAATCTAAAAAAATAAAATAAACATCTTGGCTGATTTAACTCAAAACTGTCCTCTTTTGTTTTAAATAGAAAATAATTTATTAAGCAAATGAAATTTACTTAATTGTTCTGACTTATTTCAAATATTGTTCTTTGATATATTTTAGGTAGCCAAAAAGCCTTCAGAGATTTTTAAAAAGTAAATATTGATGTCTTTTTTTAAATTTTATTTTAAAAACTAAAATACTTAGTTTAAATTCTGGGAAAAGTTCAGAGTCCTAGATTGGAGTGTTAACAATAGCAAAGATCCTAAATGCATGGCAGGAAAAAACCTTCTTTTCTTCTCTACTTAAGCCGTATTTGAGACCGTCACAGATTCTCTTACTATATTCAAACAACACAGAATTAATGTGTGTAAAACAAAATCCTTAATGTCAACCAAAATCCTAGTTCTTGATGGTACACAATTTGGAAATCATTTCATACTTTTGTTGTGGAATCTCCCATCTCTTTTTCAGGCATAGGGCTTGCATATCTCCAGAATTAAAACCACTTCAAGCTTTATAATCTCTGTAGATCATTGTTTTGCTAGGATATCCCATGCTGGTTTCATCAGCCCGATCAAATCTTTGCCTTCAGGCAAACATCTGCAGTTGTTGGCCCTCAGGTGCTTGAGAGTCCCTGTACTTCAAGACAGTCCCCCTAAAGAAAAAAAAAGAAAAACCTCCAGGAAGTCTGCAGGTGCACGTGTGTTTTAGGGGAAATTAATGATGGATTGCCCTTTTATGTTGTATATTCAAATAGGCGGTTATGTGTTTGCACTGATTTAGTTCTGACCTTAAGCACACAAAACATGAACTCAGAGCCTTTTCTTGGTACTTGTGATGGAGTTCCCCTTTCTCTTGGGCAAAACATGTATCTTTAAGAGTACTGACTAAAGGATTGAAGAAATGAGCTTTCTGGGGGGGGGGGGGAAATATCTAAAGAATCTCTGTAAAGAACCATGCTACTAGAGAGAATAAACTCATAGATACCATTGCCTTATCACTTTGGGAATTTATCTATGACAAAGACAAGATTCTCAGGGCTGTTTTGGCCCCAAAGCAGAAGACAATGCGAAGTAGATGGCTTACATCCAAGACCTCAGATGCCCAAAGGCACGGATTGCCACATACGTTTCTGCAAGTTTTTGTTCTTTATCCTTTTGGTTATTTTCTTCCTTATCTACTGGTTCAGGAATTTATATTATTAGTAGACACTCTTATTCTTAATCATGGTACACCCAATATCCTTACTCCCAACAATCAGTAGAAATAAGCTTCAACCTCCAGACAGCAACAAAGTTGAACTACCTCTAGCAAATCAAAGGAAAAGCCCACTTGGCTATTGAAAAACAGATTTAAGTAGTTTAAGAAACATATGGATCATGTTTGCTTACATACTTTTTTGTCTCGGTGTTTCTGTGTTGCAGTCACTAAGTGTGAATAACTCTGGAGCCACTTTCCCTCCAGAAGATTCTATATATAATTATCGAACAAGAAGAATCAGGACTGTCAGTTGAGATAGCAACACTCAATGCAAGATCACAAACAACTGAACAGCGGTGCAGATTTGGATTCATCATTTTCCTGAAGGAAACTAGCCTATCCTTCCACTTAGACGAAGGAATGACCAGAGGGAGAGACGGACAGACGAAAACTGGCTCTGCTGGCAGCTAGTGAGGAGGGTACTAAGAATTAAGACATAAATCATAACTTGCAAATCTGCACAACTCACAAAACAGATAAACTGTATCAAAATATGATGAAGACAAAATATCTAAGCTCTAACTCTCTTAACTCCAGCTCATTCAGACCCCAATGCTCTAATAGTAATTCCAGATAGATCGATAATGTTCTAAAGATAAGACCATGGAGTATTCTAATAACTCACCTAGTTTACAAATTCTTGAGCTATCCCTGCTCAGGCCTTCCTATGACTGACTCCTGCCCTCCAAACCCTTGAAATACCCTTCCTTAATTACCCCTTTTGAGATGCCTCACTGTTCCCCTGATGTTCCAATCCTTCAGCAACTAATGAAGCCTTACTTCATTCGACTAAGTCATGCTTCTTTAGTCTGTGGATTTTTCCCTAAGTACACAGGGATGGGAGTGCACTACAGTATTATGCTTAAGTGCATGGACTCTAGAACCAAATCGCCTGGGTTTGAATATCATCCTGCCACTCACTAGCTGAGGGACCTTAGGCAAGTTCCTTCTCTATACCTCAGTTTCCTCATCTGTTAACTGGAGATAATAATTGGATCTACGACAGAAGTTTGTTGAGATTAAATGAGTTAATACATACAAAGTGCTTAGAAATAATGCCTGGCATAAAGTAAGTTGTTGCTGTTACCACCAGAGGTAAATCAAGGGTTTAGTAACCACTGGGGAGATACAAATCAAAACCACAGTGAGATATCACCTCACACATGTTAGAATGGCTGTTATCAAAAAGATAAGAAATAACAAGTGTTGGTGAGGATGTGGAGAAAAGGGAACCCTTGTGCACTGTTGGTGGGAATATAAATTGGTGTGGCCACTAGAGAAAACAGTATGGAGGTTCCTCAAAAAATTTAAAAAAGAGCTATCATATGATCCAGCAATTCTACTTCTGGGTATTTATCCAAAGGAGATGAAAACACTATATTGAAAAGATATATGCACCCCCATGTTCACTGCAGCATTATTTATAATAGCCAAGACATGGAAGTAACCTAAGTATCCATGAATAATAAATAAATGGGTAAAGATGGATAAATGGATAGAGAATGTGATATATATACACATATATACACAAACACACGATGGAATATTATTCAGCCATAAAAAAAAAGAAGGAGATCTTGCCATTTGCAACAACATGAATGAAACTTGAGGGCATTAGGCTAAGTGACAAATATGATTACACTTAAATGTGGAATCTTAAAAAAAAAAAAAAGCAAGCGAATAAACAACCCACAGAACTTAGAGAGAACAGATTAATGGTTGCCAGAGGTGAGGTTGGGAGTTGTGCAAAATGGGTAAAGGTGCTCAAAAGGTACAACCTTCCAGTTATAAAACAATTTCTGGGATGTCGTGTACGGCACGGGGACTATAGTTGATAATAGTGTATTGTATATTTGAAAGTTCTTAAAAGAGTAGATCTTTAAAAATTCTCATCACAAGAAAAAAAATGTGTAACTATGTGAGGTGATGGATGTTAACTAGACTTACTGTGATGATCATTTCACAATATATTCAAATATGAAGTCATTATGTTGTACACCTGAAACTAATAATGATGTTAAAAATATCAATTATATCTCAATTTTTAAAAAATTTTGGAAGTGAGAACCCGTCATTTGGGGAAAATCCTCTAGGCAAAGAGAAAAATAATCCTAGAAAAGCATTGATAGAACGGAGCAAGAGAGGGTGGAAATCTTCCTCCTGGACATCGTCTTGGGCTGGGCAGTGTTCCTACGACAGTCGTGCATAGTAGATGCTGATTCTTGGCTATTTAAAGACCATTCCAGGTCTCCTTCTCACTAGCCACCTCCCACTATGGTCTGGAGAGCTATCTCCAGTCTTGCCAGACTTCCTTGCAGCTGGGGTAGAATGCCAAGTTCTGGCCAAGGAAAAACAAGACATCTTCGAAGGGAACTCCTGGGAGAGGTTTTTCTTTCTAGATAAAAAAATGAACCCTTCATTCTTCATCTTGCCTTAAACATGAATGTGATGCCTAAAGCTGTGTTGGCTTTACTCAAAGTTACAAGTACGAGGAAGAAAGCAAGCATATGAGGATGGTGGAAGATAAAGGTAGGAACATTCTGAATCCTTGGTGGCATGCAGAGCTACTGGACCAATGCCAGCAAACACCTAACTTCAGATTTCTTGTTAGGAGAGAGGGAAAAAGCGCCTATTGTTTAATCTACTATTAATCAGATTTTGTTGTTGTTGCTTGCCCCAAAAGCATTTCTATCAGATACAGCATGTTATTCAGAGTCTTTATGTATATGTATGTGGAGAAGTAACATCAATGCTTCATGTCCCATCAGTTCTAATAACAAGTTCCTCACCCTCTAGAGCTGCACAAAATTGGAATACTCATCAGAATCACCTGGACATCTTTTAAGAAATAAAGATTATTGGCTGATACCCAGAAATATTGCCTCAGGAGATCAGATTGATCTACTGTGCTCATGGTTTGGGAACAACATCAAGATCCACTCTAGGTCATAAGTTAAGTGAAAAAATTCTAGTTTTTGTGAGATAGTCCCTTTCTAAAAGAACTAAGGAATTCTAATTGCTGAGGATAATCCATAGCTATTATCCAAGTAAATTCAATCAATCAAGAATGGAACACACACTTTAGGACTTCATTTCTCAGTCTAGAGTTTTGGGAGCCCATCCCCAAAGTACTGAAATATTCTAAGATTGGGACCCAGAAATTGGCATTTTAAACACCAGACAGATTCTGATTCCTCTCCTCTAGGTGATTTTACAGGCTACCACTCACTCCCTTAACAATATTTATTAATGAATCACCATATAGCAGGCATTGTTCCAGGCACTGTGTGTCCAGCTGTGAGAAAGAAAAACTAGGCCTATATCCCAGTATGGCCTACATGATGGTGGGAGTGGAGTAGGGACATAGACAAATTAAAAAGGAAAGAAATAAATCAACAGGAATTTCAGATAATAAGTTCTATTAAAAAAAAAACAAAACACCATGATGATGTAATAGACAATGCATGCTTGCAATGGCATGGAGGAAGGCGTCAGAGAAGGGCCCACTACAGAAACAACATTGAAGCTTAGGTCTGAAAGGACAGAGAGGGCCAACCTTGCAATGAATTGGGAGAAGAGCTTTCCAGGAAACAGCAAGGCAGAGGCTTAGAGCAAGAATTAGCTGGGGCAAATGTGAGGAACAGAAAGAAGGCCAGTTTAGAGGGAGAGGTAAGAGAGGAGGTCAGAGCAGAGACGTAAGGTTGTTGGGCCAGTGTAAGAAGTTTGGGGGAAATACTATTTTGGGGGGAAGCTAGCAAAAGGATACTTTTGAACAGTTTCTGCTATGCCATGAATTAGTTAACAAGGAATTAGGTCCAATCACATAGAAGCAATACAGAAGATTGTGCCAGTGAAGAATGGAGCAGTTGGGCAATTAAAGGTATTTTTCTCTAAGCTCTTGTTACTCAAATTGTAGTCCATCAACCAGCAGCATCTGCATCATGTGGGAACTTACTAGAAATGCAGAATTTATGGCCTTACTCCAGACTTTGTAAAATCAGAACTGTATTTAAAGAAGATTTCCAGATTCATGTGCGCCTTCAAGCTTGAAAGCTACTGCTGTTAAGCCTAGGGTCATTAACCCTGTCTGTATATTGGAATCACCTTGGAGGTTTAAAAACACTGATGCCTGAGTCCCAACATTAGAGATCTGATTTGAAGGAGGGACAGAAGTAGGAGGAGGTGGAGGGGACATCAGGAAATTTATAAGCACAGCAAACATTAAAGCATGATTGATGTGCAAAAGGTCATATGAGAAGCTCAAACAAATGTGGATTTTTGAGCCTTCCCCAAAGATTCTAATTCAGGAGGCCTGGGATGGGTTTCGGGAACTTGCATTTTTAACCAGCACAACACAATTTGAGAAACACTGCATTAAGAAACTGTTGAAGGTGGGACACCTGGGTGGCTCAGTCAGTTAAGCGTCTGCCTTCAGCTCAGATCATGATCTCCGGGTCCTGGGATCAAGTCTTGCATCGGAATTCTTGCTCAGCGGGAGTCTGCTTCTCCCTCTGCTTGTGCGCGTGCTCTCTCTCTCTCTGACAAATAAATAAATAAAATTTAAAAAAAAAAAGGAAACTGTTGAAGGAAAAAGAAAGAAACACTATGAAATAAGGATACCAATTAATTTGGTTGCTGATTGATGTGTATCTCTGGGTGAATCTACTTAGTAACAGCACATCTTCTGAAAGCATAATAAAATAATGTAGATGTCTGATGATTATCATCAAGATCAGAGATATCCTCCTGTCAGAAGTTACACTGGCTGTAAAGATTTTATAAAACATTCTGTAATCTAAAAAAGGGCCAAGGTCATGCACCAGCCTGTACTAAGGAAACCCTACATGTAGGAAGAAATTTCTTTCCAGGCTATAGAAGGAATTTTTCTCTTAAACCACATACTGTCTAATGATTGACAACTAAATCAAGAAGTTCCTTATAGCTTTAGAGCGCTTAAAAAACAGGATGGTACAAATAGAGTGACCATAGCTACTGTTCTGCAGTGAGCCAGCTTTTCCTAACTCTCTGAGGTCCCACCTTTTCCAAGAAGATTTTATGCAACACTCACACCTCCAGGATTCTTCTTGTCTGAACTTCAGTTGGGCTCTCAGACTGCGTATTACTTGATTCATTACTATTTCATTCCTTGTTAATTGTCTGGTATGTGACAGCTTCATTTTCCTAACAAGATTGTTAAACTGCTTAAAGACAAGGATGATGTCCATCTCATACTTTTATTTCACACAATGCCTGGACATCGCTGACTATGCAAAAGAAGCTTAGCAAATTGTTGTTTGGTTGGATAATGGCAATAAATACTTTATCCTGTCTTCCTGAATGGTTTCATTGATCATGATGAGTGATCCTTAAAAGAGCAAAAGCACACTCATTACTGGGAGATCCTAAAATATAAGCCATCCATCAGTATTAAAATAGCAATAAGAATAGCAACCGAGTAGTTTTGTTGCACTTTCGTTTTTTTCAAAGATTTATGGGAATTGTATCATTGAATTCCCATGACAACCAGTGACAGCTGTTGAAAAGAATTTTTTTAATTATTGTGGTAAGAACACTTAACATGAGATCCACGCTTTTTGACAAATTTTTGAGTGCACAATACAGTATTGCTAACTATTGGAACCAAGTTGTACAAAAGATCTCTAGAACGTATTCATTTTGCTTAACTAAAACTATATATCTATTGAACAGCAACTCCCCAATTCCCCAAACCCCCAGCCCCTAACAACCACCATCCTGGCTTATTTCACGTAGCATAAAGTCCTCTGGGTTCATCCATGTTGTCACATATGACAGGATTTCCTTCTTTTTTAAGGCTGAATACTATTCCATTGGATGCTTACACTATATTTTCTTTACCCATTCATATGTAGATGGAAATTTAGGTTATTTCCATATCTGGGCTATTGCAAATAATGCTGCAATGAACATGGGAATGCACCCATCTCTTCAAAATACCAATTTCAATTCTTTTTGGATATATACCCAGAACTGGGATTACTGGATCCTGTGGTAATTTTATTTTTCATTTTTAAAGGAACCCCTATATTGTTTTCCATCCTAGCTGCACTCCATTTTACATTCCCACCAAAAGCGTACAAGAGTTTCACTTTCTCCACATCCTCGCCAACATTTATCTTTTGTTTATCTGGTAATAGCCATCCAAACAGGTGTGAGGTGATATCTCACTGTGGTTTTGATTTGAATTTCCCTGATAATTAGTGATGTTGAGCATCTTGTCATATATCTGTTGGCCACTTGTGTGTCTTCTTTGGAGAAATGCCCACTGAAGTCTTTTGCCCATTTTTAAATGGTTTTGTTTATTTATTTATTTAGCTAATTATTTATTTAGCTAATTATTTATTTAGCTATTTAGCGATTGAGTGTAAGAATTCCTGTATATTGGGCGCCTGGGTGGCTCAGTTGGTTAAGCGACTGCCTTCGGCTCAGGTCATGATCCTGGAGTCCCGGGATCGAGTCCCGCATCGGGCTCCCTGCTCGGCAAGGAGTCTGCTTCTCCCTCTGACCCTCCTCCTTCTCATGCTCTCTGTCTCTCATTCTCTCTGTCTCAAATAAATAAAATAAAAAAAAAAGAATTCCTGTATATTTTGGATATTAACCCCATATCAGACATGGGGCTTGCAAATATTTTCTCTCATTCTATAGGTTGCCTCTTCACTCTATTGATTCTTTCCTTTCTGTGCAGAAGTTTGTCATTTGGTGTAATCTCACTTGTCTATTTTTACTTTTGTTGCCTATACTTCGGTGTCATATAGAAAAAAATCATTGCCAAGACCAATGTAATGAAACTCTTCTCCTATGTTTTCTTTTGGGAGTTTTATAGTTTCATGTCTTAAGTTTTTGAGCTGATTTTTGTGTATGGTCTAAGAAGGGTCCAATTTCATTTTTTGCAAGTGAATATCCAGTTTTCCCAATACCATTTCCCCGAAAAGATTATCCTTTCCTCGTGATATATACTTGGCACCCTTATAAAAGATAAGTTCGCTGTATATGCATGGGTTTATTTCTGGAATCTTTGTTCTGTTCCTTTGGTCTATATGTCTATCTTTATGGCCAGTATCATACTATTTTAACTATGGTAGTTTTGTAATCAGGAACTGTGATGCCTCCAGCTTTGTTCTTCTTTCTCAAGATTACTTTAGCTATCCATGGTCTTTTGTGGTTCCCTATGAATTTTAGAATTTTTTTCTATTTCTCTGAAAAAAATGTCATTGGGATTTTGATAGGGATTCCATTGAATCTGTAGATTATTTCAGTTGTATGGACATTTTAACAATATGAAGTCATCCAATCTATGAATACATAATGTCTTTCCATTTATGTCTTCTGTAGTATCTCTTACCAGTGTTTTATAGTTTTCAGCATATAAGTCTCTTACCTCCTTAATTTGTTTTTGTTTTTGTTTTGTCCCTAAGTATTTTCTTTTTGATGCTATGGTGTTATTTTCTTAATTTCCTTTTCAGGTAGTTTGTTGCTAGTGTATAGAAATGATTTTTGTATGTTTATTTCATAACATACAACTTTATTGAATTCATTTATTAGTTCTAATGGTTTTGTTTGTAGTCTTTAGGGTTTTTCTACCTGTAAGATCATGTCATCTGCAAGCACAGATTATTTTACTTCTTCCTTTCCAATTTGGATGCCTTTTATTTCTTTTTCTTGCCTAATTGTTTGGCTAAGACTTCTAGACTATGCTGAACAGAAGTTGCAAGAGTGGGCATCCTTGCCTTGCTCCTGATCTTAGAGGAAAAGCTTTCAGCTTTTCATCATTGACTATAATATTAGCTATGAGCTTTTCACATAAGGCTTTTATTATATTGAGGTAAATTCCTTTTATATCTAGCCTATTGAAAGTTTTTATCATGAAAGTGTGTTGAGTTAAGAGCTCCCCCTCCCCGTCAATCTGAGGTTGATGAAATTGGGGCTCAGAGAGCTCTTAATCAGCGTGCCACTGGCCCACGTATGAATTAGGAAAAGATGACCCTTCCTCCATGGGGAAGCAGCTAGGACGCCAATTTGGCAAGTGGAATATGCCCACTTTACCTCAGCTAGGTGACCTTGTGTAGAGCATAACTTCTAAAATTCTGGCAGAGGCTTTACTTGCAAAAACTCTCCCATTGCCTCTTGACACATCAAAATAAAACCAAAGGCTTAATGTTCTTTCCACTACCCACACTGGTCAGGCCAGGGTATATTTGTTTGAGTGTTTAAGAAGGCAAGAGAACAAAATTTCCAACCTATAGCCAGAGAGAATCAGCCACAGACAACGTGAATAGAGGAAAAACAACTTTTCATAGCATAGATTTTGCAACTGGAAAACTGTAGGGGAAGACATATCAGCCAGGTACTCTACCTTGAGAGAAAATGATTGTGATAGATTGCAAAAATGGCCACAGTACTTTGTATCTCCTCCCTCAAAAGGTGGAGTCTATTTCCTTACCCATTGAATTTAGAATGGCCTTGTGACTGAAATGATGGATAGAATATGGAAGAGGTTGCAACATGAGAGTTCTGTACCTGGGCCTCCACAAGCCTAGCAGCTTTCAGACTATTGATGAGAGGCATGTGGCCCAGTCACCCTCCAACTTCCCCACAAACAGTGAGACAACCACTAGACACACAAGTGTGGCCATCTTCACTCACACATGGTCCCCAGCCAAGTCACCAGCTGACTCCAGACAGGAGTGAGCCTAGCTACTCACATGTCTGCCTCAGATTAGCAGAAGCAGTCAATTGACTCATAGCTCATGAATAACAATAAATGGTTGTTGTTTAAAGCCATTATGTTTTTAGAGTGTTTATTTAGAAACTGATAAAATGAGTGACCCTAGAAACAAAAGAAAAGAAGCAAGAGAAAAGAAAACAAAAGAATCAGGCAGATCATGAAGCTAAGATGCCATCTGCAAATAGCAACAGCTATTGTCAACAGCAGCAAGGCTAAAGAACAAAAAGACACATCAGGTTTTCGTGTCATAGTGTCAGAGTTAATAGTTGCCATTAGTGGTATATTTAGAAAGAAGAGAAGGCACCTAACAAATTTTACATATAGTGGCTTATTTTTTAAAGTAATAGAAAAATCACAAGAAGCTACAGATGCTTCAACCATTTGATTTATTGATAACAAAAACCATGCGATTCACTATTTTCCCAGTGCATCCTTCTTAGAGAGCTAAGCTAGTAATGAGAATATATGAGGCAACAGTTCTTGAAATGACCAGATTCAGCTCTTCCAACCTTAAATATAACTCCTTACCTGTATTCATTCATTTCGCATCACAATGGATCGTTATTTATAGTTTTTAAAATATGAAATAAGAATTATGGTTTGAAGGCCAAAAGGAGAAAAGAACAAAAAGAAGAGGAAGAAATTGTTATGTGAACACTCATTCAATATTGAAGACAGGTGTGCTGAAGCATGGTATATTCCAACCTTTCTTCCAAACCTCAAACCAACACAAATTCTCTCGCTAGAGAGTGGAAGAAAGGATAAGGGATTGCACAAAGGATAGAATCCATATCCATACCAAATCCCACAGTGACTATTTTTAGAAAATAATCGTACAATATGAGCACTTCATAAAGGAAGTTGCTTAGGAGCTGTGGTACCTAATTAAGTATATATTTTTCATACCTTAGAAAATCTATTTGCAAAGAAAATTGTGTTTGAATGCAGAGTACCTCTAAATTCACAGATGTACCCTTGAACCAATCCTGTCCTTCTGGGATTATGCTGGAGTCCATGTATTAAAGCAACCGCAAAATCTTCTACTTCCCCATGGTCCCTGAAATACATACAAACTCTTAAACCTGAAATCCAAGACTTGCCACTATCTAGCTCTAGTTTACCTTTCTGAAAATCCACATAAATGTGCAATACTTTTCATTCTTACCCAAACATAAGCAATGCTTTCCTGCCTCCATACTAATTTCTCTGCTGAGAACATCTTCCATACTCATCTCTACTTGTTAAAAACAGCATCTAAACTTTGAAGTCCACCTCAAATGTCATTTCTTTATCGAAGTATGGCTACTTTTCTACATTTTGGGATATACTCATGTCCTGAATCTTATCTCTCTACCTCAGAAATTAGAAATCACATCCCCAGACTCCTTTATATTTAGGAAAAAGTCATGTGGCTGAGTCTAGCCAATCAGGAGTACCCACTTGATAGACTGATTCAAAAAGAGCAACATGAGAGGTGACTGTGCTCAAAGGAAGGAACTTTCTGGTAAGTGTAGTAGAAGAGCATCTAGTTCTTCAGTAACAATGAGATCTGAGCTTCTAGTTACCATCTTTCACTGAATCTAAGATGTTATTGACTTAAAGAGACACCATTATTTCACATAACTCTAAAATAATTTTTAATTCTTCCAATAAAGCTATGATATGATGTGTTCTTATAACTTAGTAAGTTCATACTTACTAAAAAATTTGTTAGACATACAGACATAGATTTTCTTTCATAAAATATATTGGATAAGTTATTCATATTCACCATCTGACTTTTTTTTTAAAGATTTTGTTTGTTTATTTGAGAAAGAGAGCTCAAGCTGGGGGGAGGGACAGAGGGAAGAATCTCAAGCAGACTCTGTGCTGAGTGTGGAGCCCATTGTGGGGCTGGATCCCAGGACTCTGAGATCATGACCTGAGCCCAAATCAAGAGTTGGACACCCAACCAACTAAGCCACCCAGGTGCCCCTCAAAATCTGACTTTTCTAAATGACTTTCAGACTCAGAATCAACCATGTCCATGTTTTGGCACACAATATTATCCTTTGTACCATTGGGACTATTAATGAGGCAGCATTTCTTAAAAGAATGCTCCACTCTTGTCTCTAGGAATTTCTTCTAAGCTACCAGTGCCAATTCTATGAGTTTTGGTGCATGTGAACAGGCAATGACAGCTACATCATAACTGCCACTTGGCCAACAGCAATTGTGAAAAGCAGTCCAAATTTAGAGAGGTAAATACGTTAGGAAAACAAGTGTTTTAGAAAAAAAATGAAGTACGTTCTACCTCCATCGGTGATTCCAAGGGTAGGAGTCACTTTCCAGTGTTATGATATGTTATAGTCCATCCAATGAAAAACTGGTTAGTGGTGCCTAAAAGACCATCAAATGGAATAAATACCTCTACCTCTGGTCACCTGTCTTATAGTTTCCACCAGCCTATGTAAGACTATGACACATATTTAAAGTAATTTACTGAGGGATAAGCAGTCTCAGAATGGAGGAACAAAAGATGTAATTTTAGCTAATTTGGACTTTCACTGTATCACACTAGGAAAGACACTTTATTCTCTTTATTTAATCTATTTATCTATCTATTTATTTATTTGAGAGAGAGTGTGAGAGAGAGAGTAAGCATGACAGGGGGGCGGGAGAGGGGGTGGCCCAAGGGAGAGGGAGAGAGAAAATCTGGGTGTGCAGGTTCCACACCCAGTAAGGAGCCTGACACTGGGCTCAAGCTCACGACCCTGAGATCATGATCTGAGCCGAAATCAAGAGTCGGAAGCTTAACCAACTGAGCCACCCAGGGGCCCCTAGGAAAGACATTTTAAAACTTAGATTCCCATGTATGTCATGCCCCAAAAGTCTCCCAGACCAACTGACTTCAACTTCTCCTTCAGGAAAACTTCACTACTTCCACAGGATGAAGTCTGACATTTAATTGCTTTCTGAGTTCTCCATCTCAGTGTGTATCCTGGGCTTCAATTAGATGAGCACTGACATTCACATCTGCTGAATTTCATGGTGCCTGGATAAAAAATGGGCTTCAGATATGGGCAAGGGCGAAAGTGGGTTCTTCTGGACCACAGAACACCAGTAAGAGCTATGGAGCTGGTTCCCTCACACAGTAACTATATCTGTTAGAAATTTCTCAGCTGCAAATAACAGAAAATTCAACCCAACGTAGCTTTATATTTATAACATTAATTATCTCTCCTAACAAAATTTCATAGGTAGGTCAGTCTTCAGATGTCACATAAGTGACCTTGACTCTGCTTCTCTAAGACCCTTTTGTCTTCCTCTGTAGGTTATTTTCATCCTCAGACTGAGAACAAGATAGCTGCCATTGATCTAGGCATCATATCCAGATACAACAGTGTTTACAGAAGTTAATGATGACTCTCTCTGCTTCTCTTAGGAACAAATAAACTCATCCCAGAATCTCTCAGTTTTCCTCCACTTAAGACTTTATTAATTTTTAAATTTAATAAAAATAGTTCTTTAAAAAAAAAAAGACTTTATTGAACAGAATTGGATCACAAGCCTATACTGAACCAATCACTGGTAAAGGATTAGGACCACTATGATTTGTTTTGACCAGCCAGGACCCACCCCCAGGGCTGAGGTCAGGACTGGGGCATACCCACCCCAAAGAATAAAGTCACACAGGGAGGGGTAGAAGCCTGAATAAAATCAGGGTCCTATTAGAAATACTAGAGGTAGCATGTGTGAAAAAAAGATGTTAGTATGTTAACTATACTGGAATTTTAAAAAAATTAATAAAAAAACCAAAACCAAAATCAAACCAAACAAAAAACAAGTTAGGTAACCAGTGGTATCTCCTAAGTAAATAATCCCTCTAAATTATAAATTTTTCTTCGAGATGGTCCACTCTAATCATTACTGATGAGAGAATACTCATTGATGACAGAGCTCTGCCCTGCTCTTTAGGAATAGGTATTATTATGCTTTGGCACATTGGGCTCTTTCTGTTCCACCAGAAGCCTGGTGCCATCAGAATGAGGTAGTGGCTTCTAAATGTCCTTTCTTCCTTACTGGAAAATGACACTGCATTTGATTGAATTATTTTTATTCACGTTATCCCTCTGATAGAGAAGGAGTAAAAATGGAAAGCTTAATTGTTTTATATAGGCCTAATACCACCCCCCCCCCAACACACAAACCTGTAAATCCCTCCAGGAAATAAATGGTGTCTTTTTTGTATTTATACATCCTATGAAGCTAGCCTTATGTAATAGGAACTCCATCGATAAAGAAATGATGGATTGTTAATCTTATTCATTCTTTCCAGGATTAACCTTTATGACAGCTAATTAAGTCTCCAAGCTAGGTGTGGTCCATATCCAACGTGTGTGCATTAGCAAAGATCCTTTGGTTTTAAGATACTTTCCTCTCTGTGTCTCCAACCACAAGTATTGCCCAGAAGCAGGGACTTTCAAGCTGGAATTCTAATGCTCTTTACAGTCGATGGTACGGGCTTAGGTTGGGGGGGAAAATTGCATTCCCTCAATCAGACAAGCACTACCTAGAGAAATTCAGACTTCGATAAGACCTTACCAATCCATTTCCTTTCAGCTTTGCACATCAGATGGTTCCTCATTCTTAAGAATTAGTGGGTTAAAAAAAAAAAAAAGAATTAGTGGGTTGGAAATCCTCTAGGAGAGAATATCAAAACTTCAACATGTTCACACAGATATACACACAAATAGTAGGTTTAATGAAATTCTCTATACGATTTCAGATTTCTCCCTTTTTCTCTTTACTATCCTATTCTCTTATTTAATCCCCCTAGTTAAAAGATTTGGGTTTTTTCCCCTTCCCTTGTGGCCACTGTGTATTTGCTGAATATACTGATTCATGCCCTTTGGTTCTTACTCCTTGACTTGTAATTCTTATCTCTCTATTCTGTCCCCAGACTTGAAGTTTGTTGTTATGTCTGAGAAGTCCTTAAATACCATGGTTACCCAAAGGGTCAAACTGCCTGTCCCCTAAACTGAACGTTGCTGATTCGTGCGCTGCCTCAGGGAGTGTCATTGCCACAGCTGAAAGAGCTATCCAAACGAAGATGCTTAGGTAACGGCAGCTATTGAAAACGACCGACCCCTGGTACAAATCAAGTAGCTACCCCTTATTTGAAAGATATTCAGGATGGTATTCACGCTGGGAGTCAGGGAGGATGGTATTTCCTGAACTGATTCACACAGTGCTAATATTTGTCAAGTAAATGAGGGAAAATATCAAGAGAGTAAAAAGCCAAACAAAAAAATCTCAGTCTTAAGGTCGTTTTCATTGTCTAATTGTCCCCGCGTGCTATCAAATGCTCATCTGAATGCCTGAGGGAAGAATTTAGGTTAATATCTATGTATTTCTATATAGAATGATGGCCAAATGTAATATATGCCTTTTTTTTTTTAAAGATTTTATTTATTTGACAGAGAGAGACACAGCGAGAGAGGGAACACAAGCAGGGGGAGCCAGAGAGGGAGAAGCAGGCTTCCCGCTGAGCAGGGAGCCCGATGCGGGACTCGATCCCAGGACCCCGGGATCATGACCTGAGCCGAAGGCAGACGCTTAACTGACTGAGCCACCCAGGCGCCCCTAATATATGCCTTTAATTAAATATTTCAATGAGGCTTTACAGCCTATAAAGTCACTTCACATGTACTATTTCATTTGATCATTATGACATCCCCGTGAAGTATGTGCTAATACTGTCCCCATTCCACCCGTGAATGAACTCTGACTCTGAGAGATTCTGGACCTTTTTTAAAATTCATAAAACTAGCTGGTAAAAAGAAGAGGCAGGACTAAAATCTAGGTCTCTGACTCACTCTTTCCATTGCTCACATCGCCAATATACCTTCATGATAAGCTATAGTCCTCATTGCCTAAGCAAATGTACCAAAAATTAAAAATCAACAGGTTGTAATTCAGGTGCCCCTTGCTTTATGTGGAGACTATGGCTTTGCCTTCCTGTCGGTTTAATGTAAGATCACAGTAATGTTTCTTTAAGGAGCATCTGAGAGTACCTAATGCATGAGCACTATTCCCGTGGACACTTGGAAAGGACAATGTCCTTAAAGGCTGGCTGAGTGACACCAGGGAATATTCTTCCATTGAAATTGTTGAACACTCAATTTCCTCCCTGATTGTCACTATTTATGCATTCACTGACGCTCTAATTATTTGAGCTTCATCCTTTAAATCAAGAGTGTGATGCCTTGTTAAACACAGGATTGTCTAATGTCCCTTTTAAAACTAACACTTAAGGTCATGCTGCTCTATTATCTCCAGTTTATAATAGGAAAGTGAGTTTCGGCTCCCCTTGGCCCTGTGTGGAAAAATGTTGCCAACTTTTCTTCTTCTAACAGCGTCTATTAGAGCTTGAGATAGGCTCCATTCAAACACTCTTCTTGCCAAGTACTCTAGGCCAAGATCTGTGATGACTGAACAGGATCGCGACTATGATTTTTCAAGTTCTATCCAATGATGTGTTTTTGACAGGCAATGTAATGTTGCTTGCATTTTAGGTTTTAACCTATGGGGCTATGCAATAGCCTTTCTTGTCAGGATTGGAAAAAAAAATGTTTCATGCATTCACAGATGTCTGAAACTCCAATGAAAGGTAATATATAGTATTATATAAGATAGGATTTTGTAGATCAGATTTATTTTAGGTTTTCAATATAATTCTGCATTCTTTTGAATTCACATAGCAAATATATTAAGCTCATAACTCCATGGTGAAGTGGAAGGCTATTGCTCAGAGCTATTGTAAGGAAAATGTAGAACTTAAACCACAGCTATAACAGGTCATTTGAGGGGAAAATGTGGTTTTAAAAAATAACTGAAAAATGCATTCATAGGCATTATTATACAATTGAATGTGGCAGTTAGGGAAAGGAGTAGGGAACTGACTCAGGTATGATACTATTCTATCCAACTCATCTGCCATGACAATAAAATGTATTTATTTACTGTAGGAAAAAAAGACAAATTCAACATACATAAGGCTTCAGTTGATTAATGATTCAGCTATGATGGAACCACTTGGAGGACAACAGCCAGCCTTTCCACTAGCAGGAATCCTTACTGGGGTGTGGTAAAATAACATTCTTTATTCTGGCTGTATGATCTGATAATAGAGACTAATCTAATTGTGTTACAGTTTGGGAGGTAAAATGAATGCACGCAGGAATGAAAATAGGACCAGCCTTTGATGGTAAAAATAATTCATTTCTGGGCAAGTCTAACTTATTATTACATAGGATATTTTAAAAGATTGTTATGTTTAACCCAACATTATTTTCATTTATCAGTAATCCTTTAGTTTATTGATATAAGTGTGTGGCACTCATGAGGAAAATTGCCAACTCACGGTAGAAATCTGTTTTATGAAAAAAATATGCAAATATGTATATACACCACAATGGGTATTTCGAGAATAAGTATTTGCACTTTTTAATGTTCATTCATTCTCTCCTTCTTAGAAATATCTATTGACTTCTGAAGGTGAGTGGGGGGGTGGGCTAACTGAATGACGGATATTAAGGAGGGCACTTGTTGTGATGAGCACTGGGTAGTATATGTAAGTGATGAATCACTAAATTCTATTCCTGAAACCAATACTGCACTATATGTTAACTAACTTGAATTTAAATTAAAAAAAAAATTTTTATTGCCTTCCAATCATGTGCCAAGTCCTGCTCTAGGTTCTGGATGTACAAACAAAAACAGACAAAGACGTTGGCCTTTACAGAGTTTGCATTTATTCCAGTAGGAGGAGCTAAACAATAAACAATGTGAGTAAAATATTTAATATGTCAAAATTTAAAGATTTATAATAAAAATATTAGTCAAGTATTTAGTAAATAAGAATTAAGAGATTCAGAGTGCTAAAGAGACTGTAAGTCGGGGCGCCTGGGTGGCTCAGTCGTTAAGCATCTGCCTTTGGCTCAGGTCATGATCTCAGGGTCCTGGGATCAAGCCCCGCATCGGGCTCCCTGCTCGGCGGGAAGCCTGCTTCTCCCTCTCCCACTCCCCCTGCTTGTGTTCTCTCTCTCGCTGTGCCTCTCTCTGTCAAATAAATAAATAAAATCTTTAAAAAAAATAAAAAATAAAATAAATAAAAATAAATAAATAAATAAAGAGACTGTAAGTCCCTTGTCACTAATGTAACCCCAGACCTACCAGTGTCTGGCCTAGGAGATATTCAAGAAATATTTGTGGATGACTGAATGAACAAATGAATACTTTATGTTCTCTGAAGATAGCCCTGACACTTTATCTCAAACTCATACTGGATTTTCCTTTTTTATCTGCTTACTTCCAAAAAAGATTTGAAGTAACTTATAACAAAAAGGTAAAGAACGTAGCTTGAGCAACAAAGGAAGAAATAGAATCACGATGTATGGCTTTTTTAAAATACAGGGCTATTGTGGTGCTACAGTGGGTGATCAATAGCTTAATATCAATAATAATAATAATCAAGAGCTTAAATGAAAGTATATTTGATAGCAATTTCCCCAAAGTTGCATACATATTTTTCACATGACTTCTTCAAAAATACACTATATCCCTTATCAAAAACTGACAGGGGACAGGTCCAAATGTGATTTTGAAAGAAAAGGGGGGGAAATGTCTTGATAAGGCATTTCCACCGGCATTAGGGCAATAATGCAAATGCATGTGTCTTTCTTTACAGTTCCAAGAGTAGGGGCGCCTGGGTGACTCAGTCGGTTAAGCATCTGACTCTTGATTTCAACTCAGGTCATGATCTTAGGATCCTGAGATCGAGCCTGAGTTCCACCTGAGGCTCAGTATGGAGTCTCCTTCCTCCTTCTGTCCCTCCCCCTGCTCTCTTTCACTCTCTCTCAAATAAATAAATAAATCTTTAAAAAAAAATAAAGTTCCAAGTGTAGAATTTAGCCTAAAGTAGAAACTCAATAAATGCTGACATAAGACCATCAGATAAAATTGATTCTTGGACTATTTCTACAGTATGGCAATAAATCAGCATGAAAAAAAAGAACGTTCTTTTTATTTTGATCTGTTAGACTATCCTATGGTTTGCTTTCCAGCAAAGATGTTTAGTGTCTCAATAACCCTTGATCAAAGAAGGGTTTTTTCCAATCTCTTCAACTAGATATACAGCTTTCAAGAACCCACATGGGTGCCTGAGAGAGGCCAACAGTTGCCTAACCAGTCACATCAGCCAAATCAACCACAACAGATCTGTGGATATGAGATGTGGCAACCAGAGCCAACATCATACTAGAGGCAATGTAGGGTCAGACAAAACTGAAGTCAAGTCCCAGTTCTAGTAATTATCTACCATAGTTGGGGCAGCAATCTATTGTAAATGAAATGAAGTCTTTGCCATCCTAAGTATAGGAGCTCAATAATATTTGTAATTATTATTGAATGTAGATAGCTTCTGGGATGTTTTGGAGACTAGATTTCCGGGACATCAACAAGAAAGAAATTTAGGAAAATCGTATGGTAAGGTGAAAAGGGTAGGTTTCCTGAGACTTTAGAGTAGGAACTAGATAAGATCTTTAGATAAAACAATCATCTCAAGAAAGCGGCAGGTGTTGCTTACATAGAGGAGAACAATTGAGATGTTCTGGATGGTGCAAAAAGATATTAGAATTATAAGCTAGAGTCAAATTGGCCTACACAAGTCCAGATCAGCAGGGATGAAGGCTCCTATAATATCCTGCCCCTCCCTCCCTAAGTATGTGAAGGAGTTCAAGAGATTATCAACCAGCAGCCAGGATAGCTCATCCCCTTCTTTGAAAAAGGTGTGAAAGTTAACATCGTAAGAAAGAAAAATACCTTCCCCTGTCTTACAGGCAATGGGAAGAATGATGGGGAGGGCATGGGGGTTCTTACTGATAAGGAAGCCCTTCCTTTAATTCCTGCTTTATTCCATTCTTCCCCTTCCTTCTATTCCTTCCATCTTCTCTTCCTCTTCCTTCCCTCTATTTTCTCTTTTCTTCCCTACCTCGTTCTACAAGGGTCTAAGATGGAGTGATTTCCTCATTGTTATTTGCCATGGATTCTGGATAAGTCAGGTGCTAAAAGATGCTTTCAGGTTTTGGTTTGCTTGGATTAGACCTGATGTATTTTTCATTCTTCCTTTCTACATCGCCTAATGTAGAAAAGGGCAGCATTCAGATGAAAAATACATGGGTCATCAAGACAAGTTCTCCCATTGGAGAACAGGAAACGAAACTTGTGATGACTGTGAATGAACTCTCTGAGAACCAAATGAAAATCACAGAAATAGAAACCAGATGTAAGCAATCATGAATCCAGGGCAATACTCTGCCTCCAATTTATTTTTAGCAGAAATGTTATTAAAGTCTTTTCAGTACCATAGTTAATTTTCAAGGATTGCCATTAACCTCATAGCGTAAAATGGGACAAGAAAATTTTTTGCAAAAGTTTAGTGGAAAATATTGATTTTTAAAGTAGTTTGCTGTGTGTTTGGTGGTTGTTGGGGGTGTTCTATGGTTTTTCGTTTTCCCAGTTTGACCTAGGAGTAATGACTCTCTCACCAGAATGTAATCCGTCTTTAGATAATAGTGGCTGTTTATATATTTAGGATGTGTCAACCTCCTCAAGGCTGGGAAGTATCATAGCCTAATATAATATTTGGCTTTCAAGCTTTGGGTGTGCAACAAGAGGACCAACAGTCTTGTTGGTTAAAATCAACCCAAGGTATTAGAGTTTGGACATGAACTTGGCCTGCCCATGCCAGAGGGAATACAAGTACCTTCTTTCAGGCTCTGAATGAAATCATTAATTATGTCAGCAGCTCCAGCGATAGACCTGGAGACACTTTGCACTACTTAGCAAACAAGCTACCTTCTCAACTGTTTAGAAGTCTGGGGAAGATCTTAAAGATCTGTACCCACTGTACTTACACAGCCCTTTCCCTGCAAATCCTCAGACTCTCCTTGATCCTGTGTCTCTTTGGTTTTACCACACCGGGGTTGGAATGAGATGAGGGAAATATGTGGCTATGATGCCCAGACTGTGTACTATAGAACTAAAAGAACATCCTGGTGCACCTCGAC
This sequence comes from Mirounga angustirostris, assembly GCF_029215605.1. Taxonomy (NCBI): domain Eukaryota; kingdom Metazoa; phylum Chordata; class Mammalia; order Carnivora; family Phocidae; genus Mirounga; species Mirounga angustirostris. Next base: position 78,204,262 of record NW_026991713.1, read on the forward strand.
AATGAAACTCTTTTAAAATGAGGGTTTTTGGAACCATATCAACCACACTTGAGTTCCTTCTCCATTTAAGGCCATCATAGGTCTTTTAAGGAGTAATTTAACTGCTATAGACATGTACATTTTTGCCTGTTAAGAACAGCTTTACAAAGAATATGACCTGTGTTTACAGGACAAAAAAAATTTTTAATCCTTTCCACAAAAAGCGGCTTCCTTTTTTTTTTTTTTTAACCATTAAAAATACTTTGGCAGTTTTATGTATAATTACAGCTTAGCAGGATGAGAATTAAAGAAACAAAGTACAACAAAATTCTGCTAAGGTCAGTTTAAATTTTCTTAACGTAAGTACTCTCACATAGTAATTGACTTTAGTATATTATGATACATCAAAAGTCCACATTTTCCCCCTCATTTACCAGTCTCTGGGAAGTGAAGCACAAATGAAATGAAGGGGGAAATGTCTTCAGGAAAAGCATGTAATACATGCACTGAGCATTAAGGAAAGAGGAGCTTTTGAGACTGAATGAGACACGGGATGCCCCCAAATCCACCACGATTTTAAAAAGAATATGCTTTACGAAAGGTTCCCAATAGCAGATCAAAGAGCTTCATAAACGAATTTTGAACGACAGATCTAAGATAATTAAAACTATGCTTTCATTCCTCAGAAGTGCAGGTAGAAAGAGCTATAATTCAATTTGATCCCACAGATATCTTCAGAAGACCAACTCTGGGCGCATAGCAGTGTTGGGCACATTGGCAAGGTAAGCACACAAAGGAGAGACTGATGGATTTTTTTTTCTTTTTAGCTCATAGACAATTATAGCAATTGAATGTTTAACTCTTGAAAGCAGGGGAAAAAAAAAAAGAAAGAATAAAACAGTCCAGCAGCTTTAAGAGAGCTGCTGGTGAGAAGGATTAAAACCCTCTCTAATAAATGTATCAAATTTAATGGATAGAAGAATGAGATCTTAAAAATCTAATAAATGAGCTTTTGGGGAAAACTAATTTTTAAAAAATAAAGAAACTGGGGGGAATTAGATAAACTTTGAAGGGAAAATTCTCAATTGGTATCACCATGGGAGAGAGGAAAATGCTAAGGTACCAATAGAGGGAGGTAGGAGGAAGAAGCACCTTAAGTTATGAGCAGATAAAGCATAAAACAATGAAATCTATTTATATCATTTTATTTTTTCTCCTTTCTATGAAAGGAGAGTTAAGAGATGTATGGGGGAGGTTCACTACCAAAGAATAGAATAGGATAGAACAAAACTCATCTTCTGAATTACAAAATAATAATATTAAGATATTACTATTCCAGTTTCATAGCTTCCAAGGAACTGGGTACACACTTAAGTCTTATTTATTTTTATAAATAGAGAACAGGGAAGTAAAGGTTTTATATCAATTTTATTGACTTGGGAAAATATTTACAAGAATATATAGAAAGATTTCATTTTTCTGCATTAATTATTTTTATTTTTTAGATCCAGATACTGAGAGAGAGAAAAGCTATGAAAAATTATTGACTCATCAGACTTTCTATTTTATATCAGGCGTTCTCAAGGTTGTTTATAAGCATATACACTCTTTCTCTCTCTTTTTTATAAGTACTGCACCACATAAGAAAAAAGGGTAAAAGCAACAAGCAATGTGTTCCAATGTGACGTCTTCTGATTTATGCAGAAATATACAAAAGGTTCTGTTAGGTACAGGATGTTAATTAGATATGCACTCCATAAACAAAGGCACAAAATTCAAATAAAAGCTATAAATGTTTACAATATTTTGTAGTTTTTCATAGTATTTAAGGGAATTTGCTACTCAAATGGAGATGAGATGGCTAATAGAGATAAGTGGGCGGAATTGCCAAGAGAAATTAAAAGACAAAAAGGTAAAATGTGGTGACAATTAAGAAGACAAAACATTCTTTGCCTTAAATATGTATAAGAGCTTAATTAAGTTCATAAACAGTTCTTCAAAAGAATATGTCACAAGAACTGGGCAAAACGGACTTCAGGGAGAATGGACCTACAATATTGCATATTACATGGGAATTTCTTTGTTTCCTCCTTTGCTAAGAAGTGGCAATCACACCGTTCAGGGCTCTGGTGAATAATAAAGAACTCGCTCCTCTGAGCAATAATATTTTACAAAGGACCCCAACCGCCCCTGGGAAAGCCCTGAGACACCCGACAATCTTCAGCAATAAAGTGGGTTTGTGGACATTCCCATAGCGATACTCTCCCGCATTCAGTTCATAGATGCTTTTAACCAATAGGGGAAGCATTAACAACACCATCGTGCTCGTTCGCTGGAGAATAGAACCTTAGCACAGCGAAGGGAAGTAGGCTGCTGGATGGACCAACGTTTCTCAAAGCAAGCTCAGTGTTGCCTGAGGGGGAAAGACACCTTCAGGAAGGAGCTGAAAGGAAACCCACAATTTGGACTCGAGTTTGTTTCCGTCTATCTCTGGAATTCTGCCTCTGCGACAGCGCGTCCCGGAGTTGTGCAAACGAACACATCCAGCCTCGTGCCCGGCGCGCAGCGGCTCTGTCGCCGGCAGCCTCGGGCTGCAGGGTGTCGCGGCCCCCGGCGTGCTGGGGGGGGGGGAAGGGAGATTGGGAGGGGGGTCCGCGCCTCTCCAGGACAGCCCGAACACGCATGTCAAGGACTCTTAACCACCATGGACAGCTCACTGGCTTCCCCCAGCCAGCTCCGCGCTGTTCACAAACTCCACAGGAGCCACCAGCTAGGTTGGTTTTTATGCCCTGGAGACGTGCCATGTTCCACGGTCTACACCCCCCGCGATCGCCAACTGCAACCACTGAGCAGCTATATATAGACAGAGCGGGCTTCGAGAATTAATAACCCTCCTTGCCCTCCCATCAGTCCTTTAAGGTACCACTGGATTCTAAGAATCAGACGGAGAGAGTTGGCAGAGAGAACTTTGTTCCACGTCCCTTCATTTCCTCTCCTTGCCGGCGCGGCCCCTCACCCCGCCTTGGCTGTGCGGATTGTGTTAAATGAAATAAAACAGACGGGCCCCGGGGCTCTGGAGCTGCACCGACGGGAGGCGGGCTGGCAGAGGGCTAGTCCCGGGGCTTGGGGAAGAGGGAGTCGTCCCTGCACACCCCCCCGGGGACCGGGACCTGCACCGGGACAGGGCCCAGGAGGGGGTGGTGGTGGAAGGGTGGGGTACATCTGCCCCCACCCTTCTCTTCCCCCACCCCCACTGGGAATTTATGGTCACCGTCTGCCAGGGGCTTATGTCAAGTTTGAGTCATAGATTGACCAGAAGGGAGAAGGGAGGGGAGAGCCCTGCTTGGAGGAAGTTCGCTCGCGCCTTCGGACCCTGTCCTTGGGTCATACTGTTCCCCGCAGTTTCCTTTCGCCTGCAAGCAGGAGCGGGGCCCTCCTGCGAGGGGCGGGAGGGCTGGGCTGGCGACTTTGGCTGTACCCAGGAGCGAAACCACGCGCAAAACCCAGCGGGATGGGGCGGGGCGCGAAGGCCTCATTTCTACCGCTCGCGACAGAACGGATTCTGTGTGACAATCCTGAATCCAAATTCTCAGGGAAGGAAGCCCCAAAACCCAGGAACCATAGCTAGACTGCCAAGGGGCTCCCAGGCCTCTGAACTTTCCAGCAAGCCTAGTATCCCCGGGAGCCAAACCCGCATCCTCCTCGGGGATCGCATCTGCAACAGGCGAGCTAATTCTGTAGCGGGAGGCGGGGGGAGGCTGATAAAGATCGTCCAGAGGTGCTCATGCCTCTTTCGAGATCCTGCACTGCTTCCCTGAAAGACACACACCTCGCCTCGCTGAGTCTGGCGCGCAACCACTGAGCCAGGAGACCCCAGAGAGGAAGCGTGCAGCTTTCATGCTTGCTTTCCAGAGCCCTTAATTCTGACAAGAGTCCCAGGAAGGGCAGGCAGAACCCGAAGACACCGTCACCACAAGCTGAAAGCGAAAGAGACACAACGCCCGTCTAACTGAGGGTGCCGGATGTCTTTGTGCCAGACGGGATGGGCACCCTACTCCGGGTGCTGCCTTGAGAAGAGACTGAGAGCTGCCCTGTTTTGCAGAGGTGGAGAATGGTGTTAGGGGAGTAAACAGCCTTCAAGGTCCCAGTGACTCCCGTGGGCAGCGCCTTGCAGACAGCAGGGCTCACATTTTAAGAAAGGACGATTCTTCTACTCACAGAGGAGCTGGGAACCGGCCAGGAAGGCTGTGTGGCACCGCCCTATCCGGGATCAGTTGCAGGTTGAGGGGTTGTCGTCTGAGCCAGGTGGGACTCTCCCTGTGGTCTCGCACAAGTTCAGAGTTGCCTACTTCGAGGAGCCAAGAACTCGGCCCAGCCAAGGGCATCTGTCAGGCATCAGTCCAGGGTATCAGGACTCCTGTTCTTAACTGCTCCCCCTTTATCCCCCCACACCACCCCCTGACACCCCCTCACCCAACACACACACAGGAGCACCATCCCCGGCCAGAAGACTCCTCAGAGGAGTTATGATGGTCATGGATTTAGGAGGTGCACAAGTACTTGACCTTGGAGAACTGGCCCCTAGAGACCCCCATTTCCTAAAGACCTTCTCAGCTCACATTGGCTTGTGGCCTCAGGGAAAAGTGCCTCACTACTGAACTTTCTGGTCCTGTTTGGGGAAAGCTGAACATGGCCCAGGATGTAGGGAAGGGTGAGGATCCTGTGAAACCCACTTTTCCAATAAGAGAATCCCATTAGCCCGTTGCATGTCTAGGCATTTCTCCCTGAGGCAGTTCCTGCAGATGTCAGCAACCAGCCCTATTCCTGGAGAAGGCAGCCTCTGTTTGGGTCTTATCATCTAACTAGGAAGAGATTTAATAATCACACACCCTTTCCTAAGCCTACTTGGGATTTAAATGCATTTTGCTACCTTGAGGTCAGCTGGCAATAGCCTCCTCTCAAGTCTCAGACCACATTCTAATAGAATCAAATAATAATTTTACTTGAGGTAATTTAGCAAACTTCTCTATGTAAACAAAGAAAAAGTTAGGAGAAGGGATGAGTTCAGTTGTTTGGTTTCATAAGATTTAGAAAAATAGCTTGGAGCTACAGACTGGCAAATGTTATTGGTAATAAGATAAGGGATGCTGATTGGTCATAAGGGAATTTCTGAGCCCAGGTGCACTGTTTCAAGAGCTCTAGGGACCTTTTTGGTTTGTATGTTTATTAGCTTGTTGTTTGGGCTGAGGAGGGGAAAAGATGAAAAAGCTAAACATAAATGTTACGGTTTCTTACTTAATTGCAATAGGAGATATCCCTGGAGATATACTTCAATTGGTTATTTTAACATGAATTTAGGAGTAAAAGTGTACTGAAAAGTTTAGAAAATCTCTTCTTAAAATTGGCATATAATGCTGCCATTGGGGACTGGAAGATGGAAGTCTGCGGCTTGCTCATGGGCTCGGCATTCGTGTAGGTGTAGATCTCACAATGCTAACTTGTCTTCACATGGAAATACTTCAGATTAAAGACAGGCCTTCAAATCCTCCTATTTGCTAAGGTGCATTTAAGTGATAGCAAGTCCTAAGCAAGCATTCAGCCTCTATTGGCACTCACTCAATGCCTAAGCAACCCCCCCTCAAAAAAACCCCAAACCCCTCCTAGTGTGGAGTCATCTCATTTGTAGTTATGTTCTCAGCATTATCCTGGAGGTTACTCAGTTATATTGGGAACTAGATTATGATGTCAGAAAAATATCCTTTTCGCAAGGGCAAGAAGTCAGGGTCCTGACTATATATTGAGGAGAATTTCTACTCAAAGTAATAAACAGGGCAGCTTAGCAGAGCTACCTGCTTTCTAATAATTGCCTTTAGTGAGAACAGAAAAGCCTCCTTAGGAAGTTTTTAATTCATTTAAGACTTAATTTTACTTTTCTGAAGAACAGCAACAAAAATTATTTCTGGAAGAGACCGCTGAGAAGATCCCCTTCGTTTGGCCAGAGGAGCAGAGAAGACTGTAAATCAAGGAAAAGGTGAAGTAATACACTATTAGGAAGCTTCAGGATTCCAAGTATATAAAGACTATTTATTTTTCCTGTGTCTATATTTTCTCTTTTTGTGGAGGAGAGGAAATTCTAAAAATATTTGATAGATGTTTTGCCATTAACACCAGAAAAGTGTGTGGGGAAAAGAAAAGAGGGAGGGAGGGCGGTCCATTTTGTTTCATTAGTAGAAAAAGCAACATAAATCAAAGCAGTCTATTGATGGCAGCCTTTAATTTATAATGTTCTGAGAGTATAATGAATTTATTTATGGCATAAGTGATTTGATATTTTCAACCTATGTTTTAACCTGTTATTGGGAGAGGGTTGACTTTTTAAAGCCTGAGTAGTTTGAAATTTGGCTAAGTACCTTTGGGTTTTTTTATTGTGGAAGCAAATATTATCATTTTAATATTAGACAACTTGCAAGTATTAAATAGTTCATTTGTGATTTACTTTTTTAAAAAAATTTTTTTTACAGATTTTCGCCCTTCAGATCGAATAATTACATTAAGGCTCCTGCTTCTTTCTGGAAAGAATTTATTATAAATCAGAGTGTCAGAGATTCAAAGGTTGACATTTCTGAGCTCTGATACTTTGTCTTTTCATGCCATGCAAACAGATCTAACATTTAGAAATTCTTAAACGAAGGAAATTGTGGAAATTCCCAGATTTTTTTTTTCCAGTGGGAGGAGGCCAAGCTTTTTAAATATGGAGTTTAGGGTAATCAAATGAGGGAGAAAGGAGCTTGTGAGAAGGAGTGACTCCCACCCAAACTAAGCAGCTAATGTTAAACTGCTAGCTATCTGCACTTAAAGAGGGGAAAAGGGAGCCGAGATCAGCGAGGGAGAGGGCGCTGTTTCACCCACCCTCGGTAAAATCCGTGGTGCATCAGCCACGAAGCCAGGCTTGATAAAGGTCAGGCTCCCTAAATCTCCTCAAATCTCCAAATCACACTCGCCTTCTAGAGAGTATTGAAACGTACCAGTGGGGCTGTCTATCTAGAAGACAAACATCCTTTGAATGGTTCCCAACTACCCGCGTTCATTTCAGAAAGATAGAGGAGTCCGTGGGGCGGGCTTTCACATCCGCTCCAGTCCTTTCCTAGCTGATACTGCCCAGTAATTCAGAGCAGTCTTTCTTCCCCGCCCAATAGTTTGGGAAGAACCCCCTGCTTTCCCTTCGCTTCTCCGAGGCAGAGCCGCGTACAGCGATAGTTCCGCTTCATCTGTGGGCTGAAGCGACACGGATAGAGTCATCCCAGAATATGTAACAGGGGACTGGGCTGGGGGTGGGGTGGGGTGGGGGCGAGAGAGTAGGCTGTCTGGGAAAGGGTGGGTTAGACTCTCGTCGGTGGGCGAAGGGGCCGTGTGCGCTCCCCAGGAGTGTCGGTCCACCTCGGCAATTCCAAAGAGGGTCTCCATCACGTATGCGGGTTTTCTTGGACCAGCTCCAGACGTCCTCAGCTGTTCTAAGCCAGCAAGAAATGTAATCTCGACCTGAAGTCTGAAACCTTTTTTTACTCTTCTAAGCGAAGGATCTTCCCCCCCACCCCTTAGCCGATGCTCCCCACTCAGCGGGTCCCTGGAAAGGGCCATGGAGGAGGGTTCCCATGTCGCTCCCCAAGCTCCCGGGCGGTCTCAGGGCTCCTTAAAGCCACGGGCCAACCGCCCGCGACCTCCCCGCGGAGGATTCCGGGCGTCCGCGCTCTGCGGCCCCTGCTCCTTGGCCTCCGCCTTGCCAGTTCGCCCCCGGCGGCCTCGGCGGCCTCGGCGCCCGCGCGTCCAGCCGGGCGCCGTGACTGTTCGGGCCGCCCGCACGCCCTCGGGGACCTCAGCTCGCAGCTCCGCCGTGCAGCCTGGGGCCGGTCGGACCCAGGGGGAGCTGGCAGATCCGCTCACGCCCCCGGCCGCGGGACGGCACGGCGGGACCGGCGCTCTGGGGTGGGGCTCGGCGGACCTCCGGGCAGCGCCGGGGGCGGCCGAGCCGGAGGCGCGGGGAGCTCCGCCGCTCGCAGTACACTCCCAGCTCAGGGCTCCCCTCGGTTCGCTCGGGCCGCGCGGGGCCCGCTCGGGCCGCCCGTCGCCGCCCCCGCCCCCCGCGCGCCCGCGCCCTTGCTCGCCCCGCGCGCGTTCCAAGGGCGCCACCTCTTTGCGACTAGCTCACTTCTCCGGCAGGTTTGCCTGGGAGCGTGTGAACATTCCTCTGCTAGGCTTTCAACTCGCCTCCAACCTGCGCCGCCCGGCCAGCATGCCTCCCCGCCCGTGAAGCGGGGCCGCCGCTGCCCTGCCGCTCGGGCCGCCGCCTCCCCTCCGAGCCGCTATTAACCCGCCCTCGTTGCCACCTGGCCCTCCTGATCGACGACACACGCACTTGAAACTTGTTCTCAGGGTGTGTGGAATCAACTTTCCGGAAGCAACCAGCCCACCAGAGGAGGTAGACAGACAGCTATGTATATAAATGTGGGTCTCTACAAGTGGCTCTGGAACAAGACGGCCTAGTTCGCAAAGAAGCTGACTTCAGAGGGGGAAACTTTCTTCTCTTTTTAGGAAGGGGTTAGCTCTGCTCCACGAACCTGGGAGAACTGCCGGCCAGATTTAATTAGACATTGATAGGGAAGACGTGTAAACACGCTGCTCATCATTTGTGCATATATAAAAGCATTTCACGGTGGTTATTATTTCAGAGGAACGTCTCTGATTTTTGCTTTGTTTTGCTTTGTTTTCCTTTTGGTCCCTTTTTGCCTGTGTGGTTTTGGAAAAAGCACGGTTGCAGTAGCTGATTCCTATATAAGTAAGTGCTGAGAGGCTTCAGAGAAAGTTGGTTTTTTTTTTTTTTTTTTTTTTTTTTGGTTTTTTGTTGTTTTTTTTTTGGTTTTTTTCTTTGCAACTTGGGAGATGCCCTCGATGCAACTTGAGAGCCAGCTAAAACGGGGAGCGTGGTAGTCCCGGGAGATGGAGATTCCGGACTGACACTTCGGGCCCCTTTCCACTCTGTTGCAGGTCGCGAGAGCGAGAGGATACGATGCTGCGGAGGCTGGTTCAGCAGTGGAGCGTCGCGGTGTTCCTGCTGAGCTACTCGGTGCCCTCCTGCGGGCGCTCGGTGGAGGAGCTCGGCCGCCGGCTGTAAGTGCCCCGTCCTCCTCCGGGCGCCGGGTGAGGGCTGGGAAGGCCAGTGGGAGAGGGCGCCAGGCTGGGGCGCTGCCGAGGGCTCGCAGCGGTCACCGATGCTCCTTGCCCGAGTTAAAAAGCGGCGAGAGTCGTCTACCTGCCGGGGAGGCTGAGACCGAGTCCTCAACCCCGGCGGGAGCACTGGTTGAACCTCAAGGGGAGACTGGCAAGAGACAGATTTTCCATGAGTTTCCGTAAGAGGGAGCGCAGAATCTCCTCTAGACAAAGATCATCTGCCTGTAGTGAAAGGAAAAGGTTTTACTTCCAGGACCTGGGAAGGTTTTATTGCAAGAGACAGATAACTCGGAAGAAGCTGAGGGAGCTGGGGGACGTATGTCTGTGTGCGTTTGATTTACAGACTGAATGTGGGTGGCAGTTTGTGTGCGAAAAGCAAAAGCCTTACATCTAACTTTATTATGAATGACATAATTTTAAGCATATAAAATGGACCACATTACATAATGAAGGCATATTATATAATAAAGTAGTAACAACTTTGCAATGGCACAACTCCAAAGTTAGTATTGATACAGCCCAGGAACGCTAGAGCGCTTGACTCCAAAATGAATATTAGGTGTGGAAACTTGTTTTTTCTTGGAATTATTGCTAACAGTTCTTTAATCTGAAGTCAAATATTTGCATTGTAGACCGAAAACTTGTATTTTGGCATTCTCATTTGGTGGTTCTTTTAAGGATAATTTTGACTTTAACATAATCATACATCCGGGCACAGCAGAGAAATATTACCATGTTGTATGACTGAAAAGTTGGAAGAGCAGTCAAGTAACACTATCTTAATAATCTGTTGGACCGAGCAGTACGTTAATGTGTGTAATACCATCTTTGGGTGATCTTTAAGCTGCACACTCAGTGTTCAGGATGGGAAAACCATAAAGTTTGAGAACTGAGAGGAGTTTGCCTCTGGAGAAGGAATTAAGGAGCTTTTACACTAACAATAAAAATAGCAATATCCAATATTTACAATCAAGTTCATGGTGCTTCCTTGTAAATTCCCGAGGGTGTACAAAAAGGCAACTGTTTTATATGTGCCCTTGGTCTATTATTATTAGGGCAGAAAATCCTTAAATGAAATTACTTTAGACATGTCTGAACCTTGGCACCAAAATGAAAATCTATTACGAATCTCCTAAGGCAAATTGTGTAGAACATTGTACTGAAGATAAAGCTTCATTGTATTCTTCAAATCAATGTTTTGCTGATGTATTTCTGAAAACTGTCTTCAGACTTTTTGCTCCTTTTAAGACTTCTATTAAATTATTTAAAGTCCATATATAAATATAGATGAAGAGTGAATTTTTAAAAGCATGCTTAAATACTGGCCAAGAAATACTGTCTTGGAACAGAGCCAGTTTTTTCTTTACAGTTGCTTGAGAAATACCTGTTTTCTCTTTTGAGAAACAGTAAATGGACCATGATTAAATCCACAGTTATGACATAAAAATAGTGCTAAGTTGTCCTAAAGGTTATTTTTTTAACTCTTTCTTTGTTGCACCTTGCAAAATACACATCAGAAACCATTTAACAGCCAGAGACTCTGTTATAGTTTTGTTTGTGGGTGAAATATAATATTGTAGTTAAACACTCACACTCAGCAGATGGTTATAAAACTACCACAAAACATTCTTATAGTTAATGGCTAATAGATCATCATATTACAGCCATGGTTTTTCATGAAGGCTGAAATCATCAGTAGATGAAGACGTTTCATCAAATTATTACAGCCAAATGAAGTTTAAAAAAAACAAGTCATTATTTTTGCTTTGCTGCCAAGTAATAGTAAATTTTGTGTGCTAGACAAAACATTAGTGTACTATTATACTAAATCAACCTAACTTCTTGAAAGAAATGTTAACATATAATCAAATCATATTACTCCCCAATTACTTTTCACACCAAGTATTAGGAAACTGCGTTAGATGTTTTTTGTAACTAGGGAATGACTTTGGAGGGTATGTGTGTGCGGGGGGGAGGGACTACTACAACAATAACACTTCCTAAGCCACGCAAAGGAGGCAATTATAAGTTGTCATAGTCCAAAAGATTTTAATTAATGGGGCTAGAGCATGAAAAAATTGGAAGTTGGAAAGGGAGGCCTATAGACATTCTTGTCCCAATGAACATGACTTTCGGCAGGTAGCAACCTTTGTGTTAAAGTTAGAGAGGGAATTCCAGCAGATTCAGAAACCTAAAACATAATTGGCTGATTTGCTTGGGAGCCAGACTGGGTCTATTCCATTTAATGAAAAGCATAACTTTTGACTGAGTCATTTGGGTTGGAAGGGACTTGTGGTGAGTCATCTTCACTCTAACACCCGAACCCTGACTCGTGCAGTACCACAGAAATTTTCTTCTCAAACCCAAACTCCTTCCTAAGTAGCTGAGCATCGGCACAAGCATGCTGCTCTTTCCTGTGTTGGAAGAGGCAGTCCTATCACTCCCTTTACTCCCTGCGTTCCTTGATAGAACCTTGAATTTACTCTTCTTCCCTGAAAACTCCCTTGAGAGTTATTTCTCTTTAGAGCAGAAGAGCTATATTTTGACTGGATTTATACTTATCTCTGTTAAGCATTTCCTCCATATTTCTGAAAATTTTTTTACAATAATCAAAGGAGACCATAAACGTACCATATGAGGATTGTAACAAATGCCGTGTGAACCACTGGGCTAGGGGATGTTTGCAGATGTATAGAGTAATAGACTATTATTGAGGCCATATTTATCACTTAAATATTTCAGAATTATCTAAATGGAAAGCCTCCTTAATTTAGATTCATTGCTCCCCACCTATGTATATCTAGCTTGTACATGCTAGTGATTTACCCTTGTGTCGGTTTGTGTCTTGTTTTGAAAATAAATAAAACGCTCTAGGGATCTTATTCCCTTGTTGACCATAAAGATAGTATTATATTCTTGCTCTTCCAGTGCAGTTGCCCAATCAGAAATTCATTCTTCACAATATTTTCAATGCAGAAGTCTTTGAGCTGTTCCTTGTGTTCACAGCGTTTGAGATTTAGCATTTAAGAAAATCTGTGTTTTCTAGTATTATGTTAACAATTACTCCTAAAAGGCAGAAAGAATCTTGGTACCTCACAAGAGAGACACTATTTTAAACTGGACAGAGTTGTGCCATCTTTGTAGACTTTTATAAAACAGGAGGGTAGCGTGAGCCCTCCTTTTCTCATGAGAACCATCCTGAGAAAGTACAGTTCTTGGGTTAAGAAGGCACTGTGACTCACAGTTGACAGGCTGGCCAAGATGACAGGTATATATGCCAGGCAGAGGGGGCATATAAGCAGGGGTGGCCTGATTAGAACAGACCGACTATTAAAAGTTTTGGCTTCGAGTTAAGCTAGAATGGGTTATATTATACATTTGGAGAGCAATACAGATGGGGTGGTTATCTGCCAGGGATTGAGAAAGAAAGAAAAGACCCAGATCCTATAAATGATCACTGGTTCGGAACTTCCTTTCATGTGACATTTTGCTAAAGGATACTTATTAAACTGCAATACTTATGAAATATGCAATTAATTCAGACCTATTCTTTAAAAATGTTATTAGGGAGTATAAATGTATTATACCAAAACCTCAAATTTGTATATTATTAAAAGTTTCCAGAATACTAACTGTTGCCATAAAGTAAGTGAATTTTAATCTAGTCACATGTGGCACCTTCAAAAAGGAAGAGAGACTCCTTCATGCCTCATTTAAACCAGGCTCCTGTTAAATTCCTTTCCATTAAGTCATGTCTTTTTTGAACAAGCTGCATGGCTTAAAGTCGGTCCACACACTAAAATACTAAAAGGAAGCTGGTATTCTGGCTATAAGGTCTAGAGAAATAATGCCTGTATTTTCATGTCTTACTCTTCTTTGATTCACAGTATCACTAGAAAATCTCTCAGTTTCCCCCAGTGATAATCCAAACTCTAGAAATCCTAGTTCCTTATTTTGGGGGATGAAAATGGCCTTGCTGGAGCAGTAAGCTTGATCTTCAAGGAAACTGACAAATTGCTCTCCATTTGCCCACTGTCCCTCATGGTTCCCACCACAGGCTTTTTACTCTATGCCCTTCACTTCTTCTTTCCTCAGCATACACTTCCACAGGAGAAAGGATTGAGGTCATTGAAAGGCGATCTTTGGTTTCAGAATCAGAGGACCTGGTTTGTGGATCCCTGTTTCTGTCATTGAATCTCTCTGACCCTCAACTTCCCTATCTATAAAATGAAGATAATGCTATTTTTATTGTCATATTTCTCTGAGGAGTTAAAGAAGTTGTACTAATGAAGGCAAATAAGGGACCCAGATACTGTGTGTGAGAGAGGTAAGAATACATGGGAGATAGCCCTGTGAAGTACCCTCAGACACTTGACAGAGAACCGCTTTGAAGAGTTACCCAGTGGTAGAAATTGGAGTAAGGTAAGGCAGAGCTGAAGCAGGCATGATATGACTGATTAATCTATGTGATCCCTGCATATGGTTAATAATATACACACAGAATGATACAAGAATATGTGAATGGACATTTAAACAAGAGTCAGGGTGCCATCTAAGAGGACTGATGGGAAATTAGTTTGTTCTTTTCATTAGAGTGTTGTTTAAACCGAAAAGTCACTTCATACTTGTTCCTAGAGACATTTTTTAAGACAAAGAGAACAAGTAGAAAGGTAAATGTCTCACTTAAGTCCTAAGGATAATACCCTCTGCAATTCTAAATTAAAAAAAAAAAAAAAGTAACTTGATGCATGGAAGAAATAGAATGATCTCAATTTAAACACAAAGAAACCCATTTTAAAGAGACCACCCACTACTTTACAGAAAAATACACATACGCTCTCTCTCTCTGACACTTGGCTTTCAAATATAGGCTCCTGGTAGCCTATCCTCTACTCCTCATATTAAAATTCAGTCTGAAAAAATAAATAAATAAAATAAAATAAAATAATAAAATACAGTCTGTTAGGTAGTTCCCTAGACAGGCTCTACTGCTCACTTCATCTCCAGCCTCTCTTTGCCTTTACTCTTACAGCTTGCTGTTCTTTGAGATCCAGTATTATTATTTTCTTACGAGGGGAGTGGTGTGTGTGTGGGTGGGTGGGTGGGTGTGCGTGCGTGCATGTGCACCGGGGTGAGTACTCAAGTACATTCAGCCTCCTTTTAATTTCACGGGCTAGGACGTCTGGATTTATTTTCCCAGCACAAGTCCAAAAAACATGAAAAGCTCAGTTTTTTCTGTCCATTGCTGAGAATAACTGAATCATAATGTTTTAAGTTGAGAAGACAGCATAGAAATCTCTGAATCTGACCCTGCCTTTTCAATGGAGAGGCCCATGTTCTCACCGAAGCCACAGACCTGGGGAGCAGCATAAATGGGATTTGGGGCTGCAGACTCCAAACTGCCCACACTTCTGTTCCCTCTCTGCTCTTTCCCCACTCCACAAGCTTGCTTCCCTTCCAGCTTGTGCCTTTCCTCTTGTCTTGGAGGTCTATACCAACAACTAAAATATTATCATTTTCTTCCTCTCCTGCTGTTTTTTCCCTTAAAGCAAAAGAGCTGTGTCTGAACATCAGCTCCTTCATGACAAGGGGAAATCTATCCAAGACTTACGGCGACGATTCTTCCTTCACCACCTGATCGCAGAAATCCACACAGCTGAAATCAGAGCTACCTCGGAGGTGTCCCCTAACTCCAAGCCTGCTCCCAACACAAAGAACCACCCCGTCCGATTCGGGTCTGATGATGAGGGCAGATACCTAACTCAGGAAACCAACAAGGTAGAGACATACAAAGAGCAGCCACTGAAGACACCTGGCAAGAAAAAGAAAGGCAAACCTGGAAAACGCAAGGAGCAAGAAAAAAAGAAACGGCGCACTCGGTCTGCCTGGCTCAACTCTGGTGTGGCTGGGAGTGGGCGAGAAGGGGACCACCCATATGACATCTCTGTGACATCGCCGGAGCTCAATTTACGGTAAGTGGCTTCTATGCCCCATAGACTTTCCTTGGTGTGGCCCCCAGCTGGGGTGTGTAGGGTCCTTCCACCCACCACAGCTTGAACAAACCTAGAATGTCCTCCCTTTCTGTGCCTCTATCCATTGCTCCACAATTTAAAAGCTTACAAAAGCAAGATGGCTCAGAATATTATCTGCCCTCAAGCAGTGTCCTCCCACCCCCTAAACACAAATGGGGCTTGGATAACCTGTGTCTATTCCTCAACCCCAACACCAATCCTTTACTACTCTACCAAAGATTTTCCCTTCTTAGTCCGGCTTCAGAAGCCTGGGACCATCTTCATCATTTGCTGCAGAAGTATATTTATTTCCCTACTCTCGCACCTTGGCAAACTTTCTTGATCGTTTTGTCATTTCTTACTTTTTTTTTTTTCACTTCAGGGGCGAACCCAGAAGGCTTTGATATGATCTACAAACACTACAGAACAATACTGTATCATAGACAATTCTGAGCTGGTCACATTTTCCATTTAATTATATTTAATTAAACCTTAAATTTATTTTCATTTAAATCAACATTAAACACTTAAACACACACTCTCAATTTGTTTAATTAAATTTAACTCTTGTTTCTACCAACTCATGAAAAAAAAGTCATGAATGCTGAAAATTTTTAAGTTTTGACTTGCGAAGGACAACAGTTTTTTCTCATGTATCTATTTATCCACTGGCAAGTTGAAATAATTTTTCCAGGGTATTGCAGTACGAATAATAAGACTTCACATTTACATGGCTTGTTCATCCTTGGCTCATGGATGCAGGTGGTAATGGCATTCACTGACTTCGGGGTCAAATACCTTCAGTTCAGTTCAGGTCTCGGGTCTGAACTTATTAAAGTTCACAACCGTGGGCAAGTTACATGGTCTAAGATTCACTTTTCTCTTCTGTGAAATGAAGATAATGATTATAACAACCTCACAGGGCTGGGTGAAGATTAAACGAGATTACATGGGTTACATGCTTGTCATAGTAAACAATAAAGCGTAACTTGTTGTTTTGGTACTTTTAGATCCAGTGCTGATTGTTCTATCTATCTGGGTATGTGTGTTTCTGTGAGGTGAAAAAGCAGCAAATATTAACCTCATTTTATAAACCAGAAAGCCAAGGCAATCCATGGCTAAATGACCTCAACAGCCCTGGGAACTGGGATAGGTAGTCCTCAGAACTGGATTTGTTTCCCCATTTCTGGATATTTGGACCAGCACTGTGTTAGTGCTGCCTCCTGATTCAGGCATTTTCACCGACAGGATCTTTTCTGGTTTTTGCTTTTCTGTATCGCTCTTCTGTGGGGTTTGAAAGAAAGAGGAAACCACACAAGGACGTGTCATATGCAGCTAATTATCTCATTAATTAGAGTCCCTTGTTATTTCTCCAGGCCTTTCCTCTGACTAGTAGAGATAGGATTACAGGGTGATATTTCAAAGGGGAGTTTGAACCTACTTACCATCACTTGTCTCTTAGATTTAGGTTGACAAAACTCATCATTAAATAGCATATAAAATGATAATTATATTGGACAAATACTTCCACTTCAGTAATTAAGGAGTAATGACACTAGAGAAACCTTCAGCAGAGTGAATGACCTATTTTGCAAATATCTAACGGATCTGTAATGGGTAACAAACCCTGTAAATCTTGGCTCAGTGCACATATTCAGTGTATTTTAAGATAGGATCCTAACTGTACATACTTATAACTAATGCAAGGGCTTTATTGTCAGAACCTATTTTTTATCCATTGTCTTACTCTGTGTGTACATACATTTATTAGAATTCTGAAAACGAAAGTATACTTTTTTATGGATTTCATTTATTTAGGATTTGCAATGCTCTGAAGTATCTGGGAATTTAATGAAATTCAGCACTCATCAATTCTTATGCCCAAAGCTACCCCTATGTTAAAGAGATCTAGTAAAAATTAGGCAGTGGCCTAATCAAATCCAGACCTAGAACTGAAAGAAATAGAATGTTTCTGCTTTCTCCTTTCTGTTCCCTGGTTGTGAGGGACGTTCATGGAAAGCATTGTTTGTTTGGCAGCCAGATGTTGGCCCTCTCCCAGTACAACCCAACAGAGGTGCAGGGAAGATCGGGGAAATTAAGGAGTGTACCGAGGAGACTCTATGGGGCTATGCAAATGTTCTAATCCAAAGAGAATCTTTTCAGAATAACTATTTTGCAGTTTCATAAGCCACCAACCTTTTATTAGTGTCCTCTCTTTAGTCTCTTTGCATTATTATACAGTGATCTGATGATATGGCAAGCACAAATTTTAGTAAAATATATGTATTTCTTCAGAGAAATTACTGAGCTAAAACTGTGTGGCTCCTCTCACATGAACCAGTGGGAGGTATATAGTTCAAATGTTGGAAATTACATTTTGAAATTTTTGATGTTGTAAATGAGATGTCCAGATACAGTAGGACTCATTTAATTGAGACCATATATTTTGCCTTGGTAAATATTGACTTAGAAATAATACAAAAGCTTCTCAGTATTCAAAAGAGATTCTAAAGTGTTGTCATACACACACACACATACACACACACACACAAAACATACACATATACTTTCAGGTCATGTTATATGGTTTTACTTGGCTATTCCAAAACGTGCCATTATAACAAGCAAACTGGCTGGACAAGGGGCAATATAATTAAAAGATCTTTTCCTTGGTCCTTTATCTCTTTTCTCTTTCCTTCCTTCTGTGGAAATAATTGTTCAAAATACTCGTCATTCCCTCCCTGCTTGCATCATTCTTAAGTTCAATTCACTAGATACCTTTCAGTACAAAAACATTTTAAAATTGATACAGCACACAAATTATTGAGTTTCACAGTCACCTTTTGGGCTTTATTCATAACGTACATCCACCCACCATTAAAAATGTTAATCTTAAGTTATTTTCTCTGCAGTTAGGAGCTATTTTGCCATTCCAAGCAAAACGATTGCTGAAGATGTCAATTTCTTAAGACATTAAAACACCCTAAATGTTCAACTTGCTTTTCTTTCTTCAAGCTGCACAAAAAGTTCCTAAATTGTCAAGAGTTGGCTCTTCTGTAGGTCTCACCCCCATATGAGTCTACCATGCAAAACTCTGCCCACCTCTGGCTGTTAATGCAATGGCACAGCCAATCAAGTTCCATTCTATAGGTGCTTCCTTAGAAATCACTGAAATAGACACACAAAGAGAAGAGAAAGCAGAGAAAATGCTGTTGGCCCATCTTAAAATACTGTCACTACAGTGTTTTAGAAAGAGTT
Organism: Mirounga angustirostris; assembly: GCF_029215605.1. NCBI lineage: Eukaryota > Metazoa > Chordata > Mammalia > Carnivora > Phocidae > Mirounga > Mirounga angustirostris. The sequence goes on from NW_026991713.1 coordinate 78,222,735, forward strand.
AGGAAAGGTGTCAATCCCCGGTGGTAATTTATTCTGCGTGATAAACACAGTGAGCTGAAACACTGCTATTTTATACTTTCAAATCAATTGATTCTTATTCCCTAATTTAAGATGAGCTTTCCCAATTTCTAATTCCAGATCAATTCCAAAAACCAGCAGAGTGAGAGATAAATAGTTCTTAGTTTTGACTTCAAAAACTAAAATCCAAAAATAGCTTCGTTCGTTAGTGTTTAAGGACAGCTAATGGAATGACTGATATCATCAAATCACCAACCAAACATACTGTTCAATTCCACATCCTTCCAACATTTACTCCAAATCACACCCTCTACTCTCCTAACAGCTATTATCTTAGCGAAAGGTTGGCCAAATGGAAACCTGAACAGAATAAGCAAATTCTGGATCACCCATGTCAGGCATCGCTGGGGAATAAACTTCTAGCAAGGTGTATTTGATGATGGACTGCACAACCTAGCCTTATTTCCAGACTCTCGAATGTGTCCCTTCTCCTCCAATTGACTTTCCAATTGGCAGCTTTGGAAAATTCTCTCAGGGTCTCCTTTTTCAGACAGAGTCTATAGAATTAGAAATGCAAGCCTTTTCTCTTCCTTCACTTCATTGATCATTTGATCATATTGAAGACCCTGCTGTAGCAAAGGTTCTGGAGAATCAGGTGGATCCCACTGATACCTCCTATTGGGAATATTTACAAGAAATCCCTGGAATCTTTTCCATTGTAATTCTGTGTTCCTTTATTTTTTATGCCTTTTCATTTGTTAAGGAGAATTAACCTATTTTCTCCTCTTCATTCCCTTCCTTCTCTTTTCAGGAGGCATTGAAATTTTTAGCAAAGACCTTCAGAGGACGTATTACAGGATTCTGTAATAGTGAACATATGGAAAGTATTAGAAATATTTATTGTCTGTAAATACTGTAAATGCATTGGAATAAAACTGTCTTCCCCATTGCTCTATGAAACTGCACATTGGTCATTGTGAATATTTTTTTTTTTGCCAAGGCTAATCCAATTATTATTATCACAATTACCATAATTTATTTTGTCAACTGATGTATTTATTTTGTAAATGTATCTTGGTGCTGCTGAATTTCTCTATTTTTTGTAACATAATGCACTTTAGATATACATATCAAGTATGTTGATAAATGACACAATAAAGTGTCTTTATTTTGTGGTTGATTTTAATAATGCCTAAATATAATTATCCAAACTGATTTTCCTCTGCATGTAAAAATAGCAGTATTTTAAATTTGTAAAGAATGTCTAATAAAATATAATCTAAATTACATCATGACTCAGAAGGTGAATTATGTATACCCTTTAAAATTTCTACTAGAAGGAACATGATGTAATATTTTTAACTGTATTTGAATATGGTTTTCAGTATAATATGTTTTTATTGGTACATATTCCAACATTTTCACATTAGCTTTTAGTTAAAAACCACTTAAAATGTATTTCGTCCAATATTTAAGTTCAGTTCAATAGAATGGCTGAACTATGTAGACATCTTTTTATGAGGTATGTCCAGTTGGAAGTGAAGATGGGAGAGGGCAGGAAAAAAAGCAGAGAAGTCAGGAGAAAAGATTATAGAAACTCAGTCCAGAGAGTCAGCCAGAGCTGAGAAAAGGGAATGAGGCAGATCAGGAACCTTAAGGCCAGGAGCAATTTTCACCAATGTAAAGTTTAATTTGAAAGAGCTTGCTCTTACTGGTAACAACAACAAGCATAAAAGAGCTACTTGAGAATTTTACCAGAGAAAGGGAAAAGGACTGAGATCTGGAAAATACATAATAACTCAAAAAAACATTCCCTGAGGAAGACTGCTTTCCTGTTGTATCACTCCCGGCTCCAGGGACTTGGGTTGCCAACAGCATGGTGTGACACCATATGCAATCACCTTTCCACTGTGAGTGTCATCCTACTTGTTCCTACCTCTATGTTCAGATGAAAACAGACATCTTTTCTTCTACAGAATTTTTTCTTTAACTGTCCACAGCTTAGGACCCACCCATCAGTAAAACAGTACAACAAAACAAAAAGTCTATGAATCAAGCAAGCACATATTTGGGAAGTATTCTGTTTATACTCCCAATCCTGTTAGATATCTTTTAGATGTTTGGAAGATGCACAAGAAGTAAAATATTGTAACTGTCCTCATGACTCTCTCATTCTAGTGGGTAGATTATACATACATTTATAAGAAACAACTAAATGCTGGATTCAAGAAACTATTAAATGATCCAAGGTTCTACAAACATTTTTTTTTTTTTAAGATTTTATTTATTTGACAGAGAGAGACAGCAAGAGAGGGAACACAAACAGGGGGGTGGGAGAGGAAGAAGCAGGCTTCCCGCGGAGCAGGGAGCCCGATGCGGGGCTCCATCCCAGGATCCTGGGAACATGACCTGAGCCAAAGGCAGACACTTAACAACTGAGCCACCCAGGCGCCCCTCTACAAACATTCTAAAAAGGAAAGATACACACAAAGGGAGAGATTGGTCTGAGCTCTATGTGATTAGAATAATGTTTCTGGGATATTCAAATATTTAAAGATTGAACTTATTCATATTTTCATTTGAGTCCCATAGCCTTCAAAAGTGGACCCATCTTACTATTTTTTTGGTAAGAAATGTGGACCTATGTGAATAAGCAAAACCTAGAATTTGTGCTTAGCTTCACATATGGATTTGCTGGATATGGTTTTTAGCATTCAAAAATTGAAGGCCAAAACACTAAACCTGTATAATGCAACTAGTTTGGAGTACCATAACAACAGATATGACCACATTTTGCAAAACTCCATCTGAAACTCTAAATCTTAAGATTGCACCAAATCCATCTAAGTTGTTCACATGAAAAATATGTTTTTTAAACACTGGCTTGGTAAATACTCTAACATTAAGGCAAGGAAGTATCAGGTTCAGGTCATCTTTAAGTTTTTCTTCACCAATAGCCCATCCCTGAAAAGAAAAGGGGGAAGAGGGAACTTGGGAATTTATGGTTATCATATCTCACCAAAGCATTATTAATACAATTATTGCCTTTAGAGTCATATGAAGGTCTTCGAGCAATGGTAAAGACTAAAATCATAGGATAAGGCATGGAGTGGAAAGATGAAGGAAGCAAAAAAGCCTTTTAAGAACAAATGGTGATTTTTTTTATGACATTGTCATTTTCTATGAAAGAAAAACTGAAATATATAATTTAAGATAATAAGTGTTTAAATATAAATAAACTCTTAGCAAATTACAATCTAAGTGAATATGATTCAGCCTTGACTTAAGTCATGTTTATAAAGCAATAACAAATAAGGGTGAGTTGGACTAAGTATTCTAGAATTAAGAAAACCTAATCCACTAACTCACTATTAACTCTCTCCAATGTCATTCAGACAGAAATTTGGTACTTAATTAGACATCTAAGATATAGTCATGGACATTGGGGAGTCCAACTCCAAGCAAAAGACAAGAAGTGATAGTTAAGTGTGAAGCCCCTATTCCTTTCTTCTGTATTTCCTTAGCCATTGTTGTAAAACAGGTACATTCTAAAGGTTTGTGCTTACAACACAACTAATACATTCAGGGCTACATTAAGTTATGAATCAAAGTCCATGTTGACATTATTGGCCCTGAAATATTTATCTTTTTTTTATTAACACACAATGTATTATTTGTTTCAGGAGTACAGGTCTGTGATTCATCAGTCTAACACAAGTCACAGCACTCTCCATAGCACATACCCTCTCCAATATCCATCACCCAGCCACCCCATCCCTCCCACCCTCCTCCACTCCAGCAACCCTCAGTTTGTATCTTTATTTTTTTTCCTTTAAGTAGGCTCCACATCCAGTGCAGAGCCCAACGTGGGGCTTGAACTCAACGACCCTGAGATCAAGACCTGAGCTGGGACTAAGAGCCAGACACTTAACTGACTGAGCCACCCAGGTGCTCCTGGTCCTGAAATATTTAAAGTGAATATTGGCATCTCCCTTCCTTGTTACAAAAATTAGTTTGGAATGCAGGCGGCATCAATCCTAGAAATAATGGAGAAACTGATGCTTGTCTTCAGAGACAGCAAATTCATACATTTTGATGGTTAAGAATTCAGTTTTAATTTTCTATTACCTATTCTGAGTACCAGTTGAGCAAATCAAGCATTTAAGTTTCTGTATTTACCAAGCAAGAACAAAGGGAGTCAATCTTTTTAAAATTCAGAAAGCTCTTTCTAGTCATATAGTAATGGACCCAAGAAGAACAAAGTCACGTAGAACTTCAATTTTATCTTAGAGTCCATTCACTAAATACTGAAACACAGTTTAATAGATGCCCATTGGTGCTTGAAGAACACAAGTTAATGCCTTTTGTAAGAAATTTGAAAATACGTACACCATCACAGGGTGTTAACTTTAGGATAATCTTGAGTTTAATTCTAGAGTTTAATTCTAAAACTGTAAGATACAGTTTAACTGCTATTTTTCCCTTTGACCACAAAGTCCACAGAAAAACGTGATCAGCGCTGGGCAGAAATAATGTGTTGTAGCTGAGAGGGTTCATCTTCTGTAAATCGTATGCACTTTTATTGAGAGTTCTAAGTGTTCCCAGCAGAGCCACCATTCCTTCTTCAAATAAAGGGTAAAAGACATTCCAATCACAAATGTTTGCCACTTCCCTTTATTTACTAACTCAGCAGGTGTTAAGAACAAGACTATTACTAAAGAAGTCTATTATATAGTTAGCAAAATGCTGCTAATGGTAAGCTCCTCCAAGGACTCAATTGAACATTCCAGAGGAGGTATTAAACACTGGTAGCTACTAAGATTCCAAAGGCTAAAGGTATTACTTTAATGAATTATATTATCATGTGTCCTGGGGTAACTCCTAAAGAAAAGTGCTAGTCCTTCAAAGTTACCAATGTTACTTCCCTTTGTGGACTTCTTAAGGGCAGGAACCTTATCATTCAACACATACTACCCCATATCAAATAATAGGATTAGTACATAGCAGGTGTTCAATAAATATTCATTGAACAAAATTTAAAAGTTCTTTCAGCTTCTGAATGAATCAGCTGAAAAGCAGAGTTGAGCAAAATGTCTGCCAGAGATAGGAGATGGATCAGAGTTTTGAGTATTTCAGATTCCTAGGTCATGCCATTTTCTTATTCCAGTAACAAGAAGCTTGGAGAATAACTGCTCTAAGTTGTCAAGTGTTAGCCAGAGTGCCCTTTGTTTTTCAACCTCTGGTTTAATAGGAACTTTTTCAGCTCTGTAAGTACAAGAAGCAAGGGTTTTTTGTTGAGTACACAGCGACCTCCCAGAGGAAGGGAGGAGAATTTAAAATATCAGGTTTTCTTCCTATGAATACACCGCACAGAAGTTACCCACAGGGCCCAGTTGTGCAAAAGAGGCACACTGCTATTTTGTCAAAAGATTAATGTACACAGTTCCCAACCAGAGCTACCCAACATCAGGATGAGAACATTCACATCTCTGTGTAAGTTCCTGATATGCTTATATTTACAAGTGCAAAGCACAAGGGATATGTTTTAAAAACTGCATTTTAATTAAACTTCAAAACGTCTTCCAGAAAATGTCATTACATTTTCCTACAAACCGGAAGACATTTAAAAATTGGAATACAAAATGTGTCACGCCTGAAAAAGTGGATTGCTTTAATGGTGACTCCTACTCCCCTTGCCAAATCTGCATTGCTTTGGGGTCTGAAAAGATCATTCATCCATCTTCCATTTGAGTAAGGCAATTGATGGTTACAGCTCCCTGGGTTGCCACTGAAAAACTGATGGGAAGTGGCTACATTGAGTCCCATGTTCTACAAAATAAATGCAAAACAATAAGAAACTGTGCCATGTTGGATTTCATAATTCTATATTCACATTACTCTTTTTTTTCATTCATCATGAGTTTTAGTAAAACCCTTGAGTCAATGTATAAGACAAAACAATATACTGAAGAGTTGCATCATGGCTACCTACAGGTAAAAGAAACTAGAAAAACAGGTACGTTTTCTTAAGAAGGATGTTTTTCTCCTCAGATGACACAGTAAGAGATTCTAATTGCCCTGTTCCTCAAGAATTGGAAATTTTATTCCATAACAACATTTTATAACATTATAACAACCAGAAGGGTAGAGAGGATGAATTAGCCTAACACCAAGCCAACACGCTTTTTTATGAGCTTGCACTAATCAAATCCACACTCTCCTATTTAATCCTTCCAAGCATCCCCTGAGGTAGATACTTTTTGTCTCTATTTTACAGATGATACAGCATTGCATTAGGTTACAAGTCTTGTCCAAGATCACCCAGCCATTTGCACAGCAAACAGGACCCAAAGCAAGCCTCACCTGCCCTCCCAAGTCTGTACTCCATGGGCCAGAGATACAACTGTTGCAGTAAAGCTTGCTTCAGAATCAACATCTTTTAGACAAAACTATGTCCGCCTTGCTTTCAGGGAGTTCAGGGAAATCACGGGTCTGACACAATCCTATTTTGCTCCATTCTCTACCTCCCGTGAGGGCATCCTTTTACCAGCTCTGCCCTTCATGGCATCTTGTAAGGCTGACTATAATGGCCTTATATTCCACAAAACTCATAAAGTGTGCCCTCTTTCTCTCAGACACCCCCCCCACACACACACGCACACGCACGCACACACATGCATGCGGCCAAGAAGCCCAGGGGTTTGCACAGTCCCATGAATGAACAGCTGTTGCTTTAAAAGGAGGGTGGCAGAGGAGGGCAACGGAGCGCTGGCTGGCTGGCAGGCGGGTGTGTAAACGTATACAGAGAGCCACTTTCTGTAAGAAGGCTAAAACATGTTTAAAATGGGACCACCTCAGAGATGAAATCTTTCCCCTCCTGCTACCGCTCAACCTGCTCCAAGACTCCAATATTCAGTTTTTCCAAGCCTCACTCTCCCTCCCCCCACTTCCCTGGAGAACGCTGATTTTCTATGGGAACACTTGGCACATCGCGGAGCAGTTCTACTCCTTCATTTCGCAGTCAGAAATAATCTCAGCAGTTAATTATTTCCCCGGGGAACAGAAGAGTGGGCCCAGTCTGCGTACTCCTCTAGCCACTGCCCACACGGGGCAAACAATGAGTGTGCCATCATCGTTCTTTTCAGCGGGCTTTCATCTCGAAGCTGGCTTCTGGTTACTGATTTACTTATTTTTAAATTACATGGAAAGGGAACAAGAAAATGTTTCCATTGAGATCCACTTGATTCAGGAAAGAAGAATGCCATTCGTCACGGGAGGGCGCTGTGGAGAGAATGAACGGGGCGACTGGAGTGCCCGCTTCTTTCCATTTGGAAACCAGCTGGGGGCAAGGGTGAAGATAACACACCAGCTCCTGGAGGTAGGGGCTTGACTTGGTTTTGAAAGCACGGCTGCTGCAGTCTCTTGAATTCTCCCGTTTCCCTCAGAGTCTGAAACTGCCTGCCTTTTCTCGTCAAGTACATATTCTTCCATTTCATAGCTCTCAATCTAATTGTGAAGAATCCTGCCCTGCTCAAAGCTCTCTTTGCATTTCACACTAAGTGACTCTTTTAAAGAAATATGCAATTAAATATATTTTTTTTTTATCGCCCAAAGGAATACACAAGTCTTAGGGTAATGGCTGCACATACTTTATTGATGCACTGAACGCGGGAGATGATATTTTTACCTTTTACTATGTTAGACTGTTCGACCATGTCACTCCAATTGGCTATAGTTCTCATTACAGTTCTCCTTGTCCCACGTTTTCCAAGAATCACAGATTCTTGTGCCCAAGCAATGAAGGCTACTCTGTAAACCTAAAGGCAGATTAAATTCTATCTTCCTCTGTGGAGGACTGTTATCCTGGTTGTCTAATTCTGTCCTTATATCACCTTCTCCTTTGGGGTCACAATCAAGAGGTGGATTAGCTTGAAAAGTAAATGTCAGGCAGACTCTGTTCAACTGATTGGATTGCTGGGCTGGGAGTTCATATAGTACTTAGTCTCTCTGGATGCCATGCTGAATCTACAATTGTTTATTTTATCTTTTCTTATCCTATATATATTTTTAGCCATTATTTCCTATTGAGTTTATGTTTTTCTTTGAGAATTGGTCTAGCAGCAACCTACTGGCCAGTAAATAGATATTTTGTTAGTTGGAAATGACTGGGTCATCTGGAAACATCCCTATTCATTGGAGATGGAAGTTGCATTTCTTGTATTTGACATAAACTGTACCTTAATGCAAATCCCAGACAGTTTCTATCATCTTTTATGGTAGTTGTAATGGTATCAATAATAACCCCTCATGCTTGTTTAGTGTTACTGTAGCCAACGACCACAGAAATAATATCTCCATAGAAACCAGAGTCTACCTTGAGTAATCTACAATACAAATTCAAACTTCTAATGTTTTAAGTAAATGCAATGGATTTTGTAGTAATAAAAATTATAGGGCTTTTCCGCTAGCTGAGAACTAAGAGCTCCAGAAAGGTTCGAGGTTACATAAAGGTAGGGATACTTTTCTTTTATTCCAGAGGAAGTCCACACAGCAGGTGCCCTATTTAACATTCACTGCACACACTTAATAAACATTTCTCATATGTTGGGCACACAGGACACAGAGACAACTGAGGCACAGTCTCTATTTCAAAGAACCAATAGATTACCTATTAGAATCCATTTTAGGTAAGCTTTCTGCTGGTACCACCTGGTATTAGGAGAAATATTTCTCCTTCAAATACTGCATCCCTTGTTTCATGAACACATGTTGTTTGTCTTCCCAGTGTAGGGAAAATATTTGTGTTTCCAGTTGAAAACTATGCAGCAAGATTCTAGAGGAAACTCCTGTAGGTTATCAGATTCTGATTCTGTGGGAAGTATTTTATAATGCTGTGAATTGTAGGTACCTGACAGCAATGTAAAATAATTTCTTGTCTACAGTTTTGTCCTGTCTGGTAGAGGTTGAATTGACTTCTTTCCCCACCCTTGGAAAAAAGTTTCGCCTCCATTTGCATATTCATTTCAATCTTTTTGAACACGTTATATCATCCATCTGTCCCCTCATTGATTAGTGCATAGAGTAAATCTTTAACACATGTTCTTTTATAGCTCTCTATATATTAGATTACAATTTTTTTAATCATCTTGTAATACCAGTATCTTCCACGTAAGAGGTCCAACCTTTCTTCATTCCATGTGTTTTGGGAGGACCGGAAGGTTAACACAACCTTCCAGTCCACAGAGTGGGCAAATGACCCAAATTTCATTTAGGGATGATTGGTTTAGGGATGGGCACATGATCAAAAGTGACCAATCAGAGTTCTCCCTGGACATTTCTGTTGGACATTATGGGAATAACGTTACGGCTTTCTTGGCAGCCTTAGGTTGTAAATAAAATGTCTATGTTTTTCTTGTATTCCTATTGCCCCTAGCTCCATGAAGGAAACTAGTATAGGAGGGAAAGAAGCAACTTATAAAGAAACGCAGAGAAAAGAAATGAAGAAAGATAACCATGAAACCATGGTTTGTGCCTTGGATCCACCCATTCCTAAAATTTTTAGTTATATGGCAAGGGGCAGGGGAGGAGGGACAATCTCCTTTTTCTTAAACTAGTTTGGTTAGGTTCTGTCACTTGGATCTCAAAGGTTCTAAAAACCAAGCCTGACTTCTGACTTTTCCTGATTTTCCCTTCTCCTCCAACAGCAATCTATCCACTTCCGAAAATGTCTGTGAGCATCTAAACTTATTTGAGCAGCTAAGATCATTTTAAGATAACAGAGGTAAGTGAGATAAAGGAGTAACACACTTCTCATTTATATTAAGACAGGTTTAAAGCAGAAGGCAGTCTCTTCTGGGATTTTCTGCTACCACACACCTTTCAAGGCTGTAATAACTTCCTCTGGCAATTGACCCCCGAGTTTATAGTTCTTTTCTATCATCCCAGGCAGAATAGCACATCTTCAAGCACTGTCCACCTCCCTCCCAGCCCAACAACATGGGGTGCCTATATGAGTCTGAGTTCTCTAGAGAAATAGAACCCATAGGATATATGTAGGCTTTTGATGACAGACCAGACCTTAGACCATCAGTTCTTTTGGGTCTCTAGCTTGCCAACTGCAAATCTTGGATTTAGCCTCCATAGTCCTGTGACCCCATTTCTTATAGTAAATCAATCAATTTCTCTTTTTCTTTAAGAGAGTTTTTTTCTCCTCTTAGTCTTGCCTCTTTCATAACAGATTAATTGATGTATATGTATATGTAGATTTATGTCCTAGATTTATATATATAATATATAGATTACAGATATAGAGAAAGATCATAGATTTATATAGATTATATAGACATATAGAGAGAGAGAGGGATGGAGAGAACGAGAGTTTCAAATAGAAATCAGAATAAAACAGAAATGCTCAGATATACTCAGAAATAATGTTTATCTTCATGATAAAAACTCTCAACAAAATGTGTTTAGAGGGAACATACCTCAACAGAGTAAAGGCCAGATATGAAAACTCACAGCTCACATCATACTCAGTAGTGAAATACTGAAAGCTTTTCTTCTAAAATCAGGAACAAGACAAGGATGCCCACTCTCGCTACTTTTATTTAATGTAGTACTAGAAGTCCTAGCTCTAGCAATCAGATGAGAAAAAGAACAAAGGAGCATCCAAATTAGTGGGAAAGAAGTAAAACGGTCACTGTCTGCAGATGACATGATATATGCAGAAAACTCTAAAGACTCCACCAAAAACTACTGGAACAAATAAATGAATTCAGTAAAGTTGCAGTATACAAAATTAATATACAGAAATCTGTTGTGTTTCTATACACTAATAATGAAGTAGCAGAAAGAGCAACTAAGAAAATAGTCCCTTTTACAACTGTATCAAAAAGAATAAAATCCCTAAGAATAACTTTAACCAAGGAGCTGAAAGAGCTATACTCTGAAAACTATAAGACATTGATGAAAGAAATTCAAAATGACACAAATGGGGAAAGAAAAAAAAACACACACACAACACAACATACTCATGAATTGGAAGAATTCATGTTGTTAAAATGTCCATACTACCCAAAGCAAGCTACAGATTCAGTGCAAGCTCTATCAAAATACCAATAGTATTTTTCACAGAACTAGAACAAATAATCCTAAAATTTGTATGGAGCCACAAAAGACCTTGAATAGTCAAACCAATCTTGAGAAAGAAAAACAAAGCCTGGAGGTATTACAATCCCAGATTTCAAGATATACTGCAAAGCTACAGTAACCCAAACAGTATAGTACCAGCAGAAAACCTGACCTATAGAACAATGATATAGAATAGAGAGCCCAGAAACAAGCCCACACTTAGATGGTCAATTTGTCTCTCTGACAAAGGAGGCAAAATATGCAAGAGAGAAAAACAGCCTCTTCAATAAATGGTGTTGGGAAAACTGGATAGCAACATGCAAAAGAACCAGGCAAAAACTACCCCAAAGGAAGCCATCAACAAAACGGAAAAGGCAACCTATCAATTTGCAAATAATATAGCTGATGATTAGAAGCTAATATCCAACATATATAAAGAACTTCTACAACTCAATGCCAAAAAAATAAATAATCTGATTAAAAACAGGCAGAGGACCTGAAGAGACATTTTTCCAAATAAGCCATCCAGGTGGCCAACAGACACATGAAAAATTCTCAGCCTCTCTAATCAGCAGGGAAATGCAAATTAAAGCCACAATGAGATATCTATCACCTGATACCTTTCAGAATGGCTAGCATCAAAAAGACAAAAAAAAAAAAAAGTGTTGGCAAGGATGTGGAGAAAAAGGAACCTTCATGCCCTGTGGTAGGAATGTAAATTGGTACAGCCATTGTGGAAAACAGTATGGAGTTTTCTCAAAAATTACAAATCAGAATACCAAATGATCCAGTAACTCCACTACTGGGTATTTACCCAAAGAAAATGAAAACACTAATTCCAAAAGATATGCGTACCCTTACGTTTATTACAGCATTATTTACAATAACCATCAATAGATGAATGGATAAAGATAGGGTATATAAATACAATGAAATATGACCCAGCCAAAAAAAAGAATAAAATTTTTCCATTCATAACAACATGGATGGAACTAGAGGGTATTATGCTAAGTGAAAGAAGTCAAACAGAGAAAGATAAATACCATATGATTTCATTTATATGTGGAATCTAAAAAACAAAACCAATGAGCAAATAAACAAACCAAGAACAGACTCATAAATACATACAGAGAACAAACTGATGGTTACCAGAGGCGAAGGGGATTAAGAGGTACAAGCTTCCAGTTATAAAATAAATAAGTCACAGGGATGAAAAGTACAACATAGGGAATATAGCCAATAATATCGTAATGACTCTGTGTGGTGCCAGATGTTAACTACACTAAAAAAAGAGGGAGGAGGAGGATGAGGAGGAGGAGGGGTAAGGGGAGAAATGTTTAACCAATATCTGGGTACCCTGTAGCCCAGTCAAGTTGACACAGAAAATTAACTATCACAGAGCCCCACTCACATGCTCCTATAGCACACTGCAGAATGGAATCAAGACCAAGAAAAATGAGCCAACAGTGAGTGCCTCTTCAAGTCAGTAATTAATTATTAAATAGAAGAGAAGCCATATGCTATTGTGGGGGAAGAGTAGAGAGGGAAAACCTCTCGGGGTGGCCAACAATTAGCTTCTCTTGTGTTGCCTGTATCTGATTCGCAATCCCAGTTCAGCGAAAGGAAAGCCCCAAAGACAACCAGCCTCACCTCCTTCGAATGCAATTTCGTGACCCGTCATTAGTATTCAAGCTAAGTCCTGAGGTGTCTCACTTACCCCACTTCAAGATGCTTGTGAAAATAGTCCTCCAATCACAATCTCACTCCCGTGAGTTTTAAAAACACAACTTGTGCCATTTTGTACACGTTCAGTGATGTTTAACACCCTGCACAGCTATAATACCACCCCTTGAGTCTAGCTCTGGCTCTCTGCATTTTTCCTACAGACATTCCTCTTAACGCTGTGTTGTAAATTGCCCACCTACTTCTCTATATCCTGATAGACTGTAAGGTCCATGGGAAGTAGCACCACCAGCATATGGCATAGCCTGGCCAGTATCAGATGTTCAGCAAGAATTTGTTGAATGGGTATGAATGTGTTACTTCTAGATTTTAAGCTCCCTAAAGGCAAGGATCTTATCTGCCTCACCTCTTTCCCTGGAGATTTGTCAGAGCAGAACCTGACACACAAAAATACATATGTGTGGATGTGTGCATATGTTATTACTCCTCCTGACTTTCCCACAGCAAGTCTCCAACAAACCACCCTCCTGACTGTGGGTTTTCCTTATTTGGGTTTTGTGAACTGAATTGCCCACCCGCATTGGCATAACCATTTTTCCCTCACGATTCGACAAATATAGTTTACTTATTTTCAGATAGATTGCATAATAAATATTTTCTGGTAAATTATCCTCATAGGCTACAATCTCTAAAGTCATTTCTTTTCTCTTTTTGTTTCCTTTGATCATCATTTTGACCATATCCTCTAATGAATTGTAGCCTTCCATCAATTTCCTATCACACTGTGAGCCAAAACACAAATTTCCGAGTATTTCTTTCAAAGGCTCCTCCCAGGTAGACCCACCCTTTCTAACTGTTTTCATCTCCTACTCTAACCTAGCCTTCACCTTCCAGACCAACTAAATTTATTGTCATGTGGCTCCTTCCACTGGTTCTTCCTCTGCTGGCTGTGAGCCTTTGTTCAATTTTTTCCATATCTATGGAACAACAACCAAACCACAAGTTTCTCCTCTTTAAATCATAGCTCAAGGACCAACTGCTCCAAGAAGTTTTTTCCCCACCCATCTTCCTATCCATCAGATCATCACTGACCCTGACTTCTACCACAACATAACCTTGAAATGACTGAATTTATAAGTATGGTGTGGCTGTAGTCCAACTTTTGGCTTACGTCAATACTAATGGCCTAATCTCACTATTAATCAATGTTACATTTAGAAAGAACCAAAAGAAATGTTCAATAGTCATTAAATCAGCACTGTAAAATTTAGCATTTTGGGGTGAATACAATTAGGTGTACTTCATTTGAGTTTCATGAATTTATTCCTGCCTTGTTCCAGGGGAATTTGAGATTATAGTAACACATAGCATACAATGACAATTAAAGTAGTATCAGGAGCAGGGAAAATGTGGATAGAATAAAATACCAAGATTATGGGGAAAACTGCAAATAAATAATCAGGCCATAGACTCCTTCATGGTTATTAAAGTTGAGCTGTTCATTTAGCTCTGATCTTGGCACTAGACCATTAATCATTAAGCCCTATTTCTTACTTAATAGTTAAAATTAATCCATCCTCTTTGAATGATGTGAAAATAGTCAGGTTACTAGTACTTTTCAGGGTTGATAACTGTAGCATAAATTAGTGTTTCTAAAAATGTTTTGCCTGAAACATAGTCCCAAAAGAAATGGCATAAGCATGGCATAAAAAGGGGGTCCTGTGTTCAGTTTGGGAAGCTTTGAGTAATTCTGCAGAAAATAATCCTATTTTATTTTGTTAAAATCCAGTACTTCCCAAATGAATTAGAACACAATTCCCCAAACTTTGCCTCACATAATACCTTTTCCCATACAACACCCCACAGAAATAGCTTCCAAGTGGCTCACTTGGAAAAAGCTGGTGTAGGACAATACCAAAAAAATCAGAACCACCACATCTTAAGATGCTTCAGCTGTATTTGTAGTGTTTCAGTTCTTAAGCTGGGTAGTGGGTATACAAGTATTAATTATGTAATTGTACATTCTTTTTGATGTGCTTGATAGATTTCCTAATTGCAAAAACAAAACAAAACAAAACAAATCCCTGTCATAGAACTCTAGGTTCTAGCAGCTTCCCCCGGGCAGTAGAGAGCGAAAGGGCCGCTGACTTCACCTGAGGAATGGCCCCGACTGCATGCCTCCATCATTATTTGGAACAACAATAAATCAACAGTAACCATAACAGCAGCCAATACTTACCGAGTACCTACTATGTGCCAATTATTCTTTCAGGGCTTTATTCCTATGAATTCATTTAATCCTTATGACGCCCCTTGCATCAGTCTTATTATTCACATTTTACACGTGAGGAAACTAAACCATAAAGAGGGTTTAATGTCTGACCCCTGAATTACATATTTTACCAGTGCCCCATCCTGTATAAACCTTATGTTATCCAGGGTGGTCAAGAGGGACTTCCCACATATGGAGACACTTGAGCAAAGGCCTGAAGGAATTAAGGGAGAGAGATGTGTGGGTATCCGGAGGAACAGCATTCCAGGCAGAGGGAATGCCAATTGCCCATGGGGCAGGTGTGCTTGGCAAGTTTGAACAACTCCATAACAATATACGACCCCACGTAATCAAAGACCTGCCGACCTCCGCAGACATGTTTTTTTATTCATTATTTCTAGTTCCCTCGACGCACTTTTTATTCTCTCTTGCCTCTAGAATTTTTCTCCTCTAGAACTACTCCTCTTCTCCAAGTCCCCACGTCCCTGTCTTTGTAAAGCTAACTTCTTTGGGTCTTATGTTGTAATAACATCTTCTTTGGCTTCCCCATAAGTGGACTGTTTCCCGTATATCTCATACCTACCTCTATGGTTTTCCCAGCTAACATGTATTAGGTACTCCCCACAAGCCAGGATTATGCTAAGAACTTGGCTGGCATCATATCACACAAATTTCATGAGAGCCTAAATGAAATAGGCTTTGTTAGTGTCCCCGTTTTATGGGTGAGTAACCTGAGGCTTAAAAAGATCAAGCAACTCACCCAAGGTTACACAGTGAGAATGCAGGTCCAGATAAGGCCAAACCCTTGCTCTAAGCATTCTGCTATAAAGCCTATTGAGCACTTACCACACTGCTCTGTAATTGCAAGTTCACATAGCTGTCACTACCAAGATTCTTGAGCAAGGATTACGTCATGTTCTTTAGTAAATTAAGTAAACATGACTAAATAAGTGGAATAGAGCAGCTCTCTTCACAAGCAGTGCCTCCTTGACTCAGGAGCACAGAGGCTAGATCAGCACACTGGGATCTGAGATTTAATTCTAATGTTTAGCAGAGGCACCATCCAGGCATTCTTTCTTTGGCCAAACCACACCAGGTATATTTCAAATTCTGCATTTTTGCCCACTCCATCTCTCCTGCTTGGATACCTTGACCACCGTCCCCTGTTTCTCAGGGTCCAGCAGAGATGCCAACTTTTCCATCCACCAAGCCTACCCTGACCAGCCTGACCCTTGGTCAGAGTCTCACTCAGTACAAGACAGTCCATGACAAGCTTTGCACGGTGGCAGTATCGTAGCCAATGAGGTTTATCCGAGGCGTGATTATTGCTAATTGAAAGACAGTCCATGACAATGTCTCCAACAATCCAGAACTTTGTCAACATCGCACCTTCCAGAACATTCCATAGATGACTTCCTTACTCCACTGAACGTGCCCGATCTCGTCTGATCTCCTTACTCCACTCCTAACTCAAAGCTCTTCTCTGCATCCCTCTGATTTCTGTACTTAATTTACACTGTACATATTTTTACTTCTGGCACGTTACATCATAAAAGATTCTCCAGTTGTTCTGTTTCCCCAGTTAAACAACATGGTGAGCAACAATCAATGCTTTAAAAAACCTCAAATGGCATTTGGAAGCCTTGTTTATTAAAATGACTTTTAAATTTTAACCATATATTGCTTAATTCAAGAGCTATTAAAACTTTACTTAAAAGGCACTGATGTACAAGAAGTTATTTTAAATATTTTGGAGTAGGAATAAACTTTATGTAATATTTGAATTATTATGCCCTTTTAATTAAAACTCTATAACAGGTCTTATTCTCAGTCAAGCTCATTTTCTTGTCTCTCTTCTGAACACTCTGTTCCAGGATGGATCTCTAAGGAAGAAGAGACTCTGGTATCCATATGTGATCATCATTTCTTCAAAATAACAACTCCTAAATAAAAGTTACTGGAGTTAAGTGTCAATTATTCAACATACAGACAACAAAGCTTTAAAGCAATCACACCACTGATGTGGTGGAAGATTTTTGAGTAATGCTGCTTTGATAATTATTGACCTATTTCATTAGGATAGACTCTCTTCATTTGTAATAATGTTAGCTAAGATTGCTTAAGCATTTCTTACAAACCAGGTATTATAAGTGCCTTGTATGCATTATTTCATTTAATCCTTCAAAATCCCTACAGGTCAGTAGGGTTTTTACCCCATTTTGCAGACAAGAACCATTAGACTCATTTGTCCAAGCAATATGTATCTAGAAAGGTCATAGTCAGAATTGGAAGCAGACAATCTGAATCCAAATCCTCTCTCTGTTTTGTTTGTTTGTTTGTTTGTAAAATACGGATTCATTCATAAACTGAGACATCCTTTGGGAATTTAAAAAGTAGAAAAGTTTGCTACATAGTTTTTACAACTGATAAACAAGAAAAGGAAAGGGGAAAAAAAATCCCAGATGCATAAGGTAAGATTTTGAAATATCTTACATCAATTTGATGTGTAAGGTCTATTTTTTCTTCTGAAAAAAAAAATTAACATTTCCTATTAATTATAACATAGTTTTAAATTATGGGATAAAATCCTTACTTTCTTTCATATTTAAAAATTATTAATTAGCAAGTGCCACAGATTTTCTTATAATAAAAAAAATTTTTTTTGAATCTCCAAGTATACCATTTTTGGTCCCTGTGGATTATCTGATCATACACTTTAGGAAGTTTCTAACTGCAAAATAACAAGTTGGCAAAGAAAATATCAAATTTGCCAATTTAAAAAATTTAGCCATGATATCTTGATATAAAAAAATCATTACTTTTATAAAATCTCTAGTGTCCTTTCATTACTAAATATTGACATTTTTAAAACCCTAACAAACAGAATTTCTTATTGTGAATATGCCATGTTAATATAAAATTTCCAGATTTAAAAAAAAAATTTTTTTTTCCAATTTAAACCACATAAAAGAAAGCTGGAAGGGATTTAAAGAGATCACAAGGTTCATCCACCAACCACTTGCAATCAAGACTAGTATACAGAGACATACTTTAAGGTTATTTACTAGAATAATGTCAACCATATTCCTAGATTGGGCTGTGATTATTTGACATGAAACAAAATGTTATGGGCATAATCTTAATTCCTGTTGACAGCTTGGAAGTTACCACTAGGTGGCAGCACAGGAGACACTCAGCCTCTGAACTGCTCTTTAATTGGCGTGACTGGAGGGGTAAGCCAAGCAAGAGAAAGGTATAGAATTCTGTTATAAATTTCAAATTGTGTGGCTCTGTTGGCTACACCCTTTATGGGTTAGAGAAGACAAGAACAAGAATTTCTTTAAATGAAGGGAAACAGACACCCATAAGCTAATGCCCTTTAGTTTTTTCCTTCGTATGCATATTTTTGCATAGTTGTAGTGAATAATTTTATATTCATCGAATCCACTTTCCACACTGAAATTTATTTTCTATTTTCTAAATGTAAATGGAATCATCCTCTTCCCTTGCTTTAAAATTTTAGACGGCTTCTGCTTGCTCCTTCCAAATGGCCCTGTCTGCACCATGTGGCCTTTACTTCCCCAAAGTCACCTTCCCTCTGGCTGCAGCACCCAGCACAGTGACAAGTACTCAATTCATATTTACTATTTTACAAAATTGTTTAAACTGTGGTAAAAAACACATAATATAAAATTTACCATTTTAACCATTTTTAAGTGTATGCTTGAGTAGTGTTAAGTTACATTCACACTGTTGTGACAGAACTTTGTCATCTTGCCAAACTGAGACTCTATATCCCTTCAACAACTCCCCATTTCTCCCTTCCCCAGCCCCCGACAACCACCATTTTACTTTCTGTTTCTATGAATTTGACTACTTTAGATACCTCATAAAAGTAGAATCATACAGCACATGCTTTTTTGTGCCTGGCTTATTTCACGTAACATAATATCTTCATGGTTCATCCAGGTTGTAGCATGTGACAGGATTTTCTTCCTTTTTAAAGCTGAGTAATATTCTATTGCATGTACATATATCACATTTTCTTTATCCATTCATCAGTTGATGAACATTTAGGTTGTGTCCACGTCCTGGCTATTGTGACTAAAGATGCAACAAATATGGGGAGTGTAAATATCTCTTCAAGATTCTGCTTTCAGTTCTTTTGTCCATTTTCTCCTCTTTGGAGAAATGTCTATTCAAGTCTTTTGTCCACTTTTTAATCAGGTTGTTTTTCTACTGTTGTTGTGGAGTTTATAGGAATTCTTAATATTTTCTGGGTATTAATCCTTTATCAGATATATGACTTGCAAATATTTTCTCCCACTCCATAGGTTGCCTTTTCACTCCGTAGATTGTTGTTTGTGCACAGAAGCATCAATTTTTTATAAAAGGAAGCTCCATAGTCTTCACAGTTATCATTCTTTATGGCAGTCACATCCTTCCACCCAGCAAGTGGAATCATAATTTACTTAATCATTCTTCTAATGGGACATTATTTCCTATTCTAAATAATGCCATAAAAATAGTATTAGTGATTATTTCCTTAGGATTTATCTTGCCAGAAGTAAAATTATTGGATTAATTAATATAAACATTTTATTTTTAACTAATTGCTTATGGCCTTGTTACTTAATGCTGAATTTTTTTCTTTCTTAATTTATTATACCAACAGTAATATTATAATAGTTACTGTTTGTTGAATAGTTATTACATGCCAAGCACTCAGCTAGATTCTTTGCACATAATATTAGTCCTCATATCAATGCTATAAGGTAGGAATTATCACCATTTTATAGTTAATAATACAAATTCCGGATTGTGTTAGTTACCCAAGATTGCATAGCTTATGAGTGACAGAATTATCATTTGATATTAATCTGCCTTACATTGATTGTCTATGCTTGAGAATATACCACTTTCACCCTTCCTTCACATCATCTTTAAGACTTATAATGTTTGCTAATTTAATAGATGAAGAACAGGTAATTACTAAGGCACACACCTTTGATTACATGAATGGATGCATATTTTTTCACATTTTGTTTACATTGCCCCTTATTATTTCCTTGCCCTAGACTGAATGGATATTTCTTTTTTCTGCACAACCACAGCATAAAGCCTTTTATTTTTTTTAAGATTTTATTTATTTATTTGACAGAGACACAGCGAGAGAGGGAACACAAGCAGGGGGAGTGGGAGAGGGAGAAGCAGGCTTCCCGCTGAGCAGGGAGCCTGATGTGGAGCTCGATCCTAGGACCCTGGGATCATGACCTGAGCCGGAAGCAGACGCTTCATGACTGAGCTACCCAGGTGTTAAATTTGTGGTTTCTTCTTTTGTTTCTAACTATAGAAATTTATTTTATCTCCATATATAAATACCCAATAAATATTTATTTCTACTTTTTTGTTCTGCTTTTTCCATGATTCAATTTTGATGTTTAAATCTTTAATCCCTCTGAAATTTATTTTAAAGCACAGTGTAGATGTAAATTTATTGCCTTCTCAAAATTGTAAAGTAGAATGGTCCCCATGCCATTTATTAAATAATCTTTCCTCACTGTTCTTAATGACTTAATTATATATTAAAGCCATTTATATGAACTCATTTTTAATAGTGAGTTTATTGAAACATAATTCACACTAAAGTGTACAACTGAGTGGGCTTTGTACATTCAGAATTGCACAACCATCATCACACCTAATTCCAGAATATTTTCATTATCCCAAAAGGAAACCACCTACTGTCAGCAGTCACTCACCATCCTCCCCTTCCCTAGCCTCAGGCAACCACTCATCTACTTTCTGTCTCCATGAATTTGCCACTTCTGGATATTTCATGTAAAAGGAATCATACAAAATGTGGCCTTTTATGACTGATTTTTTTCACTTGCTTCCAGTGTTCATCCATGTTGTTGCATGTATCAGTACTTTTTATGACCAAATAAGATTCTAATATATGTAGGGGTTCCTGAGTGGCTCAGTCAGCTAAGCATCTGCCTTAGGCTCAGGTCATGATCACAGGGTCCTGGGATTGAGCCTGGGCTCTGCTCAGCAGGAAGTCTGCTTCTCCCTCTCCCTCTGCCTGCCAATCTGCCTACTTGTGCTCGCTCTCTCTGTCAAATAAGTAAATACAATCTTTTAAAAAATATATTTTAAAAAGATTTTAATGTATGTATACACATTTTGCTCATCCATTTATTAGTGGATGGACATTTGAGTTACTTCTACTTTTTTGGCTATCATAAATAATACAACTATAAACATTTGTGTACAGGTCTCCATGTGTGTGTATATATATAGACATATAGATATTTTTTCTCTTGGGTATATACCAAGGAGTAGAATGTCTAGATCATATGGCTTAACTTTTCAAGGAACTGCCAAACTGTATACAAAGCAACTGTATCATTTTACAATCCCACCAGCAATGTATAAGAGTTCCAATTACTCCACATCCTCATCAACACTTGTTATTATCTATCTTTTTTTATTATAGCCATGCAAGTGGATGTGAAGTTGTATTTCATTGTGGTTTTAATTTGTATTTCTCTAATGACTAATGATGTTGAATACCTTTACATGTGCTTATTGGCCACTTGCCTACCTTCTTTGGAGAAATGTCTATGCAAATCCTCTACTCATTTTTTAATTAGACTATTTGACCTTTTGTATTTGAGTCAAAAAATTTATTTATAATATTCTGGCTTCCAGTCCTTTATTTCCTCCCAATCTGTGGGTTTTCTTTTCACCTTCTTGATGATGTCTTTTGAGGTGCAAAAGGGGTGTTGTTGTTTCTTTAATGAAGACCGATTTACCTATGTTTTTCTTTAGTTGCTTGTGCTTTTAGTGTCATTTCTTTAAACTATTGCCAAATCCACAGTGACAAAGATTATGCCTATGTTTTCTTCGAAGAGTTCTATACTTATAGCTCTTTCATTTAGGTCTAAGCTCCATTTTTAGTTACTTTTTGTATACGATGGGAGGTATAGGTCCCACTTCACTCTTTTCATGTTGATATCCAGTTGTTTAAGCACCCCTGGCTAAAAAGTCTATTTGTTCCCTACTGAACTGTCTTTGACAAATTTCTGGGCCATTTATTTGTTCTAGTGATTTCCATGTTCTTGAAGGTCTACTGTGCCTTAATTATGTTTGCTTTACAATCTGTTTTACACCTGGAAAAGCTACCCTTCCCTTATTAACCACCTCCATCACCCACCCTCCTCCCCAACACACATACTCGAATATTCTTTTTGATTCTCACCTGCTTATTATTCTAGATCAGTAGTTTACAAACTTGCTTTTCCAGACAACAAATTGAAAGTTTATGGTTCACTGCTTGCATTTCTACTTAGTGATCATTTCCTTCCTCCTTGAATTGCTGTTGTTGATGATTTATGTATTTTTCTCCATCCATTGTTCTCCTCGAACAGGTATTACCTCCATTTAAAAAAGCAAATAAATATTTATAAATAGACATACAGCACAATGGAGTTAAATTCTGTGACTTGACCTAGTTCACCCAACTAGACAGTGGCAAAGACATTTGACTATCTCAATTGCTATAAAGTATATTTCTGAGACTGGTTCCACTTAAATCTTACTGCTCTTGATCTAGCAATCTGGGTTTTTAAGAAAAATTGAAACATATGTTAGTCGATCTAACTGTACTTTTTTTTCTCCATACTGGTTTATTGTTTATATCACCACACAGATTTACAATTTGATACTCTCTGACCTGTCAAAGCAGCTGCAACTTAGATAAAGCCACTAGCTGTTGGCTGTGTCCAACTGTTGTTTCAGTTTTAACTTAGAAGTATTCCCAAGGGATGGACAATATGGTACCCTACTGGGTAGACACGCGTAGTTTAGGATAAGCAGTATTTATATTGCTCTTCTAATATATACTACAGTTAGTAAAGCTCAATAAAATCTTCAGAGCTGGGAGAATATACCAAAGATTGAATGAGAAAATATTGTAGTGAACATGTATCTACCTTTCTCAAAAAAATAAAAGATAAGACACTATTTTGGAGAATAATGTTGCATCTTTTCCATCTCCAGGTCTGTATAAGCCAAAAAAAAAAGTTATGTTTTCCAATGATTGGGCAATGCAATCTGCTGCCTTTCAAATATACAGATCATTCTCCTAGTACCAAAAAAACTACCCACAAATAGTCTAGGTCAGCACTTTATAATAGAAACAAAGTGTGAGTCACATATAGAAATTTTAAAATTTTTAAATTAAATTTTTGAATTTTCTGGCAGCCACAAACCAGTAATCAGAAATAGTCAAAATTACTTTTAATATATGTTACTTAACCCAACATATCTAAAATATAATTTTAACACATAATTTTCATGAAAATTATTGGTGAGATATTTTCCATTCTTTATTCATACTAAATCTTTGAAGGCTAGTATGCACTTCACACTCAAAGTTCATCTCAATTCAGACTAGCCATGTGTCCAGTGCTCCGTAGCCACAGGGGCTGGTGGCTGCCATAGTGGACAGCATGGGTCTAGACAGAAGACCTCAGGAACCTCTCCAAGCCAGAGGGCCACTGGGAGAAGGGAGGCATGGGAAGGGAAGGAGAAAAGATGAAAATTGGCAAAAGGAAGAAAAATGGAAGGAGAGGAGGGGAAATGAATGAGAAAATAAGAAAAAGATAAATGAAAGGAGAGAAAGGGAGTGAACATTTTCTGATGTGCCAGCAGTTAAGTATAATGGGAAGTGCTCAGAAGCTACTTGGAAATAATCTTTAGCATCGTCCGTGTCCTCAAGTAAGGAAGTCACATTGGTAGCGAACTATTATTCCTGGTGATGACTCAGTAAGTTAGAAAAGTACTTTAACACTCAGTCATGGGAAGATGTTATTCTGGTTCACATGCTCATAGTACGTAGACGAATCTGCCTCTGGCCTGGAACGTAAACCACTGAGAGGGCTGCCTTTGAGAGAAACTGTTTCTCACACTTTTTTTCTTTCCAAGACAAAAAGACACAGTACCAGACATCCCCTCAGAGGAGATCCAGGCCAATGGAGTTTGCAGTGCAAGGGGAATGGAAAGGGGGATGAAGGAGGAGAAAGAAAAGAGAACTCTATCTGTGATTTTAGGGAGAAAGGGATTCTTGGGCCCACTCTATAGGTAAGGAATAAATGAAAATTGGGCCTATATTGGTACATAGCACTTTCATATAGACTCCCCATTTTAAGCATTGTGTAATAGTGCAACTTCTCCTATTTGAGTGGGAGAGACAGGCCAGGTTTCTGCCTTAGATTTGGGTCGAAGGAACTTTGTCTGATTTGGGGAGTGCCTAGAGCTGACCTTCAACTGTGAAGCAAGAGCAAATGGTAACTGAAATGTATTCTCTAAGTGAAGGTGGTTCAGAAAGCAAGAAAACATCTACAGCATCAACACCAAGGTGGAGAACAAGACAAGAATCCAAAATAGAAGTTGGCAAAAGCAGAGAGGCAGGCAAGAAGGAGCAGGCTTCTACAGCAGAGCCTGAAGGCCATTGTTATACTTGTGGAAAGACCTCTGGCTGAGTCTATGAGGGGAAAGAGCTTGTAAAGGACATAATACCATGTCTCCACTCCAGTTTACTGGATAATATGTGAATTGCTGGCAAAAATATTAAGTATCAGTTTTTTAAAAATAGATTTTATATATTCACCAAATAACTTAATAATAGTCCTAATACATCTGCCAGACATATACTTTAAATGCCCCACACAGATGAGCTGCAGTGAACTGAGCAAACCAAAATTTTCCATGCTGATTTAATTGAAGCCTGGCATCTGGGTAGGGGCTGTATGTAGGATTAGCGCATTGTAAATTCATGTTGTTTTTGCTCATTCCCTCAACTGGACCCATGCTCTTTACACCCCCATCCAACTCTGAAACATGGAAGTCCTTCCCTTTCTTAGACCACCCCAATCCCAATGGAACAAGCTGAAGCACTCCCAGCCAATGGAGCTACTGCTTTAAAAAAACACTCAAGACACTAATCATAATAAATATGGAGACTTTTCTTTGGGGTGTTTTATTCCTTTTTTTTTTTTTCAGTCATTTATATGTGCCCTTTTTACTTTTGCAAACCTTTCTGGAAGCATCACTCAACTCTTTGTTTTCTACTTCATTTAATCAAGTTGGAATTTTTTTCATGTACATCTTCAGATATTTGCTGTCTTTCTTCTTGGGAGGCAATGAAGAGCCCTGTGACTTCGGTTGCCATAGACCAGCAATGGCCTGCAATCACCTGGCAGTGCTGTTCTTGGCAAGAGCAAAGCCTTTAGAAACCAGCCCTCCAATAAAGCGCCAGTTCTCTTTCGTGCCTGACATCTGCTTTGAGGATGTACAAGAAGTGTTATGATTTAAGCCCACTCTAGGCTCGATGCAGGCTACCTGAACGACTGGCTTTGCTCTTGAGCCATCATGAAACCGACACATACGTGTCTGTAAACTTAGAAGAGTAAGAAAAAATACTGATGTTCTGTGTTGCTTTCGATTTTACTTTTTTAGATTGTTGTTTTTAGTTAACATTACCATTTGGTTCTTTAATTATCTGATGGGAGTGAAGGACTGCAGGTGAGGAGTGGGGTGGAAAGAAAGAAAGGAAGAAGAGTCCTGTGGTGCCAGGAAAGAGGCTGAAGAGGATATTTAAGGCCAGGCAGAATGGTTGAGTGATTAACACCATGGAATTAAGTAATGGCTTCAAACCCTGGCTTTCACACTCTCCAGCTGGGTGGCTTGGGCAATCTGTTGCATTCTTCAAGCTTGTTCCCTCAATTGCAAAGTGGGAATACTACTCAAATCTACCTCACGGGGTTGTTTGAATGAACTAATTAAAATAAAGCATGTAAAGCAATTAACAAATGTCTGGCACACAGCATTCACTAAGTGCTACTGATTATTAGCACAATTAGTAGTAGTAATACAGATGGGATTACACAGAATGAAATAAAATCAATGCTACACTTCATTCTAAGCATTCCGTTCCTCCCATTTTTCACATTGATTTTCTCTCTTTGGTGTCCAGGGAGAGATGTGGTCGTGGAAATTCGATGGGTAAGAAAAGTGCTTTCAGGGAGCAAATTTACAAGGCCATTCAACAAGCACCATAGGGCTACATCACACCATTCAGGAATAGAACATCTCAAAAGAAAAGTAACAGTAGGGCGCCTGGGTGGCTCAGTCGTTAAGCATCTGCCTTCGGCTCAGGTCATGATCCCGGGGTCCTGGGACTGAGCCCTGCATCGGGCTCCCTGCTCCATGGGAAGCCTGCGCCTCCCTCTCCCATTCCCCCTGCTTGTGTTCCCTCTCTCGCTGTCTCTCTCTCTCTGTTGAAAAATAAATACAATTAAAGAAAAGTAATTGTAAGAATGTATGTCTTCGCAATCACCTCTCTAAGACCTTTAACCAGAACTTTCACTCTCATTTCTACAAAATGGAAATAAAAATAATTTACAGAACTATTTTTCATTTGACAAATCTCCATCCCTGACACGATCATCTCTCCCCTCCTCTAGCTCATTACTCCCAACAGCTGGGGTCAGGTCCAGGGTGACTGTTCTGGAGGTTAATGAACTTCCATTGCCCCTGACCTTGGCTGCCCCGATCTTGTGGTAAACTATCTGAACAAAACTGGAATAGGAAGGGATGACAGCAAGAAGGCTAAAAGAGAATCTTGATCCTTTTCCAGAAACCCTGCAGTTTCTGGCAAGAGCAAATTCTGAGTATATTTTATTCAGATATTAACTATAGCGGTGATTATCTTGCCTTTTAGAAAGGCAATGTCCCAGCTAAAGAAAAGCAGTCTACAGCATCCCCCTCAGTGAGTCTGAAAGCAATGAACCTGTCTGGGTGTGAATATTCTATTGAAACTGACAGAAGCAGTTAAAAATATCTTCACTTGGGTTACCTAAAATGTTCCTGCTCCTCTTCCTAAGGTGTTCTTTTTCTGGCAGCATCTGTTATATGTTGGAAAACTTAAATGAATAGAGGTAAGCTCGATGCAGCCAACTGTCAGGGAAGTGACATGCCAACCATCCACACATGCTGCTCAATTAAATGTATCATTCACATATCTACACACATATACACGTCGTACATGGGTCCACAAGAAGATGCTCTTATTAATTTCTACCACATGTGAGAGTAACACAATGACTATCTTCACAGAATAAAATATGTCTGTATATTACTATGCTGAACAGCATGTATGGATGTGTGTATATACATATGTGTGTATAAATGTGCATATATATATATTTCATACATTGCAACATACACTGAAATATACTTAGAATATACCTAGAATGTAAGCTTCATGACGCAGGAGTTTGTCCATCTTTTTACAGCAGATACCTGATAAATCTTGCTGAAAGAACATATAATAAATTATTTCATTTGGTCCTCAAGGCAACTGTATGAATTAGGAATGAAAAGTAATATTACTGCCAATGCGTTGTAGGTGAAGAATAATTCAGAGTGGCTTGTCCAAGGTCACCCAGCTGGAGAGCAGCAGAGTCAGACTGCAGCCCAGGTTAAGGGTCTTCTCCTCTCATTCTTCATAGGGAATAGATCTAACTTCTATCATGTGAGGAAACAAAAGTTGCTTGTGTTCTTTTACCAAGTAACGTTGCTAGGCTAAATCCATTTCACCATCTGTACCTCATTTTCTTGGATTGGGTTTAGTGGGCACCCGGGGTTGAGAGAATTAGCGGCCAGTTCTTTAGGGGTTTTCATTCTTCTCCACCTCTGAGCCAATCCAGAGCCCCCATGCCCCCCAACCACTTTTCTTTCCATCCTTCCACCCTCTTCTTCCTCCTTCCTTGCTTTTGTTTCTCTGTCTTCCTTTCTGCTCTAGTGACTCAAGCAGTTACCGAGTAAGAGAAAGTAAACACCCTCTTTTGGTGGGAAAGAACCATGTGGAATCCTATCTATTACTTCAAACCCTTGAGATCTCTTCCTAATAAATAAGCCACGGTGAAGGAAAAAAAGAAAAAAGAAAAAGCTTAGTTGACACATTAGTTGCTACACATACACGTATGTGCCCACACACACGCATGCATGTTCCACACCCCCCACACACACACGCTCACTAATCCTTAAAAAACTTTGATCTTGGAGAGAGATGTCTGGATTTAGAGTGAATCCAAAGCTTCCCATTTCTTTCTTCTTTCCACCAAACATGAGGAACACTGGATAATGTGTCCAGTCAGTGGCTTTTTTTATTAACCGCTGAATGTTTAAAAAAAAAAAAAAAAAGCCCATGTATTATATCCACACACCCACTCAGGAGATAAAAAGATGATGGACAAGAATTGAGGATTTTCTTGAAAACATGTCTCATTTTAGGGGAGTAGAATAAATGTCTCTGAAAATCCTGATGTCTGCAGGTATGAATGCCCACTTAGTATTTAGCATGTTCAGTTTCTTGCTTCCAGGCCCTCCTGCCAAATTTATTGCCCATGGCCGAAGAAAGGATTTTTTTTTCCCCCATGAAACTTGTTTTGGCTTGAAGTAAAGTTCAAATAATATTTACCAAGATTATTAAAAAACTCAAACTTTTTTCTTCTTCAGCATTCAGGGATGGAATGTCAGAAAGTGTTGACATTAATTTTTAAATTAATATTTTTGGAAGAATTTTCTTTAATAAAAGATCAAATAATGACCACAATGCTGGAAATGGGCTTCTGATGGGTAACAATGCTTGTCAACAGCAAAGTTCAGAACTTTAATGGAAGTTCTCCCATGGGTTTGCACACAATGGAAATACAAATTATCTTCAATAGAATTTTTTTTGGATTTTCATCCTAGCTCATCTTCAGCTCTGAGGCTGAAATGCTGACCTCAAAAACATCTTTGCTTCTAGCAGGAGAAAGAGCGTTTCTTAACTGAACCATATAGTGTACATTCGTTCTCTATTGGCATATGCTAAGGAATTCTGTCACTGCCCACCAGGCAATTAGAAAAGACTTCTGAATAAGAAATTGTCTTGCCCTTTCCAATCTTCCTTTGTTTCAACACACAGCTATGGCAGAGAGGTATAAAGAAGAAAATGAGGGGCACCTGGGTGGCTCAGTCGTTGAGCGTCTGCCTTCGGCTCAGGTCATGATCCCAGGGTCCTGGGATCGAGCCCTGCACCGGGTGCCCTAATCGGTGGGAAGCCTGCATCTCCCTCTCCCACTCTCCCTGCTTGTGTTCCCTCTGTCACTGTGTCTCTCGCTGTTAAAAAATAAATAAAATCTTTAAAAAAAAAAGAAGAAGAAGAAAATGAGCAACAGAAAGCTAAAGATTTTAATCATTTATTTTATAAAATGATGGTGATAACAGATGATAGGGTTTTTTTAAGTCCTTTAAAAGAAAAAGTTGGCACTTTAAAAATTAAAAAGAAAGAATGAGCTTCATTCAAACAGAGCTGGTTTACAATTGAAGCTCCACTACTCAGCTGCCTGGCCTCAAGAACTCCTCCTGGCCTCCATTTCCTCGCCTGAAAATTTAATATAATAAGAATACCTTTCTCACAGATTGTATTGGCACTCCCGATCCCCACTTTTTTTCCTGGAAGCCTGTACCTGTACCAATCCCCATTTTTTTAACTTTATTTTTCTCCATGACAGTTATCATCTGATAAAATCCTCTATGTTATTTACTTAGTTCATTGTCTAGGCATGCTCCCTCCCGTTAGAATGTTAAGACCCAGGAGGACAGTGACTTTGATTCCTCATGGCTGTATTCTATCCAGCCTACGGTAGGTACTTGAAAACTATTTACTGAATGTTGAATAAGTGAAAACTAAGTCCCAGCACAGGGCTGGGGAGTAAGACCCCCTTCCTCCGAGCACACCGATGAACCACTCTTGACACTGTGAGGGCCATAAAGGGAAATCAGATGGAGACTTTCCAAGAGTACTTGTTTTTCTTCTGTCCTCCTCACCCTCCTGCTTTTTGTCACAGCGCACCCGGTGGAGAACTCTGTTTTCTCTTCCTGCTTCCCGTAGCCGTCACATTGCCAATGTCTATGGAAGCCCTAGAAGATTCTGAATCAGCATGGCACCGTCCTGGGAAGAGAACGAGCTAAAGTGGCCGCCTGCCAGCCCAAGTGGCCCCATCCGACCTGAGTTTTCCTCTCTTTCCTTTTGATTTATTTTGACTTTTTTTTTTCTGAAAAGCAGTATTCTCAATTTCTTGAGATAAAATAGGGGGTTTTGTCATTCTTAAAGCTTGGTGTTGTGCCCAGGTCTGGAGACCATCTGCCCTGAATGATCTGACACATTTGCCTGGACCCCACAAACCAGGGACACTGCTTCTCTAAATGACCAGGCACCAGGAATGCCCACAGAGTTGAATCCTCCCGGGAAGACCGGCTCTTGTTTTTACTGGAGTACATCTGGGGTGCCTGAGAACAGAAGCAAAGCAAACCATCAGAGGAGATACAGACAAACTTGATTTCGTGGTGGACGAAGTCAGAGCCTTAACTTCCATCTGTCCTTTTAGGATGAAAAGATCATAAGCTTTGGGAACAGCCGGATCGTGGCTACAATCCCACCTCTCTACATCCAAGCATCTATAAAATTGCAAATTCCTCATGTAAGATGGGATGGTAACACCTATCTCCTAGGGTTATTATAATAATTCAATGAGTTAATGCTTGTAATGCATCTGGTACAGTATTTGGTACCATGTTCCATAAATGTTCATTTGCTTCTCCTTTACACACTTTCCTGGCCCAGTTTTCTCTTATTAATTGTGTGACCCCAAGTAATTCGTGTCATTTTCCCAAGCCGCAGGGTCCTCAGTTCTAAAATGGGAGTCTGTCTTACCCCCTAGGTGACAGTAAACATCACTGTGTGGTTATGGTCTAGAGCATCATAGGTGCTCAATACATGCCAGCTTTGCCAATTATGACCTGCTCTTTAGTAAGCACTGACTTTGCGTCATGACCACATGACTCGTCCTCCAGGCACTTCAAGTACATGACCTTGTTAATTCAGTCTTCAAAGCAACCCTCACTGTGAGGTAGGTGTCCTTATTTTTATATTAGAGATGAAGAAATTAAGACCTAAACTGTTGAGTGAACTCAGTCAGGATTACAGATATAAGTGTCACCACTGTTATTTGAACTTGTGTCTTCTTGACTTTCAAGTCTGCATTCTCCCCGATAACTAGGCCACAGTGACTCCCAAATTA
This sequence comes from Mirounga angustirostris, assembly GCF_029215605.1. Lineage (NCBI taxonomy): Eukaryota > Metazoa > Chordata > Mammalia > Carnivora > Phocidae > Mirounga > Mirounga angustirostris. The sequence goes on from NW_026991713.1 coordinate 78,254,034, forward strand.
TTACCATCTTTATTATTGTCCCTTCTCTCTATTCATCTTTTGCTAGATCAGACCTACTTGATTCGACACATCCATCCCTACGGTCCAACCATGTCACCTAAGTAGTGTATGGCTCACAGGGCCTAGAAACAAGTCCTAATGCCTTTGGGGTTGGAGAGCAGGGTACAGGCTACATTGCGACTGTTCGCTTCTTGAGTTTTCATCTTCCTTGTGAATGCCTTCTTGCTTTGGAATATGTAATAGAAAAAGAACATGCAGAAGGCTAGCAGCCATCTTCTAGATGCCTGCCTAAGGATTAGGAATGCAGATAGCAGCAAAACCCTGCGGCAGGTAAGAGTAGCATAAAGCTATAGCAAACTCCATTCAGAGACCTAAGTGTCAGCTATAGGGAAAGGGAGTTCGATGGCACAATACAAATACCCAGTCTTGTCCAAGAGAGTCAGGTTAACGCTGGTAGGGAGCAGCACTGGCCTGGCAAATGGCAAGCATTCAGTACATATTAGTTGGATAGATGGAGGAAGGAACCGTGTTCATTACATCAACTGATGAGCACTGATTCTTAAAATCACAAATAGAGAGCCTAGGTCCTTTGCGTGATGGTCAGATCCTGGTTGTGTCCCATCCTGAACCCCCCCACTCACACTTTACCAATCTTTCCTTGAGTCCTCAGAGTTGACAGTCATGACTCCCCTAGCCATACTCCACTATTGAAGGGACCTTGGAGATCGTGCATTATGCTTGGCTTCCTGGTATGTCTGTTCCAAAGTTTCTAAGTCAAAAGTGAGATTCAGAGGAACCAGGGTAACATGAGAGATGCCAGAGGAGGAACCAACACAGGGCCACCTCCATTAGGGGATGGAATGCTTGAAATTAATGACTGTCCTAAAAATTCCCAACAGGTTGTCCCAGTATATATAACTCTCATCCTTCCTTGCATAAAATCTAGAAAAAAAGGTGAAGGGAGATGATTTCTCAGAGAGAGAACCTTCGCTTGGATGTAGCTCCATCCTGGCCATGGAGCCATGTTAACCTCTTCACGCTGCTCCCACCTGCAGGCCTGGGCGCACTGTTCCAGATGCTGCATTTTGTCTTGGCAAGAGGTATACCTGAGGCTTCTTGGCAGAGGCAGTTGTCTTGGTTTCAGGACATCCCTGCTGCTGGTTCCTGCTGCCTTGTTCCTGACTCTCCCCACCCCATTTAGCCTTCACCTCATGAACCCAGAGTTTCCTGGCTTCTGCTTAACTCCTGGCTCCAAGATCTGCTGTGTTTGCCAGATTTCGGGCACTCCCAAATCCAGCCAACTGCCTTGTCTGGCCCTGAGCTTTCCTCCCAGGCTTCGCCTGGCTCTTTTGGTCTTGATTCTCCATCTCTGGCTCATCGCCTGTCAGCCCTTTACAGCTCTGGTTGAATACCCTCTCACCCAGCAGCCAACACCTTACATATGCCCCACAGTGCTGTTTTTTTAGAAACCTAGTACAGAAAAATCATGTACTGTGACCTTCCTCATTATACCCAGGTTAGGATAAACCTAGAGGGGATGCCAAGAGTTTTCTTTGTGATAAATAGGGGGCCCAGGAGAATTATTTTGGGAAGACTTTGATGTCTTTATAAGGAAGATCTTCCATTATCCGCCCCTCTCCCCTGAGCACACCTCTTCCCTCTTAAAGGAACGTCCATTTTAGATCAACCAGGCATAAAGGTTTAGGGCTAAATTCATTCACATCACCTTTCAGACCTGATTTTCTCACCACTGCTCTCTACAACACCAATAACTTTAACATTTTAACTATTTCCCCCACTCCTTTGTTACATATTAATTCTTTTATTCATTTAACATATATTCTTTATGTTCTAAAATATGCAGTTAATGGCATGAAATCATCTGTTTAAAAAAAAAAAAAAAAAACATTTCTTTGCTCAACAGACATTGTCATTGAACCGATGCTTGATTGAGCTGGGGGAGTATGGACGTGGAGATACAGAGGCACTTCCAGGGAGAGACCCGAGCATTCCACCTAATGGGGTGGAAGCAGACAATGTGTCTGTTTTCACCAGGCAAGGCACAGCTTAGCCATCGCAGTGCTTCCTGAACATTTAAATGTATTGGCACATGGAAAGTTGGCAATATTATGAGGGACGTTGAGGTAAACAGAGAAGACCACCTACAATAAGACACAGCTGTCCAGGTCTTCTGTTGCCCCAGACCCTGGCCAGCTGCTTCAAGGGCTGAAGGTGTCAACATCTCAGCACGTCTCTAACCCATTGGTAGCCCATCAGAGTATTGTGACACAACGATGGCTAAGCTCTAACTTCCAGTAGTGGCCATCCGTTCACTCAGTCCAATATGCCTGAGTTGCTACAAATATTTTGAGTGGTTATGCTAGTTGCTATTCAAAGAACTTGAGATATACCAGTAAACAAAAAAGAGAACGATCCCTGCCCCCACGAGCTTTGATGCTAATGCAAGGAAACATGGAAAACCTGTATTAAGCACAATACATACATAGGGGCCATAGCTGTGAGAAGAGACGAGTGCTATGGAATAAAGAAGCAGGGTGAGGGGGTTGGAAACAGGAGGAAAGGGCAGTTTGCTGAGTTAAATAGGATGTTAAGGACAGGCCTCCCTGAGAAAGTGAGCAAAGACCTAAAGAGAGTGAGGATATTAGCCAAGTGGTTATCTGGGGCAAGGGCATTCCAGGCAGTGGGAACAGTTAGAACAAAGGCCCTGAGGTAGGAAAGTACTCTGTGGGTCCTGGAAACACCAAGGAGGCTAGTCTGGCTGGAGACAAGAAAGTGAGGCGAGAGATATAGGATCCAGGTCAGGGAGGTACAAAAGGTCTCTGCTTTTATTTATGTGTGTATGTGTGTGGCAAATACCTTCCCTGGGCTATAGCTCATCTTCTTAATTAGGTTATGTATCTTTGCTTTGCCTTACAGAAATTTTAAGTTTAATACACTCAGACTTATCAACTTTCCAATTTTGGTGTGTAGTTTTTTGTGTCCTCTATGAAGAAAGTCTTCTGAATGGAACGTTATTATTTTATTTAGAAGCTTCAAAGTTTTGATTTTTCCCATTTAGGTCTTTAGCACACCTGGAATTGAGATTTTAATGTGGTAGTAAGCAAAGGTCTTACATTATTTTTTCCACAAGGATAATCAATAGTTTTAGCATCTCTTCTTGACAGTCCATATCTTCCTCCATTGGTTTTTAATGCAACCCTGTCATTTGTCCCTCCTTTTAGATGAAAGGTATTCTTGGTCTTGCCCAGCATATCACTGAAAGGCAGAATATTGTCTGCCCTTGCCCAACTGTCCTACCAGTTAGGACACTGAAATAAACTATGAAATGAGGTTTTTATAGTAAAGGGGCAGGAAAAAAAGCAGCAAAACATGAAGGGCTGGGAATATCTGACCTAACCAAATTCATATAATACAGTTGCTTTGTAATGGGGAGTTGCCTGACTCAAACAACGAAGAGGTGGCTAATACCCTGGCCCAAATCTGAAGGTCTGCTACTGTCCCACTCAACCCCGTGACCAACCTCCTCGGGATCAAGTCCAATAGATAAGGAAGGCTTCTGACATGACAGGAGCAGGTGAACAGTTACTTGACATATGGAAGTCAGCAGGAAGACTGAGGCACCCTGACACATTGGGAAGAAATCTCAGGATTTCCAAGCTTCTGCTCCCCTTGCCAAAGCTTCTCATTTTTATTTTATTTTATTTTTTTTTAAAGATTTTATTTATTTATTTGACAGAGAAGGAGATAGTGAGAGCAGGAATACAAGCAGGGGGAGTGGGAGAAGGAGAAGCAGGCTTCCCGCCGAGCAGGGAGCCCGATGTGGGGCTCGATCCCAGGACCTTGGGATCATGACCTGAGCCGAAGGCAGATGCTTAACGACTGAGCCACCCAGGCGCCCCAAAGCTTCTCATTTTTAAAGAGAATGCCATATACCTCTAGGATTATGACTGAGAGTCACTGGTTTAATTTCTTTAAAAAAAATTTTTTTTGAGTATCACTGACACAATGTGACATTAGTCTCAGGTATACAACAGAGTGATGCACCATCTCTATATGTTGTGCTCACCACAAGTGTAGCTAACATCTGTCACCACACAACGCTATTATGACATCATTGACTATAATCCCTAAACTGTGCCTTTTATTCCCGAATAGTTTAATTTCTTGAAGAGTATGTGAAGTTCACTCCAGCATCCTGTCCCAAGACCCAGGGCAAGTCCCCAGCTCAGCGTTCGGACTCCCCGAAGCTCATGGTTCTCTCATCCCCCAGGAGGGCGAGGGAGTTATAAAGAACACAGAAGATGTTTCTCCCGAATGTGAAACCAAGTGGTAGGGTCATGAAATCTGGTCAGGTTTCTGTCACTCGATTCAGAAAAGCCAAAACAGCTCTGAGCAGGGGAGTGGTTACAAGAATGCAATGTTCATGTCTGCCTTGGGCCCGCTGTTTGCCTGTCTGCAGCGTCTGGGAAGGAAGCACGATGCTTACAGCATTTATATTTTCCATGCTGTGGTGAATTTGGAACCTTCACCCAGCTCCAGACAGAATAAATTTACTCCAGCACAAATCTCTTGATCATTTCTCCTTCAAATGTGAAAACAGCACTGAGCATGCGGAAAGTGTAGAGCACATCATAAATCCAGAGACACAGGCACTCAGAGAGCTGCATGGAGCACATAAAGGAAGCTCTGTGCTTTAATATTATTTTCTGTTTAAAATCGACATGTGTGGTTTCGGACAAAGGCCTTTTAGTGTGCAGGAGAGAAGGTTCAGTGTTTCTCTCTTTGAAAAGCAGAGGAGTGTCTGGGAGAGACAGTGAAGAGATGTGCTCTGGGGTATACTCTGAAGGAAACTAAAAATAAAACGCCCGTACTTTCGAATAACTGCCCTTAGGAAATAAAACCGTGAAGCTGGCTTCCCAGGACGTGAGGATGTGTCTTTGCACGCCAGTGATATCTGTCTTGGTGTGTTCTGTTTCGATGGGAACAGGTGTTTATTGATAAAATCCCCAAGTTGGGTGCATGTGGGAGGAATGATTAACTGTCATTTAAAATGACTCTGTTTCCATTGCTCCCTCTCTCAAACACAGAACAGATTATCAGAGCCCCAGATTTTCTTTGAATATTTTGTTATAGAAGTGTATTTTGTTATACGAAGTTTCAGAAGTAGATGGCATGGTGGATAAGAGTGCAGCCTGACCCACACACTGCCTGGGTTTGAATTCTCACTTGGTTGCATATAGTACCAGTTGTGTAGTCTTGGATAAGTTACTTAACTTCTCTGGGCCTCAGTTTCCTCCTTTGTAAAATGAGATTGATAGTAATGCCTACCTCTTTGGGTTGTTGTGGGGAGTGAATCAATACATGGAAAGCACTTAGCATAGACTGACTCATTGGGTTATATCATGTTTGCTGTTCTTAATCAGTGAATTTTCTTGACTGCCTGACCTTGAATATGAACCCTAATGTCTTGGCTTGCTGTGTTTAAAAAGGGGGGAGGGGCGCTACTCTCACTAGACAGAAACTTGTTTTTAAAAATGAGGAGCGCCTGGGTGGCTCGGTTCGTTAAGCAGCCGCCTTCAGCTCAGGTCATGATCCCAGGGTCCCGGAATCGAACCCCACATCGGGCTCCCTGCTTTGCAGGAAGCCTACTTCTCCCTCTGCCTGCCACTCCTCCTGCTTATGCTCTCTCTCTGTCTCTCTCTGTCTCTCTCTCTCTTGCTCTCTCTCCCAGTAAAATAAATAAATAAAATCTTTAAAAAAAAAAAAAAGAAAAGAATGAATGTCCTGGGACGCTTGGGTGGCTCAGTCAGTTGAACCTCCGACACTTGGTTTTTGGCTCAGGTCATGATCTCATGGGTTGTGAGATCAGCACCCCCCATCAGGCTCTGTGCTCAGTGGGGAATCTGCTTAAAGATTCTCTCCCTCTCCCCCTATCCCCATAGTTGTGCACATGCTCTCTCTTTCCCTAAAATAAATAAATAAATCCTTTTAAAAAAATGAATGAATGTCCTCATTTGAATCTACTTATTTCTCAACTCTGGCGGCCACTGTGGATTTTGCCCACTTAGCATGCAACACCTCCTCTTTTGATTATAGCATCATGATTTTACTTCAGAGAACTCCCCTTTGCTTCTGGATACCTACTGCTTGGGCTTCCGTCAAGGGGCCTAAACACCCCCTCCTGCCAGTGCCTCACCTCTCACTGGTGAAAGAATGAGCCTATGACCCAAGCTTGGCTCATCATATTCTCTTGCTTTGGCATTTGTATCTTGAGCAGAGTAAATCAGAGACTGGGGAAAATGGCGGCAGTATCTCATCAGGCCACAGGGGCCTCAAGGAGGCTGTACCTTAGTTCCTGCTGCCCAGACCCTCAGAACTCCTTTGTTTAGCTTTTCCTTTGAGCTACTCCACATCCTTTCAATGAATTCCTTTCCCCTATGTTACCAGAAAGATCTCTTTTTTTCTTACAACCAAAGATCCCAAGTGATGCATCTCTTGTTCCCTTTAGATCGCTGTGGCCTGTAAGGGCCTCTACTCACATAATTCTACTGCAAGCTCATTAGTTCATTGTTCTTGATTTGGGAGTTCTATGTAGCTAGAAAACAAGTTACAAGGAAATAAATACTCTTATTCCTTTTACTCAGACACAAATTTTTTTTTTTTAAAGATTTTATTTATTTGACAGAGAGAAACACAGCGAAAGAGGGAACACAAGCAGGGGGAGTGGGAGAGGGAGAAGCAGGCTTCCCGCCGAGCAGAGAGCCTGATGCGGGGCTCGATCCCAGGACCCCGGGATCATGACCTGAGCCGAAGGCAGATGCTTAACAACTGAGCCATCCAGGCGCCCCCAGACACAAATTTTTTAAAGCTGACAGGCATTAAGATGCCACGAAAGTCCAAGAAAGCCATGTTTGTTCGAGAGGTGATGGGCTACTCTGCACGCTAGCAGCCGGGGAGTTGCCAGGAAAGAAGTACTAGGAGCATGTGGTGGGCAAAAGTGAGAAGAAAGTACTCCTGCAGGTACTTGGTACAAAGAGTTGGGGAAGCTGGTGATACCAAGGCAATCGGAAGGGAACAGGGAGAGAAGGAAAAGTAAGAAGGATGGATAATGAAGAGGAGGGTGCAGAGTGAAAATGGGAGCAATGGGACAATTATTAAAATGCAGATGCCACAGAGGGAGAGCTCAGTCTTGTTATTTCTATCTCAGTGTTTCTCTGAGGGCTACAGCCCCTCTGTTCTCAGGAAGCTGTGACGGGGGAGGGTAGAAAAGCACTTTGCACAGTGAGGAGGGGGATGGAATAAAGGGGAGAGAAATGGGGCCTAAGAGGAATGCTTTAACTTCACGCTTGGGTCTTGGGCTGCCTCATGAGTGAGTGAGGCATGGTAGGGAAAGAATGATGTGACAGACGAAAGTGGATAGAGGCAGAAATGGGGAAAATGGCCGAGAGGAGAGCAAAGAACTGAAGTAGGAAAAGAAGTATCAGAGTGGCGTGAGCACCACCAAGAACCAGACAATGCTGCCAACACAGTCCTTTCTTCCCAGTTCTGGGTGAGGAGCCTCTTTCAGTAGTAGGGTGTCTCTCATATCCGTGCTGTAAGGAGAACAAACCTCCCCATTAATGAATGACCAAGGTATTCATAATAATGGCAGTGAAATATTAGAAATGTTTGGTTCAGTGGAGATTTCTAGAGTATTAGCATTAATATTCTGCTTTTATTCTACTTAGCACTGTCTAAAACCTTAATGTTTCAGAAAACCCATGAGACCTTTGGATTTTCTCCTGGCCTACCAATAGGTTCTCTCAACTTATCTTGGCATAATATCTGAGACAAGGACCCAAAGTGAAGGTCAGAAGAAAAGTAGCCATGCAAAGAGCAAGAAATACAGCCAGATTAATTAGAGGATGCAGGGCCCACATCCCATTTGGGGAGGAATCTGGTCCAAATAGAGAGGGCCAAGTTAGGCCCCAGGGAGGCCAAAGCTGCCAGGGAACAGATGTTCTTTTATCCTTTTAGTGTGAAGACAAGTCCCCCACACAGAATGGCATGAAGCATGGGCAATGTGGCATATTTTCCAATTATTAATAATGCACATGGTATCCACAAATCTACCTTATCGTGCCATTGAAACAGTTATGTGGATTATAAAACTTTAAGCTTTTTTTTCCTAAATGCTTTTCAGTCTCCCTCTCTCTCTCTCTCTCTCTCATACACACACACACACACACACACAATCTTCCTGCTGAATCACAATAATAGAACAGAGCTCGGGGTAACATTATCTGCAGCTATTATGATCCCTTTCTCCTAACAATGAGAGCAGAAACTAAAACAGAAATTAGAAACAGCACAGTCAGGAAATATGCTATATATAAGAATTTTCATTTAAAAAAAATTGGGGGACATTAATGCTCTGCTATTTTTAACCTGGCTTTATTTATCACAGGTTTTTAAACTAGATGTACAAATATTTCATTACCAAGAACAAAAATTATCTTTTGTTCATGGGACACATAAAAGCCACTTTTCCCTTTGAAGGGAAAAAATAATTATCTTGCGTTGAAAGGAAGGAAAAAAAAAAAACAAACAGCTACATTCTACAACATGAAAGACAATCAGAGGGCTACCATTCCCCTGATTGCCTCCTGTCAGATTTCACTTGAGACTTCTCAGAAGGATGCATGTCTGTTCCATTTTTAAGACGCCCACAATAGTCTTTTCTGGTAATCTGATACTTAATAACCTTTTATTTCCTGGGGCTTTTGTCCCTCATTCAAACCTAAATTCATCCCTCTCCTGTTATTTTTTCTTACTATCTTCTTTGTAAAATTAAAATATAATATGGATCTCTAACTATTAGCATTTTACTTAGAAAGTAATAATTATATTAAGATAAACATTAATCCTGTTCATAAAAATGTCATGTTATGCCATATTAACGGACATATTTGTTTTGTAACTAATTTTTTATTGCATCACCCTTTTCTACATTTTTTGTTAATGAAAAAAGTCAAAATACACAAAAGTTGAGAAAATGTATAACGAAGCTCAAATACCCATACCCAACTTCAACAATTATCAACTCATGTTTCATTTATGTTCCCACATCCTCTCTCCTTGTACTGATATTATTTTGGAGTAAATCCCATCCATAATATCATTTCATTAGTAAATATTTCAGTCTCTATTTCTAAAAGATAAGAACTCATTTTTAAAACATAGCCATAATCATTTTCTAAAGGAAAATTAAAAGTAATTTCTAAGAGAAATTAAGATATCAATCCCACTTATAATTGCACCAAAAGGAAGAAAATACCTAGGAATAAACTTAACCAAGAAGGTGAGACACCTATATTCTGAAGCTATAAAACACTGATAAAAAAATTGCAGATGACACAAACAGAAGAAAGATATCCCATGCTTATGAACTGGGAGAATCAATATTATTAAAATGTCCATCCTATCCAAGGCAATCTACAGATTTAATGTCATCCCTATCAAAATACAAACTACATTTTTCACAGAATTAGAACAAATAATCCTAAAATTTGAACCACAGAAGACCCCAAGTAGCCAAAGCAGTCTTGAGAAAGAAGAACAAATCTAGAGGTATCACAATCTCAGATTTTAAGATATACTACAAAGCTGTAGTGATCAAAACAGTATGGTACTGGCACAAAAATAGACACACAGATCTATGAAAGAGAACAGAGAGCCCAGAAATAAACCCACACTTATATGATCAATTAATCTATGACAGAGGAGGCACAAATAGAGAATGGGGAAAAGGCAGTCTCTTCAATAAACGGTGCTGGAAAAACTGGACCGCGACATGCAAAATGAATGAATGAATGAGTGAAATGAAGAAATGAATGAAACTGGACCACTTTTTTTTACACTACACACAAAAATAAACTCAAAATGTAACACCTGGAACCATAAAACTCCTAGAAGAAAACATAGGCAGTAGTCTCTTGGGTATCAGCCTTAGCAACATGTTTTTAGATATGTCTCCTGAGGCATAGGAAACAAAAGCAGAAAATAAACTATTAGGATTACACCAAAATTAAAAGCTTTTGCACTGTGAAGAAAACCATGAACAAAATGAAAAAGCTACCTACTGAATGGAAGAAGATATTCACAAACGATATATCCAAAAAGGGATTAATACCCGAAATATATAAAGAACTTATACAACACCAAAAAAAATAACCCAATTAGAAAATGAGCAGAGAAATTGAATAGACATTTTTCCAAAGGAGACATACAGATGGCCAACAGGCAAATGAAAAGATGCTCTACATCACTAGTCATTGGGGAAATACAAATCAAAACCACAGTGAGATATCACCTTACATCTGTCAGAATGGCTAAAATCAAAAACACAAGAAATAACAAGTGTGGTTAGGATGTGGAGAAAAAGGAACTCTGTGCACTGTTGGTGGGAATGCACACTGGTGCAGCCACTGTGGAAAACAGTATGGAGTTTCCTCAAAGAATTAAAAATGGAATTATCATACAATCCAGTCATTCCACTACTGGTTATTTACCTAAAGAAAACAAACAACAAACAAAAAATTAATTTGAAAAGATACACACAACCCTGTATTTACTGCAACATTATTTACAATAGCCAACATATGGAAGCAACCCAAGTATCCATCAATAGATGAATGGATAAAGATGTGTACATACACACAATGGAATATTACTCAGCCATAAAAAAGAATGAGCTTGCCACTTGCAACAACATGGATGGATCTTGAGGGTATAATGTTAAGTGAAATAAGTCAGAGAAAGACAAATACCCCAACTTGGCACTACTGTGAGGAGCCGTCCCAGCTCAGTGCTTCCTGTGGGCTTGGCAGAGACCTTGCTGTAACTCCAATCCAGCCCGGGGCTTTCCCTTCCCCTACAGGTGTTGATCCCAGGAGCACTCTCCAATAAATTTCCTGCATACTAATCATTGTCACAGGGTGTACTTTCCAGAAAATGAAACCTGCATCAGATTTCTATCTCACAATGTCATAAACGACTTTTACGTTCATTTGGTTTTAACAGATTGTTCTTTTGGATTAAGATCCAAATAAGGTCCACAGTGCAATTGATTAGTATGTCTTTTAGGTCTCTTTCAGTGTGTAGGTTTCTCCCTCTTTCTTTTATCTCCCCTTGCAATTTATTTGTGGGAAAAATAGAGTTATTAATCCTATAGTTTCCCAAAGTCTGGATCTTGCTGATTGCAGCCCCATGGTGTAGCTTAACAAATTATTACTTGTATTTCCTATAAATTCTAGTTGGATCTAAAGGCCTGATCAGATTCAACTTCAATTCTTTTGGCAAGAATATTTTATAAGTGGTGTTAAGTTATTCCATTAAGAATTATATAACTTCTGAGTGTCTCTCTTTTTGTGATGTTAGCCACCTGTGATGTGGAATGGAATGCCTAGATCCACTAACTCATTGGGAGTTACATAGTAGGGATACTCTAATTCTACCATTTCTTCTTCATTTATTAATTACAATGTTTCTATTTGGTTACATAGTAGTACAATTTACATAGGAAAGTCCAGATAAATGTTCGATTTTTTTTTAACAGCTTTTAAAATAATGGGGTGGTTTTCTAGCATCCTCCAATGGTGAGCAATTTTTTTCTACAATGATTATGAACTAAAAGTTCAGCATACTTGCAGTCATTATTCTTATTAATATTTAAATTACCACATCTATCTAATAGCAATCTCTTCAATGTAGCCCCTGAGCTGAGAGCTTCTCTTTGCTTTTCCAAGCAACAGTTCTTCCAATTGCCTGGCACCAACTGAAGGTCCTATAGTTCTATTCAACTCTGACACTACCCACAGCTAGTGCAGACCCCGCAGGTTAAGAACTCAGTCCCAGAAGACTGCCCCCACTTCAAATGCCAGCTGCAAATGGGGTCCCCAGACTATCCAAACTTCTGCCCAGCTGACTACATATTCAGGCGTTCCCATGACCTCCCCCTCCACACTGTCAGCTTCAAAAATTTGCTAGAATGACTCACAGGAGGAGGAAAGCACTGTTGTGTACAATGATAATTTATTATCAAATGAACGGCCAGATAAAGAGATGAATAGGGCCCAGGGGGAGGGGCACAGAGCTTCCAAGCCCTCCATGGGCATGCCATCCTCCCAACCCAGTAGCTCCCTTACCCTCATTCTTTTTATCCATGTTTCATTACGTGGGCAACACTGATTAAATCGTTAGCCCTTGAAGAAAGAACAGGATCTCCAGCCGCCTTCCTCTACTTGGAGGTCAGAAGGAGGTGGGGTTGAAAGTGCCAACCCTCTAATCTTGCGCTCCGTTCCTCTGGCAATCAGCCACCATCCTGGCTTTATCAAGGAGCCAAACAAAGAGTCAGCTCATTAGCATAAACTCTGCTGTGGTTGAAAGGAACTTACTCTGAATAACAAAAGACACTCCTATCAGGAAATTGCAAAGGTTTTAGGAGATTTGTGCCAGGAACCAGATACAATGACCAAATCTATGTATATATTTTTTGTCCCATAACTTACTTCCTTTCTTTCTGATATAACAATATATTCTAGGCTTGTCTTATACATTGCCTACCCCAGACTTGCATTCAGACATTTCTACAAGGGGCCAATGTTCCTTTTAGTGGGAAATGATATATAAAAACAACAATCTGGGCACTAAAGGTGTTCCTTGCTAATAGGTTAGCTACTGTTTCTAGGCCTTGTAAGTGGACAAAGCTGGAAAAAATCTTTGAAGATAAAATTCCTCATGAATTCAACTGATACTTCTAATTTAAATTCATAAGTATTTTTACTTAATCTCTTATATCTCCAAAGCTGAGAAACCTAGAGTTTGATTTAGAATGTCACATAATTATTCATTTGCTTTGTCCCAAAATACACACACAGCAGTCTCAGGTGAACAATTATGACTCTTGCAAACTATTTATAAAAAATGTTGTTCTCTCCTCTGCTTAGGAAATAACCCACTAGGGATGTATTGTCCAATTACCAGGTTTAAATCACTTACTATAGTTCCTTTCTGCCAACAACTGATTACACAGTAAGGTTAATTTTGTTTCATTTTCTCTTCATTGTCTAGGGATTGTTTTTTTTATTTTTTATTATTTTTCTTTTTAGATTTATAAGATACATGTTTATTTAGAAGAAGAAAACAAATGAGTAGATTGATATATGAAGTACAGCTAGATAAACCAAACACTACCCAGCAAAGCAAAGAAAATACAAATGGAAAAAAAAACCCAAAATTCGGACAATAGCAGCATAGTCTCTCCTTTTCATAGATTCCATTTTGATCTGTGTTACCACAATTTATTTCCAGCTGTAAATGGCATGCTAAAAGGCTAGGATTCTATATGATTTTTAAACTTAATCTTGTTTTATAATCATATAAAATATTTTCACAGTTTCAAAGTCAAATAAATAAAACAAGGATATTCAAAGAAGCCTGGTTTCTCTATCTTTTCCACTATAGTCTCTCCCATTCCTTAAAGAGAAAACATTTTAAATTACTTTATCCTCTCACTGTTTAAAATCATACATATGTCTGTGTGTATACCCCTTTCTATAAAAAAATTTTACTCATCTTAATTATAAGAGTTTCTAAGTTATAGAATTTTGTGTTTTGGGACTGCTGTCGCACCCCACCTTGGAAGGAAGAAGAGAGAAAGGGAGAATGGAAGGATACTGATATTTATGGAATACTTGTCACATACCAGACACATTCCCAGTATATTTAATCCTCATTATAACTCTCAGAAGCATTATAATCCCTATTTTATAAATGAGGAAACTTAGGTACAGAGAGGGTTGTCCAACGTGACTTGCCCAGCTAATTACGGACAGAATGGGTATTGCACCCCAGATCTTTCTCACTCCAAAGGCATGGTCTGTCAATACACTTTCTCTGATATTTCTGACCCAGATTTCTCCCCTTAAGGCTAAAGAATATGCTTTAATATTCATTCTCTCTCCTCCACCATTCCAAGTGTGCTATGAGATAATGCATTTCATTTCTATTTCCATGTGCATGGTGTATAGTTTCACATATTTCAAATATTTCTATTTATAAATAAAAAACAGAGATGTAATACCAAAAAGATTTGAAAAGCCCTGCTGACAAGTATCAGGAGTACCATACACTTGAGCAGAAGCTTGCAGACTCAAGATGGAAAAGAAATTATGTTATATGAAAAATTCTATTTTTAATTTCAACATGTCAAATCAGTATTCCACAAGATTTTGTATTTTTAGGTTATTGATAACAACATGATAGTAATATCATCCATGTCATTTTAATGTAAAAGAAAAAAGAAACCAGGATTCCTTCCTGGAGGAATTCTTGGCAGGAACAGGAGAGCGTGTGCAGCAGATATGGGCAGCCTGCTTACGAATTAGATTTGGCCTACGCGGAGGAATCCTGCCCCCAATTTTTCCAAATCTATCAATTCTATGTGTTTGCCTTCGGAGGAGCTTGTTAACAGGCCTTCTTAGATATGTAAAGTTTGGCCCAGAACTGAGGAAGAAGGCCAGGGTTAAACCTCTCCTTTTTGCATGGTAACAAGGACTTAAAATTTTCAGATGGCACCTCTTGAGAGAATGGATGAGAAACCTGGGGACCTCACAGCAGATAAGGAGGTTGTAGAAATTATCTTGGTCGAGCAAGGGTGTCTGAATGGAGGCAGTGGGGCCTAAGGAAAAGCCATCCCCCAGATGCCCTGCTGTGACCCCCCTCTGGATTCCCCAGTTTTCCACAGCTTTGCTGTACCGGGCTTTGGGAAATGACAGGGAAGGGGCTGGAGGCAAAGCTTGTATGCACAGAAAGAAGCAGTCAGAGCAAAGTCATGAGGAGGGTTGAATGTTCACATGGTGTGGGGACTGAGAACCACTCATTCCCTCGAAGCTGGAAACACATACTCCATTTCCCAACTCCCACCTTGGGCATCCTCAGGATCCTTAGGAAAGGCACTGATTTTCCCATGGGATATTTTATATGGATATTATAAGAAGGTAGCTCCAGCAAAGTCAGAGGTTAAAAACATTAAGATTATAAGAAAAGTAGAAAAGTAGAAAGTCAAAAAGACTATCATGGTTTTTTAAAAATTGAGGATTAAAGCTATAATTATCTTTAAGATTATAATACCTATGATGAAGAATATTTGTTACTTAAAGAAAAAGACAGGCCAATATTCATTTTCATAACTGGGAGCTACAACTGATTTACTCCAAAATATTATTGTGAAAAGCTGCAAACTGATCAATCAAGAGAGACAGGGTCTGAGCAGCATACAAAGTTCTGGGATGAAGTGGTGGAAAGACGCAGAGACATGTAATAAGCAATCAAGGCAGTAAATTACTTTATGTTAGGTTCAGTGATGATACCTTTAAGTACTGAATACCTAAAGTGAGATTGATCCATCCCTTTAAAAGCAGAATGGGCTGCAAAAAGCTCAAAAGATGATGATGTTTACTAAGTACCCACATACATGTTCCACTATCCTAGATGTTTCCTTGCCTGCAAGGAATAAAATAGATACTTCTTCACCAACTAATGGAGCTGTTAACATGTGTATCTGTAATTCTCAGAAGTGGCCTATCAAGGGGAGCCTGGGTGGCTCAGTTGGTTTAGCGTCTGACTCTTGATTTTGGTTCAGGTCATGATCTCGGGGTTGTGAGATGGGGCCCTGCATCGGGCTCTGTGCTGGGCCTGGAGTCTGCTTAGGATTCTCTCTTCCTCTCCCACTGCCCCTCCCCCCTAAAAAAATGTCCTATCAAGACATATTCTAAAAATATTCTCTTGTGCCTTTAAGAAAAAGTGGAGCTATTTGGTTCATAGACAGATCCTTTCATAATTTTAAGGTTTCCAACAGTGAAAACAAATCTGTTGTTGTTGGTCATTGTGTACTTGCTATAATGTTTTCTGTTTTATTTCATGACAGTTAAATTCATGTCATGCCATGTATTTCTTATTATTAGGCCATTCCAAATCACTGGAGCCCCTCTTCAAAGAAACTAATTTTCTATTTTTATAAACTATTCTTTTAAATTTTTTTCTTTTTTAAAAAAGATTTTATTTATTTGAGAGAGAGAGAGAGAATGAGCAGGAGTGAGGGGCAGAGGGAGAGAGAAAAAAGAGAAGAAGACTCCCTACTGAGCAGGAAGCCCAACATGGGGCTCAATCCCAGGACCCGGAGATCATGACCTGAGCTGAAGGCAGACACTTAACTGACTGAGCCACCCAGGCATCCCTAAATTTTTTTCTGAATATAACTTAAGGATCCTTTTTCTTTGTCTATCTAAGTCAAATCCCATCTTTGCTGCCTAAAATTGCATAACTAGGTTAATAGTATGAGTTAACATTTAAGGGCTAAAATAAATAGCATACTCTCTTGGCACAAGAAGCCTTATTTGGCATGAAGAAGTGATAGTCTAAAAATGAATTTTTCCTCATGCAAAAAATAGCCTAAAAGTTTGAAGGGACATTATAAATCCTCTGATATTATTCCTATCTAATGAAAGAATCTGGCATATAATATGGTTGGCAACTAATAAATGCTCATTCATTTATGCAACCATTCATTTATTAAACAAATATTTACTGATCATCTACCACGTGCTAAGCATCATGCTAGTTGCTGGGGTAAGATAATAAGGAGCAAAAATAGACTTGGTCCTTCCCTTTCTAGGGATGGCAGTCTAGTGGGAGATAGGAGCAAAAATTGCCTATGGTAAGAGCTATAAAGGAAAGGTACTTGATGATGTGAAAACCTAGAATGGGGAGATTTGATCAATAAGAAGGTTGAAGAGGGTTTCTCTGAAAAAAAAAAATAATAATGTTAGAGATGAAATTTGAAAGGGCAGTAGCTTTTTATGGTGAAGAGGGAAAGGAAAGATGTTCCAAGTAGAGGAAATCAAATGTGCAAAGGTCCTGTGGCAAGTTTGTTTATTTGTTTGTCTTTTTAAAAGAAAAAATCAGGGGCGCCTCGCTAGTTCAGTCTGTTAAACATCTGCCTTCGGCTCAGGTCATGATCCTAGAGTCCTAGGATCGAGCCCCACGTCTGGCTCCCTGCTCAGCGGGGAGCCTGCTTCTCCCTCCCCCTCACCAGCTCCCCCTGCTTGTGCTCTTTCTCTCTCTCTCTCTCTCTCTCTCTCGCATAAATAAAAAATATTTAAAATAAAAAGAAAGAAAGAAAAAATCAGTGTGGCTGGCATGGAGAAAGCAAGGGGATGAGTCGTGACTGAGAGGCTATGCAGGATCCCCATGCAGGGTGAAGGCAGTGAGGAGCCACTGAGGGAACTTAAGGAAGGATACAGTGAGACCAGATTAGCATTTGAAAAAAAAAAAAAAAAAAAAGGAGGCCTCTATAGGGCCAAATGCAGCAGAGTAAAAACTGTACATTGTTCAGTGGCTTGAAAATTTGGAGAGCCTTGCCCCCTTGGCAAGAGCAACTTCATTCTAGTTTCATAGAAGAGGAATGAATAGGATCTGAGAGTTGGAGAGAAGAGGGTAATAATACATTAATATTTAATAATTTGGGGCCTGGGTGAGAATAGGAGAGATGGGGTAGTTCTTCTAGGGAGGCTAGGGATAAAGGGAAGATTTTTTTTTAGGAGAGAATGAAGTGAAGGGAAGTAACAAAACTGCTGTTCCCATCACCACCACCTGTTAGGACCGTCACTTACTCAAGGTAAAGATACATTGTCTTTAGAGCACTTGGCCACAGTCTTATATAATAAGCATTGTGCTAGAAACCTTTCCATAAGCTATGTAAATTGGGCATATCTATTTCCTTTTTTCACTAGAAGGAAACTGTTGCCTAGAGGTCACTCAGGGAGGCGGTAATAGACCTAAGGTTTGAACCCTGGGCCAACTGACTCCCAAGTCAAACTAACAATGACTCCAAAGCCCATGTTCTTTCTAAACACCACTGTATGTCTTATTTAGGATGGGAGAAGTTACCAATCCAGAAAAGAGGAAGGATAACTAACCTTATCCATCTATGTTGTTGCAAATGGGAAGATTTCATTCTTTTTTACAGCCAAGTAATATTTCATTGTAGAAATGAACCACATCTTCTTAATCTATTTATCTATGGATGGACACTTGGGTTGCTTCCATATCTTGGCTTTTGTATATTATTGTATTATTTTTATATATATATATAATACATATATAATATATGTATTATAATATTGTATATTATTGTATGTTATTGTATATCCAATAAACATAGGGGCATATAGATCTTTTCAAATTAGTGTTTTCGTTTCTTTTGAATAAATATGAAGTAATGGAATTCCTGGATCATATGTAATTCTATGTTAATGTATTCTATTCTTTTTTTAATATAAGCATGGGTTTGTTCCTGGGCTGTCTATTCTGTTCCATTGATCTATGTGTCTATTTTTGTGTCAGTACATACTCTTGATTGCTACAACTTTGCTTCTATCTTGAAATCTAGGACTATGATACCTCCAGCTTTGTTCTTTTTCAAGATTACTTTGGCTATTTGGGGTCTTTTGTGGCTCCAGGCAAATTTTAGGATTGTTTGTTCTACTTCTGTGAAATATGTTGTTTGTATTTTGATAAGGATTACATTAAATCTGTAGATTGCTTTGGGTAGCATGAGCATTTTAACACTATTCGTTCTTCCAATCCAATGAGCATGGAATATATTTCCATTTGTTTGTGTCATCTTCAATTGAATATATGTATTTCATCAATGCTTTATAATTTTCAGATACAGGTCTCTCACCTCCATGGTTAAGTTTATTCCTAGGTATTTAATTCTTTTGGTGCAATTATAAATGGAATTGTTTTCTTAATTTCTCTTTCTGGTACTTCATTATTAGTGTATAGAAATGCAACAGATTTCTGTATATTGATTTTGTATCCTGCAACTTAATTCATTTATCAGTTCTACTAATTTTTGGTGGAGTCTTTTGAGTTTTCTATATATAGTATCATGTCATCTGCAAATAGTGACAGTTTTGTTTTTCCTTTCCAATTTGGATGGCTTTTATTTATTTTTCTCATCTGATTGCTGCAGCTAGAACTTCCAGTACTATGTTGAATAAAGTTGGCAAGAGTGGACATCCTTATCTTGTTCCTGACCTTAGAGAAAATGCTCTCAGCTTTTCACCATTGAGAATGATACTAGCTGTGGGTTCTTCATATACGGCCTTTATTTTGTTGAGGTATGTTCCCTCTTAACCTACTTTGTTGAGAGGTTTTTCTCATGACTGGATGTTGTACCTTGTCAAATGCTTTTTCTGCATCTTTTGAAATGATCATATGGTTTTTATCCTTTGTCTTGATGTGATGTATCATGTTGATTGATTTGCAAATACTGAACCACCCATTGCATCCCTGGAATAAATCTCACTTGATCACAGTGAATGATTTTAAACATGTTGTTGAATTTGGTTTGCTAACATTTTGTTGGGGATTTTTGCATCCATGTTCTTCAAAGACATTGGCCTACAGTTTTCTTTTTTTTGTAGAGTCTTTATATGGGTCTGGTATAGGGTAATGCTGGTCTCATAGAATGAGTTTGGAAGTTTTCTTTCCTCTTCTATTTTTTGGAATAGTTTGAGAATAGGTATGAACTCGTCTTTAAATTTGGGGTAGAATTCACCTGTGAAGGCTGGACTTCTGTTTGTTGGGAGTTTTTTGATTACTCATTCATTTCATTGCTAGTAATCAGTCTTTTCACATTTTCTATTTCTTCATGATTCGTTTTTGGAAGGTTATATGTTTCTAGGAATTTATCCATTTCTTCTACATTGTTCATAATTCTCTTACAATCCTTTGTATTTCTGTGGTGATGACTGTTATTCCTCCTCCATCATTTCTGATTCTGAGTTTTTTTAAAAAATGAATCTGGCTAAAGATATATCAGTTTTGTTCATCTTTCCAAAAAATCAGCTCCTGGTTTCACTGATCTGTTTAATTGTTTTTTAGTCTCTATTTCATTTATTTCTGCTCAAATCTATATTATTTCCTTCCTTCTCCTGGCTTGGGGCTTTGTTTGGTCTTCTTTATGTGTTAAGTTAGGTTGCTCGAGATTTTCCTTGCCTCTTGAGATGGCCTGTATTGCTATAATCTTCCTTCTTAGAACAGCTTTTGCTGCATCCCAAAGATTTTGGACAGCTTTGATTTTATTTTCATTCATTCCTCTCCATGTATTTTTATTTTTATTTCCTCTTGTATTTCTTGATTAACCCATTCATTGTTTAGTAGCATGTTTTTTAACCTCCATGTATTTGTGTTCTTTCTAGATTTTTTTCATGTGACTGATTTCTAGTTTCATACTATTGTGGTCAGAAAATATGCATGATATGAAATCAATCTTTTAAAATTTATTGAGACTTATTACCTAACATGTGACCTATTCTGGAGAATGTTCCGTGTGCACTTGAAAAGAATGTGTATTCCACTGTTTGGGGATGGAATGTTCTGAATATACCTGTTAGGTCCATCTGGTCCCGTGTGTCACTCAAAGCCACTGTTTCCTTATTGATTTTGTGTTTGGATGATCTATTTATTGATGTAAGTGGGACTTTAAAGTCCCCCACTATTATTGTATTACTCTCAATTCCTTCCTTTATGTCTGTTAATAGTTGCTTTATATATTTGGGTGCTATATGTTGGATGAATAGATATTTATAATTGTTATTTCTTCTTTTTTTTAAGATTTTATTTATTTATTTGACGGAGAGAGAGATAGCGAGAGCAGGAACACAAGCAGGGGGAGTGGGAGAGGGAGAAGCAGGCTTCCTGCCAAGCAGGGAGCCCAGTGTGGGACTCCATCCCAGGACCCTGGGATCATGACCTGAGCCAAAGGAGACGCTTAACGACTGAGCCACCCAGGCGCCCAATTGTTATTTCTTCTTATTGGATTGTTCCCTTTGTCATTATGTAATGTCTTTCTCTGTTTTTTTGTTAGTCTTTGTTTTACAGTCTATTTTGTCTGATATAAGTATTGCCATCCCAGCTTTCTTTTCACTTCCATTTGCATGGCAAATGTTTTTTCATCCCTTCGCTTTCTTTTTTTTTTTAAGATTTTATTTATTTATTTGAGAGAGAGAATGAGAGAGAGAACACGAGAGCGGGGGAGGGTCATAGGGAGAAGCAGACTCCCTGCTGAGCAGGGAGCCTGATGTGGGACTTAATCCTGGGACTCGATCCTGGGACTCCAGGATCATGACCTGAGCCAAAGGCAGTCGCTTAACCAACTGAGCCACCCAGGAGCCCCATCCCTTCGCTTTCTATCTGCATGTGTCTTTAGGTCTGAAATGAGTCTCTTGTAGGCAGTTACATGAGTTTTGCTATTTTATCCATTCAATCACACTATGTCTTTTGATTGGAGCCTTTAGTCCATTTATATTCAAAGTAATCATTGATAGATATGTACTTATTGCCACTTTGTTACTTGTTTTACGATTGTTTTTATAGTTCTTCTCTGTTTCTTTCTTCTTCTCTTGCTCTCTTCCCTTATAGTTTGATGGCTTTCTTTAGTGATACACTTAGATTCCTTTCTCTTCTATCACAGGTTTTTTGATTTGTGGTTCCCATTAGATTCATATATAAGATCTTATGCATATAGCAGTCTATATTAAGTTGATGGTTGCTTAAGTTTGAACCCAGTCTTTAGTCCTTTCCCCCTACGTTTTAGATATATGGTATCATATTTTACATCCTTTTATTTTTTAATCCCCTGATTTTTATAGATACACTTAATTTTACTGCTTTTGTGCTTCCTACTTTTCTTACTCCTGCTTATGGTCTTACCTTTTCATTCAAAGATTCCCCTTCAACATTTCTTGTAGGGCTGGTTTAGTGGTCATGTATTCCTTTAACTTTTCTTTGGGAAACTCTTTATCTTTCCTTCTATTTTGAATAAAAGGGGTAGAGTATTCTTGGTTGCAGGTTTTTTCCTTTCGGTACTTTGAATATATCATGCCACTCCTGGCCTGCAAAGTTTCTGCTGAAAAATCAACTGATAGCTTTATGGGATCTCCCTTGTAACTATTTTGTTTTCTCTTCCTGCTTTTAAAATTGCCTCTTTATCACCACTTTTTGCCATTTTAATTAGTATGTGTCTTGGTGTGGCCCTCCATAGGGTGATTTTGTTGGGGGCTCTCTGTGCCTCCTGGATCTGGTTATTGGTTTCCTTCTCCAGATTAAGGAAGTTTTTAGTTATTATTTCTTCAAATAAATGTTCTGTCCCCTTTTCTCTCTCTTCCCCTTCTGGGATGCCTATAACATGAATATTATTACACTTTATGATGTTGCCGAGTTTCCTTAATCTATTCTCATTTTTTATTATTCTTTTTTCTTTTTGCTGTTCAGCTTGGTTGCTCTCCATTACTCTGTCTTCTAGGTTGCTGATCCATTTTTCTGCCTCCTATAATCACTATTTATTCCTTCTAATGTATTTTTAATTTGTTATTGAATTCATCTCTGATTGGTTCTTTTTTGTGTTTTCTCTTACACTGAGGTCCTTTGCTCTTTTCTCAAGTCTATTACTTTGAATTCTTTATTAGGCATATTGCTTATCTACATTTCATTTAGTTCTTCTGCTGTAGTTTTGTCTTCTTCTTTCATTTGGGACATATTTCTCTGTCTCCTCATTTTGTCTAACTCTCTATGTCTGTTTCTGTGTATTGGGAAAGTCAGCTACATCTCCTGATCTTGAAATAGTGGCCTAATGAAGAGGAGGTCCTGTGGTACAATGTGCCCTATTCACCAGAACCAAGTGCTTCAGGGATATTTCCTATGTGGCTTGTGTGCACTCTGCTGTTATGACTGAGCCCTGTTTGCTTTCCATCCAATTGGCTGCAATAGCCCACTTTGCCTGTGGTGGGCACATGGGGTAGGGTTTGTTCCCTGTGCAGTTAAGGGGCCGGTCTGGGGCTGCCAAGGGCTAATAGTTGGGTAGTGCAAGCAGTCAGACCAGATGACTGCCTTCAGTCCACCTGCTAGGGTCGTGGTCACACCCATCTGCAGGGCACTCTCCCTGCATTGTCCCCTAAGAGGCTTTCATTATTAGGCAGGACTGGCAACCAGATCAGATGCCTGCCCGCAGTATCAGCTGGGGCTGCTTGCAGGATGTGTGGGTAACAGAAGCCACTTTGTAGGGATGCCTGCCAAGTGGGGTGAGCTGGATGGGATGGATCTGCAGGAGACCATGGGGGCAGGGCATGTGGTGTTAGCAAGATAGGTGGAAAGTGTTCACACTGATTCCCGAAGTGTCCAGCCATCTAGGTTGGGGTGGGGGGGAAGAAATGGCACCTGCCAGATCTTTTGTTCTTGGAGAGTCTAAAGATCTAAAGATCTAAATATCCCTGTCCCTCCTACACATGTTTTGAGATTAGTAAACAAACCTCCTTCACATATACCCCAGGCAGTTTTCAAATTGCAGGTTCTATGCCTTATCTCTGTGAGGTTGATTATTATGCTGTCCCTTTAAGGGCAGGGACCCAGTCCTATCACCCTCTGGCTCTTTCAGAGATAAGCCTGCTGATTTTTAAAATACCAGGAGTTAAGCACCACTGATTGTAAAAACTTATGAAGTTAAGTCTGGTGGTTTTCAAAGCCAGAGGTTATAGGGACTTGTCTTCCCAGTGCAGGTCCCCAGGGCCTGGTGTGGGGTCTCCTCCTTTCCTTTCTCTGTGCCTGTGGTTAGTCTCACCAGGAAGTTGGTTCCTGACAGCATCTCCACCCCACTTACCCTATTCACTGTGGCCTCCTCTCTACAATTATCTATGGAAAGTCTGTTCTCCCCATCTTTAGTCATTTTCTTAAGTTAGTTGCACCGATTTGGCTGTTATGTGTGGGTGTGTCCATGGGAATGAGGTGAGCTTAAGATCCACCTACTCTGCAATCTTCCTAGATTCCTCCTTCTTAAAATGTCTTTCCCCCTTGGATTCTTTCCCTGTTTCCTCTGAGTGCTCTTTCCACTCTTTCTCTTGGTATTCCCAAACATTTATCCCCAGACCACTTTTCTTCTTACTCTACACACTATGCCTGGACAATCTTACCCACTCTCATCTTCCTGTATGAAGACAATACCCAAATACAACACATAAGTTCTGTTCTAAACTCGCCCCAGAGTTCTTCCTATCTACTGGAAACACTTTAGAGCGTCACCTTTTCTGCCTCCAACTCCAACACACACGTGTGTGCACGCACACATACACATACACAAATTCCTCCTTGATCCTTCCTTTATATCTTCTGTCTTGGTGTGTGGAACCAATTGCAGACATTTTATCTTTATCTATTGAGTGCTACCAAGTACTTGTATTCATCTAGCCAATAATCAAAGCCAGAAATTCAGGCACTCCAGCTCCTCTCTCCTCTCATTGCCCAAATCCAGCGGTTCATCAGGCCCTGTACATTCTCTCCCAAGAACACATTTGTGACAATTGACCCCTTTCTCTCTACCCCCTACTGCTCCTGCATTAGTTCAAAGTCTCATTGTATTGTAAACACCTCCTATATTCCATCTTGGTTATCTATCTCCTCCACTCTGGTCCATGTTCCATATGGCCACCAGAGTTAGCCTGACAATATAATTTAATCAGGTTACTCCCTTATAGAAAAACCTCCACGGACTCTCCATTGCTTACCAGAACCTACAGTATTGCTTTAAGAGTGACTTGCAATTGGAATCCAACCTCATTTTGTTTCATTCCCCTACTCCAGATGCCTGAGTTACTCCTCATCATTTTCTAGAATATGCTGTGCTTGGTCAATTTCCCATACTACTCACATTATAAAACGTAGCTCCAGATTGCCTTCTCTGGGACACTTTCATCAAGACTTCAAGTAGAGTCCTCTTTTCTTCCATTGTCCCAGACCCTTTTCAAACTCACATTCTAGTACTTAATAGGACTCATTATAGTTATTTATTTATATGTTGGTCTCTCTCACTAGACTATGAGCTCCTTGCATACAGGGGCCTTGCTTACTTATCTTTGTACTTCCAATGCCTCGCACAGGGCCTGGCATAGTGTAGATCGTCAATAAACATTTGCTGAATAAATGAACCAAAGAGTGAAAAATAAATTGCAGGTAGAGACAACAGCATGTCCAAGGCCCAGAAAAGGCATGTTGTGCTCTGGGCATGTCTAGCAACTCAGTACAGCTAGTGCTTGTGACAGTTGAAAAAGGATGTAAGAAAAGAGTTTGGAAAAGTAGGTTGGGGCCAAATTGTGAGGGAACTTGTATATCAGGCCAAGCTTGGACTTTATCCAATAGGTGACTGAGAGCCTGTGATGAATCAGCCTCCAATTTTTGAAGATTTTATTTATTTATTTGAGAGAGAGAGAATGAGAGACAGAGAGCATGAGAGGGAGGAGGGTCAGAGGGAGAAGCAGACTCCCTGCCGAGCCGAGAGCCCGATACGGGACTCGATCCCGGGACTCCAGGATCATGACCTGAGCCGAAGGCAGTCGCTTAACCAACTGAGCCACCCAGGCGCCCCAGCCTCCAATTTTTAGTTTGAAATTTTTACTGTATAATTTTTATGAGCTTATAGTTTGAAATTCCTACTGTATGATTTTATTAGATTTTTGTAGCTGAAACAGAAACCACTCTAACTTAAGCAGAAAGGAATTTATACTACAATTTCAGGTGGTTCACAAAAACACTGAGGGATTGGAGTAGCAGGCTAGACAGAGGACCCAGCTAAAATGCCCAGGCCCCCAGTCACAGTAAGCAATGCTGCCGTCTCCTATGCAAACAGTCACCAAGTCAGGACATTTCCACCATGATCTATCAGGATCTGCACCAACAAAAATGGATGCCTCGCCTCAACTCAGTTCTAAATTCGTGTTTCACACAACTTCACCTGATTGATGGAACTTAAATTATATTTGAAAACTTAGCTGCAAGAGAATCTGGAAAATGTAACTTATAGCTTTCCCAGATTCTATAATACTAAAATGAGCTTGGAATGGGTGATGAGTGAGACAATCCACAGTTTTTATGTCCCTAAGGATGTGTTTTACTTTGGTGTCAATGAAAGCCCATCACACCCTATATTAAGATGGCACGTTAGTCAATTATTGCTACAACTATGTCAAGTAATAAACAACAAATATCTCAGTCGTCAAAAACAACAGACATCTCTTTTCTGACTCTTGGGTCTGCATGTCAACTGGGAGGTTCTCATTGAGGCTACAGCTGGGGTTTGGTCTATTCCATAAGTCTCCATTTTGAGGCCCAGGCTGGAAGGGCAATAGTACGAGGAGCATGTTCTTCCCATGACAGATTGTAGGAGTGCAAGCAGGAAAGCCAAACCTCATGAGAAAAATAAGAAACAAAATATCTAGTAGATTCATTCTTGAACATTAGAGAAGTAAAACACTGCCTTTCACACAGAAGTAAAGGAAGAACTAGAAAGCAAACACAAACTGCCGTCAGAATCAGACCAGCCCTCAGAGATGGAACATGACAAAGACGAGATGTAGACTGAGTCAGAGCCTGGGACTCCTGTGAGAAAAGAAGCTAGGACAGGATCAGAAACATGTCCTTTGGATAATGCTGGGCTTCTTGTATCATCCTTGTTTATTGTCCTGCTTTCATATAATAAACGGGTATAAAGCACTCCTTATGTACCAGGCGGTGGGCTGAATGCCCAGGAATCCACAATAAGCGAGAGAGATGTGTTCCCTGGAGTGTGGAGGCCAAGACCATCAAATTGCAGGGCAATTACAATAGTGTAGTAAGTGCCAAGGTATGGGGAAGTACCAGTTTATAGGAGGGACGCTCCAAGCAGACCAGATGGATGGGTGAGAATTAACCAGAAAAAAGGATGAGCATTCCAGATGCCTGGATAAGTATGTGTGAATGCCAGGAGCATGGGGGGAGAAGAGAATGTGGTGCCTGAAAGGCCACTCTAAGTTTCACATAGCTGGAGATGAGAACACAGGAGCTTGAAAGGTAAGCCAGGGCAAGCTCGCAAAAGACCCACAAAGGGTTAATGAGTTTTAATTTCTTTTTAGTACTTAGGAAGGCAATTTTGAAAAAGGAGATTTTTGTCTGGTGTGATTAGAGTTTTGATGAACCAAGTTAAGGGTCTCTCTCCTTCTGGTGCCTTAAAGCAATTGTTCTCAAAGGGAGTTGGGTGTGAAGCATGTTGTCTCCCTCCCTCTCCATTAGGAGGTATATCAAAATTACACTGTGGGTTTTTACACACATATCCTAGTTTTACCTCATGCTTCTTCTCTCTCTTTTTCCCTCAGCCACTGGTACTGTGAACATGCCACTTCCTTCAGGTGTGTCTGGGTAAAGAAACAGGTGAAGAGATACCTCCACAGGGGGTCTGTGCTTTATTAGGATACGGGAGGCAATAGAAGAACCTTAAGATGTGTGTCTGGGTATGCCAGCATGTGTGCGATTTGGGCCAGAGTTGGATACACAGCCAGATTTGTATTTTAGAAAACAGCTCTGCTTTTTGGGACAGAAAAAGGTAGGTTGATCAACCTGTGCAATAATTAAATCAAGTGAGAAAAGATGAGACCTGTATTTTTTTAAGATTTTATTTATTTATTTGACAGAGAGATAGCGAGAGAGGGAACACCAGCAGGGGGAGGGGGAGAGGGAGAAACAGGTTTCCTGCAGAGCAGGGAGCCCGATGTGGGGCTCGATCCCAGGACCCTGAGATCATGACCTGAGCCGAAGGCAGTTGCTTACCAACTGAGCCACCCAGGTGCCCCAAGATGAGGCCTGTATTAATGGTAAAGGTAAGGATGGAAAAGGAAGCCACATTGCACAGTCATTTCAGAGAGGAAGAGAAGGAGAGAAACTGAGGAAGATCCTGAGGCTTCTGGCTTGGGCTGGTGGAACCTAGTTCCATGGTGCTCCCTGGTGTCTTCTCTGTGAAAGCCACTGCCTCACCTCTCTGAGCCCAAAGATCCCCAACTCCTCCCACAACACTGGGGACCCTAACACATGTGTAGAGTTAAGTAACCATCTTACAACATGAAAGAGAGATCTACTGTACAAGTTAGTACCTAGAGTAGGTCAGTCAAGTTATTACTGGCTCTAATTATCACCCCCATAGCTGTTAAATTCTTTACCTGCAGCAGAGTAGAACTCCAGAGGTGAGAAATTCTTTCCTGCCTTTGAAAATGCCAAGGAAAAAACCCAAAGGAGTAACTTCCAATATGAACCTTAGAAATCAAACCTACACTGTACATGAAGACAAGGCAGGCAAAGGGAAAAGCACCGGCAAACATGGAAAATAACTTACTGGAAAGTCAAAGGTCTAATGTTGATTTTATTTAGAAATTACCTCCTACTGTGACTTGGGTGTGTAAACTTGGAAACCGTAGCCCTCAAAAGCAGCAAACAGTGAAAAGAAGAAAAAAGAAGAGTAAAAAGAAGTCAAGGTTGTCAGTCCTGATAGTATTTTTCACTCATTCATCTCTAAGATATGAAGAGGGAAAACTGAGCTATCCATCAGACACATGGAGAAACATAAGGGATAGAAGTGAGGAGGTGGTACATGGAGAAGACAAGATCCTATAGAAGGGCTCTTAACCAGAGGGAGAAACCTGCTTTGTTGATTACCATTATCTTTTAGAGAGGAAAGATCAGGGTGGATGCTGTAAAGGGAGAAAGAGCTTTTCCCACCTTGTCTGTGAATGGCCCACCTTAACCAAACACTCATTGTCTGAAATTTCCATTTAAAAATCAATCTCATAGGAGATATCAGCATTTTAACTAAGTGAAGAAAATATACAGGGTCAACAGATTCCCCAGCTAACCAGAGAGCATTCATTCTCAATGAATATCACCCATGGTCGTATAGGTGAAATTGGTTTTTAGTGTTAAGGTTCTGACATCTTTATCCTTTTGCTTTCCATGTCCACTTATGCCTGCAGTAGGGACTCAGGGGATGACTGGTGAATCACATTAAACATGATGAGAATCATCTGAGAGATGTTGAAAGCCAAATCTCTGAGCTCACACTCCCAGATTCCTGAAATATGATGAAGAGATTTCCCAGGAGACTTCATCCTAGAACTGAACACACACACACACACACACACACACACACACACAGGAGAGGAACAACAGAGAGAGAAGAAAATAAAAGATATGTCTTTAATAGCACATTCACAAGGGTAAAAATTAGTTATGTGTGTGCTGACATGAGTCCAAATCTACATTAAATCTATATTAAAGATTGGATTACTTTTTTAACTATGAATTTTCTAAGAGTCGAAGATTCACCTACATGTAGCAAGTGACCCTTCTGTTCTTTCCTAGTATACTTGTATTTCTATAAGGAGCTCAATCTTTGTGTGTGTCTATCCTTATAGACTTATAATATCTTTCAAGAAATCAAATAGAGAATAATATTGGAAAAGAGCATATATGAAAATTGACACCTTGGAGGATTCTCTACTGAGAAAGGTAACAATGTCATATGCTCTGGTAGCAGATTGTCCCTGGATGCTATGCTCACATAGTATCCCCAGGCTGATTACCAAAGCCATCTGAGTCTGTGAAATGCAAGTCAGCATGTGCCAATTTACTATCTGAATTTATATTTAGGGTTATAATTGGGTCATTTCTTCTTCTAACTTTTCTGATTTTAGTAGAGGGAAAAGCCCTTATATCTATTGATTTGCCATGTAATTAAATTTATCATAAAGATCTAAAGTGTCTTCTGTGTCCCAGTGTTTAAAATCCAGAAACGATAATTAACAAAAGCAATTGTATGTTCTTATTTCCACATCTCAAGACTGAATGGAACGTAACAGAGTTCTTGCTGCGAGACAGGAGATTGAACAGAGGATGATGAGCAGCCCTGCTCTGGCTGCATGCTAGTGACCACTGCAACGCACAGAAAGTTAGTGTTAGTGGAGAGCTGTAACACCCAGAAAGGGATACGAAAGACAGCTAGGACAGCTCACAGCATGAACTTGGAAGTCATAGGGCTTGCTTCTCCATTTTACTCACTATGTATGGACCTGGGGAAATTACCAAATCTTTCCAAATTCAGTTTCTTTATTTGCCAATGTTAAGGTAATAACATTTACTTTATTGGGGTCTTAGAAATAATCAAGTAATCTCTGTGAAAGTCATAGTTCCTGGGCTGTGGCATATGCTCAGTATTAGTTATTATTACTATGTCAGTAATCATCACTATCATCATACTCTTTCCAGGGATCTGGAAGGAAGCAGAGGCTCTATTTGAGAAGAGCTCTATTTTCATCAAGGCAATAGGGAAGGGTGTAGGGAAGGTATGGTAGATTGAGCAGGGCTAGTAATGGCTGCACTTGTTACCCCTAAGCCAGCCCTAATTCTGAAGGAACCCATGGAGGGAAGACTGTGTGGAAGGGACTGTCTAACAGGAACTGTGATTCCCCCTAAGGAAGAAGCTGGGGAATAGACACCCAACCTCTCTCTTCCCTCCCTCCAATCTCCTGCTGGTGCATTTCATTGGCCAACACAATGGAAGGCCAGCAGATGAAAACATCCTTCCAATGTAGTCTATACAGTTCAGCCCCCCAGAACTCAGACCAGGATAGAGAAGGATGAGGGGATAAATAGAATTATCATAATAAATACATATTTGTGAGGTTACAGTGTGAAATGACCGAACTTGGTCATTTACTGAGTGCGTAGGGCATTGTCTAGCACATGGCAGGCATTCAAGAAATATTTTTAAATAGTTTAATATATTATCCTGTGAATCAGATCCTGGTTCCTTTATATATATCCTACCTTTTCCGTATGTATGACAGATAAATCATTTATCATTTATCTCATACTTTAAAGTTAAGTGTAAACTTTAGTCTGAAAATAAGATCTATCTCCGAGGGTACTGTAAATCTGAAAGTAGGGTACCTGGATTTAGAAAGCAAGATATTTGGATCCAGAGCTGTACAGAGAGGTGGATGATGAATCCTATACACACACACTTGGCTGACAATGTTGACAAAGCCTGGGTTGTGTTCTCAGCCTCTCAAGCCATAACATGTGTGGATGAAGAGTCATCATGGTTACAACATCTGAGCAAGCGACTGAAAATTCAAGCCTACTCAGCTCACATTTTCCTTTGCTAGAACATGAAGGGAAAAGTTGCTGCTGACTTCGGAGTCAATGCTGACAGACAATTTCGCATGAAAAAAACAACACCCATGTAATGCTATAGCTTGCTTTGGGGGACAAGGGAGTAAAAATATCACTCGAGAAGATAAACAAGCAGGGCTAGTTGTACTACTTGGCACAGACAGGCGAGTCATACTACTTGGCAAAAACTAATAAAGCGCTACACAAAGAAACCTGTACTTACTTTGAGATGTATTTGAATTCTACACGTACATTAATACATGACTTAAAATGTTTTTAAAGTTGTTACACAGAGTACAACTTTGGGAAGGGGTTGGGAGTGGAGATGAATATGAAGAGCACAACAACTAAGCTTATAAGTGGACCATGTTTCCTGGTAACATTCATAGTCTAAACCCTTGCAACTCAAGGAGTGTCCCTGTCCCTTTCCTCACCTGACCAGAGCCATCTGAAATTCTCAAACTACATGAAGGAGTCCTTCTAAATTTTAGGGGTGGGGGGGGACTGAAAAGAAATATACCTTGGGATCTTATCATCTATAAACCATATACCATAGTCCACATCGATGCAATCTCTACAAGCAAATGACTGTCATAGGAGGAATCATATCTTTGAATATCCCCAACCTCTAAGCTTTAAAGATAAAAAATGATGCAATGGGGTCAAGGACAGTCTCTTTAAAAAATGGTATTGGGAAAACCGGACAGCTACATGCAAAAGAATGAAACTGGACCACTCTCTGATACCATACACAAAAATTAACTCAAAATGGATTAAAGACTTGAACATAATACCTGAAACCATAAAACTCCAAGAAGAAAACATAGGCAGTGTCCTCCTTGACATCAGTCTTAGTGATATATTTTGGATTTGACACCAAAAGCAAAAAATAAACAAGAGGGACTATATCACACTAAAAAACTTCTACAAAGCAAAAGAAAACAACAAACTGAAAAGGCAACCTACCAAATGGGAGAAAATATTTGTAAGCCATATATCTGATAAGAGTTTAACATTCAAAATATATAAAGACCTACAACTCAATAGCAAAGCAAAACAATCCAATTAAAAAATAGGCAGAGGATCTGAGTAGACATTTTTCCAAAGAAGACATGCAAATGGCCAGTAGATACATGAAGAGGTGCTCAACAAGTCATCAGGGAAATGCAAATCAATACTGTGATGAGATATCACTGCACACCTGTTAGAATGACTATTATCAAAAAGAAAAGAGATAACAAATGCTGGTGAGGATGTGGTGAAAAGGGAAACTTTTGTACTGTTTGTGGAAACATAAATTAGTGTAGACACTTGGAAAATAGTATGGAGGTTCTTCAAAAAATTAAAAATAGAAATATTATGTGATCCAGTAAGCCCACTTCTGAGTATTTATCCAAAGGAAATGAAAACACTGGGGCACCTGGGTGGCTCAGTCAGTTAAGCATCCGTCTCTTGATCTCAGCTCAGGTCTTGATCTCAGGGTTGTGAGTTCAAGCCCTATGTTGGGCTCCATACTGTGCATGGAGCCTACTTTTTAAAAATAAATAAATAAATAAAAAGGAAATGAAAACACTAATTCAAAAAGACAGATGAACCCCCCTCCATGTTCACTGCTGCAGTATTTACAATAGCCAAGACATGAAAGCACCCTAACTGTCCATCAATGGACAAATAAAGAAAATCTGTTGTGTGTGTGTATGTATGTATGTGTATATATATACACATACACACAAAATGGAATATTATTCAGCTGTATATAAGAAAGGATATTTTGCCACTTGCAACAACATAGACTTTCAGAGCATTAGGCTAAGTGAAATAAGTCAGAAAGACAAATACCACAAGATCTTGTTTAAAAACAAAACAATACAAAACAAAAACCCAAACAAAATAAACAACTGAACTCATAGTTATGGGGAACAGATTGGTGGTAGCCAGAGGCAGGGGATGGGGAGTGGGCAAAATATGTGAAGGAGGTCAAAAGGTACAAACTTTTGGTTATAAAACAAGTCCTTGGGATGTAATATACAGCATAATGACTATAGTTAGTAATACTGTATTATATATTTGAAAGTGGTTAAGAGAACATATTTTAAAAGTTCTCATCACAAAAAAAAATTGTAACTATGTGGTGATAGATGTGTCCTAGACATACTGTGGTGATCATTTTGCAATATATACAAATATTGTCATTATGTTGTACACCTGAAACTAATATGTTACATATCAATTATATCTCAATTTTTAAAACATTAAAAAATTGTCAATATTTTGCTATTTTATGGCACAAAACTTATTTGATTTAGGTTTTAAAGACTCTCGGGGAGGGCGCCTGGGTGGCTCAGTTGGTTAAGCGACTGCCTTCGGCTCAGGTCATGATCCTGGAGTCCCGGGATCGAGTCCCGCATCGGGCTCCCTGCTCGGCAGGGAGTCTGCTTCTCCCTCTGACCCTCTCTCTCTCTCTCTCATTCTCTCTCTCTCAAATAAATAAATAAAATAAAATCTTAAAAAAAAAAAAGAGGTAGTTTAAAAAAAAAAATAAAAATAAAATAAAATAAAATAAAGACTCTCGGGGGCCTGGGTGGCTCAGTCGTTAGGCATCTACCTTCGGCTCAGGTCATGATCCCAGGATCCTGGGATCAAGCCCCACATCAGACTCACTGCTCGGCAGGAAGCCGGCTTCTCCCTCTCCCACTCCCCCTGCTTGTGTTCCCTCTCTCGCTGTGTCTCTCTCTGTCAAATAAATGAATAAAATCTTAAAAAAAAAAAAAAAAAGACTCTCTTGCTCTGATATTTTTAAATCTTTCCAATGCTATTGCCCAAATCTCGTGACTGCGCAGCCTTAAAGAGAAGTGAGAAAATGAACACTTTCAATATTTGCCTTTTTAACCTCCCTTTACTTGTCATCTTCACATCTATCTAAAGTGCTTCCTCGGGAAACCCCTAAAGAAAAATATTTCATGCTAATATTTCAATAAAGTGCCAAAACTTATTTTTTAAATGAATTTGTAACTTTAGAATAGTTTTAGATTTACAGAAAAGTTGCAGATAGTACAGAGGGTTCCCTTAGACCCTATGTCCAGTATTGCTGTTAAGATCTTAGGTATAATACATTTGTCACAACTAATGAGTCAGTGTTGACATATTATTATTAACTAAAGACCATGCTTTGTTTGGATTTCAAGACTTATTTTTTTAAAGATTTTATTTTATTTTATTTTATTTTATTTTATTTTATTTTATTTTATTTTATTTTATTTGACAGAGAGAGACACAGCGAGAGAGGGAACACAAGCAGGGAGAGTGTGAGAGAGAGAAGCAGGCTTCCCACCCAGCAGTGAGCCCGATGTAGGGCTCGATCCCAGGACCCTGGAATCATGACCTGAGCCAAAGGCAGCCACTTAACGACTGAGCCACTCAGGTGCCCCAAGACTTATTTTTTTTAAATAATTTTTTCCACTGAATATAGGGTATTATAACTCGGGGGGGGGATATTTCACACTAATATGAATGAATTTTCTACCACAACTGTTCATTTTTTAAAGAATTCTTTTGAAGATTTTATTTTTAAGTACTCTCTATACCCAGTGTGGGGCTTGAACTCACAACCCCAATACCAAGAGTTGCATGCTTCACTGACTGAGCCAGCCAGGCACCCCTCAACTGTTCATTTTATCTAATGCATTTTTACTACTGATTCAGAACATCCCAGGGACAGTGGACCAGACAACAGAATACCCCTCTGGAGAAATGTGTTCACAGAGAAATGTGTTTCAGCCTTAATTCTGTTTTGCTCTAGGAAAACCACTCAAGCTTCCTTTGAGCCTAAATTCTATTTCTTACAAAATGAAGAAATTGAACTAGATGATCTCTGAAATTCCTTCTACCTTGAAATTCTGACTCTGGAACATCTGAAAATATGTTAATGTTGTCATAGCAAATATTCAAATTTAGGGCTGGAGAATTGTGACTCTGGTGTTATTTTAAACTGGCTTTTGTATTTCTCAATTTCCAAATTTGCCCAGAAATCAATAGTACCAACAGGTATGTTAAGAAGCATCATGTGCATAAATACTTTCACTTAAAGAATGTAGCTAAAATTTATAAAATTTACTAAAGTTTATAAAATTTCTCAGTGATAGCACAAACACCAAGGACTCTCATTCAGTATTGACTTGAGCATTGTCCCATTCTCTTAGGATCCTCTACAGAAGATTTTTCGTGTCATTTCATTCCTTTTCATAACTAACCCAGAAAGAGATGTAATTTTCTTTTTCTTTAAAATAGAAAAATAGATGCAAATTCCAGTAAACAGTTTAAATTATTTAGTATTGATGAAATAATGCTGAA
The DNA here is from genome assembly GCF_029215605.1 of Mirounga angustirostris. Taxonomy (NCBI): domain Eukaryota; kingdom Metazoa; phylum Chordata; class Mammalia; order Carnivora; family Phocidae; genus Mirounga; species Mirounga angustirostris. The sequence continues at coordinate 78,289,533 of NW_026991713.1, forward strand.
ATATGACACCAGAATTATACTTTTAATAGAAAAATCAATAATTTAATGACTATGGACAAAATATCATCTTACTGATTCAAGACTGAAGGACTGTTACAAAGGCAAGGCACATTCAGTGTGTATTAAAAAAAAAAAAAGCCACAAGATTAAATCATCCCAAAACTAAAAAACTCAGGGGCAAAAGAGGCGAAATAACATTTTCACTAATTTGAAGGAAAGACAGATATATTCTGCTTTTATAAAAAACCAAATGAGCATATTTATGAAGTAGGTTATACAAGAACATAATTTCACTATCCCAGAAAAAGGAGTTTGTGACAGTTGAAAGGGAAAATCCCCAGCTCTTTCAAGGCTTCTCCTATGCCCCTAAGGGGAATTATGCATTTGCAATTTTTTAAGTGGTATTCACTGGCTGTGGAAATGAAAACACTTTTTCTTTGAGTGAGTTCCTGAAGCATCCTTTTCCTCAAAAAAAAATGGGGCACCTGGGTGGCTCAGTCAGTTAAGCGTCCCACTTCTGGTTTGGCTCAGGTCATGATCTGAGGGTCATGAGATTAAGCCCCAAGGCAGGCTCCCCACTCAACATAGTCTGCTTGGGATTCTCTGCCTCTCCCTCTGCCCCTCTCCCTGCTTTCTCTCTCTCTCTCAAATAAATGAAATATTTTTAATTAATTAATTTATTTATATTTAACTGGACAGCTACATGCAAAAGAATGGAACTGAACTACTTTCTTACACCATACACAAAAATAAACTCAGAATGGATTAAAGACCTAAATGTGAGACCTGAAACCATAAAACTCCTAGAAGAAAACACAGGCAGTAAACTGACATCAGCCTAAGCAACATTTTTCTAGATATGTCTCCTCAGGCAAGGGAAACAAAAGCAAAAAGAAACTACTGATACTACCCCAAAATTAAAAGCTTCTACACAGCAAAGGAAACCATCAACAAAACAAAACACAACCTACTGAATGGGAGAGGATATCTGCAAATAATATATCCAATAGGGGATTAATACCCAAAATATATAAAGAACTCACACAACTCAACCAGAAACAAATAATCTGATTTAAAAATGGGCACAGAACCTAAATAGACATTTTTCCAAAGAAGACATATGAATGGACAATAGTCATATTAAAAGATGCTCAACAGGGCGCCTGGGTGGCTCAGTTGGTTAAGCGACTGCCTTCGGCTCAGGTCATGATCCTGGAGTCCCTGGATCGAGTCCCGCATCGGGCTCCCTGCTCGGCAGGGAGTCTGCTTCTCCCTCTGACCCTCCCCCCTCTCATGTGCTCTCTCTCATTCTCTCTCTCTCTCTCAAATAAATAAAATCTTTAAAAAAAAAAAAAAAAAAAAAAAAAAAAAGATGCTCAACATCACTGATCATCAGGGAAATGCAAATCCAAACCTCAGTGAGGTATCACTCCAATCCTGTCACAATGGCTAGTATCAAAAAGGCAAGAAATAATATGTGTTGGTGAGGATGTAGAGAAAAAGTAACCCTTGTGTACTGTTGGTAGGAATGCAAACTGGTGCAGCCACTGTGGAAAACAGTATGGAGGGTCTTCAAAAAATTAAAATTAGAATTACCATATGATCCAGTAATTCCACAACTGGGTATTTACCCAAAGAAAATGAAAATGCTAATTCAAAAAGATATGTGTACCCCTATGTTTATTGCAGCTTTATTTATAATAGCCAAGGTAAAAAGCAACTTAAGTGTCCATCAACAGATGAATGGATGAAGAAGTGGTATTTTCTACAATGGAATACTACTCAGCTGAATAAAAAAAATTGAAATCTTGCCATTTGTGACAACATGGATGGACCTAAAGGGTATTATGTTAAGGGAAATAAACCAGACAGAGAAAGACAAATACCTTATGATCTCACTTATACACGGAATCTAAAAAAACAAAACAGATAAACAAACAAAAAACAGACTCTTAAATACAGAGAACAAACTAGTGGTTGCCAGAGGGGAAGTGGATGGGGGGATAGGTAAAATAGATAAGGAGATTAAGAGGTATAAACTTCCAGTTATACAATAAGTCACAGAGATGAAAAATATAGCATAGGGTATATATAATCAATAACACTGTAATATATGGTGACAGATGGTGACCACATTTATCGTGACGAGCATTGAGTAATATACAGAATTGTCAAATCACTATGTTGTACACTTGAAACTAATATAACATTGTATGCTAATCATACTTCATAAATAAATAAATAAATAAATAAATAAATATTTCACAGCCTTAGCAACTGGAGAGGGCCATATTTTGGAATCAGATCTAGGCTCTACTATTTACTACATGTATGATATTGGATATTGGACTTCATCCAGGAAGTGGGGACAATAAATCCCTCAGGGATCTGTTGTAAAAACTGAATACAATCATGTCAAATCCCTGGTAGAGTGTCCAACCCAAAGATGGTCCTCTGTGTTTTCTTTACTTTTTTCCAGCTTTCATATTCATCATTTAATTCGTGATGCAAACACTAGCACAGATTGGGCTGAATATCTCTGGGGCATCATGGTGTGCCTACTTATCCCTCTTCACTGCTACTTATCTTCATATTTATCTAGGAGTGATCCATAGAAAACTCTTAAAGGAAAAATAAAGAATTCACAACTATATCTCAACATAGCACCAAGATGTACTTTTTAAGAAGGTTCTTCCTCTACAAATATGTTATTTATAATCATTAGTTTTTAACTTGTACAATAGATGTGGAAAATAAACAACTGCAAAGTAGTGAGTTCCATGTTGAATTAAATTAGAGTTATAACTTTGAAACACTATACCTAAGTTCCTGAGGTTTAAAAATTAACTTTTTTTTTAAAAGATTTATTTATTTATTTGAGAGAGCGAGAATGAGAGAGAGTACATGAGAGGGGGGAGGGTCAGAGGGAGAAGCAGACTCCCTGCTGAGCAGGGAGCCCGATGCGGGACTCGATCCCGGGACTCCAGGATCATGACCTGAGCCGAAGACAGTTGCTTAACCAACTGAGCCACCCAGGCGCCCTTAAAAATTAACTTTAAGAAGAACAAGAATTCAACCAACAACCAATTTTTCATCATAAAGACTGAGATAGCATGAAAAATCAGAATCTACATTCTAAAGTTTTTTCTTTTGTAAAAATCTCTCCAAATAAACTTTTTTAGTAAAGTAACAAAAATAACTGATGAGAATAGCACATTTTTTAAGGGGTAGGGAGTTTCAAAATGGTCAAAGAAAGCGAAAAAAGTAAACTACCTAAACAGTAAATAAGAAAAGCTTTTTAAAACGTTTCTCATTTAAAAACAAAATTAAACCATACAGAAAAATACAAAAAAGTATCAACAGATCTGAAACATTAATACCCAGAGCTAAATGCTATTAACATTTTGGTGAAGGTCTTTCTAGACAAGTCTCTCTAAATATGTTAATGAGATCACACTATTCATATTGCAATTTCCACTCCACATGTTTGGGTCATTGTTTTTCAAAGTAAATAATTATAGATCTTTAACAACTTTTCAACATTGTACTTTACTGTTAGCTATTTAACATAATTTATATAACCAGTTCATTTTTTTTTAATTTTTTTTTTATTCTTATGTTAATCCCCATACATTACATCATTAGTTTTAGATGAAGTGTTCCATGTAACCAGTTCATTTTTGTAGCAGAGTTTTTATTTTCTTTCCTTTTTTTTTTTTTTTTTTGCTATTAAAATAATGCTGCAGGGGCGCCTGGGTGACTCAGTCATTTAAGCGTCTGCCTTTGGCTCCGGTTGTGATCTCGGGAATCCTGGAATCAGCTCACACTGGGCTCCCTGCTCAGTGAGGAGTCTGCTTCTCTCTCTGCTTCTGCCCTTCCCCCCTGCTTCTCTTTCTCTCTCTCTCTCAAATAAATAAAATCTTTAAAAAATAATGCTGCAATTAATATTTTAAATGGACATCTTTTAGCATACAATTTCCTAGAGGATAGGAATTTTTTACATTTTACATTTGCATCTTACATTTTACATTTTGGTACACATTTCCAAAGGGGCCTATTAGAAGAATTCAACCAACAGCCACATACCAAGTCTTTTAAAAAAGGCGTGTGAGGTGGAGGGCCACCCTGCCCTAAGTGTGTGGGGTAGGTCTCTTTATGATAATCACCTGTGACTGACAAAAGACTAACCAGCCCCTAAAACGGAAGTAAGCCCCTGAAAGTGTTATCAATAGAGATGTTAAAAGGATTTAAGTTACCTGGTTAGCTTTCTATAAAAGACCAACCCTAAAGGCCTTCATTGGCAACCCTGTCGGGACCCCTCTGGCTCTTGAAAGCTTTTTCTGTATCCTCACTTAATAAACTTCTATTGCTTTACTCAAAAAAAAAAAAAAAAAATGTGCATTAGGTTGTTAGGGTCTTAAGATAGAGAATGGAGTATAAGGTTTGATAAGGTAATACAAACAGTTTGACTTACCTATTTCTTGCCCACTTCTAAAATCAGGTTATATTAAATGGCATTAAATAGATACAACAACAACAACATATAGCCTTCAGTTTTATTCCCAGGACAGGTAACATTATGGGAGGTACAGATTATAACGACTTGCATTTGGACTGCACTTGGCAGTTACAAAATACTTTCACCTTCATTATGTCGTCTGATGTCTCAAAAATTCGGTAAGATAAGCCAGGCAGGAATCATCATCCTTATTTTACAGTTAAAGAAACAGAGACCATGGGAGGTCACTTCTCAGTATCACACCACCAGGAGGTTAGCTTTGGGCCCAGCTGTGGTCCTCTAACTGATGGACCTGTCTTCCCATTGGGCCATGTTTGCCTTTGTAACCCAGCACTATGCTAACATAGAGGTGGGGGAGTAGGTCAACCACACTGGAGCTGGGGCCCACGTATCAGTGTCAACTTAGACTGTATATCTATAGCCCTTGAAAGATCTGGGTATTCTTTCCCAGTGTAGGTCCGAATGAGTGCTGTGTGTCAGTGAAGTGATTGCAAGGGCCTTCTTCATAATAATCCAGCTTCCCTTTAGTCAGTGGCTTTACGGTTTGCCTACTGACTAGGTATAGAGATAGGGCAAAGAATCATGGCTTTCCATTATAAAGGCAGACTTTAGCTTTCTGTTCATCCTTTCTTGATTTCTTTGGCTTACACATATTAACCAATACCCTTCTGGGCTGTGCAATAAAAAAATACCATACTGTAGTCCCTCTGAAGACCCTATTTTATTATTCATCTCTATAGATCAATGAATCAGTCCTCCTGGCTGCCATTCCATCCTTACTGCCCATTACAGCAATTACTCCCATTTCCTTCTGAAAGTTAAATGCAGCCTCCGGGCCTCTGTTATTTTGAAACGATTATCCCCATAGTTACCAAGGAGTAGCATCTGCTAACATCAGCCCCAGCCTATAGAGTAACATGACCACGGAGCTACTCAGCAATGCCGGTGCCCCTCCGATACAGATTGGCTTCAGCGTTGTCCCTTGGAGAAGCAACTGTACCATTGAGGGCCACCCTTCTCTCTGCAACCTAGAGGCAGGGGTCAAAAGCTTTATGAAACCCCACTTAAGTCAGTCTTATTCTATTCAAGCTGCTATATGAGAATACTACAGACTGGAGGTTTATAAACAAAGGAAATTTATTTCTCACAGTTATATAGGCTGGGAAGTTCAAGAGCAAGATGCCAGCATGGTCAGGTTCTGATGAGAGCCCACTTCCAGCCATCTTTTTGCTGTATTTTCACATGGCAGAAGGAGTGAAGGAGCTTCCCAGGGGTCTCTTTTATAAGGGCACGACTCCCATTTAGGAGGGCTCCAACTTCATGATCTAATCACCTCCCAAAGTCTCCCCTTCCAGATAGGATCACATTGGACTTCGGGATTTAACATGAATTTTGGGAGGATGAAAATATTTGATCTTTAACAAGCATAGTCATTGTCTGATGGCTGCCTCTTATGTGGGAGAAGTATCACCTTCCAGTCCAGGCAACTGCCTAAGAGCGGTTCTCCAGAAAAAGAAAATGTATTCTGTTAGCACAACTAGGGTTGGGTGCACTAACTCAGGAAAGGGATCAACAAGACCCACTACATTCTTAGTAGTCCCCTTTGAAAAATGCTGGGAAACCCACACTATAATTTTGAAAACTGGTAAATAAAGGCAAAGTAGCTAAGCATTTATTCTGCTTTTCCTATAAGAATTGTACTGGAAGTGGCACCTGGGTGGCTCAGTCTGTTAACCGTCTGCCTTCAGCTCAGGTCGTGATTGCCGGATCCTGGGATCCAGGCCCCCATCAGGCTCCCTGCTTGTGGGGAGCCTGCTTCTCCCTCTCCTCCCTGCTCATGCTCTCTCTCACTATCTCTCCCTCTCTCTCTCTCAAATAAATAAATAAAATCTTAAAAAAAAAAAAAAAGAATTGTACTGGAAAATCAAATATTAATGCAAATAAGATTCTCTTTAAAAAGTATTCTAATAGGGGCGCCTGGGTGGCTCAGTCGGTTGGGCGACTGCCTTCGGCTCGGGTCGTGATCCTGGAGTCCCGGGATCGAGTCCCGCATCGGGCTCCCTGCTCGGCAGGGAGTCTGCTTCTCCCTCTGACCCTCCCCCTCTCATGCTCTCTGTCTCCCATTCTCTCTCTCGGATAAATAAATAAAACCTTAAAAAAAAAAGTATTCTAATAAATGAAGAGAAATGAAAAAAAAATAGTATATCACCATTTTGTAACACCTAGTAAACTATTGGATCTCGATATTCAGCATCAAAGCTAAAAACTTCATGAAAAGAGTGATAATCAGACATTATGTACCTGCCAGTGAATGTAAGACATAGTTACCTATGAAGTATTCTTGCCAATAACATTGATCCTGACTTTGATGAAGCTTTTAGATACAACTATCGATTTATAGGAAATACAGAGAACCTAGGGATGTGTTAAATAATATCTCACCAAAATTCAGGATACAAAAAAATATACTGGATCAATGAACCCTTTTTTTAAAAAATAAATTTCAAGAAAAAAGATGGAAGGAAAATCTTTTTATTTAAAGGGATTTAAGATCATATCAACTAATCACAAGGTATGAACCCTATTTCAATCCTCGTGTCAATAAGCAAACTATAAAAAAATAATTATAGCCAATTATAAGCAATTATTGACAATGTTGTTTCATTTTGCTCCAACCACCCCAGGCTCCTTGCTAGTCCCCAAACAAGCCAACTTGCTATTACACTTGCTATTCCACCTGCTGGAAATCCTCTTGCCTGGACACCTGCATAGCTACCTCCCTCACTGCTTCAAGGACTTTTCTCAAAGTCATCATCTCAAGGAACCCTTCCCCATCTCCCCACCTAAAAATTGAACCCTCCATTCTCAACAGTTCATATCTTCCTTGTTTATCGTTTCTCCTTAGCATTTATCACTAAGGAATATTGTTTATACTTACTAATCTTCTTTATGATCTGTATCCCCAACTAAAATATAGGAAAAAAATGTTTGTATTTTGTCTACCTAGAAAATTCCTAGTTCATATGAGGTCCTCAATAAATATTTGTTGAATATTGAATGAATATGGATGAATCATAGCAAAATAATACTTAAAAAAAAGCAAATCCCAAAATATATCATTTTATAGATTTAAAAACAACTAAAACTAAAATATACGTATGTGATAAAAATATATATGCATATGTGCGTGTGTACCTACATGCGCACACAAGAAAATGAGAAAAACAAAACTCAGATGGTTATTAACAAGGGTAGAGATAGGGCATGGGAACAGGTAGATTATAATAACTTCATAGGAAGATGTAAGTTATTCTTTTTTTTTTAAGATTTTATTTATTTATTTGACAGAGAGAGACACAGCAAGAGAGAGAATACAAGCAGGGGGAGTGGGAGAAGGAGAAGCAGGCTTCCCATGGAGCAGGGAGCCCGATGTGGGGCTCGATCCCAGGACCCTGGGATCATGACCTGAGCCGAAGGCAGACGCTTAACGACTGAGCCACCCAGGCACCCAATATAAGTTATTCTTAATATTTTTTATTTCATGTTGATAGTAGATTCAGATCTTTATTATATTTTTGATTACTCAAAAACGAAAGTAAAATCAGCATAAAATGATACTAAATCCTAAGAAAGTAATCTTCATTAAAAATAATTTTGGGGGCACCTGGGTGGCTCAGTTGGTTAAGCGACTGCCTTCGGCTCGGGTCATGATCCCAGGGTCCTGGGATCGAGTCCCACATCGGGCTCCCTGCTCGGCGGGAGGCCTGCTTCTCCCTCTCCCACTCCCCCTGCTTGTGTTCCTGCTCTCGCTGTCTCTCTCTCTGTCAAATAAATAAATAAAATCTTTAAAAAAATAATAATAATAATAATAATTTTGGGACAATATCATTTACAAATACTATTACAAATCCTAAAGTGCTATTAAAAAAATAATCTAACAGCCTATGAACTAGGAATTTTCTAGGTAATTTCTTCTCTTCTAATCTCGGCAAATGCCTTATGGTCTCTGTAGACTTCAATGCAGAAGAATGAACAGATCTGAAAGAATAGAATTTTACTCTATATACTTACTTATAAATGCCTAGTATGCCTCTGGGACAATATTAAAAAAGCTGTCTCTAACAATGGCTCCCTCCAAGAGGACAACTAGGTAGATGAGGGAAAGAGGTAGGAGTTACTTTTCATGATTTACCCTTTTGTTTTTGTGTACCATAGACATGTATTAAATTTTCAAAAAATGTTATGATAAAATCCTTCACATTTATTTATGACAAAATGGTATATTTTGCCACTAAATCATCTTGGCAGGTCCACTGAGATGCAAAAATTCCATATATATATATACACACACACACACATACATAGCTCTTATAAATCAAAAAACAAAACATAAATAACCCAATAGAAAAAATGGGCAAAGAAAAGGCCAGATAGTTCAGTGAAGAAGAAATAAAAGGACCAACAAACATAACAAAAAATGCCCAACCATAATCATAATCAGGATACAAATCAAATTAAGGAAATACTATTTTTCATCCAACAGGCTGGTGAAGATTAAACATTTAATGACACCAGTGTTGGAAACACTATGGAGAAATTGCCATACTCTACTGACTGGGTATAAATTGGTGCAATGTTTTGGAGGGTGGTTTGGCAATATATATAAAGGTTTTATATGCATATATATACTCTATGTCTTAGCAATCTTACTTCTAGGAATTTACCCAAAAGCAGCTATCACACAAAGGCCTAAAAATATATGTTCATAGAAAATCTGTAGGAACAAAAACTCAAAACAGCATGAATGTTACTAGGTAAATACAATTTGCTATATCCATACAATGAAATATTTTGTACCCTTTTAAATTGTGAGTATATCCATATATATGGCTATGCAAAGATCTCCAAATATATATTAACTGAGCTTTATTATAAGAATACAGTATATAATACATATACAAAATATGTGCTAATTGACTGTTAGCAATAAGTCTTCCAGTCAAGAGTAGGCTATTAATAGTTAAGTTTTGGGGGAGTCAAAAGTTGTACATAGATTTTCAACCGCATGGGGGATCAACACCCTTAAACCCCATGCTATTCAAGGGTCACCTGTAGAGATATTTAGAAGTGTATATATACATATATATATGTATATGCTTTTAAATGCACAAAAATTTCTGGAAAGATACATCAAAAACCTGTTAAGAATGACTACTTCTGGAATGTGAAATTATGAATCAAGTAGGAAAGGCAAGAGATTTACTTTTCATTTTTTATCCCTCTGTGCTGCTTGACTTTTCTACCACTTGTCTTTTGTACATCTAATGTTAAATCTATGAAGAAGAAAAGGAAGGGAAAATTTTACATTTTTTTCCAGAATCTAGCTTTGCAACAAAAGAACAATTTCATGTCCTCTCTGTCACAAATAATCATTGTTTCCAGACATATCTCAGCTAAAGCTAAGAAATAAAAGATAATACCAAAAATTCCACCAAACGGATTAACTTATTGGTATGTTTTGCCACTAAATCATCTTGGCAGGTCCACTGAGATGCAAAAATTCCGTATGACCCATCTTAGGCTAATTTATGGGAGAGGTGATGATAAATAACTCCTATACTCACTATTTTCCAACATCCAATTTTCATTGTTTAACAGTCTAGCACTCTGAGATTTAATGCAGTATTTATCCAAATGTAAATATATAAGTATTTCTTTTTTTTTTTTTAATATTTTATTTATTTATTTGAGAGAGAGAGAATGAGAGAGAACACATGAGAGGGGATAGGGTCAGAGGGCAAAGCAGATTCCCTGCCGAGCAGGGAACCCGATGCGGGACCCGATCCAGGGACTCCAGGATCACAACCTGAGCCGAAGGCAGTCGCTTAACCAATTGAGCCACCCAGGCGCCCAATATATAAGTATTTCTTAATTTAAAGAGCAAAAACAACAACAAATGCCTTCTTTGCCTCAAATACAGTTATTCTTTACAAAGGTTGAATGTTTCCAAACCTGGGCAAAAAATATTCTGTACATAATCAAAACTCTGATTTTTTATAGCTAACTATAACTCCTTCACCTACATGCCTGATATCTAAGCATATGAGAAGCTCCTTTGTATTCACCATGAAGAATGTCTCCATTTTGGACTGCACAACAAGTTCATCTCTAGTTTTTTGTTGTCTAACCCCAGTCAAGAGCTTCTCTGAAATGTCTATATTCTAGAGGATTAAAGGACATTTCTCTAAGCGATGTCCAATCATATCTTACCTGGAAAATATGGTCCCAGTTACTACAAGAGTGTGGTACAGACAGAAATGCACAACCAGATTCTCCTTCAAGGAAGGTCTTGTTGCCTGGCTGCTGGAGTATCATCAGCAGTCAGCCTCCAGCTGTCAAATGTTTCAGGGACCCCTGAGCTCCAGATTGGCCCAATGTCATACCCTTTCAGGAGCAGCCCACACCCAGTGACTGATTGAGGCAAAGAGAGAAAGTCTTAGGCATTCTTGATAAGCCATTTTAACTCTAAAACTCCCCAAGCAGGTGGTCTGAGGCTGAAGGGACTGCATCCCAGTTTGACTTCTTCTTCTAGCCCCATCCTGTGTTCAACCGCTCTCATCTACAGATGTTCATCCCAAGGACATACTCAATAAACATTCTTAACACTATAGGCTGTCCTCAGAGTCAGCTTCCTGGACAACTTAAATTGTGTCTCCTGGAATCAATCTGACATTATCCCGTTGATTTTCATCCATGCCCAGTATATGAAAGGGTCAACAATGCTCATTATTTTTTTTTTAATTCATTAATGAACCATCACAGTTTCCTCAAGGCAAGATAGAGACAAACCCTGGTGGGAGACCTTTTGTAAAGAGACCCAGTACCCATCATGATTCAGGCAAAGTCAACATATAGGACCAGGAATAGAAACATATCTGATAAATTATATGCCACAGTGATGATGAATATGGAGCAGCAATCCATGGGGGATGTCAGCCCAAAAGTAATAGTGTTAACAAAGAGCTGGAATTCTGGAATGGAGCTAAAGTTCAGAGTAAGGAAGAGCAAAAATAAGGCAGGACCTGGTCTTAAGATTGATTTGAATTTGGAAGAATAGCTAGGGTGCCAAAAGTGCACCTCAGAAAAGGGAGACAAGGCAGAAGGCCAATTGTAATAGTGATATGGGGATCTGACATATCAGCTCAGGTACTAAGTGAGGCCCCCCAAAAGTAGATAAAAGCTGGGACAAAGAAGCCCTTTGCTTAACACTGGGGTCCCATGTCCTTGGTTAGAAACATAAAAAGCAAGAATCTATACCTATCTGATAGGGATGCTGTTAGGAGTAAAGGTCAATGTGTGGGCCATGGTAAACACTGAAAAAAAATGTTAACTTTTAAACAGTGGTAGTTATCATAGTATAGTTTGAAATTATCCAAGAGCTCCCATTCCGAAATCCTTATTGATGTGTCAATCATGGTGCTTTCTCAGCATTGACAAAAGACCAAGCCCAGGTGAGAAGCCCAACAGCCCTAGCCATCAGGGCTAGCACAGGCAGGGACAAGTGAAAGGCAGGTACTCACAATCTCTCTCTTGATAAACAAAAGAAACCGTTTCCTCTTATTCCATACTGAGATGCTACATTGCCTTGTTGTTTCCCCTTTTGCTCAGTTGCCTGGAAACTTAAAACCAAGCTTAATGCACATAATAGAGAGGCTGTCCCTTCCTCCCATCTAACTTCTTATTCTCTCACCTACCACCTTTCTAATTGCTTCAATTTTATCCCTTTATCATTCATTTCTGACTTGTGTCAAATCCTTCTGAAAAATAGAAATTGGGAGACAAGTAAACTCAAATAATATTTTATTTGCAGTGAAAAAATAATCTCTTTCATGGAGAAAGCTCCCCTATTTAAAATATTATTGCTATATCATCTCACACTTGTCAAAATGGCTGAAATAAAAAACATAAGACACAATGAGTGCTGGTGAGGATGTGAGAAAAAGGAACACTCCTGCCCTGTTGGTGGGAATGCAAACTGGTGCAGTCAGTCTGGAAAACAGTATGGAGGTTCCTCAAAAAATTAAAAATAGAATTACCATATGATCCAGCAATTTCACTACTGGGTATTTACCCAAAGAATATGAAAGCACTAATTCAAAAAGATATATGCACCCCTATATATTACAGCATTATTTAAAATAGCCAAATTGTGGAAGCAGCCCAAGAGTCAATCCATAGATGAATGAATAGAGGAAGATGTCATATATATATATATATATATACACAATGGAATATTAGCCATAAAAAGAATGAAATCTTGCCATTTACAACAACATGGATGGATCTAGAGAGTATAATGTCTAGTGAAATAAGTCAGAGAAATAAAATACTATATCATTTCACTCATATGTGAAATTTAAGAAACAAAACAAAGAAAAAAAAAGACAAACTGAAAAACAGACTCTTAACTATAGAGAACAAACTGGTGGTTACCAAACTGGAATTGGGTGGGGGGGATGGGTAAAATAGGTGAAGGGGGTTAAGAGTACACTTATCTTGAAGAGTACTCAGTAATGCATAGAATTGTTGAATCACTATATTGTACACCTGAAATGATTATAACACTGTATATTAGCTATAATAGAATTAAATTTTTTAAAAAATTGTTGCTAAAGATTTTTGTAACTAACATGCTTTCCATAACTCTAGGCATAAGCTAGCTTTAAAAATTCATTCATTGATTCATTCATGTATATACTCAAAAAACATTGTTGACCTGTTAAAGTCTTGATGTTTTTAAAGAAATGAAAATACCCATCCTAAAATTCATATGGAATCTCAAAGGACCCTGAATACCCAAAACAATCTTGATAAAGCAGAACAAAGTTAGAGGTCTCATAATTCCTGATTTCAAAACTTATTACAAAGCTACAGTAATCAAAAGTGTGGTATTGGCATTAAAATCAGATATATAAATGAATAGGATAGAACAGAAAGCCCAAAAATAAACCCTCACATATATGGCCAAATGATTTTTGACAAGGGTGCAAAGACTCTTTAATGGGGAAAGGATAGTCTTTTCAATAAGTGGTGCTGGGAAAACTGGATATCCACATGCAAAAGAATGAAACTGGACCCCTTATACCATAGACCAAAAATTAAGTCAAAATATATACACCAAAAAGTAAGTCAAAATGGATCAAAGACTTAAATGTAAGACATAAAATTCTGAGAAGAAAACATAGCAGAAAAGATTCAGGGAATTAAATTTGGCAACGATTTCTTGGATATGACACCAAATGTGCAGGGAGCAACAATAACAACAAATATAGATAAACTGGACTACAACAAAATAAAAACCTTTGTGCATCAAAGAACACTATCAACAGAATAAAAAGGCAACCCATGGAATGGTAGAAAATATTTGCAAATCACATATCTAATAAAAGGTTAATATCCAGAATATATAAATATATATTTAAAAATATATATAAAATCCTACAACAAGGACAAAATAACAACCCTATTTAAAAATGGGTAAAGGATTTGAATGGACATGTCTCCAAAGAAGGTTGTGAATGGCCAAGAAGCACATGAAACAATACTCACCATTGCTAACCATTAGGAAAATGCAAATCAAAACCATAGTGAGATACCATCTCATAACCAATAAGATGGCTATTATCAAAACAAAAAATGGCAAATGTTGGCAAGGATATAGAAAAATCAGAACCTTTGTACACTGCTGGTGGAAATGTAAAAATGGTTAAGCTGCTATGGAAACCACTATGGAGATTGCCTCCAAAATTAAAATTCCCATATAATCCAGCAATTCAACTCTAGGTATATACCACCCAAAAGAACTGAAAGCACAGATTCAAACAGGTAATCGTCCACTTGATTTAGAGCAGAATATTCACAATAGCCAAAAGGTGGAAGCCACCCAAGTATCCGTTGACAGAAGAATGGATAAGCAAAACATGGCATATAAATACTAAGGAATACCATTCAGCCTTTAAAAGGAAGGAATTTCTGATAGATGCTACAACATGGATGAATCTTGAGGACACTATGTTAAGGGAAATATGCCAGTCATGAAAAACGACAACAACAATTACTGTATGACTCTACTTATAGGAGGTACCTAGAGTAGTCAAATTCATAGAGACAGAAAGTAGAGTGGTGGTTGCCAGGCCTGAGGGGAGGGAGAATGGGGAGTTGTTGTTTAATGGGTATGAAATTTTAATTTTATAAGTTGAAAAGTTCCGAGGATGGATGGTGGTGATGATTGCAGAACAATATGAATGTACTTGATGCCACTGAACTATACACTTGACAATGGTTACGATAGTCAATTTTATGCTATGTCTATTTTACCACAATTTGTTTTTGGAAAAATGCATTTTTTTAGTAACCAAGTGTTACTAGCTCTGTACAAGACTCAGATAATTCACAGTATAGTAGGAAAAAAAGAGAAAAATAAATTATCATAAAACAACAGGCACCATAATGGAGTTATTCACACTTTCGTAGCCTAGGGAAGAGAAAGAGAATCAAGGATGGAGTGCCTTATGTTTCATTTTATAGAACTAGCTATGTCCTGAATATACTCAATGATTCATTGTTCAAAAAAGACTTACTAAACCATTGCGTGGAAATTAAATTTTTTGTGAGAAAAATAAGGAAGAGCCACATTTGCCCTGGGGAGCAGAGATCTGCACTCCTTGTTCAATTTGTGGAAACAATAGAAGATATTCCAGAATCTAACCCAAAGCCATTTTTCATGTGACCCCCTGGAAGTGGGAGCACGCTTCAAAAAATTCTTTTGGCAATACTCATTGCCTAGATTTTGAGATCCAAGAAATAAAACTGACTGCTCTTTGACTAATAAATTTTTCCTCCCCTAAGAACAGTTAACTTATTTAAAGTTCACTTTTTCCACAACAAACCACTCAGTATTATAAACCAGTGCATCTTAGCATTAATGTACATTCAAGGCATCTGGGGTTCTTAACTTGCAATTGCTGATTCAGTGGATCTGGGGCAGGATCTGTTCTGCTATCCTAATAAGCTCCCAGGTAAGGCCGATGCCGCTGGTCCCTTGACCACACTTGAACCAGGTCAGATAACAACTGCAGAAGATAGACATCCCCTCCCATCGCTGAAATCACAGTTCCACACATGGCTGCTCTTTGGTGCTGGTTAAAATTGGTGTTGCTCTGCCTGACACTAAGTACAAAATCTTACAGCATTTGTAAAAAAAAAAAAGTTTCCAGGAAAAAAAAAAAAAACCTTTTTAAGTTTGGATGGACCTCTATTCCTAATCACAGGGCTTTCATAAAGAAAGCCTTAAGGGTAAGATTAGTTTTAAGTTCATCAACTGCTTTCACTCAAGGAAAATTAAGGGTTGCCTGAGTTTGACAGGTACTTAATTGCATCATAACAGAAAGAGGGTTTGATTTCCCCCCTAGTCCATTATAATTAAATCCTTGCATACTCTTCAGCTTGTGAAAGGTCACATGAGGAAGCTGAATTTGTAAGTGTTGTAGGGTTTTTTCTTCTTTTTCAATTTAATAAAGAAAATGAATCAAATTGTTTTGCTTGGAAACAAATGTATCAGACCCCCAAAGAGAAAAATCAGTGCATGAGTACAAAAGGGGACTGTATAATTCTCATAATTGTCATAATGAAAACTCTGCATAATTTGGCATGTTTTTGTTTGCCCGAACTTGTTACATGATAAAAAATTATTAAATCCTAACAGATTGATCTACCCTTGTCAAAACCCACAAAACCCGCAGGCCTTCCCAGAAAAAGAGGACTCTTCCTGGAAGGATATTATGCAGTTTTAGGAAAATGTTACACACTCCAAGACCACATCAATACTTCTAGGAAGCAAAGACTATCTGTGATACATACAGTTTTGCTGTTTCCTGATTATAACTTTAAGTCTCCCATCAAGAATTGCAATAAGCAAAAATGCAGTCACAATTTTGCTCCCATGAGCTACAAAAAGATCATTAACTATTGTACTTAGTTTTTCCATTTTGAGGGGTGTACCAAAAATTCAGAGCCTAATTCTCTATCATTAAGTTGTACTTTTTCTTCCATTATTTCATAATATTTTGGTCAAGCTGTCATCAGAAGCACTGTCCAATCCTACATAGGTTTAAATTCAGGCCTGTAGATATAGCTGAGATCAAGGTATCAAGATTCCACAAATGGCATTAATCCAGTCTCACATTTTCCCCTGAAACAAATCTAGTTCCAGAAAAGCCCACAAGATATGTAGCAAATTCCTAGTGACCACAGATCTTCTCACCAACTCTTCTTGTTAATCCTTGAAAACTTTTTGGACAGCCAATCGAGAGAGAGAGAATATATTTGTCCAGCTGGCAGATAGATGACTTATAGTTGTGATAGCCTCTTATTTCTTTCTGTGACTTTAACTGAAATGGTACTTTTATTGAAGTCTGCCATTTTTTTCTGACCAGCCATGCAAATAATTATACTGTCCGGGATATTAAAGGAAACAGGCCAACCCAAAAGGAAATCAGGCAGAGACTTGAAGGAATCTGACCAGGATTCTAAACACAATAACCTCTCCCTCCTCCCTTGCCATCTTCCTCTCAGGTTTCTGTCTTCGAGAATGTCTCAGAGAATCTGTCTTTGAGGTTTATAATAACCCAAGAGAGAAGCAGAACAGGCAGAATAAGTGACACAATGAAAATAGGATGAATCAAATTTTCTTTGGTGGCCCACAGATTGGCTATGATGTATGACCCTGACTGGCCCTTGAGGGCACCAAAATTTTCCCATATGAAGTCCCCTTAGGTCTATTTCTTCTTCCCCCTGGCTCTCTGAAGGGCCGGGAGCCAGGACAAGGGGCAGTCTTCTTCTTTTTTTTTTTTTTAAAGATTTTATTTATTTATTTGAGAGAGAGAGAACGAGAGGGAAGAGGGCAGAAGGAGAAGCAGACCCCCTGCTGAGCAGGGAGCCCGATGTGGGTCTTGATCCCGGGACTCCAGGATCATGACCTGAGCCAAAGGCAGTCGCTTAACCAACTGAGCCACCCAGGCGCCCCAAGGGGCAGTCTTCTAACTTACTTATGCTTAGGAACACCCCAAGAACCCTCTTCCTCCTGAAGGAAACTCAGCTGCTGATGGACTCTTCTCCAATAGCTGTGTAGCAGACCAGGATCCTGCCTAAGAGCCTTGGGGTAGAACTTTATTGGAAGATCCCACTTCTTGCAGATGCAGTCATTAAGTCATTTCTCAAAAACAGTTGTTGCTTTCTTAATTCACTTATGAAAACTGGAAAGCAGGGCCACAATCCCCATTGCCCCACCTCTCTTAACACCCTCACTTCTTAATTGAACATCTTTCTCTCCATAGCTATATCTTCAGAAATATTTTCCATCTCTCTGTTAAAAGTCCGAATTTTTCAAATGATAACCAGGATCTAGCTGTACACAGCCTCTCTCTTCCATCAGTCTAATAAAAGTTATGATTCAACAAAAGAGCTCTTCCTAGCTAGCATTAAAATCCCTTAGTTACATTAATTATACTAATAAATGCAAAAGACAGGTTTCTTATTCACTAAGAATAGTCTAAAAGATAAGGACCACCCTCCCCAGTACAAAGAGAGGGATTTTTCCATTTAAAAGTTATTTTCTTGAATAGTTTAACTAGGCATTAAACCCAGATCTTCCAGAGCCTTGGCTTCCAGAGGTTCCCTCCTTCACTCCTGCTGTCCAGAGCTTTGCATCAGTCACTGCGGTCCTCCTACTGGCACAGGAGACTCAGACCTCGGCTTTCTCCCAAGCCTGTCAACACTGCTCCCAATAACTGCCAGAGAAACCATATGGTCTTTCCACACCCTCCCCTTGGGACCAAGCTTATTATCTCCCCAACCTACCCACAACAACATGGAGCAGGAAAGGAGAGGAAGAGCAAACTTGGGGCCTGAACTTGGGTTGTTCCTATTTTTCTGCTATTGAATTGCCATAGGGAGAGGTAGTGTGGGGCATGGGAGGGAAAGAGAAAAAGGGAGGAGAGAGAGAGAAAGAAAGGAAGGGAGGGAGGGAAGGAAGGAAAGAGGGAAGGGAAGGAAGGAAGGAAGGAGAGAAGTATTTGGCAAAAAAGAAAAAAAAAAAACACTCACTATGAAAGAAGTTTAGCTCATTTGTAATTCAGTTGTTGGTTTAGTGCCATTCAGTTCTATACTCATGTCAGAAATGCCTAGGGGGCGCCTGGGTGGCTCAGTCATTAAGTGTCTGCCTTCAGCTCGGGTCATGATCCCGGGGTCCTGGGATCGAGCCCCGCATCGGGCTCCCTGCTCGGCAGGAAGCCTGCTTCTCCCTCTCCCATTCCCCCTGCTTGTGTTCCCTCTCTCGCTGTGTCTCTGTCTGTCAGATAAATAAATAAAATCTTTATAAATAAATAAATAAATAAATAAATAAATAAATAAATGCCTAGGAAATGTCTTTTAATTCTAATAATGTTGTCTTCAAAATAATTTTATATACTGGTGTTAAACAGCCTCTTAAGAGTATTGTGCTTTCTTTATTAATATCTTTACCTCAGAGGAGAAAGACTGCATACAATCTGGAAGCATTTCTGGAAGCTGCTATTCAAATATGGCATGGTAAGGTAACTTTCTAAGTTAAAGAGAAAAATGTTACCTGAACAAAATGTCGCCAGAGTTTTAAAAATCATTGTGATTTTCCTATTTCAAAAAAGAATTCTGTATAGTTTTTTTAAACCTGGTCATTAATTCCTTAAACATGACACGCAGCTCAGATTCAGAAAGTAGGTTTTCATAGGAACCAAGCTCCATCTGAAAAACGACTATTGAATATCCATCTACCCATCTAGTCACTTTTATTTTTATTATAATGCATACTAAGCTGTGATCCCTGGCTATCAAAATCTAATTTTGAAAAGAGATATTTATACTCTGTACTAAAAAGACAAAATTGGAGGTCTAAAATTATTTTATGAGAAAATAATTCACATGAAATTCTGGATGTCTGACCAGACCATTGCTTTGGGATTTGACCTGGACTAATATTTCCACCCCTTACTCCTCATCATCCATCCCACTCAACACCTCATACACTGAGAAATCTTTTTTTTTTTTTTTTAATGCCATGTTGAAGGGACTTTTCTAAAATGCCAAGAGACCACAAACTGTATCTGGTTGGCCTGTCTGTTCCCCATACTCCCCTGCTTCATTATGAAAAGATGCCAGAAATAGCATTCCTACAGGATTTCCAGTACAGAAACCACAAGAATGCTCTTTCTCATGATATGGCAACTGTGCAACAATATGGCGTCATCTGGAAAATTACAGTCTTAGAGACAAATATTTTTCCCCTCTCCAATGATTTAAAATAGACAGGGTGTCGCCCAAAAACCATGCTTTCCCTTCTCCAAGATGGAGGACTCTTCTTACATCGTTCCTCATGGGGGCAACAACCTTTGCTGCTGGAACCCCTAAAAGACAAACTCTCACACACAAAAGTCCTTGGATAGTCCTCAAAGGATTTTGGAAACTATTCAATGTGCGTCCACTGAAATGGAAAGCATTTTAGAGTATATCACTAAATAAACATTTCTTTTTTGACTTGACATTATAGCAGATCACACTTATAATGAACTTTCTGCAGAGCTTAAATTTGCATATTATGAGAAGTATCAGCATTATTATGTCAGTTATTTTTTTGTGTGACATTTACTTTGGATACACTCTGCACGAAAAAAGAACAGTAATCTAAAAACTAGTAATCTAATTATGAGGCATTATACAGAGGGCACTTTTAAGGAGTAAGAACATAAAATATTTCCAGAAGTGTAGATTGTGAGTTCCATAATGGCATGTCTGCCTGACTCATAGCTGTAATCCCCGGACCTACTCAAGTAGAACTCATAATAGAAACTCAATAAACATTTGTGCAAAAGAAGAAAGAGAAGGAGATAATGGGGCAGAGGGAAGGACAAAAAAATAAATAAATAAAGAGTGCAAGGTAGCTGAGCTCAACAGGGGGCAAATGAAGCTAATTTATTAGAAAACCATCTTAGTCATTTGCATTCACTTGAAGAAGGAGTTCTACTCTCATTAAAGTGGGAGTTGTTTCTCACTGTGATGGCAAATAAGCATGTGGGCTCTTGGGAGAACCCACCATCCAGATTCTCAGGGCATTTTCTATTTCTGTTTCTTCCTACACAGCATCAAGTCACCACACAATTATTTGCAATTGCCTAAAGACTGCATATGAATATCCTGGCTCTCAATTTCCAGAGTCCACTCTAATTTTGATTGTGTTTGCATGGATTAGACAACGTTGTTAATGTTTAAAAGGTCCTCAACAAGGCATAAATCACCAAAAGTGTGTGGGTGCTGTTTTCTGTTTGGTTTTCGGGAAAGAGAGATTCTTACTTCTAAAAAAATGAGAGTTCATGAGAAGAGATTTATGTCTAATTTTTAGTCCTTTGGCTACCCATCGCTTCTATATTTCTTGAAACCCCCCAATGGCAGAAAATTTATTGAGCTCACACAAGCAAAAATACAGAAGCCAAAATGATTGGAACAAGTGTAATGCTGGCTTACTCAAAAGTAGAGACAAGTGATCATCCAGATAAGCCATTTGAGTCCAGTCCCTCTGCAATGTGAGACGCACACACACATGCACGCACGCACGCACTTCACAAAAGTCTCTTGAGCTTCAGAGGGTTCCCTGTGTGAAAATAGCCTAAAGTCTTTAGAGTTAGTACTTCCTGTAGGCAGTTTCCCCAAACACCATCTGCAGTCTCTGAGGAATGACTAGATGGACAGCTCCAGAATGGCACCATCTCAAGTTTTTTACCTTGATATCGACCAAGGGGAAAGAGAAAGTTATTTAATGACTGGGGAAAAAAAAAAAAAATCAAGTAACCTAAAATATATTTTCTGGCAAAATTTGCCTTCTACAAAGCAGCCAAAGGATGATAACAGGGTGTGGACAGATGGAATCAGCAGTTAAGTGGATATCCGTCTGTCACTTAGCCTTCATTCCATAGTCTTAGAGACCAACATCTGGCCAGCTTGGCACTCTGTCTTCCCACATTGCCCCACTGGCAAGATGCTTCCCCAAGGTCCATGGCCTCTGGCCACACCACTCTGGCCTGCGGTTCCATCACATCTTACAAACTGTAAAGGGGCTGGACAGTACTTGGATGAGATCAAGGGTCAATCTGAACTGGATTCAGGCCTGGTTCAACAAGGCTTTGCACACTTGTTCCTCCATTTATTTCCCTCTTCTCTTAGCTCTTTACCTTCTGGGCTTCCTATTTCGAGCACCTCCCTCACTCCCCTGATCCAGATGAGCTTCTGTTTTCCTAAATTCTTCTCACCCTTACCATATCCCAAAGTCTTCCTTCCTCTGTCCTTTCAAGGTTTCCTCTTGCTGTACTTACATTTCTTTAAAACCAACATGAACTGGCTGGAAGCAAAATAAACAGATGCAACTAACAGAATCATAAATCACCAAGTTGGAGAGTGAGATTCTTCCCAATACAGGAAACCACCTCTCGGTTGGTTTCAGAAAAGGAGATAAAGGAACAGAGCTTTAGTTTCACCAAAATGTCCTGTTTCCTTTACAAGTTCTCTGGGATTAAATAGGAAGTGTGCGAGACAGATCAAATATTTAGACTGAACATATAAACAGTGAATCAAAACCCTCTTCACTGTATGCACT
Source organism: Mirounga angustirostris (assembly GCF_029215605.1). Lineage (NCBI taxonomy): Eukaryota > Metazoa > Chordata > Mammalia > Carnivora > Phocidae > Mirounga > Mirounga angustirostris. The sequence goes on from NW_026991713.1 coordinate 78,311,789, forward strand.
CTACTTAACAAATATGGAAAATAAATACAACTCTTATACTTTCTGCAGTTATAAAGAAATATTAAAAATGATCCACATATTTGGATACATAACAAGAGTCCCACACCAGGGCTCACCAAAGCCATTTTGCAGCAAAAGTCATTGTGAATTCTAACTTTCCTCATAAAGATGGAGCTGTCACATACACACAAACATGCACACACAGACAGACACACAGACACATCACTCTGATTCCACAATACTAACCACAGAAAATGGCTCTCTCATCTACCCAGCTGTGCAAGCCACACCCTACCAGTCATCAGCTTCTGTTGAGTGTACCTGCAAAATAGTTCTCGTTTCTATAGTCTCTCCCCACTGCCACCACTACCTTTGGTAGTCTAGGAGTTGTAAAACTCTCTGTAAAGAGCCAGATAATAAATATTTGAGACTCTGTGGGTCAAACAGTCTCTGTTGCAACTACTCAACTCCGTTGTCGTAGTACAAAAGCAGCCACAGAAATATGTGAGCAAATGAGCAGGCAGCAGGTGGGATCTGGCTTCAGTCTGCTAATGGCTGCTGTGGACTACGAGCATCTCTCATCCACATTTCTGCAACACTTCTAACTGGTCTCCTGTGTCCAGGCTGGCTCTTTACTAACCCATTCTCTACTTTGCAATCAAAGATCTTTCAAAAACATGAGTAAGTCACTCCATTGATGGGAAAAAAAAAAAAAAGTTCACTAGCTTCCCATTTCCCTTAAAGATAAAAATGAAAATCTTTAACATGGCCCTTTTATGCACTCCAGGATAGGCTCCTATCTATTTCTTCACACTCTATGATCCAGTCATACTGTACTTCTGCACTTCTTTCCATTCCTCATACATATATCAAGCTTCCTGTTGCCTCTGGGCCTTTGCAAAGGCTGTTTCCTCCCTGAGTGGGACACTCCATGCCCTTTATCATTTAGATCTCCTCTTACAAGTTATTTCCTCTTGAATGTTCCCTGCCCACCACACTAGACCTACTAGGTCAGTCAGGACTCCTGCTAAATGTTCTTAGCACCTTGAGTTTTCATCATACTTGAATATTAATTGTGCTTGCTGCTAGACTGTAAGCTTGGTAGGAAGGAAGCATGTCTGTCTTTTATGCCACTGTTTCTACAGCAACCAGTAGAGTACCTGGCATGTGGTGTATGCAAAAGAATGTTTGCTGAGGAGGAGGAAAAGATGGCAGAGAAGTAGGGGACCCTATTCCAACTGGTCCCCGGAGTTGAGCTGGATATCTACCAGACCACTCTGAGCACCCACGAAATCAACCTGAGATGTAAGAAGATAGATTTGGATCTCTATAAACAGAATATCGCAGGCAGTTGGTTTCCAGGGATGAAGCAGGGAGCCATGATTCCGCAGGCAGATATCGGAGGATAAATGGCAGTGGGAGGGAGCCTGGCCATTGGGATCCTACACCACCAGTGAGCAATAGCCTCCTACATTGGGGACTGGGCACAGATTCGCAGACTGGTAGTGGCGGAGAAGCCGCCACTTTGGGGCAGCTCCCCCCCCCCCGGACTGAAACCCGGAGTGGCAGGGCCGTGCAAGGGAACTGGGGGCGGCTGGTGGTTTTAGAAGCACAAAATGCAGAAAGGAGCCCGGACCTGGAGGCAGGACTGGGAGTGATGCAGAAGGGTGCACAACCCAAGACGCTGCAGTTTATAGCGGCACAGAGAGAAACAGAGATAGTGTGGTCTGGAGAGCTCACTGAAGAACAGACTGTGATCTCTCCGCTCTGAGGCAGAGGGTCTCTTCTGCTCTGACTCTTGGAAGAGACTCGGAAAACCACTAAGGAAAGCCGCCAGAGAACAAAAGCCCCCCAAAACCGGCTTTCACTGAGCCCATCCCCCACCACAGGGGGCAGAACAACTCTGCCCAAACAGGGTTGCCTGAGTAACAGCACAGCAGGCCCCTCCCCCAGAAGACAGGCTGGGAAAACAAGAGGCCAACAACCCTAAGGTCCCTAAAAAAAAGGTGCATCTTGCTTGGGTTGTGGTCAGTAATTTAGACTCTATACATTCCCTCAACCATCCATCAACAGAATGACTAGAAGGAGGAACCCCCAAAAGAGGAAAGACTCAGAGATTATGATTTATGCCACAGATTTACAAATGAATTCAGATATAACCAAGATGTCGGAGATGGAATTCAGGCTAGCAAATGTGAAGACAATAGCTAGAATGGAGAAATCAATTAATGGCAACATAGAGTCTCTAAGGGCAGAAATGAAAGCTGAATTGGCAGAACTTAAAAATGCTATCAGTGAGGGGCGCCTGAGTGGCTCAGTTGGTTAAGCGACTGCCTTCAGCTCAGGTCATGGTCCTGGAGTCCCTGGATCGAGTCCCGCATCGGGCTCCCTGCTCGGCAGGAAGCCTGCTTCTCCCTCTGACCCTCCCCCCTCTCATGTGCTCTCTCTCTCTCTCTCATTCTGTCTCAAATAAATAAATAAAATCTTTAAATATATATATATATATAAATGCTATCAATGAGATCCAATCTAATCTAGATAATCTAACAGCTAGATAATCTAACAGCGAGGCAGAAGAACGAATTAGTGACCTGGAAGACCATTTAACAGAGAAAAAGGGAAAAGAGGAGGCCAGGGAAAAACAACTCAGAATCCATGAAAATAGAATCAGAGAAACAAGTGACACCATGAAGTGTTCCAATGTCAGAATTATTGGAATCCCGGAGTGGGTGGAGAGAGAGGAGACTAGAGGATATATTTGAGCAAATCGTAGCTAAGAACTTCCCTAATCTGGGGAATGAAACAAACATTTGTGTCCTAGAGGCAGAGAGGACCCCTCCCAGGATCAAGGAAAACAGGCCAACACCCCGGCATGTAACAGTAAAACTCGCAAATCTTAGAACCAAGGAAACCATCTTAAGGGCAGTTAGGGGGAAGAGATTCCTTATGTACAGAGAGAGGAACATCAGAATAACATCTGACCTATCCACAGAGACCTGGCAAGCCAGAAAGGCCTAGCAAGACATATTCAGGGTACTAAACAGGAAGAACATGCAGCCAAGAATATTTTACCAGCAAGGCTGTCATTTAGAATGGATGGAGAGATGCAGAGCTTCCATGACCAGCAGAAACTGAAAGAATATGTGACCACTAAGCCAGCCCTGCAAGACATATTAAGGGGGGTTCTATAAAAGGAGAAAGACCCATAGAGTGATATAGAACAGAAATTTACAGGGACAATCTATAAAAACAAGGTCTTCACAGGCAACATGATGACAATAAATTCATATCTTTCAATAATCACTCTCAATGTGAACGGCTTAAATGCTCCCATAAAATGGCACAGGGTTGCAGAATGGATAAAAAGACAGGACCTATCCATATGCTGTCTACAAGAGACTCATTTTGAACCTAAAGATACATCCAGACTGAAAATGAAGGGATGGAGATCCATCTTCCATGCCAATGGACCTCAAAAGAAAGCTGGGGTACCAATTCTTATATCAGACAAATTAGATTTTAAACTAAAGACTGTAGTTAGAGACACAGGAGGACACTATATCATTCTTAAAGGGTCTATCCAACAAGAAGATCTAACAATTGTAAATATCTATGCCCCAACATGGGAGCAGCTATCTACATAAGCCAACTGTTAACCAAAATAAAGAGTCATATTGATAACAATATGTTAATTGTAGGAGACCTCAATACTCCACTCTCAGCAATAGACAGATCATCTAAGCAGAAAACCAACAAAGAAACAAGAGCTTTGAATGACACACTAGACCAAATGGACCTCACAGTTATATACAGAACATTCCACCCTAAAACAACAGAACACTCATGCTTCTCAAGCACACATGGAACTTTCTCCAGAATAGACCACATACTGGGTCACAAATCAGGTCTCAACTGATACCAAAAGACTGCATATTCTCAGATCATGATGCTTTAAAACTGGAACTCAATCACAAGAAAAAATTTGGCAGAAATTCAAACACTTGGAAGCTAAAGACCACTCTGCTCAAGAATGTTTGGGTCAACCAGGAAATCAACGAAGAACTTAAACAATTCATGAAAACCAATGAGAATGAAACACATCGGTCCAAAACCTATGGGATACTGCAAAGGCAGTCTTAAGGGAGAAATACATAGCCATCCAAGCCTCACTCAAAAAAATAGAAAAATCCCGAATTCACCAACTAACTCTACACCTTAAAGAACTAGAGAAAAAGCAACAAACGATGCCTAAGGCATGCATTAGAAGAGAAATAATTAAGATTAGAGCAGAGATCAATGAATTAGAAACCAGAAACACAGTAGATCAGATCAACAAAACTAGCAGCTGATTCTTTGAAAGAATTAATAAGATTGATAAACCATTGGCCAGACTTTACCAAAAGATAAGAGAAAGGACTCAAATTAATAAAATTATGAATGAAAGGGGAGAGATCACGACTAACACCAAAGAAATAGAAACAATTATTAGAAATTATTATCAACAACTATATGCCAATAAACTGAGCAATCTGGATGAAATGGATGCCTTCCTGGAAACCTATAAACTGCCACGACTGAAACAGGAAGAAATTGACAACCTGAATAGGCCAATAACCAGTAACGAGGTTGAAGCAGTGATCAAAAACCTCCCAAAAAACAGGAGTCCAGGGCCTGATGGATTCCCTGGGGAATTCTACCCAACATTCAAAGAAGAAATAATACCTATTCTCCTGAAGCTGTTTCAAAAAATAGAAACAGAAGAAAGCTTCCAGACTCGTTCTATGAGGCCAGCATTACCTTAATCCCCAAACTAGGCAAAGACCCCATCAAAAAGGAGAATTTCAGACCGATAACCTTGATGAATATGGATTCCAAAATCCTCAACAAAATCCTAGCTAATAGGATCCAACAATACATTAAAAGGATCATCCACCACGACCAAGTGGGATTTATCCCTGGGATGCAAAGGTGGTTCAACATTTGCAAATCAATCAATGTGATAGAACACATTAATTAATAAGAGGAGAGAGAACTGTATGGTCCCCTCAATTGATGCAGAAAAAGCATTTGACAAAATACAGCATCCTTTCCTGATTAAAACTCTTCAGAGTATAGGGATAGAGGGAACATTCCTCAAGTTCATAAAATCCATCTATGAAAAACCCACAGCAAATATCATCCTCAATGGGGAAAAGCTGAGAGTCTTTCCCTTAAGATCAGGAACATGTCAAGGATGCCCACTCTTGCCACTATTGTTCAACATAGTACTAGAAGTCCTAGCAACAGCAATCAGACAACAAAAAGAAATAAAAGGTGTTCAAATTGGCAAAGAAGAAGTCAAACTCTCTCTTTTCACAGATGACATGATACTTTATGTGGAAAACCCAAAAGACTCCACGCCCAAATTACTAGAACTCATACAGCAATTCAGTAATGTGGCAGGATACAAAATCAATCCACAGAAATCAGTTGCTTTCTTATACACTAACAATGCAACTGTAGAAAGAGAAATTAGAGAAACGATTCCATTTATACCAAAAACCATAAGATACCTCGGAATAAACCTAACCAAAGAGGTAAAGGATCTATACTCTAGGAACTACAGAACACTCATGAAAGAAATTGAAGAAGATACAAAAAGATGGAAAAACATTCCATGCTCATGGATCAGAAGAATAAACATTGTTAAAATGTCTGTGCTACCCAGAACAATCTATACCTTCAATGCCATCCCGATCAAAATTCCAATGACATTTTTCAAAGTGCTGGAACAAACAATCCTAAAATTTTTATGTATGGAATCAGAAAAGACCCTGAATTGCCAAGGAGATGTTGAAAAAGAAAAACAAAGCTGGGGGCATCACGTTGCCCCATTTCAAGCTATATTACAAATCAGTGATCACCAAGACAGCATGGTACTGGCACAAAAACAGACATATAGACAAATGGAACAGAATAGAGAGTCCAGATATGGACCCTCAACTCTATGGTCAAATAATCTTTGACAAAGCAGGAAAAAACATGCAATGGAAAAAAGACAGTCTCTTCAATAAATGGTGCTGGGAAAATTGGACAGCCATATGCAGAAGAATGAAATGCAACCATTCTCTAACACCATACACAAAGATAAACTCAAAATGGTTGAAATACCTCAAAGTGAGACAGGAATCCATCAAAATCCTGGAGGAGAACATAGGCAATAACCTCTTTGACATTGGCCACAGCAACTTCTTTCAAGATACATCTCCAATTAGATGGAGGAGAATAGGTATCATTTCTTCTTTGAATGTTTGGTAGAATTCCCCAGGGAATCCATCAGGCCCTGGACTCCTGTTTTTTGGGAGGTTTTTGATCACTGCACAGCAAAGGAAACAGTCAACAAAACAAAGAGGCAACCCACAGAATGGGAGAAGATATTTGCAAATGACACTACAGATAAAGGGCTGGTATCCAAGATCTATAAAGATCTTCTCAAACTCAACACCCAAAAAACAAATAATCCAGTCAAAAAATGGGCAGAAGACATGAACAGACACTTCTCCAAAAAAGACATACAAATGGCTAACAGACACATGAAAAAATGTTCATCATCATTAGCCATCAGGGAAATTCAAATCAAAACCACATTGAGATACCACCTTACACCAGTTAGAATAGCAAAAATGGACAGGGAAAGAAACAACAAATGTTGGAGAGGTTGTGGAGAAAGGGGAACCCTCTTACACTGTTGGTATGCAAGTGGTACGGCCACTTTGGAAAACAGTGTGGAGGTGCCTCAAAAAATTAAAAATAGAGCTACCCTATGACCCAGCAATTGCACTCCTAGGTATTTACCCCAAAGACACAGATGTAGTGAAAATCGGGCCATATATACCCCAATGTTCATAGCAGTAATGTCCACAATAGCCAAACTGTGGAAAGAGCTGAGATGCCCTTCAACAGATGAATGGATAAAGAAGATGTGGTCCATATATAGAATGGAATATTACTCAGCCATCAGAAAGGATGAATACCCAACTTTTACATCAACATGGATGGGACTGGAGGAGATTATGCTAAGTGAAATAAGTCAAGCAGAGAAAGTCAATTATCATATAAGGAATAGCATGGAGGACATTAGGAGAAGGAAGGAAAAATGAAGGGGGAAATCGGAGGGAGAGATGAACCATGAGACTATGGACTCTGAGAAACAAACTGAGGGTTTTAGAGGGGAAGGGGGCGGGGGATGGGTTAGCCTGGTGATGGTTATTAAGGAGGGCATGTACTGCATGGAGCACTGGGTGTAATACGAAAACAATGAACTGTGGATCACCACATCAAAAACTAATGATGTATTGTATGGTGACTAACATAACATAATAAAATAAAAAAAAAAAAAAAAAAAGAATGTTTGTTGAATGAGTAAACAAGTGAACCAGAATCCAAAGTAGCAGTAAAATGTTCCAATTTTTCTGTAATATTACACATAGTTGATTACCTATAAGGACCATAAAAGCTCAACAGGCATCAAAAAAAAAAAAAAAAGTAAATGTTCCCCAGTAAAGAATAATAATTTAGTCTTTAAAGAGATTAGAGTTCATTATATAACTCAATGATTTGGTTAAATATTCATAGTAGTTCATTAAAATTATGAAGTACTTCAATGTATATACAGGTATAAACTTTATTACCTTCTCTTCCTATAGGTAACACTCTTGGTGATCACTATCCTCAAATGTGAATAGTAAGACATGGAAACTTTACAACCTCACTATAATAATGATTTTACTATCTTTGACTCCTTCCCATTTGCAGAGGCAAAATAACATCACTCCAAGCCTTTTTAACAGCCACAGATACAAGAGTTGCAAAACTTTTCAAGGTTCTAAAAACCACTCATATAAATAAAATTTGATGCGAAGGAAAAGTGAACACTTATTTAATTGTTCTTGGCACTCTAAATCTGGGTAATTTTTTTAAAGTATAACTGAAATACATTAATACAATATCCTACTAGTTTTAGGTGTACATCATAATTATTTGGCATTTTTAGACATTAAAAAATGATCCCCATGATAAGTCTAGTTACCATCTGTCACCATACAAAGTTATATATATATATTTTTTTAAAGATTTTATTTATTTATTTGACAGAGAGAGACACAGCGAGAGAGGGAACACAAGCAGGGGGAATGGGAGAGGGAGAAGCAGGCTTCCCGCCGAGCAGGGAGCCCGATGCGGGGCTCGATCCCAGGACCCTGGGATCATGACCTGAGCCAAAGGCAGACACTTAACGACTGAGCCACCCAGGCGCCCCGTACAAAGTTATATTATTGACCATGTTCCCTATGCTGTACATGACATTCCCATTACTTATTTTATAACTGGAGGTTTATACCTCTTAATAAGAGCCACCCACCTTACAACCACTCCCCTCTCTGGTAACCAACAACTTGTTTCCTATATCTATTAGTCTGTTTCTGTTTTGGTTGGCAGGTTTGTTCTTTAGATTCCACATATAAGTGAAATCATACAGTATTTGTCTTTCTCTGTCTGACTTATTTCACTTAGCATAATATCCTCTAGGTCCATCTCTGTTGTCTCAAATGGCAAGATTTCATTCCTTTCTATGAGTAATATTCCATTTTAGATGGATAGATAGATAGATAGATAGATAGATAGATAGATAGATAGCCAGCTAGCTAGAGAGAGAGATAGATACCACTTCTTTTTTATCCATTCATCTATCGATGGACACTTAGGTTGCTTCCATATCTTGGCTATTGTAAATACTGCTGCAATAAACATAGGTGTGTATATATCTCTTCCAGTTGATATTTTTGTTTTCTTTGGGTAAATACCCAGCAGAGGAATTGCTGGATCATATGGTAGTTCTATTTTTAATTTTTGGAGGAAACTCGATACTGTTTTCCACAGTAGCTGCACCAATTTACATCCACACCAACAGGGCAAAAGAATTCCCTTTTCTCCACATCCTTGCCAACACTTGCTATTTTCTGTCTTTTTGATAATAACCAATCTGACAAATGTGAAGTGCTATCCACTGTGGTTTTGATTTGCATTTCCCTGATGAGGAGTGATGTTAAGGACTTTTTGATATGCTTGCTGGCCATCTGTATGTCTTCTTTGGAAAAAATGTCTTCTAGCCATTTTTAATTGAGTTGCTTGGTTTTTTGAGAAATTGTGTAAGTTCTTTATACATTTTGGACATTAATCCATTATCAGATATATGATTTACAAGTATCCTCTCCCATTTTATAGGTTGGATTTTGGTTTTGTTGATTTTTAAAATTATTTAATTTTTTTGGCTGTGCAAAAGCTTTTTAGTATGACGTAGTCTCATTTGTTATTTTAACTTTTGTTGCCCTCATCAGAAAAGACTGGTCCAAAAAAAATATTGCTAAGACCAATGTCAAATAGCTTACCGCCTATGTTTTCTTCCAGGAGTTTTATGATTTGAGGTCTTACATTCAAATCTAATCCATTTTTAATTTATTTTTGTATATGGTGTAAGAAAGTGGTCCAGTTTCATTCCTTTGCAAGAAGCTATCCAATTTTACCAATACCATTTATTGAAGAGACTATCTTTTCCCCACTGCACATTCTTGCCTCCTTTGTCATTGATTGACTATATAGATGTAGGTTTATTTCTGAGCTCTCTACTCAATGCATTGATCTATGTGCTTGTTTTTGTGCCAGTATCCCACTGTTTTGATCACTATAGCTTTGTAATATACTTTGAAATAAGGGAGCAGGATACCTCCAGCTTTGGCTATTTGGGGTCTTTTGTGGGTCCATACATATTTTAAGATCCTTTGTTCTAGTTCTGTGAAAAGTGCCATTGGTATTCTGATGGGGATTGCACTGAATCTGTAGATTGCTTTGGGTAGTATAGATATTTTAACAATATTTATTCTTCCAATCCATGAACACAGTATGTCTTCCCGTTTATTTGTGTCATCTTCAATTTCTCTCATCAATGTCTTAAGAGTTTTCAGAGTACAGATCTTTTGCCTCCTTGGTTAAATGTATTCCTAGGTATTTTATTCTTTTTTATGAAATTGCAACTGATTGTTTTGTTAATTTTTCTTTCTGATAACTCAATATTAGTGTAAATAAATATAACCAATTTCTGTATGTCAATTTTATATCCTGTGACTTTACTTAATTCATTTATTAGTTCTAATAGTTTTTTGGTGTAGTCTTTTGGGTTCTCTCTATACAGTATTATGTCATCTGCAAATAGTGACAGTATTTTACTTCCTCCTTTCCAATTTGTATGCCTTTTCTTTTTTCTTGCCTAATTACTATGGAAAAGACTTCTAATAGTAGGTTCTACACCTGATGTGTCCAATATCTTGAGTAAAGTTCCTACTATGTAATTCAGAGAAAAAAAAGTGGAGAGGGTAGAATCCTTGTCAGGTCCCTGGTCACATGAACAAGCTTTCAGCTTTTCACTGTTGTGTATGATGTTAGCTATGAGTTGTCATATATGGCCTTTATTATGTTGAGATACATTCCTTCTATATCCACTTTGTTGAGAGTTTTTATCATAAATGGATGTTGGATTTTGTCAAGTGCTTTTTTGGCATCTACTGAAATGATACATCATTTTAATTATTTATTTTGTTAATGTGGTGTATCATGTTGATTTGCAGATGTTTTTAAATTACTGATTGAATTTTACTATTTGTAATTGATTTATTCAGATATTCTATTTCTTCATGATTCAGTCTTGGAAGGTTGTGTGTTTCTAGGAATTTATCCATTTCTTCTGGATTTTCCAATTTGTTGGCATACAGTTGTTCATAGTCTCTTATGATCTTTTATATTTCCATGGTGTCAAGTGTAACTTCCCCTCTTTCATTTCTGATTTTATTTATTTGGACCCCCTCTATTTTTTCCTTGATGAGTCTCGCGAGAGGTCTATTGATTTTTGTTTATCTTTTCAAAGAACCAGAGAGCTGAGTAATTTTTAACTTGGTGTGCTCATTGAGGATTTTTCTCAGTAGCTCTAGAGGGACAGAGATATCTACATTTTTAAATGGATTCTAAATGACTCCAATATGAATCCTCGGTTGAAAACTTGTTCTAAATGGTAACTTTTTGAGGGCAGCAGCTGTTTCCCGTTTGTTGTTTTATCCCAGACCTTGGCTCAGAGCCTAACATGTAGTAGGTGCTCCACGGATATTTATTGACCTAAACCATAATAATTGTTACCTGGGGTAGTGGTAATTAGTGAAGACTTTTAAATTTATACACCTCTGTATTATTTGGAGGTTTTTGTTTTTTTTTTTATGAGCATGTATATTTGTTTTCTAACCAGAAAATAATAGATGGTCATTCAAATTTATATTAACATATATGGAAACAGATTAAGGTAAAATATATACTTTTAAAGCACAAAATTAGACACATATTAAAAGTACTGGTGACTAGGATAATTTGAAATTAATAAACTGTTTCTATCCAAAAGGTTAAAATGCTCTAACTATAAAAACTTTTTTTTTTAAGATTTTATTTATTTGACAGAGAGATAGAGAGAGAGAACAAGTAGGCAGAGGGAGAGGGAGAAGCAGGCTCCCCACCAAGCAGGGAGCCCAATGCGGGGCTTGATCCCAGGACCCTGGGATCACGACCTGAGCTGAAGGCAGCCGCTTAACCGACTGAGCCACCCAGGCGCCCCTATAAAAACTTTTAATAGCAACCATGAAGGAACACATTTCTGGGCCCTGCCTGTAAGTCATCATCAGTCACTGTAAGTTAGATCAAGTGGTCTTTAAGTCTATACTTGATGTGTCCCCTATCTTGGGTAGAGCTCCTACAACTTAGAGAAAAATCTCTAAAAATAGAAGAAAATAAAAATTGAAGTCTTTTCCCACCAGGGCAATTATTGAATAGTTTACCTTTAGTCTGCTAATACTGCAACTCCTTCCAAATAACCCATAATTGTGCCTTACACTGGTCCACACTGGTAGGAGAATAAAAACTGCTTACTCTGGAAGCTTGATTGTACTGCTGCAAAATCACTTGCATACTATATTTTTATTCCAATGGGATGAGCCACCTTCTAACTATATTCTCTTTTATTTCCCTTGCTTTTTTGATCCTGCTCATTGTTTTCATCTTCCCATAATTCTTAGTTAATTGATTTTCCAATCTGTTTTTCCTAGAAACAAATTTAAGAAGTGTTCACACCAAGTGGGGCATTTAGTGGCTTTCTCCTGGGCCACACCCCAAACCCCTACCATCCCATAAAAAATTGCTGCCATTACCTTCTCACCATTCAGGCTATTTCTCAACTTTGCCATTTATTCCCTGTTTTGGACTTTCATTCTAGTCTAATCTCTCTGGCTTTCATCTCATTAGCATGTACACAGATTTTTCCATGATTTCCCAGTCCTTTCAAATGGACAACTCATTCGGAAAGTCGGCCTCAGCTTCATCCTCTGCGTAAGAGGCTACATCTTGTATTAACCCCCTTGACTCCACATAATAACCTATCCTCAAGAAATATGCTTGGCTCAGGCCAGAATCCCCAGTAGAAACTCATTCTGGACCACAGGAACCTTGATTCCCTCTTGTCTATGAGGACTGATGAGATCATTTGGAAAAATTAATCTTTAAAATTTCACTAGATTATTTCATCTGGGCTCAAATTTATCATCATAAACCACATTTTGTCACTGAATTACCAGTCACTACACTCAGGATTTTAATTTGATAAAGGAGTACTTATACTTTGAAAAATTTTAAAGGAACACAAAACAAGAAAGATAATTCAATGCTGCACCCCTCCCACTCCCCATCTCCCACCCCATCTTGTTCTAGGTCTACCTTGGCATTAGATTTGATCAGGGTTAGGCCTGTGGGTCTGACCTTTTAAGAAATATTGAATGGCCTTGGGGAATAACATAGAAACTAGGTTTTTTGCTTGGGAATACCCATTCATTGTTCAAATAGTTTTGTGATCCAACATGTAAGTCAGCCAGTACTTATCAAGTGTCTACTTTGTGTGTATTATAGTCCACGTTACTCCACTTATACCTCTAATGGACACAACGTATTAAGATGATGTGACAAGCTGGACCAAAACTATATTCCTCAGGGATATAATATATGAGGTAGGGAGAGGACAGGAGGGATGCAAAAACAAAGCTTTAATGTACCCCTGAATAATAAGGGCATGTGGGAAGAGCCTTGAGGATAGCAGCCCAACTCCTCAAGAGATGTCATGGTCTAAATTGCATGTTCCAGTTCCTCAGCCCTTTCCATCTGTCTGAGCTGGAAGTGGTCTTGGATTCTGCTCTACAAGGAGCTGTAGGGCAAATAAAATAGAGATGGTTAACAGCCCTTGAATGTTCAACACACAACCCCTTTTTAAGAAATAGGAGTTCAAAATCCAGGGCCTTCCAGCTGGGCTGAGTACAGCTGTTGTACCCTGAGTCCATGCCATCCCTTTGAAACAAAAAACAAAGCAGCAGTAATAAAAATAAAATTCATACTTAAAAAAAATGTTGGTCCCTTCCCACTCATGTTTATGTATAAACCAAACACCAGCAAAACAAACTGGTGGTTAAACTGGCATTTTAGTTATGAACCATTGCATTAACCAAACAAGCTATGGGACACCCACAGACATCTCTTATTTTTATGGTGCTGGATGGCAAGAAGGTCCAGGTAGGTGTCCAGGTATCCTACTGCTCACAGAGAGGCCTCCAGCCTTCACTGTTCCCACAGAAATTAATCTTAACAAAAATCGTAAGAAGGTTTGGAGTCTTCAGGAGGAGAAACTCCTTCTAAGCTTAGACATCAAAATTAGGAGAGCAATAAAAACTCCAAAGCATGACTTTATGGCTGGGTTGGTTTGGTGCTATTTTAAATGACTGTTTCCCACTCTGGTCCCTTAACCCAATTTATTCTCATCTCCCCAAACCAACGCTTCCTACTAATGGGAGATACGAATGGGTCAATGCCTATTTGAAAACCAGTTCTTTCTAAAACTGCATTTGTTTTTGCAGAGCACTAGATGAGGGGATTTCCTAACTGACTTAGGAAAATGTAGCTCAAGCTGATGAAACCATGTTCTACTTATTATTAGGCCCAGAGCGCTGGAGAGAAAGTGTGACAACGTACAGCTGTCCACAGCTAGCCTTTGAAAAACAGCTTCTTGAAATTAAATACAGCGCTGCAAGCGCCTGGCTAGAGGCATTCTGGGAAAGCACCTGTGTCAAGGCAGAAACCAGGAAAGACGAAAGGATGAGTACTTGGGAGAAGTGAATCTGTGGTTTTGACTGGCGTAACCAGTCCCATTTGGGTTAAGAAGTCAATGGAAAAATGATCCTTCCTCAGTTACTTTTATTTTGTTTTTGTTAAAATTTCTTTTGGAAAAATTAAACATCTGGACCTCTTTATGGAAATAGTTGTTATGGTCACTGGGGGGAAAAAAGTATATATTTTTTTCATAGACTTTGGATCAATTTGGTCAGAGAAGGCCTAGGGGTGTAGAAAGCCCCAACATGGGGTGGCTGCTTCTCCAGCCTTTAAACATTTTGAAAATAAACTTTCTGCTGACTTCATTCTGGGGCATTGGATTAACAAAGCATTTGTTCCACAGTGTTGAGAAGCAGCACTGAACAGTTGTCTGTAACAGGAAGACCTGACTGTACCCAGCAAAGAGGGAGCTCTCCTCCCCAAGGCAGGGAAATTCCTCTTAGGTTTGAAGTTGGTTGTTTGTGTTGTTAAGTTGCTGGCATAACATTTTTTTCCTGAAGTTGGTGTTTCATATTTGGGAGAGGAAGAGGAAAACAATGTGTTTGTGCTGTTTTTCAATCAATATCTTTCTTTGGTGGAGTACATTTTCAGGGAGACGTATTTGGGAGGAGTTTTCTACCCTCTCACCTTCATTATTTTTGAAAAGAGATTGTGGAAGGATATGGCTTCTTTATGCTCTTTAAGCACTATACCCTTTCTTCCTGAGTGTAGGGCTTAAAGAAAGGGAGATGCCTTTTAAAAACTCTCTTATTTGGAAATGCAGCATTTTCTTTAACTCAGACAGACACTCTAAATTCCAATCAGATCTGAAGTCCCCACCTCTCCTGTGGGCCGATTTTGGAGCTCATTTTGAAAGCTGAAGTCTTCTTTCTACTCCAAGATAAAGAACTCCAAGATAAAGAAAAGGTGTCACAAGTAAGCTCCAACAACACAGGGCATGTGGTCATCCATTAGCATTCTCTGTCTGCCCCTCACAAGTGCCTTGCACACAGGAAATATTCAATAAGGCTTAATCTAAAACACAAGTTTAATTCACTCTGAGTAATCAAATGTACAGAATTTTTTACGTGGGATCTCCCCCACCATTTTTGGTTCCATTTTTGTTTTTTAAACTTGTCTCTGAAACAGAAATAGCTGGAGCTACTTGAACCTAGGCTTTTCCTCTTGAAAGTTCCCCCATCAATCAGTTTGAGACATGTAGATTACTAAATGGTCAAATACTATTTTTGATCAAAAGTTCTTATCTTCTATGACCCTGCTACTCAATTTCATTTCTTTGGATTTTCAGTTTGTAAATGTGTCCTATTAAAATGCAAAAACTCGGGGCGCCTGGGTGGCTCAGTCGTTAAGCGTCTGCCTTCAGCTCAGGTCATGATCCCAGGGTCCTGGGATCGAGCCCCGCATCGGGCTCCCTGCTCAGCAGGAAGCCTGCTTCTCCCTCTCCCACTCCCCCTGCTTGTGTTCCCTCTCTCGCTGTGTCTCTGTAAAATAAATAAAATCTTAAAAAAAAAAAAAAGCAAAAACTTCTGGAGAATATAAACCCATATTAATAATATTAATAATCACCCCTTAAACTGAGGTTGGCCAAAAGCTGATTAAGAAAAAGTCACTATAGGAAGGAATAAGGTAGGTGAAAACAGAAATGAGGCTGCAAGAAGGGGTCCAGGTGCCAGGGTGCAAGGGAGCAGAGAGAAGGCCACTTGAAGGGAAAACAGAACAGTTTCTAAAGCCCAATTTCATATAATTTGCACTTTACATAATTTAGAGTTGTGTTAAAAGCCAGTACTGTTCTTACCCACAGGGGATTCATAAGGAACACTTTGAACTCCTCAGAAGGAAAGATTTAGTAAATACAAAATATGATTATCATTACACCTGTTTCCTAGAATAGGTGAGGGACTTTTTATCCAGGTGTCTATTATCCCTTTGTGTCTTTTGGGTCAAGAAGGTTCATTTATAATTTTAGGTCTGTTTTGAGAGATTATAGATGGGTAGCATTGAGAAAATGGCATAGGATAAGACAGAAAATATGGCAGCAGATGAGAAAGGATATAAGCAGTTTATACATTTCAAGTGGTTTGCCCTCGGAAGACCAGGAAGAAGAGGAAGGCTGGCTTAGTTTGGATTCCCCCAGAAGCAGATCCTTAGACAGGGATTTGAGCGCAAGTAGTTTACTTGGGAGGTGATCCCAAGAAGTGCTAGTGGGGAATGAGAAGAGTACAAGGAAGTGCCCAAAATCAATAGTGTATAAGGGAAACTGAGGGTCATTCCTGCTGGGTAACTCTGGGACACACAGTGGAATATGCCTCCAAGTCATTCCATAGGAGGAGTAAGGAATCTGGGATATTTATCTTTTGGTATTCATCCTTCATCGCTGAGGGCTGCTCCCTGCTGCTTCTGGCCTACCTTGGTGTGGACTGACAGGCAGAGCCACAGGTGCTGTGTCCTGGAATGGTGAGTGCTGAGGAGATGTAGCAGTGTGTGGGCATTCAGAGGCAACTAGGGCCCGTGAAAGTCATGATAAGGCACTGTGGCACTTACAGCATCATATACAAAGACATAACAAATAAGCGGTTCTCATCAATTCAGGATCTTCAGATTCATAAAGAAGTTTGTATTTTTTCTGCTCTCCTTGAGAATCTCCTCTACTTACTTGGCTCCAACTAACACTGCAACAATGACTCCCAGTGACTCATTTCTGCTGAATCCTTGATCCATGTTTCCAACTCCTTAAAGAGCCTCTCCACCTGGAGAAGAGCCTCTCAAACTGAACACACCTTAAATTCTCTTCTCCCCAAAATCCACTTGTTTTCTTGCCCTTCCTAACTCAATCAAAGGCACCACTATCCACTGAATTAAGTTTAATTAGAAACTTTGAAGTCATCTTGAATCTTCATTCTCTTGTACCCTACAAATCCAGTCAACTCCTGACGGCCTATCTCCTAAATATCTTTTAATCTACCCTCCCTCTCCAGCTCCTCTACCACTGTGATTTTTCTATGTCATCATCATATGTCACCTAAATTATTACAATATCCTCCTAATTGCTCCCCCCACCTTCATTTCCTCCCTCTTTCCAATCTATTCTGTACATTGTTATCAAAAAGATGATTTTAAAACCCTCATCTGATTACATGATTCTAATCTACCTCTCCAGCTTCATCTTGTTTCTCTGCATTCCTCCAAGTCAAGGTTCTCAGTTGCATGTAACATAAACTAAGTCTAGATGACTTAAGAAGTAAAATAATTTACTGAGAGAATACTGGGAAGCCCACGGGATCTCTGGGAAGGCTAGAAAACCAGGCTCAGAAGACAGGTGGGAACAAAGGGAGGCCAGGCAGCCAAAACCGCAGCCAAAACCATACTACCAAGCCAGTCCCTGGAGAACAGCTGCCTCTTTCAGCAAATACTAGACACTGTAATGGCACCCAAGACAGCTTTGGGCCCTAGGAACTGCTGCTGGTTCCTCTGTCACTGTCTCTGCCACAAGCTAGATATTGCGGTCATTGCTGCTACCTGCAGAATAAATTCTCTACCACCTTTCTCATTTGCATCACTTGGTCCAGATTCAATATCCTGTGAGTGGGATTGATTGGCTGCCATGTGAGGTCACATCACTGGACCCTGAGTTCCAGAGAAGCCAGAGAAAAAGTGGCTGGTTTTCTCAACCTTGTAATGGGAGGCAGACTCAGCCTCCCGTCAACCTTCATGAGAAAACAAAAAATGAGCTTATGTGATAGGCAGCTGCTAAAAAATGACAACTGTCGATGAAAATAGATCTTTCCATTTTTAAACTACAAAGAACAAAAATAATTTTTATGTTTAACAGAATTCAACTGTTCCTACATATATCCACAAATATATTCAGACACTCTGCAAAGGGAGACAACCCAAAACCACATTAGCACTGAATCTAATATGGATAAAGCAAGCTACAAAGTATATCACCCATGGAGTGTGCAGTGTTCAACCTACACAGCCTGACAGAAGCATTCTTTCCTTGTTGTGACAAAAGTTCTAAAGCAGCAAAACCATTAGTTTCAAGGAGAAGAGTACCCAAAAGCTAACTTAAAGCTATTTCTCAAAAGGAAAAAGTTACCTGCTAAAGAAAGCATGACTTATTCCAAGTCTTTTGGGTTCCTGCTGTGGTGACACAGGGGTCAAGCTTTCCCATAGGTTCCATTCCAGCATTCTGGTATTCACACATCCACTGCAAGAAGCGCCAAGTGGCAGAGCTGCTTGTACTGCACCCCAGACTAGCTGGAGAGCCTTCCTGCTCTGGGTTCCATTCAAAGTTGTTAGCTTTTTGGGTCCCTTGGTAAATAGTTGCAAGCCACACATCCAAAGGTGGTGCATGTTCTCTCCCAAACCCAAAGGCCCCACCAAATATCGCGCCTCTGATTTAATGGATATCTCCTTGGGATTCACTGGAAGAGCTAGTCTAACATGCCCACTGACCACTGGACTTTAGAAAGGACACTGTCAGTCTTTGTGTTTCATGGGAGTTTTCTCCCACGCTGCAATAAGATTATATCTTGTTTCCTCCTTCCCTCTGGGATAGTCAGATGGTATAATTGATGTAGCAGACCAGTAGATGTTGAAGGATGGTGAGACTACAAAGATCCTTGGGGACTAAACTGTGCCATAGAGTCAGAGTTGTTATAATCTTAAGGCAACCAGAGGAAAGCTGATGTTTTCTCTGATGTTGTCTGCTTGCTGGAATCCAGGAGTAAACATCAGATGGCTTAATAACTGTGTAACAGGTGTTAAGGACTACACTATCCAGAAAAGAGGCATCACCAGTAACAGCAACCATAATTAAAGCCAACACCTACATAAGCTTGCTCTGCCTTTCTTCAAAACCCATCCATATTCTATGCAGGCCAGATAGGCAAAGTGAAGGGATATATGCATATTAAAGTTTCCCCAGGACGCAGTTTTACTTTTGACTTACTATTTGCTACTGCTATTTTACTTTTCATTTGAAATTTGTCTGGTCTTTCACATCAAAATAGCCCATGTGAGAACTCTGCCTGATGTTAAGAGTATTTGCTTTGGTGATTTATTCATGATCTAGGAAGATAACCTGGGGGTGATTCAGGGTCTAGCTAGACCTAACATTGAGCCTATTCAGGTCCAGCTCCATTTTTCATCTGATGCTTATAAGATTTCACTCTGGCTGGTAGCCCACAGTGATGTTATAAGTCACATAAATTGGTGTTAGCTCCAAGCCAGTGTCCAAAAACCGTGAACAGCCTTGATATAATCCTTTCCCTGATTCACAATTACCCAGTACATGGGAACAGTGCCCTTTAAGGAGAAATAGTAGGAAGATTCAGAGTATATTTTTTTGTTTGTTTTTAATATCCACCTTCAAAAGCACTAGCCTCCTCTTTACTCAGGGGCTCTCCATCTACAAATTCACCCAAGCATGGGATTGGAAGAAGCAGAGTGCTCTCTACCAGGGTGGTCAGGTCAGATCTCTATTCATTAGTTTTTTCTATTATACAAATCAAGCAGAATATTAGGGGGCTGCCCATCTATGTCAGGAGTGGGGACCATATGCTCATTAGTTATCCTGAGGAACATTCTGGTGACAATGTCCCCTGTGTAAATGACTTTACTTGGCTTCTGCCATCCTGAGCTCCTCCCATTTTCATGGAGACCCAGGAGCTCCTTTTAAATATAGAATCTCCCACCAGCACTCCTGGACTATAGAAAACATTTACTAAAGCACCATTCAAAGTAAATAAAATGATATATTTACTAAAGTCTTGGAAAAGGAAACATCTTCTGGGCTCTCTTGTGACAGGTAAGTCATTTATGGTGAATCCATTCCAACTCTTCTTATCTTGCTAAACCTTAGAATTCCTTCCACCATTTTATACCAAGGAATTTATGACATCTGCATTTAACCCAAAATAGGACATCACCGGGTCTGAGTTTTACTCACTCAAGTGAGCAGTCAATAAGAATTCACCCAGTTGTTCAAGCTGGTCAAACTGAATTTGAACTCCCTGGGAATTGCACCACCTTAAGAAATTAGGCTGACTTAAAATTATACTCATCTCTCCATGGTTTAACCCCTTCAAGATCCATGCCCACACATATTCTCCAGACTTTTGCTGATATAATTTTTTTAATCTTACTTTATTGGTGTGTAACACTCTTCTCCAAGTGTGAGTCTATATTTTGCCATACTAGGATGTAACTTTGCTTATAGATCCAAAGAAAATAAATGGTAGATATGGCAGACATAAGGATAAATGGTTTCTCCTTGTAAGTTAATCCCTTAGGTGAAAGAGTTATATGATCTAAGAAGGAACAGCCTTATCAGAAGATGGAGAAGGAACTTCTTTGGGTGGTATATTTTCTATTGTCACTGTAACAAATTACCAAAATGTATTATCTCACAGTTCTGTAGGATAGAAGTCCAACATGAGTTTCACAGAGCTTAAATCAAGGTGTCTGTATTTTCTTCTGGTGACTCTATGAGAGAATCCATTTTCTTGTCTTTTCCAATTTCAAGAGGTTGCCCCCATTTCTTAGCTTGTGATCCCTTCCTCCATATTCAAAGTCAGCAGTGCTACATCCCTCTCTGACCCTTCTTGCATAGTCCTGTCTCCCTCTCACCACAGCTGGGAAAGGTTCTTCACATTTAAGGATTCATGTGATTAGACTGGGCTTCTCTGGATAATCTCCACATCTCAAGGTCCTTAGCCTTAATTATATCTGCAAAATCCGTTTTGCTATGTAAAGTAACATATTCGTAGGTTCCAGGATTAAGACGTCTGGGAGTATTATTCTATCTACCACAACTAGCAAATGGAACTTACTTGAGGTTGGATGACCTTTCTTTTCAATTCTCTGGATCCCATTCTTTCCCAATGTACATCTTCATTGTTAAATAAAAGACCTGGTAAGGTTGCAGATTCAACTGATTTTGTAATTTAGCACAACCCAGATCAAATCTGTTTAGTCCATAGTAACCTCAGCTCTGTAGCTGAAGGAGATAAGGAATTATTTCAGCACAATCATAGAAATTCCCTAAATTTCAGGCTGCAGTTCTTTTTGGGGGGGGAGGGTATAAAAGGTATTCTTTTTTCCAGCTTTATTGAGATATAATTGACAAATAAAAATTGTATATATTTAAGGTATACAACTCGATGTTTTGATATATGTATACATTGTGAAATAATCACCACTATCGAGGTAGTTACCATATCCATCACCTTAAAGAGTATTCTTTTTAGAAAACATTTTTTAATTTAAATTCAATTAATTAACATATATTGTTGGTTTCAGAGGTACAGGCCTGTGATTCATTAGTCTTATATAATACCCAGTGCTCATTACATTACATGCCCTTCTTAATGTCCATCACCCAGTTACCCCAACCACCCATCACCTCCCCTCCAGCAACCCTCAGTTTGTTTCCTATGGTTAAGAGTCTCTTATGGTTTGTCTCCCTCTCTGGGGAGACAAATAAAATCTTGTTTTATTTTCACCTCTCTTCTAAGCTAATAATTTAGGAGCTTGAACTTCACATTCTCTTTCTTGAAGCCATTCAGGGCCACTAGAAGTAACTCTCTAACATTTTGGCTGTTGAATTTCTCATGCCCATCATCCTGGTCTATGGTAGTGGCCTTCAATGCACACTTTATTACCCAATACTATAAACCATAACTTAGTTATTTCTTCTTTGTATTTCATGTGCTACGGTTTGCCATCCCTTAAATTTTGCTGGATTTTTCACTGCTTTTAGTCCAAGACTCAAATTCCCCTGCACTAATCTCCTTGACAGTTTGTGGCCACTCATTATAGTAATAGCTGGGATGCTTAGTTGTAAGCCACACTGATCTCAGCCAAAAATAAAAATGTATTAAGATATAAGAGGTTGCCCCCCAGAATTGCTGAAGAGTCTTTAGGACAAACTCAGTAAACTAGTAGGAACAAAGAGCACCAAAGCAGCCAGGGTCACTGCTAGAATTACCCTCAGAGGACCAGTCTGGTAATAAAGATAATGGTACAACAGTCAACAGCAGTGCTGGTCAATGGATGCTGCCACTGACATTCTTAGCACTGCAATAATTCTGCCTAAAATGAATTCTTTCTTTCCTAGTTTCTTTGCTTCACTAAATCAAGATCTCAAGTCCTGAGGAAAGACATCTGACTAGCCAAATCTAGACATTATTGTGCCCTGGTTTCCTGGAAGAAAAACAAACATGGAGCTGGCCTCTTTGGATCAATGCAGTGATGGATTCATACTTCTTGTTCACACTTCTAAATGGAGTTCTTATCACATTGTACTGTTCATCTTCCCCACTATACTGACACTAAAAGATAGGTACCATGTCTTAACTTGGTGCCTCCAGAAGCAACCATATTACCTGGCACACAAGAGGCTCTGAATAAATGAAATATTTTAAAAAGGAAATCAATTCCAGGATTTTCTTCTTTTGATCTTTTTTTTTAATTAATTTATTTATTTATTTTTATTCTTATGTTAATCCCCATACATTACATCATTAGTTTTAGATGTAGTGTTCCATGATTCATTGTTTGCTATAACACCCAGTGCTCCATTCGGTACGTGCCCTCTTTAATACGCATCACCAGACTAACCCATCCTCCCACCCCCCTCCCCTCTAGAACCCTGTTTGTTTTTCAGAGTCCATCGTCTCTCATGGTTCGTCTCTTTTGATCTTTTTAAAAAAGAACTGACCAGGGAAATAAGGAATCAAAGATGGAGGGTATGGACGGTAATAAGGAAAGGCAAGTCTGTTTGATGGAGGTGGGGTGGAGAGAGGGGAGAGGGATACGTGTATGTGGGGGGGTATCATCATATGAGTGTGTTAGAGATGAAGAGAGGCAGAGACAAAGTAAAAGAAAGTAAGAAACTGAAAAGAGCAAATGAGCATTACTCAGCCAGCATGCTACATATTAACACAGCTCCAAAAGCCTAAGTGACCTGGAAAAAAAGTCCCACAAACCTAAAAGAAATTATTATGTAGGGAATTAATAACAGCCCATAGCACTGATACACTTTGGGGGACTAATGTCCAGTATCCTCAGTTGAGTTTCCCAAAACAATGGTTTCATCATGTAACTCCTCACTCAGAAACTTTAAAGAGCCCTCCAGTGATGGAAATCAGTATTCCTTAATGAGGTACTCAAGGGCCTAGCCAATCAATCTTCCAAAACGAGGAATCAACTCTTTTTCAGAAATGCCTTTCTTGTTCCTATCTCTGTGATTTTTGTTAAGCTGTTTTCCCAATCTGAAAAGACCTTCCTTGCCTCTTCAACCACACAAATTCTAATCATCCTTCGAGATCCCAACTAAGACTCTCTTTGTCCCTCAACTCCTTCAATCCCGTCTCTTCTTAGAACCGTAGTAATAATCTCTAGTGCCACCCTTTTGCCCTTAATCCCATAGACCAGCAGCACTGTAAAGTTATTCAGTTTGGGGATTATGTATGTTACCACTGCCTTAAAACCAGAAAACCTAATTGCAAGACTGTGACTTTGTTTATATTCTCATGTTTTGATAATGCTAAAAATTAGCTTTAATAAATGATAATATTGATACAATTCTATTTGTATACATGAAAAGGAGAGAAAATAATTCTTTACATGGGAAGATGATTTAAACCTTTGTGTAAAACTTCAGTAGGTATAAATTACACAGTCTGAGAAATGATCATTTCTTCCAACCTGGGCTGAAATTTCAGCTCTCCCAGAAAGCCCAGCAAACCTCTCCTCACATTATCTTTGTATCTGGACCTAGGGATGGGGTGAGTATGCAGGTGTGAGGTTAAATGAACAAAATTAAGGTCTTATTAGGAAAGAGAAAGGAAAATGGTGCTGGGCAAGTAACTAAGAACATCTGCAGTCAACCACCTCTCACTTTTTGAATACTTAAGTTTGAGTTCCCAAGGATTATATTATAAACCCAAAAGACAGACATTATTTCTATTCATAAGTACCCTAGGTCTTAAAACCTATCTTGATGTTTAATAAAATGTTTACTAATTAAAAAAAATTGGAATTTCAAATAAAACATCCACTCTTTGTTTTTAACCCAAGTCTTGCAATAATAAATTGTGACTCTGAGAGGCCACTACCCAGCCCTGCAGTGCTTCTTTCTTTAATAAGAGTAATACCCCCGGGCTTGGCACAATGTATGACAACTTTACATTGGTAAATCTGATTCTCCCACAACCACATTTTACTGATAAAGAAA